>NC_044282.2:16861227-17487921 GCF_004027225.2 Strigops habroptila
GGAGGCCCCTTCACCCATTCTATGGGACCAGATCAAGCTGGGACAAGACACTCCGCCTGCTGCTTTCTCGTGTCTCTATCTCATACGGCATGGCCACCTTCTTGCGCCTTCTCTTTCTTTCTCTCTCCGCTCTTTCCATGATGAGTCCTCTGGCTCTTTTCCCATGCTTTGCCATATTTTAGAGGCATACTGAGTTATGCAGCATTCACAGTGAAGGAAAGGGGTTTGGTTAGACACAGGTAATATCCCAGGTGAGCAAGAGGTTTAAAGCAAAAGCATTATGGCTCACCTGCCACCCCAGAGTATATGGCCTGACTGCCCAACCGCTTTGCTTGTGGAAACAATCCTTCCTGTTTTTCCCATTTTGCATTATTCCATTTCTCCTCCCTCTTTTTTGTTTCTGCCAAGAGCAGAAATGCCTGCAGCTCGCAAAGGGACCAGCTTGAAATTCCCTGAGTGAAATCACATTTTCTGTTTGGCCCAAATAAAGAGATTAATTAAATAAGAAATTAGAATTGGATGTCCTCTATCCACCAAAGGGACTTCCCATTAAAACATCTTGCCATTTCAAAGGTTTTGCTGTGTTTCAAAGTTTTTTTATCTTGTGCTTCCTGCTCAATAAGTACTCAGATTTGGACAGAAATATTCTTAGAACAGGCACCATTTCTTCAACCAAACCAATGTTAACTCTTCAGTGTAGCCAGTGTGTTAACAAGGCCATTACTTTTGAATCTCTGACCCTAATTTTCTTTATTTTCAGAAAGTTTTTTCATGGGAAGGAGCACAATATTTTTCACACCCTAAGTGAAATAAATAATATTCTGTTAACAGAGTGCCAGGAACACCTGAGGAGGAACATGAAGCACAAGGTAAGGAAGATAACATGAATAAAGTGAATTTCAAGTGGCAAAAGTGCCAATGACAGGTAACTCCATACCTATGGAAAACGCTTGCTGATTTTTTCCTAGATATCTTTTGGTTTAGACTTGTTAATAAAAAAAGGATGAAGAACAAAACATGTGTGTGGTTACATATGTAGAAAAACTGAACAAAACCAGATAAGCATGGCCTGAATACTCTGGGATGGATCCATGTGCATTAAATAGGACCAGAGAAGACAGACGCCCGGGACTGTCAGACATCCTGTTGTATACCTCTTTGGCAGAATAGTCCCAAGCAAGGGGTGCTCAGACGAGAGGAGGCAGAGTTGTTATGAATGGACCATGTGCCTGTACCCCAATAGCACATTCACATTTTGCATGCTTGCAATCTAGGGAAGTTTTCAGCTGAAATATGCAGATGCTGCAGTCTAAACTGACAGAGATGCAGCTATCATGTCTGAACCCTTCTGAGTTTCTCTCTTCCACCTAGCCAGGAAAGAAAGTGGCCTTTTCAGTGAAATGAAACTTGGCCTGATCAGCAATATTTAGAAAGTGGAAGGAGAAAGTGTTGACATCGGCTGATATATTCTGAGTCTGGGGCCAGAGCTTGTGTCACATCATGTGAGAAGGATAAAACCTTCTTGCCAGTGAAGAATATAAAACTTTTTATGGTAAGATCTGCTGCCTATCAATGAGATGATAATTATAAAAGGACACTTTTTTCTCACATTTAACCTAGAAGTAGGGTATCTCTACAGAGGTGCAAACAGGGCCAGTTTCCAATCCCAGTTACATTAACATCTGTTTAGATTAACTTCATTCCATCTTTTTGCAAGTTTGCTCTGTATTTGTAAACAGGGAGAGCTCCTGGGAACTGCCCTGACCTTGGCTTTCATTGTCTCATAGCTGATTTGCACATTTTCTTTTTTCACACTATGGAGAGAAGCCTTTCTGAAACCTAGGTGGTTGGTGGCATATTAACTGTGGATGCTCTGTCATGGCTTGTGTGTTTTACACCAAAACCAAGCAGTCCTTGTAGTCTGCCACATTTACTATCAGAGCATATATTTAAGGAGAGACAAAAAGAAAAACTGGCAAGAGGCTACCTGGATGAGACTGCAGTAGTGCATTGAATGCATAGGCTTGCATCGTGTGCAAGTGGGAATCGTAACACATAACATTCATATTTCACTTTCATCTGAATGCATTTTTATCACACCATGTTATGAGAATGACCCTGCAAACAGTGTTTAGGCACTTACTTGGAACATGTTTAAGTCCCCTTAGGAAGAAGAGGGATTGTAACATAGTGTCGACCCCCCCCCCACTCTACATCTGTACTCTAACCGTGAGCCTGTGAGATTAAAAAAGGTGGGAATGGGGATAAGAAGTAGCTTCCTTCCCTCCTCAGCATTTTGTGTAGGTGATGGGAGCATGCCTGGGCACTAGTTCTGATACTTTGGATGTATGTGCTGCAAACGACTTCTCTGAGCCATCCCATGTCTTTGGTGGCAGCAGGCAAGCCAGACATCAAATTTAGGAAGCATATTTAGGGAGCATATTACAGACAATGCACTCTACGCATCTTGGGCAATTAGTTGATACCAAACTTGGGCATGTGACATGCCTAAATCTCTCTTGTAGCTCTAACCTTATATGTTTTAGGCTACTTTACAAGAAAGCTTGATGCTGCTGGAAAGCCAGACTACTTCTCCTGAGGTGCAGTATGTGGAAGACTATGGGAGATGCAGTCTGATCAGGGAGAATAAAGTGCTAAAAATATAGATCATCTGTGGCACAGAAATATTTTCAAACTGATATATTTCCATTTTGGCCACATAAAATCACCTCTGAGATCAGCTCCGATATCGATTTTGTGTGGTTAAGTCAAGACAACCAAGACTTTTGGGGGTAAGGGCATGGTGGGCTGTCTGAAGGAAACTTGCTCTGTTTCCTGTGTTGGCTAGGGACTTTGAATGTTCTTTTGAAAGCTTTTTGATACAGTGTGATTTTCAAAAATTTCTCCTCACAGACTATCTAAAGACTGGCCTTTCCTTAGTGAACAAATAGGCTCTGAAAGTTAGATTGGACATGTTCTTGAATACGGGAAAAGAAAGAAAACCCTATGTCACAGAATGCGTGTATAGGGATGGGAGAGGGAAAAAACATGCGAGCGTTCTTTCCAGATAAAATTGTCAGTAATATTGTGTCCTGTGGCACATTTATGGATATTAATTGCTTCCAGTAAAGCACAGTTACTAATAGGATGTGGAAACTCCAAGGCCTTAGTTTTTAGTATGCTTATCCTCTCTGCAAAGTTTAAATTCAAGAGCCAAGGAGAATGCAGACGTAATGATGTGTTATGCGACAGCAGGTTATTTGACCTCCTTCCTTTGAAGTTAGCTCTTTTAAGATAGCTTCTTTGTCTCACTTCTCTTAGAAAAACTAATTCCTGTTCCCATTGTTGTCAGCACAAGCTTATCAGTGACTTAAATTAGATGACGGTTTGGATACCAGAGGGAGAATTCTTTGAAATCTGGAAACCATCCAGTTTATGAAATTTTGAACCCACGTTTGAGAGCCTTGATTACAGATATAATTTAAATGTGGACGTTTTAGGAAGCCCATCTTTGAAAAGATCTGTGAGCTAAAAATTTAAGAATGAGAGACCAGTAAATTCTCACAGCTTTGGTTACCTCCCCCTTTTTTTCACACATAGACCCAGAAATGCATTTTACACTCTGAATATATCAGCTGTGGTCAGTGGCTTGTACAGAAGGTGAGCTATCAAAGTAGGCTTAAATTTCTGATTTTGAGTAGTTTTGAGAAATGTTAATTAAAGACTAAACATTGTTAATATAAGGAGTATGTTTGTTTTTAAATGCACGCTTTCCTGCCCCTGCACCACATCAAATATGCTTCTTTTATTAATCCCCATTGAAAACTTTGGATATTCTTTTTGAAAATATTGGGAGGAGTGTAAAGTCCGCTCTGTCCTATCCTTTTCTCCCTCACTTATACCAGCCTATATCACTGGGGGAGCTGCTGCCCATTGTTGGATAACAAATCCTGATAGGCCCCTTCATTTGCTCACTTGAACAGATCTGGCAGAGTGAGAAGAATCACTCATGGTCATCACCTCAGTAGGGCTGTTGCCCAGCAATTTTTCCTATAAAAATTTGTGGAGGAAGCAAGAACCCGTGGGGGGAACCCACAGTACACATTAACGCTCCAGCATTTGTTGCCAGGCATCTCAGAGTAACCTGCTTTTCCTTTTACCTGCTCGTTCTGCTCCAGTTTATACCACTCTTGCATTGCCCTTCTGCTTTCTCCTTTCCTCGACTGTCATATCAAAATGGCCTCCTCTGTCCTTAAATGATGCCCTCCAGTGCCTCCCTTGAATCCACAGAAAGAATAAGACCTTTGCCACCCTTCACTCTGTCCTTGGTCTGTATGCTACACTTTTCCCACTTTGCTCTTCTCCAGGTAGCAAAATCTTCAGAGCCCAAACTGTTTATTTTCTTAGGCAGAAAAAGAGGAAATGCAGAAAATGGATTTGCACATTTTGAGTGCAATGGATTTCCACGTCTTATTACTCTCTAAACTTGCCTTAAGGCCATTTGTATTAATGTTATAGTCTTTGATACATCTATGAATATTGGTGCCTTCCAGTAGAGCAGAGTAACTAATGGAAAGCAGAAATTCTATTAATTATTTTTTTAGCATCTATACGTTTGCAGAACTTGGATGTGTTTTCTGTTTACATTGGCTTTGAGAAAAGATATATTCTGTCTCTTCATTTGTGACATCATTTTTTAAGGGGTAACAAATGCAATTGCTTCCTCAGAAGTACCGTTCGCTTTGTTTCTGCTCTTGGAAGAAACAGTGAAAATGGTTTCTTAATTTTCTGCACAAAACCACGTCAGTAAGACTATTCGTGTGAGTGAGAGGAGTGGGACACAACCTCAGTTTAGCAGGGGAAATGAAAGTGCAGTATGTAAAAAACATGACATCACTGGCATTCTGCTTAGACACTAATGCTATTTTTAGAAAGATCAAATGCATTTGTTTTGCAACCTATGGCCTGCCACAGAGCTGCAGATCTACATAAAGACTGACAAAAATGTTGCTTAAATCTTTAAGCAGTCATATTGCAACAGGGTGGGAATGCTCAGAGTCAGACAGCATGCGAGCAGACTGGAAAAATGAGGGCAAGGTACAGAAACCACCAGAAATGCAGATAAGTTAAACATGCTGACAATTTTTCATGGTATATTGCTCATCCTGTAGTTATCCAGTTGCGAAGTTAGTTAAGAAATGGATGTAATGCTCCATCTAATTGCAAGCAGCTGCCTATTAGGCAGCTTGGCCAAAAGTTTTGAATTCCACCCTATGATGATGGAGGAAATGGGCAACTTTGGTCTGTACTGTGTGTGAAATTTCTGAACGCTTCTTTGCGAAGTCACAGAGTGCGATGTGGAGCTGAGAAAAGTCTTTTGAATTGCCTGCAGGCTTTAATGATGCAATCTCTTCCTACTTTTACCAGAATGTGTTTGGAAAGCATGGACCTGCATAGGAGATTAAATTCCAGTTTTTGTCAACTTCACGAAGTTATTTCATATGAGGCTAGTGACTGCCAGTGGTGAAAGTGGTTTGAGCAAAAATTGGATCAGCTCAATTATAATGGAATTCCAGGCTGAACTGGGAGAAGGAAGCTTGGAGGGTAGGCAAAAGAAAAGCTCTTGGGAACACTTTAAATAGCTGACACGGAAAATATTGCAATCTGGTGCATTTTAGAAGTGGTTTCCTGTAAAGTCTGTTGTGAATTAAAAAAATAGAGAGCTTTCGGGAAGCCTTCATTTTTGCAATGCATTAGAGCTATCCAAATTTTTGTACAAGTTCAATTCTTGCCTACCACTCTGATTAGTTGTGCAAAACAGGTGTAGCCACTGAAAATTTTTTTACAGGCAGTTTTTCAATGCGTCTTGATCTGAAGAACAAACTGCTGAGCATTAGGAACAATCAAGGACATTGAAAATGGGATAAAATACAAGTTTTGCAATGGTATACTATTCCATACACATTTGTCTGTGTATAATATTGGCTTTCTAGTCAAAAGAACTACAGCAGCCATAATCTCTCTGGGCTGCAGCAAACCAATGAATCTGGCAGCTTGGTTCAGACTGGAGAGATGGGTATACAGACAAGAACTGTAGGGTGGCTAGTGAAAGGAGAAGGCAACCATGTTTGGTGCTACAAAGAAAATGGTATATCTAGATGGATGTAGACAAGGGCAGCTCCTGAAGGACTTGGTGATGAGGTTTGATCTTATGTCAGTCTTTCTTTAGTGACTTGTTGGGGTATTTTTAGTACAAAAGAGAACTGAGAGGTTACAACGATACTAGAATAATTAGGATGACCTTGAGGGCTGGCGTAATAGGAATAGAAATCTAATAATATTAAGTACAAAGTCATCACACTGTTAGGGATTAATGCCAAGAATTTCTCTATGTACTGTAACTCATAATTTGGAAATGTGTTAAGAGGAAGAACATGTAGCCACAGTAATGGCTCACAGGGTTACTGTGAGCTACCACCATGACACAGACTTAAAGTAAGACACCTAGGAGGGAGAGGGAAATATTGCCATCCTAGCACAAAATATAGCAAAACTTACCCAGGTTATCGTGTACTGTTCTCGTCAGCCATAATCAAGAAGGGAGGAATTCAAAGGGAAACAGATACAAAGAAGGTGGAAAGAGGATTAGAAGACTGTCTCCTGCCAGGAGGAGACTAGAAAAGTATAACTCTCTTTTCTTAGCAGAATGAAAGCCAAAAAGGGATATAATTTCTTGCCACAAATAAACCAAAGAAGTAAAAAGTGGAGAGGGAAAAGAGCGATATATATTCCGAAGTCCAGTGCTGGCACAGGAACGAAAGCGTACAAAGTGTATCTAAAATTGTGCAGAAAAAAAGAGAATTCTTGACCATCAGAGGCAGGAGGCTGTGGAACAACCTTTGTGTGGGAGGAACAGCAAAAACTGAGTAACTTTCAGCTGAAGCTCCATTGATTAATGGGGACATTATATAATGCTGCCAGTAAAGCCAGGAGGTGATGAACCCCATGACTCGGGAAGTTCATTCCAGCTCCTAATTAGCCTACTATTTTAGTTTCAGGATGTTGTAATCACTAAACCTAAATGCATCAAGTGAAGCATAGACTAAAGGTGAACTGATTTCTTGCATGTGGGACCTTCATGTTTGAGCTGAGTCTCACAACAGCTCTTAAAACAGACCCATCAGGGGCATTCTTCACTGGGATGCCATACACTAACATGATGGTTATAGATCAAGGCAATTGCACATTCACATTTCACTTTTGTTCAGCAGCCTTGTGTTACATGTGTTGGACAAGGAAAGGAAAAACTGGGGCTGTCTGATAACATACCTTGCAAGAGAAAAACCTGTGTCATAATTGCTTACAGACTTCTCCAGGCTTCTCAAGTTGTCACTGCTCTCATTATTTAATCTCCCTGCATTCACACTTCTCTTGAAAGTTGCTGTTGATTTAATCTTTGCTCTTTCTACAAAGCCCAGTATATTTCTTTAAGCAGATTACATTGAGAAGTCCATTTCCTAGAGTCATCAAGGATTACATATGTACCTGTACTCACAAAAGTTTTAATAGGGGTCATCACTATGCATCAAAGGTTGGTCCTGACAATCATCACCAACTCATAAGGATACATAAGGACATCTTGGCTACACTTGGAGTTTAATACCCCTATCAAAGTGTATCATAACCCATGTGCAACTGAAAATTCAGCTCTGCATTTCCACTGTTGTTGCATAGCTGGTAGAAGCCATTAGCTGACAGCCATAGAAAATGAGCAGACAGATTCACAGCTTTGTTAAGGTCTAGCCAGACCTCCCATAGACCTTTCCATTCAGCTGTTTCCAATATTTTTAAGTCTCAGACAAAAAAGCAAGTCTGAATTTAATGAGAAGAAACAAGACATTGTCAAATTCAATGCAGAATATTTCAGTGGTACAATTAACTAAAAATCTTTCAGATAATACTGAGTCAACAATCCCAGTAATGCACATAGCAGAAATTTTTGAATTTGGATAAACAGGTATCTTTTCATAGCCTAAGTAGCTGCACTGATTTTTCACACATCTGGGAAATACCTGCAGTTGCCAGTGGAGCTTTATTTGGATCTAAAGACATCTGAAACCCAGTTCCCTTGATGTTCCCCAATTAGCAATTGTATTCAGCAGTTCTAATTTTAAGTCATTATCTAAAACAAAACAGTAACAGACAGACAGCTAAACAGTGATTGGAAAAAGCAGGAATCGCACAATAAGAAAGAAACTATGGAAGAAAAAGAAAAAGGTATCTAAAAAGATATTGTTTTGTTGTGTTTTTTGTTTTGGTTTTTTTTTTTTTGTTGTTTTTTTTTGTGGCGGTTTTTTTTTCATACAAAGCCTGTTGTAGTTCAGCTCTGCTAAATAGATGTTTTATGTCTTTACTTTGAGGAGTCTTCACAGCTTAATTTCACTCTGTCTGTATGACTGAGGTTTGTGTCTGTTTTGTGGCTCTCCGTTTAGCTCAAAGACAGTTCTGAATCTTTGTCATGCATGACTCTCTTAAACACCTCCGATGCCTTCTCCCAAAATGTTTCCCAAAGCACCAAAATTCAAGCAATTATTCTTACATCTTCCGTCAGCTCTCTTCTCTTATCATAATACCTACAGCACCCACAGCAGCAATTGTGGTCTCTCAGGTAAAGAGCTGTGAGTACTTTTCTCTTTCATTGTTTCTACTGCTTTTTTCTGCAAAACACAAACTGAGGTGCTGTTTAAGAAACTGCCTTGGTTCTTCATCCTGTTTGTTTGTTTGTTTGGATGAGATAGATAACCCTTCATATGTTTATTATTAATGCTATTAAAAAAAACCATTTTATTGTTATCATAGACTGGAAAACCTTGTAAAAGGGGTTATCTTTCTGTATTTTCTTTCTACAGAGAGGTCCTTTTCTGTTTGTCCGTTTCTTTTCCCCGAAGATTGTTATAGAGATTACTACTACTGTTAAAATCTGAAATAACCATCCTTTCTGACTCACTGTTGAGTTTTCTGTCTTCTCAGACTATAATACGTGGTTGAAGAAACATGTCTTACTGGCAGTATGGTCTTTGAGCCTTCTGGTTTCATTAAGAAGTTTGGTCTTAGTGTTTCAACAGTTTGTTGTCTGGAGAAGGAAGCGTCTCTTCTGGTGTCAATTTAAGGTGGTCATCATAGTCTGAACAAACATGTGAGACTTTGCTCATCCAACCCTTTGTGTGATACCCACCAGAAGGCCCCATGCCAGGAAGATCCCTTCTTGACTAAGCCTTAGATCACAGTCTTGGTTTGCAACGAATATATACTGAAGAAACGGGATGTTTAAAAGGTGTTCTTTGAAAGAGAGGACAGTGGTCAGGAAACAGAGAGTTACTTACTTTCCTAGGTAGGAAGTTATTACTTTCCTAAGTAGAAGTTGAAGTAGACAAATTCAATACCTTTTTTCCACCTAGTCCTTAAATAGTTATGGGAGTACTACGGCTCATGCAAAATTCCTCAGTTGTGCTGTCTATGTTGATACATTTTTGAGGATTTTTAGACTCATGGTTTCTTCTTTTTATTGACTAAAAGTGGTGTCAAACGTAATAAAGTGGAGTGATTTTAAATGGTTTTTTTGTTGGTCAGTTCCTCTCAGTAGGGAAGGGGGGGGGGCATGTTTTAAGGAAAAAACTGTTCTTCTTTATGATGTTATTATTTATAGGTAGTACAGTAATGCTAGTAATTCCCATCCAAGCCAGAGAACCATTTTTCTTGTTAGTCTACCATCTTTGGGTAATATGTTCCCTGCTTCCAAGAACTAAACCCCAAAATCTTTCAAATAAGTGAAACAACAAGGAAGGGGATAGAAAAAAAGGTCATCAATAACAAACACGCTTCTGCTTATTCTACCTTTATGCACAGTCTGCAGATACAAAATGGGGTTCTGTTTCCTTAATGAAGGAAATAATCAGATTTAAATACTCGAAGGGGAAGGTGGCAGAAGCATTTCTGTGCATACATACATATTGCCTATGAGAACCTGGTGTAAGCCAACTCAACAGGAAGAGATTTCTAGTTTTTCCCGTAAAATATCTGAATTACATCAGAAAGAGAGTGAGTGAGTGAGTGAACGTAGTGAGGGCATATATACATAGGATTGAAAGTGTACAGATTTGGATTTTTTGGCTTCTTTTCTTCACATCGCACTGTGGTGACATTCTTCCTCTCTTGTGTCAGCACTTTTGGTTTTCACTGTTTGTGAAAGTTCCTCATTTTACAAATGAGTATAGTCTTTTTTCCCTTGTAAAACAATGCCTACGATGAGACCATTTTTTTCAGGCATGAAGCAATCTGTTTTCGATTTTGAGAATGAGGGATTTTATTATCTGTTTAAAGAACACTCTCTGGTTGCTTACTTTTTTTCCTGTTGCATCAATAATGCTAATAAAAATAAGCAGATAAAGATTTGGCTTGTGGTGGAGGAACAAACAAAAACATCTCACATGGATACTTCGTATTCAGAAATGCTGCTTTTTCATTTCACTTTACAGAAATTTTCTTTCCTTTCAAAACACATTTAAGGAAATGCTACACCAAAAAATAAACAACAGATTTTTTTTTTTCTTCCCTTTTTTTTTCTTTCCTCCTTTTTTCTATTTTTTTTTTTTTTTCCCCAGGAAGAGCCATACTCTTCAAAGGAACCAAGGAGTAAACACTGTGTGTCTCATACCTCCACGGATAACTTCAGACTTGCTGAGCTTTATGCATCTGAGAATTTCCAGTTAATCTACAAAATATCTGAGAATGGCTACGAGTGGCTGATGTTTATCACATTGATCTTAATAATTTCCCTGTTAGTGTTCCTCCTGTTTCTTTTAGACACCTGCTGTTATGTTATGTGCTCACTTTGTAAATGTACTGGGACAGACTGGTTGCTGCTTTACATGTAAACCAAGTGTAGCAAAATGGGACCTTGACTGTTGACTGAAGCATCTATTTTCTCTTCACTCAACAATGTGGGTAAAAATAGAGATTGTTGAATGGAGTTTTTCCTCAGCATAACGCCTGTGGGCGTCTTAACAAAACATCTGTGAAATGAATTGTTGATGTGTAGACTAAATGTGTTGATTAAATTTCCAAGATTTTCTCTGGTCAATTAGAAAGCCACCTGTGATGCATTTTTCCCTTAACCCACTGAGGCGCTATTAATATTCTTAAGCTACTGATTACTCAAAGCCAAATTCTGCTTTTATTTAAACAGTTCACAGTCATTCGAGTAGCTCTTCTTAAGGTCACGCACACATTGAGCTTTCTTCCATTAGTCAGGAATGACCGTCAGCCTCATCTAACTACCAGCAGTTTCTTCTTGACCAGTACACAGCTTTATGATGACTTGAAGATCTTTGCATGCATTGTGGGAGATTAGGTGAAGTCCCTTTCCATGGAACGTGGGACAAAGTTTTGTCTTGTGACTTCCACCTTCCCTGATCTGCCTGGACACAGTTTGCAGGCAGAACTGCTCACTGGCCCTACAGTAGTACAAAGCCTTTGTTAGCTGCCCATGCTAAAGGAAAGTCATCTGAGTAACAGTCTATAAGGTCTTATGGGGGTGAGAGATCAAAAGGCTTGTTGAAACAACTGGAGATCCTAACCCTGGCTTTGACACTTCAGTGCACTATTTCAAAATGCTGCTGTACTCAGTGGTTGGTTGTGTTGTTCCTTGGTACAGAGATAGCCATCAGATAGGTCTGGATTTTGATGGCTGACAGGATGACAAAAATGACTGGCATTTGTAAGCTCAGCCAGTCTGCAAACCAGGCACAAACATTTTGGAGGAAAAGTGAAACAGCCGCACACCATCACCCTTCCACCGTGACAGGCAGTTTGTAAGCACCTGTGATGTATAGACTGCTACGCTGTTTACTACTAATGGGTCAGAAGCCACTTGACATCGCGGGATGGATGCTGGAGCTCCTAACCCTTTAGTAGCTCCCAACCCTTTAGTAGCTCCCATTCTTACAGGACAAATTCAACTCATTGCAGAGGAGAAATAGGAACACAGAAGAAAAGAGAAATCTGAATCAGAGGCAACTGCTCTGCCCGTCTTGCAGACTGCCAGTATCCCATCACACATAACTGGGAAAGATCCAGAAGGAATCAATTTCCACAGTCCAGTGGTTGACATGAAGTGGAAAACATTCAAGGAGGGTAGAAAACAAACAAACAAACAAACAAACAAAATCAAGAAAAACTCTTCTTGTTTCTTATTGCCCAACAGTTTACTATGGTTATTGTTCCATTTTGGCCACAGACTTGTGACCCCTCTCATTTTATTTAGCACTGCTTTCAATTCCCTTTTTTAAAACAAAACAACTCGAAGTGTTGCTAAAGCTGTGTCAAACTTATTTACTGTTGTTTGAGTCTCTTGCATGGGCTGATGTTAGTATCAATACCAGAGATGGGTGGGACACCTGCTTGCACACAAGGAGTGCTGAGCCTCTGGTGATATGCCTTGATCGTATTTTTACAGTATTGTATGAAAAGTGAGAGTATGAGTTAAAAGAAGAATTATATCTTACAATTATCTGCATAAACAGACAGGCTTCCAGCATTACAATAGCACTGCTTGAAGTTTTGAAGTGCTGCTAATACAGGATGAAATAGTCTTTTCACAAACTAAATAAATACCCAGGATATGTATACATATATTCGTAATTAAAAATGCATACATACGAATGTATAAATACACTTCTATATGTGTAATATATAAAAATTGTGATCAGTGAGAATATCAGGAAAAGCACTGCCTGAACTTTTTAAAATGTGTATACAACAAAGCCTTCTCCTGCATATTGCTGTCTCATCACCCTTATCCTGCGAGCAGCCCAAGCATGGATGTGGCCCAGAGATAGTACATCACTTTTAAGGCGCGATGCCTGCTTTTGCAGAGGTACTGTCTACTGCATACACGCTATTGTAAGGATTCAGGTGAACTAACTCAGGCCCCATGGTTCCGTAGTTTGCTCTCTCTCTGATGTGAGCAACCTGCCCAACTCTGCACAGGACTCTCACCCTGGAATTCTCAAGACTGGAGCAGAGGGCTGAGCTGTCCCTTTCCCAGACTGGCTCCACATGAGGTGTTCTGTTTTGCCTATAAAATGTGACAAAAGCCCTGGTGGGGTAAATGTGACTTGTGCTGGCAAAGGAGAGAAGCACCCTGTGGAGATGTAGCTTTGTTCAAAGCACAGATGCCTGTGGACAAACCTCTCCTGGTTCATATTTCCTGGTCTCTGGGAGGTTTAACAGTATGTAGCCAGGGATTAGTCCCTATGCCCAAGCTTGCCCATACCGTGTAGCTTGGCGTGGGGTTTGGGAGGCCCACATCTGCACCCCGCTGGAGCCCTGTGGATGCTGGCACTTCCAGGGCTGTGTGGCTGTTTGGTGGAGTTTTTCTGGATGACAGCTTTGGAAGTGGGTGCCTCAAGTCATCTACATCTTGCCTTAAGTCCCAGAGCCCTTTTTTCCTTTTTTTTCTGTTCCTGACTCAATGCGTCTCAGAAGACTTCTGGTAACAACTTGCTTTTGGCTGGAGATACCATGAGAAAATAACTCCCCCAGTGCTATTTTTTTCTGGCGCTCTCCGAGTCCTGGACAGAATTAGGAAACCAAAGTCATACCTCCCCTCCTTCAAACTTGGAATTTATTCCCAGTCGGGTCACTTTTCCTTTTATCTGACATACTGCAGACACCTTTGCCTTCTGGTTGCTTTGTTCGTTAACTGGACCTTGTCCAGTGTCGCCCCAGGCAGAGCCCCAGAAAGACAGGGTTTGCTTTTGCCTTAGACATCACCCGGCCAGGGCTTCCCCTGTGCCAGCAGGAGCATCCAGAATCCAGGGAAGGAGGCATTACAGGTGCCAAAATGTATCACTAAAGCTCTGCCAACAAATGTGAGAGTGAAATAACAGTATTCGGAAGAGTATTTGTAACTTTTGCTGCTGGCATCGGAATCTGATCTCAATTACAGTGAAGTAATGGGGCTAGATTTGGATCTGCGTTAGACTGACCACATTTAAGTCCTTTTTAAAAGTTTGCTTCTGCTATGCTACTCTAATGAACCAACTTGTCTTGCACATAAAGGCGTATTATTGTCCTGCTTCCTTAGCATCATTCTATTTGTTTGTTTATTCCTGGGTTTATGCATGAAATTTTCACCAGTTAAAAGCAAAATAGGCTTTTAAATTAATTTAATTAAAAAGATACAATCATCTGTGAAGATTTTTAAATTGAATGAAACCCATTTTGCTATGGACAGAGCATCAGCACTGCTAAGTTTGTCTAGGACAGCCCTGTGTAAGATTTTTTTTAATAGTCACTTCTGATTGTGCTAGGACTTTGCAATTCTGATTTTCTAACATTTCGGACTAATTTTCTGACATTTCTGGCTGAGAACTTCCTAGGTGCGTATTTCACTTAGATGTTTTTGCAGAAGCTAGGGATATGCGTCCAGCTGTTGTTAAGGATGACATTTAAAAACTGCACTGTCAAAACAAACTATTGTAGCGTGCTTTTGTTTCTTTGCTGGTGCTTCCATGCACTGTCATGAGGATTTGAAACTTGTCAGGGGAGGATAATGTTTATGTCAGAGTGTGTTTTATTTCATTTCCCATGAAAAGAAAATTGAATTTTGCATACATGCCATAGCTGTATTTGTTAAGAGTTTGGTGAGGGTGTTTTCTAACAATTCTAGTCACCTGTGGCCAATCTGACCCTTCACAATTCCTCCTGTTATTAGGCTCAGTTAAGGCCATCACACATCTGGGTTTTCCTGGACATATCCTCCCTTTTTTCAGTCCAGAAACTTTGTTAATGCAGATTTTGAGGCATTCATAAACATGCCCTGCCCAGATGGTCTGTGCATGTGCTCTAAGTCTAGTGCACTCCAGAAGTCTTTGATTTACTGCACGAAGTAATTGTCCATGGTGCGAGGAGCACGGTCACCATACTTGCTCAATGGGTGCTGTAAAATACAGGGGCATGTTGCTCTAGTTATGAAATCCTGAGCAAAATGCAGAGGTTTCGGAGCACCTGACTTGCTTAGGCAGACCAAATGAAGAAGCTTATTTCTTACATTACAATTTTAATGCAAATTAAGCACAAATTAATGCCATTTATGTCTTTATTTGAACATAAACAGACATTGTATCTTTTTCTTGGATTAGCGTTGAAAATTACTGTTCCTGGGTTGAAAGATGCATGGTTCCTCACAGTGAGGAATCTTGTATCTGATAAGCATTTAAGATAATCACAGTAATGGTTTTAATCTAACATGAACAGAAATTAAAGCAATAACCACAATAAATGAATAGTTGGTGACTGAAATGTGATTTCCTGAGAGTACGCCTGCTATTTGATGGTAGTAGTAAAGCTCTGAGCAAAGAAATTATGTCAAGTCCAAAAGAAAGCATATGCAAGCATTATCTAAGTTCCCAAATCAGGATGTTCATGCCTAGGATGGCCTAAAAAATAAACAACACAAAGCAAACCAAAACCTAATGCACACAAACAAAAGCTATTTAATACCAATGACCCCAAACAGCAACATTTAAAATTACTACTGCACATGTCATTTCCCCCAGTTTTGGTTTGTGATCTGTGTGCATGCTGATGTGCTAGAAGTGTTTATCTTCTGGGAAAATTTGTGGCTTCCATTATGCGGTGAGTTAGTTACCAAGACAGCAGGTCCCAGGCTCATGCATTTTTGGACTTATTTGTGGCTGTTATTTTCCATGTATTGTGTCCTAATCCCACACAGTCATTAAAAACAGAGGAGGTGTTGAATTTGCAAAGAGTGCATTCTTTCAAAGTTAATGACTCTATCCTGGGAGACATGACAGCATGATTAACAACCTTGTAGCCTAAGCACCATCTCTCCTGCAAGTCCCGGTACCGAAAGCCAGCCAGGGCAGCAAACTGCATGGAGCACCAGGCACGTCCGTTTGGTGCTGAAGGGTTCGCAGCACATCATGTTGAGCCTGGGGCTGCTCTGACCTTGCAGGCTAAGCAATGAAACTAGGAAATGTAATTGGTTTTGTCAAAAGTAAAGCAGGCTTCTAGTTACTGGGGCTGCTCTGAGGGCTAGCCACCATCCTGGAGCATGACGTCCCCTGCTCTCTGTCATGCCATGTTGGTTGCCCTGAAGGCTACGTCCGTGCCAGGATGGGTAGACCTCCACGAGCTTGCCCATCTGCAGGATCACTGCTCTGCATCAAAGCTATATTTGGTTTCTCATTTAGGGGCATTTTGGAGAGGGATTTTATTTCTGTTTGCGCTTTTGCAGTTTTCTGTGCAAAGGCTGTTTCACTTCCATGGACGTAGTTCTCATCTCCAAGATAAATTGGAACCTAATCCTCTACACTCTGTGCAGATACAGGTAAAGTTGAAATGGTCGGATCTGGCTCTTCCATCTCAGTGGTCACTTTCCATGTTTCTTCCAAATCCAATCAAGCATTTCCAGAAGTTCCCTTGAAGCAGGATTTCAGGAAGAACTCATTTTAAGACATTCTTTAATGACAGAATTTTCATACATCATATTTAGATTTAACATTTTGTTTTGAATAGTATTTCATCTGTGTATCATTTTTAGAATAATATAAAATTTCATAGTATGTCACTACATTAAGTGTAAATTTTTCCCACAAGCTGAACTGGAAGAAAGGATGAGAAATATCAGTTTATATTAAGCTGTGCTGCCACACATAAAATAAAAGGAATAGAATAAATCAGTTACGGTCATATTATGACGATATGTCCTTAGTAATAATATGTAGAATTGCACAATGTCAGAGAGCTGCCACTATGTCATGAAAAAATGATGCATCATGAAAACATAACAGCATAAATCTGTTTAGAAACAAGAACAATGAAAACTTTTAAAAAACATCTTTTTGGGAAGAGAACTATTTAACTTTTTAAATATATTCATGGAGAAATTTTCCTTGCAATTTATAGAACATCAGAATAACTATTTGACTCTACTGGCTTTTTCCAACAAACTATATTGCAAGAAGGTTTTCCAACCTGCTCTCATGTCAAGTAAATGGAAATGAAAGCAGATTTGGGCCCTGTGTCTATGTGGTTCATATTAGAGACGGTCTTGAATCAAACCCACTATATCAGAACATTCCCAGACTTTGAGGAAGTTTGGCTCTGATTTCGGTTTTAAAATTCAGTACTGGCTCCTTTCAACAAGGAACTAAATCATTTGAGTACCGCTTTGGGAAATTTGGATCCAGATCAGTACTCTGCAGCTGCAGCTGCAGCCCTCATTGAAATCTAGAGCTCCTCAAGCCCAGTCCAGGGGGGCCAGGAGAACATGAAGCTCCTCCAGCGGCTCACCCATGTGGGCAGCTCAAGTCACAGGAATACTCACACTCAGGATCTGCCAAGAAGAAGATCTGGAAGTAAGGGGTGTGTGGAGAGCATACACAGCGTGTAGGATATAAGCACCTACAGGAAAGCTACATATCCCAAACCAGCCAACACTTGGGTTTATTGTGCTGCAGTTTGTGGACTCAGTGTGAAATGAGCTGATCTTTTGGTGTTGAAGGGCTTGGTTCATACCCTTGAGAAGCAAATCCTTTCTAACAGTTTCATTTGACACATTTTTCACTGTTGCATGGTTCCAGTTCTTGCTGTGTAATTGAGGGCTGGGGTGGTAAGGGAGCTGCTAGTCAGATTTGCTAGCAAAACTGTTAGTGGGAGCTTCTAAAGTGCTTGATCCTGCAGATCCTGGAGTTGTGAGTCCTGGAGAACTGCTGCCGATGCCAGTGATAAGGGAAACAGATCTGAAGTTGGTGCTGCTTTTATACACAGTAAAGGCATTTATTTTGCTTTTTTTTTTCTTGAAGTCAGCCAGAATAGTCTAAAATGTTTCTCCCAAGCTGCCTGTGTGACCACATCAAAGCCACTGAAATGCTGAGCCTCTGCAGTAAGGACAGCAGGTATTCAAGGAAGGGAATAAAGATGCCTCCTAGCCATGGCCCCATCCTCTCTGCCCCAGCAACATGGCAAAGCTACAGCCACCCAAGGGAGACTCTGCAGCAATGGAGACATGAGGAACAGCATGGTGATATGGTGGCTTCCTCCAGACTCAGCATCTGTAAACGAGGAGATGAGAAAGGAACTCGTGGGGATTTCAGCCAGTGGAATGGATCTGTATCCTAGGTCCATTCATGGGATGGCTTACTTACCAGTTGTTCACTGGACTTCTCCTTCACTCCTTTTGTGATATCAAGGGAACAAAAAGGTTTTTACTCTTTTGCCTCCCAAGATCTGACTTGATAGTCCAAGCTGTTGTTGAGCTAATTCAGCAAGCACATTTAACTGTTGTAAACAATCACTGCAGTTTGCCACAATGCTTTGTAAGTCTCATATCATAAGAAACAAATGCCTTGCAACCTTTCCATGAACACCATCATCCTGTTTGGCCCCCAGGATTCCTGGAAACTGTGCATGACACAGGAACAAGACAGAAGACACCCTTGGGAATGGTGGCAGTACAGTCTGTGTTTCCCCATCTTGCTCAAAACCCATTATTATTTTTACATGATTCTGTTGCACTCCCTTTGTATCTGTTTTAGCTGTCTAGATTCAAGCCATTCAGTACAGTGACTATTCCACTTTCTCTTTGTATGGCATGTAGAACAAAGGGGGAGCCCATTTCCAGTCAATTCTTGGTGATGCTATATTAAACATGCTTACTTTTAACACTGCTTATCGAAATATTTGAACACCATTAGGTTTTGACTGAGCCAAGAGTCACTTCAATAGGTAACTTACTCCAGTGTAATTTTTCAAAAAGAAGGATATTGGCCATCTCCAGCTCTTGTTTCAGACAGTCTCTTATTCTTCATGTTTAACAATTCCTTTAATGGAGCCAATAGATCTCCAATATAATTGCAATCTATCGACCTTTATGAGTGCCCACAGTTTTATGTTTAAATTAATCAGGAGCTAGTGAACAAGTATGGGAGAAATTGTCAGATTCTTTGAGGCAGTTGGAAGGAAACCTATAGCCAAGAAAACAATAATAAGATACCATGTGCCGTCACTCATCAAGCTTCTAACACCTAATCTGGTTCAGAGCAAAGCTTTCAACAAGTTCTTCAGAGAGGTTATGGTTTGGTTGGTCACAAAGTATTTTTATATAATCTCTTGTGAAAGTGTAACGTTTCCCTAGGCATGTGGAGGTGATAACTGTTGTTACTGACTTACAGGAAGCTGTGTTGGTACGTGGCTTTGCTGAAGGTTGATGGAAGAAATACCGATGAGGCAGCTATGATGAGTATTTCCCATGGACCATAAAGTGCTCCTTGCTAAAGTCAGAGCTGCATCTGCAAACATGCAGCTGGACGTTTATTTTTCCGCAACTGTCAAATGGTCATTGAAGTTGAACATGTAGTATTTCACTTTCTAAATGCCTTAGACAATTTTGAAGCTGCTTTTCACTGTGCATTTTGAGTTTCGAACAGAGTTGGTTATGACTAAGAATCACATAATACTTTTTCTCAGCTGACCTCATGTCCTAACGAACTTTGGCAAAAGCCCTTTTCACTCCTTTTCCCAGTGAGACAAAATGCATTTACTGAGCTGCTATTTTGCCATGTTAAAAAAGTTAAAAGGCCTGATGCCATTTACACTTTTATGATTCCCTCAAGAATGGAAATTACATTAAGATTTAGGATGGGGGGATTATCGTTATTGTAGTCTATGGTAATTTTACAAGGGAAATCAGAGGCATGTATTAGTCTGATCTCATTTGTGCCAGGCTAACCATGAAGTAAGTGAAGCCTTGGAAATGTGTACGTAAAAAACCTATACAGTCAAGACCGGAATCTGCCAAAACCCAATTTTACCCCTAGGCTACTAGTCCTACTGTCTGGAATTCCATCCCTTTTTACTGGCCTGAAATTCTGCTACTTTTACAGTATTTGAGATTTCTAACTCTAATGCTATTATAGTTTTATTAGGGAACAGTCTCCTGTGTAAGATCAGAGTTCAGGATTTGGCTGACATGCTCCGTGACTGGCGGAGTTACTGAAATACAACCTAGTCTATTTATGTCAATGCTGCAGTTGCCTTTCCATCTCTTTTTGGTCTTACCTGGGTATATATACTTTTTCTTCTCCCTAGACTTCTCTGCTCTCTCTTTCCACTAATATTATTATTCTTTGACATCTTTTACAGTTTTGAGATTGTCTAGAAGAAAACAAAGCTCTAGAGTTACAAAGATTTACAGACACAGATAAGCATTAGACATTTCACAGGTCTGCTGGATTGTACGCAACTGATAAAAATGCTCATCAAGGACGACTCAGCTGTGTAAAATGACTCATTTGCATGAGGTTTTACAGCCTTATAGTAACATATAGCATGCATAATTCAAAATCAATATCAGCCTGAGTTAAACATTCTCCATACCTATGTATATTTTGGTTTGTCTCAGGACTCTTACGCAGAAATACATTTTCAGCAGCTTCAACAAATCAAATAAAAATTTGGGAACAAAAGCAGTCTGAAGAAATCTGTCAGCGATGATTATCCTTTTTTGTTCTAGGCACAGTTTCAGTTTAAAAAAAAGTTCTGCAGTTAAAAAAGAGTTCTGTTTTCAAGACAGCCCATTGAAGACCATGTACATTTCCAAGTTAAATCCCCAGGCATAAAAATGCATTCCATTGGGTTATCCATCTAACGAAAACTCAGCCAAGCAGAAGTGTTTCCTATCAGGTAGAATTTAACACAACCTTTCTCTTCACATTTGGGTGGACAGTATGGATTACAACTGTTTTGTGCTTTGGAGCACATAATGTTGCCCAAGCCCTCAATGCTAAGAACCAAGGTACGAAAATGCTCTGCGCCTCGCAAAGTGCTGACATGCTGGCCCTAATCCCACAAGGAGCCAAAGCATGTGCTCCCATGCAGAGATAGTCCCAAAGACCTGAAGGTAAGTCAATGTTTCTGATCTCTCTTGGGTCAAAGGAAGAATGCTCAGCACCTTGCAGGATCACAGACCTGCATGGGACCAGCTCTCTTAAATGAAACCTGGTTAAAAGAGTAAGAAAATACATGATAAGCAGGGGCCAGGATAAACAATTAGAGATGGCTGAGAAGAAAAAGGGCTTAATTTTCATTAATTTGGTTGTCCAACTCTATTTTGACTTGAAAACTTCTGCACTGATATCAAAGTAAATGCAGAATATTTGTACTGGCGCTATTAGAGTCGCATCAGGTTTGTTTTTATTGTTAAGCTAAGAAATAAGATTGCAGCCACACAAATCTGTACCTGTTCCGAAAATGAAGGAATATTAATAAGGAAGGATATAATTTTGTTAGCTGAAAAAATTCAATTGTTCTTGCATTTTCCTAGAATTTCCTGCTCTTGGGATTACACTATTGAAATTTTGAAACTTGAGAGAGGGAGGAGACCGAGAGCACAGAATAGCCATGAGACTGGAAGTCATGGTATTCCCAGGAGATGAAGGAGGCTGTGATTTTCAAATTTCCTGTCCTGCATGGAACATGTAGACATGTTAAGTTGTGCTTTCCAGATTGCAGCAAAATTCACAGAACCCAGGCTGTTTGCTAGTTTAATTTTCTTTCTGATACTAAAAGAAGTTCTATCCTGGGTCTAAGAAAACCCCTACAGGAAACATATCTGTTCAGAAGAATATATTCCATAATGAAATTCTTCATGAGCTGTACTTACTGTACAAAAGGCCAAAGTGTTCTGCCCCTTATACTTGCCTGGTTGTGTTTGGTTCAGGCATGGTTTAGATTTTCATGTCTCCAGTTGCTAATACCAGAAAGAATTCCACTATCACCAACTTCTGTGATATCACGAAACCTCAGACAGGAATGGCATTGGTGGGTGGTGGTGGAAGTACTGATCTTTCTTTTCGTTCTCATTAGCCTCCTGTATTGCAGCCTTTTGAAAATCTTTGATTTGTTCAGGACTTGCTAACAGGGATTTGATCTTAGAGAGGAACCAGTAACAGCCACGGCACCTGGAGATATGGGGCCCACTAGCACAGCACAGCATAGACCCATTCCTGGATCCTGCAGAACCCCGTAACTGGGCAATCTTCCTGGTGCGATCACTGCCCTGGGGAGGGAAGGGAGAATACAGTTCATCTGCCCTGGCTAGGACATGCAGTCCTGCCAGCAGCACCAGCCCACCTCTGCAGCAGGAGAAGGAGATGGATTCATGGTGGAAGCACAGGTGTGCAGAGTACAGGACTAATATTGCAGATACCTCAATATCACCCCACTTGCCCTCTCACCAGGAAACCAGCAGGCACCAGCCAAGGCAGAGCTCCTGAAGACTTGATACAGTCCCTGAGTGGCTCAGATGTCTTGCAATACAACTGGATGAAGTGGTAACATAAAAAGAGAAACAGGAAAGCAGAGAGGTGATGGACTTTGCTGTGGGTCAAGCAATGAGCCAGTGGCACAAATGAAAAGAGCCTGAAGGCTGCCTAGCCTGGCTCCAGTCCATAGAGCAAGGCAGCTTTTGCCCCTTGTTGGTTGTTGCACCTCCTCTGTCTCCATTGCATCCCCTGGACCAGCTTCACCCATGCTTCAGCTCCATATGTCGTCACATTTGTCATCTCTGCATATGAAAAAGCAAACTGGCAGCCAACTGCCATGGCTTGCCTGGGAAAAAAACAGCTTTCCAAATGAGAGAGAGGTGGGTATTCTGAGAGAGCAGGAAACTTTTGGTGCCTTGCCAAATGTCCTCATTGGGTTCAGCTGCGAGTGCAGGCCTAGCTTAACCATACAGCATTCACAGCCTCTATGCAACTGATGATGGGTATACTTTCAAGGACACCATTGGAAATGTAACAGCAAATGCCATCAGCTTTCTGGAAAACTTCTAAGCAGTGCTTTTTGAAAGACATTTTTTCCTGAGCTTTCTGGACTTGATTCTGATCTCATGCTAATGTGACAGGGATGCGCTGGTTTTACTTCAGAGCCAGCCACACTAGACATCTTTTCACAGGGTGTTTCTCTGATTGGAGGAGAATATTTACATTTGTTCTTCTTTTTCGTAATTCGAAAGCCACTCCGCATAATCTCCAGGGTTTGTACATCATAACCTTGCAGCTGCCAAACGTAATACTTGTTGTTGGTTTACGTGTACATAGCTCCTCTGATTTTCAGAGCTGCTCTTGATTTACATGAAGAAATCCTGACTGAAGACTTTTACTGGCACTTTTTCCAGACTGTGTATTTGAGATCTCTCCACATTATGGCACATGAGTCATATAGTGGGTGTCTGACAGGTCATTTGTGTTATGTCTACAGGAGAAAAAAGACCTCAGTGGTTTCACATGAGAAAGTTGAATCCTAAATGTGGCTGGAAAAAAAAGTAAAGAAAAGGGATAAAAAGATGCCACCAGATAAATATAATGTGCGTGTTATTTTCCTCCAAAAGATTTACTTATGCAAATAAACCACAACCATTTTCAAAGACACTTCTTGGGTTTTTTTCATATTTTAAATGGATCACCTTGAACAAAAGCCATATTGTGAAGGAAAAAGAAAACAGAAAACAAGTCTGACCTTGAGCAAATTTGGTGTGGTAGTGATTCACTCCAGTGTCATCTTAGTCGGATAGTCATCGTCAGATAGTCATCATCAGATAATCATAAACCCATGATTGTTGTATGGATGTGTGAGTGTATTTATATAAATATACAAACTTGTGTATGACCACTCACATTAGAATCAGAGAAGAATGCAGCTTCTCTCACACATAACACAAATTAGTCTGTAAGACCCTGTTCAGGGGAGATCTTTAAAATGCACATAGTAATTCTAAGGGGCTGCTTAAGCCTAACAGCACTTACGTGCTTTTCTGAATTGAGTCGCAAGAATTTATTGCTACTCATATTGAAATCTATTGAAAGACCAGCTCAGTGCTGCTGTTTCAGCCTCACTCAAGAGCTTCACCTCTGTCTACACATTGTGAAGCCCATGGTTTTCTGTAAACATTTGAAGCAGAAATACTGTATTCAATATGAAAACATAAACAGAGTTTGGCCTGTATATCTAGCGAAGTTGTTGGCAAAAAGGGGATTGACAGATACAGCCAGGGGGTATCCCTTATTCAGAAGGGCTTTATGAAACATTGATCTATTAAGTCTACTTGTGAGAAGTCTCGCTTTCTGGACCAGGGTCTTCTGCCACTTTGGTCGGACTGGTGAAAGGTAAGACCTGCTGGGGAGCCGGTGGGGCTGCTCCATTGGTCACCACACGTCTACGACAAGGGCAAAAGCAGGGATTTATGAAAGCCCGAGGGAGACAGGGAAATAAAATTGTTTGGCCCTGGTTGAAATTAGAAGGAGCAAAAGATATTTGTGTTGGGTGTGTTTTCACATGTCGCTTTATGGGCTTTAAGCAATCTAAATAATTACTGGGTTGCAAACATGATGGCCCTAGTTGTCCACATTTTTATCTTACCTTATTGTTTTTCAAAGAAGTTCAAAACCAGACAGAACATACTATTCCTCTGTACTCAGTAATGTTTATGTTTGGAAATGAGATTAGAAATCTTCAAGTGAAAGAGAGTCTTATTTCAGGGAGATAAAATTGCTTATTAAACCTGCCCTTAAATCCAATTGTCTGACCAAACCCTAAGTGTTGCAAAGTGCAAACATTTCTCTGAGCTAGAGATTTCTGCTACTTTCACTGCTGCAATAACCAAGTTCTTGTTAGGCAGTAGGTGTAAGTGTATGAGTATATGGGTGGTTGTGTTTGTAAAGTATGGGTAATACCTTTTATACAAATCTGCTTTTAAATTTTAGCGCTAAATACAACACCTTGTCTAATGTGTTTGTTTTTTGGTTAAACTTTCAAACTTTGTCTTTGACTTACACTACTTTCCAGAAATGCTTCTATTTTTTTAAAAAGTCCCAAAGCTATTTATCAAAATGAATGTTTTTTTCTAAGAAAATTCCCTTTAGAAAGAAGGAAGTACAACAGAACAAAGGCAAACAGCCTGTGACAATGACTCATTATGTTCCTTATAAATTATAGCTGTGAAGTCAATGCAAATTGTTTCTCACAGTTTCAAAACCCACTATAAGACAGTAACTTAGGGCTATAGAAAGAGCACCTAGAGAAAGAAGGGTGCTTTTTTTTTTTGTAAACAGAGGGAAGTGTGCAACAAACAGTAGAGCTGTTTGGAAAGCACTTGAAGATGAACTAGTAGATTAATTTCATGTTGTAGCATGCAAAACTAAAACAGAATCAAACTCTCAAACTTGTAGCACTTGTGGTATTTATTAAGCCTGAAATTTCTGTAATTTGTTTGGCAAGCTACCATTACATGGGGCGTTACTAATAGGGAAAAGGTCTGAAACCTTCAGGAAAAGCGGCAGATGTTCAGCCTCTAGAGCTTAGTCTATTTTGACAAACAGACAAGCAGTACCTTCCTTCTCTGCGTATGGAGCGAACTCAGTCACATGCTTGGGCTACAGGAGAGTAAGGCACTTCAGCACACACCAAATGCTTAGCACATGCTTTCTTGGAGGAGAATAGAAAGGTTCATGGTCTCTTGGTCTCTGTGGCAGCTCTGAGTTCAGGTGCTCTATTTTCATCAGGAATGAGAGAGTCTCCAGAGCCCAATGTGCATGCTCACTTTGCTGCGAAGCTTGTCTACTCACTCCACCTCCAAAACTTTGCTGGCAGAGCCCATGGTGTGATAGAGGCGCTTGGGTACAGTTTCTGTCTGAACTAGGCTGGGTAAGAGACCTATTGAGGAGTGTGGCATGAACCTCCAAATGTGTTTGTGGTTGCTGGAAGTCCTATGTTCTTACTGAGGAAGATGAAGCCTTACTGCCCTATCTTCATAACTACCTTCCCCTAGCTACTCCGCTGGTATAGTATCTCAGACAGCGCTTGAAACCAAACCAAAGATCTGCACAGCTAAAAGCACAAACCTTTATATCCCTGTTCAAAAGATGCATACCCTGTGCCTATGGCCTGCAATGAGCCCATGCCCTCCGCGGAGCAAATACCATGTAGGGATACCTCACGTACCATGAATATCAGATGGTGGCCTCACTCAATCTGCTCTGCAGTCACTGGTGCCTGATTCTCAGAGAAGGGTCTATTGAAAGTTTCAGGCAAAGATATTTAGCCTATAGCCCCTTGGTGTTCAAGTGTGTTACTCCTAAGCATGTCTTTTAATTGTGCAATGCAGCCACATTATTGGTATACTGGAAATCTCTTTGTTTGCAAAATCATTTTTTACGTTTTAGCTCTCTTGGAGAAAACAGATTTGGAAACTTCCCTAATGTACCTTAAAGAAATGTCTTAACAATCAACATGGGGTAGTTGAGTCACCACCAGAGTCACCATGTCTCTAGGCATACACTACAGCTGTATTTTACAGAAGCAACATTTTAAAAGCAATTGCGTGGGTGCATGTATAGATATGTGTGTACAGCCTACAGTATAGTTTCAGACAATGTGCTTTAAGAATGTATAAGGATGAACTCACTCAGATCTGGCTTTTACAAATTCTTCAGTAGTGCGACTGAATTTCAACTCATTCTTTCCTTAGATGGATAGATCTGGCAGTGTATCATAAGGGATATTTTCCTGTTATTTAAAGAAAGTAAGGTCCTTTTACTTTATCTTTCCATGAAATTACAAAGAGTTTCCTTGAAGCCGTAACTTATCATGCATCCTGGCTAGCATGGAAGCACTCGCTCCTGACCATTACCCATTAAAAGGTCCTTTGAGGAAATGGTTTGAACCTTTGATCCTGAGAAAACTGTTTGATACCACATATTTTATATTCTTTAGTGTAGCATTATTAACAGTTCTGCTTCTTCCACCAACTTCTTCAGCTGCTCATCTTTTAGCTTACAACTCTCCTTCTGTCATTTGCCAAGATACGACACATTTCTTATTAAGAGCAAGCATAATATCCTTCCAGTGTTTTCAAAGATACAACTCCATTGACAGTGGACTGAATTAAAGCAATATTATCTAAAGTCATCTTTTCTACAGGCCGTAATGGGTGCATCATGTCTCTACTAGCTCCCCAAGCTCTGGGCCAGATTGTCACTGTCACCCCATCTATTCCACCTCCTGGCCCTCTGTCATGCCCCACACCCTTGTATCCTTGTAAGCCTGCCTGGGAGCTAGGTGGACAGAGAAGCATTCCAGTTTTACTTTTCTCTGCTGGATAGTTTTCAGGACGTAAATGAAAAAGCAGGAGGCTGGAGGGGGACAGCACCATGAAGTACAGACAGGGCACATGATAAAACATCTCCTTTTAGTGATGATACTGAGCTTCCATCCTCCAGCATATGCTGAGGATTTCTATACACTCCAACCTAGTCATGGGGCAAAACGGCTTCAAGCAAGAAAGCTGTGTGTCATTACATCTGTGTGGTAGTGAAGAGATACTGGTGCAGGAAGAGTGAATGAGTGACTGCATCTGCACCATTTCCTTCTTTTGTTAGTGTACCCTTTGGTTGGTTCTTACTCCACACAGTTCCCGACCATCCCTTTGTACTTGACAATAAGTGGAAGAGAAGTCAGAATGCAACCTATTGTATACAGCTCCATTAATGCTCCCTGCTGATGTAATATTCCCTCCTGCAGTGTTTTGACAGTTTCAGTAATTGTTTTTCTGAGAGGGTTACGCTTTCTTCTGAGGGAAAAAAAAAGATGTAGATACCTCTTACATCCTCAAAATGCATCACTGTAACTAATTTTTCTGATGACCTAACTGAAGCTGGCTATTAGCTTTCAACAACTGGCAGGCAGGACTACCTCAGCAAGGCTGTATCAGTCCAGGGTTTCAACCATCTTCCTGACATTCAGAAGTTGTGTAATCGGGATATACTCTCTTCTTGCTGCAATTAGATGGCTCTGTTCTGGGTTCACTTCTAGCACAACCTCCATACTGTCTCAGGAATGCCATGTTTATAATGCTGCTAGTAATCAGAGTAAGATGAGATGAGGGAGTTTCCAAGGTTGGCTTTGAGGATTCTTTTAAAAAAAATTTAATGACACTACCAGCAGCAGCTTCAGTTCCTAATGAGTGCATTATCATATCCAGACTCCCATCTGCCGTGATCTCATGGTCAGTAAGCTGTGCCAAGCACAAGGGAAAGAGGAGCAGCTCTGGTTACGATATGGAGAGCATGTGACAGTATCTCTTGGCACAGAATTACAGAGTGCGATCAATGGCTATTGCTTTAGCTCTTTATTATGCCCTGGCTATGATGACATATGTATGCACAGTATAACATGAACTCAAATGGTTGTAAAATATGTTGAGTAAGTGAAAGACAAGGAACACCTGGATCCTTCTGTAGTGTCTGATCCTGCAGACCATGTGTCTGACCCTCAGCGGGAGTAATTCTCTTGCTCCAAATTTCATTCCAGGGAACACTTTTTCCTACCTTTATTCCACCAGCCAAGTGAGATCCATAGGGGAATGTTTGATGATATAAGGGATGCAAGATATGTGTTTTCCTCTCAGGTTTGGGACTTAGAACTTCCTCCAGGCCTATACTTCTTTATTCTCTCTCTGGAAGCATGAACAATTCTAAGAAATATATTATTTTGTTTTCTTTATATGTACAAAGCACAGTAGTCAGTGGTATTGAAACAGAGTAGGAAGAATTTTTAAAAGAAATAAATGTCATAATAACACCCAGACAGTTTAAAGAGGTGCTATTATAACTCTGCTTAATGACATTATAACTCTGCTTACTGACTTGGATTTCTTTTTCATCTGCTTTATATGTTTAATTTCACACACGTTGATAAAAGGCAAAAATCCACATCTTCCCTAGGAACTTTGTGCAATTAATGGAGCTTATTCTGAAGATGAATCTGGATCTCAGCACCTTTAGAAAGGAACAAGCAATACTTGAAAGGAACCAAGAGTCCTTTCCTTTCTTTTCATTTGAGAATGAAATGAAGAGGAAAAGGTACTGCAGGCCCCACCTCCCACTGCCTCCCAACAGACAAGAAGAAGAAAGAAATAACAGTGGAGGTGAGGAGCAGAAGGAAAATAGGATCTGTGGATGATAGAAGTGGGGACAGCACAATGCAACACACAGAAGAAAGGAGTAAGTGGGTGTTTGTGTTCTAAATGTTTCCCAGTACAATAACAGCTTTTCTTAATGGCCTCTAGTACCAACAGCACCCCAAAGACCAATCCCACCTATCTACTTCATCATATACCTACCAGACAGTGACAACGTCACTCTCAGGAAAGGGCAGTGTGCATGTATTTGGCCTGTGCTTTTCTGTTTATTTATTTTTTTCTACCTCACTAGGAATATAAGCTTTAATAGATGTTTCCACATCTCCTAGATGCCAAGTTCAGAGCTGCAATTCAGCAAAATTTTTAACAAGCTATCGTGAAGCTGAGCACATGCTTAATTATTTCAGAAATGGGAACAAATTTCCTTCCACTTCCATCTCTATTTGCAGTCTTTGGTTGGTTTTTTTTCCTCACTTAGATGATTAAATTTATTAATTTTCTTTTCTGTATATAGGTAGACTTTGCCTATTTTTGTGCACTTGAAGGAACATTAAAGAAAGAGCTGCTTTGTTTAGGGCTGTTAATTTGAAATAACTTACAAGAAAACTAGAGCTGAACAACATTTTTTCTTATAAATGATTTATTTTTCCAAAATACAGAATGTCAGAAGATCTGAAAGAGGATTTGGCAAGATTTTATGGGTAGTTTTGTTTGAGTTTTGCATCATTTCCTCTTAATGTTTTCTGAAATAAGTGTTCTGATTTTTTGTTTTGAGGCAATAGTTAATTTCAAAGTTTGTCTGCATTTAATGCTAATTTTTAAAGGGATAAGAAAATCCAAGGAGCAGTGGAAAATTGCCAAGCTGAAAACAAAACATCCCATTCTGAGTTGAATGAAAAGTTTCAGTCAATAGTAAACATTTTTGTTGTCTTGTTATTGTTGTATTGCCTAGTAAAAAAATGTAGTTTCAGACTAAACCAAAACAAATGAAAATAATTTTTCTCTTGAAAGAACTGAAAACTGAACTTTTGAAAGCTGTAATTGAAACCACACAAGTTAAGTTGGAAAGGGAAAGATATGTTCTGATGCAGATAGTCTACCCACCACTGATCCAATAGTGGTGGTCAGCCATTGAATAAAAATGAATGGGATTTATCTACCTTAATTTCAGCATCTAAGGTTCTGCTGTCTAAACCTGAACTAGTTCCTGTAAGTTTCTTTTATAGCCAACGACATGAAAGAAGCAGTTCTTGGAACATGTATCACGCCCTGTCTCCAGTACCATGCTCAGAAGTTCCTGTTTCTTTCCTTTGGCTGTAAAAAGAGGCCAGTGGCACTATCAAGATTTGTACAACTCATGCTAAGCCAAATGGCGTGAGTTGCACCAATTATATCTTTCCTAGGAAATGGAGGTTAGGCTCAATGCAGCTGAATTATATTATACAGAATGATTTTGGCATTCACCAGGCATCTTGTCTATTTGCACAGATGATCAGGAAATCCAGGTCCCAAAACAACAAGCTTCCTAATCACATAGGAATACAGAAGAAAAAGTTCCCTTTGCAAGTTCAGAGCCAGTTCTACCAGACATTTTAATGCTAAGTCAGATCAGTCAAGTAATAATTAACTTTAATTGGCACACCCACAAACTGTAACATTTATCCAGTGCAGATGAGTGATTTTAAAATAATGGGCATTCTTATCTTTAAATGAAGAGAGCAAAGAAAATAAACTTTAAGCAATATTTCTAATATTATCATTACTATTTTACCTCTGATGTGTATGACTAAGACCAGAGAGAAGAGTCCCAGAGGAATTAGTGTTGCATATTAATTTCTGGTCCTTACAGTCTAATTAACTATAAGCATCTTTTATCTCTAAAATGACTCTTACTATGTGTTATCATTCCAGGTGTCAAGGGCTGATACAGCTCTTGAGGGAACTGGACTTTGGGGACCCAATTAGTTTTTACCTGGCTCTCAAGCACAGGACAAGACATTTGTCTCCCCACGCTCAAGTGAAAACTATGTTTTTACTAGTCTGATCTTCCCTGTGCTTCAAAAAGGACAATGTGTCTGTTTGTTTACAAGGAATTTGTATCTGACATAGACTTGAACTGCACAACTCAGTTACATGAGCTAAAGAAGCAGTTTTAAATATTGCATTTAAAACCAAACTCAAGTATGAGGTAGGCTGAATGAACACCTTTACAGAAGAGCAATTTTATTACAGTTACGAACTCCATGTGATGTGTCTTCACAAGGATCTCCAGTGGTAGCAGTTTGCCCTTAGATGTAAAAAGATGGGACATAAAACATACTGATAAAATCAAGAAGAACAATATACACTGGTTGAAGGAAAGAAGGGGCGGGTGGTGGTGGTGGTGGTGGTGGTGTGGTGGTGGAGGGAAGGCAAAAGAAATAAAGCAAACAGAGAAAAGAAAAAAGAAGACATAAGAATAAAACAACATGACTGGAATGGTTGTGTTGCTGTATGTTGTATGGAACTGGGCAGCAAACTAAAACAAATGTATCGAGAAGAGAGTAAGTGGTATATGTCCTGAGTAGACTGGGAAGAATACATTGGTTAGTGGCATAGATAATCTGCTCAATAGGGACAGTGAGTTGTTGCTGGCTTTTAGGTATGCTTTCTTTAGCAGTACAGGGTTCCAAAACTTTGTCCTATCAGTGTTGCAACATGCTTTGCAGGAAATATTTGAATGCTATTAAGATTTAACTATCATACTGCATTTCTTTTTTTTTTTTTTTTCATTTTGGACTGAATGCACTAAAAAGTGCAAGATTATTTAAGTAAATAAAATAAATTGTTGGGTAGGAATATTTCAACATACTATTAAAGCTTCTAAACTGCAGAAAATTGTTACTATTCCTTTTTTTCCCCCCCGGTGAAAGAAACTCTTGCATTTTATTTTCTCAACTTTCCACTCTCTCTTCATCTTTCTCTCTGCTTCTAATACCTCCTGGGTATCTCTAAGGCTGCAATGAAAGGAAGCAGATGAGTGAGAAGTGTGTGGGCAAGACTGAAGAAGACAGAGCTTTGGTCAGAAAGAAGAGCTTAGAGGAACCAGGGAACTGTGGACTGTGTTACTGAACACATGGATGAATGAGTAGCTCTTCTGTACTGATTCAGGTTAGAAATCAAAGAGCATAAAGGGTCTGACTGGATGTTATTATGCAAACTCAGTTCACAGATTCTTGGTGCAGAGTACGATGACAAGACAAAAAGGGAGGGTCTGAGAGTGCCAGAGAAGAAATCTGACCCAAACTCTTCCCATTTATTGCCACTTTTTTTATTATTCTGCATTTTTAGAAATAACTCACACAAAAACTGAGAAGAAAATAGAAAAAAAAAAAGTTTTCTTTCTCTCGAGGTTAGAAATTAATCTTTTCATAACAGTCTTTGAGATGGAACGACACGTTTTGGCAAGAGCTGACAGGACAACTACAGCAAAGAAGTACTTTCCACTGTGGAAAAACAAAAACATTAAACTTCTGTGATCAGGGTTTTGCATAACGAACTGACAAAGAGAACTCAGTAGTATGAAAAGAGACAAAAATATCCTGCATGCTACTAAAGCAATGAATGGTGTATTTTATCTACCTCTTTCAAAGCTAAATGACCTTATCAGAAATATTTGCTTCCTACATGAAAACTTATGGTGTTCCTTTTAAATTCAGGGAGCTAATCTGTGTTTCCCAGCACAAGGAAATCAGAAGTTTTCCCTGCTCTTGAACATAGGCCAGTCTATGCATTTCCTTCAGAAAGCAAATGGACATGAAAACATATGATTTAAATAATATCCTTTATGTCTGTTGGCATAACACAAAACACTATGCTCCAGACTTTACTGCTTTGTTTGAAGTTGACTAGTAATATACAACCTTCAAAAGTTTGCTGTACACATTTTCCTTTAGACTTCTGGGGAGATTTCTTCAAATTGATATGTTTTAGCCTGTGCTTTGCTTAGATTTGTATATTGTTGGTACGTAGGTAAACCCTTGTACTACACAGGGATATACAGTGGTTGATTATGAATGCCCATCAGGAGACCTGCTTAATATAGGCATATGCACAAGTAAACATGTATTCTAGAGGCAGCTGAGACCAGAGCTTGAGTATTTGCCCAGATGTCAGGTGCTGCTGAATTTTAATCCTGGGTCTGGCATGGATTTGCTGTGTAGCCTGTGGCAAATCACATAATCTCCCTGCCTCGGAGTCCCCACCTGTGAAGTGGGGATAATAACACTTACAATTTCCTACCTCACAGGCTGTTTTGAGGATAATGAATGTCTGAGAAGTGCTTTGTACACTGGAAGTCCTGGCTTATGGGGAGGTATTTTGACTGTGTCTGAGTGAAAATTTGGATCATTGTTTTGGACTTCTCAGGAAGAATAAAAGAATAATTTATAGAAAATAACAGCACCATCCTAACAACTAATTAGTTGCAAAAGCCGTTGCTCTGCCAGTGTCTAAATCTCCTTGTGCATGAAGTTCTTGTACACAAGCTCTACTGTTGGCTTGAACCATCAGCAAGTGGCCTCACCTGAGGAAGCATTCAGAGGATTAACTCTTTACTTGCAAATTCTCATATTCATAGAATCATAGAATAGTGAGGGTTGGAAAGGACCTTAAGATTATCCAGTTCCAACCCCCCTGCCATGGGCAGGGACACCACACACTAAACCATGTCACCCAAGACTCTGTCCAGTCTGGCCTTAAACACTGCCAGGAATGGAGCATATATCATTTCTTTGGGCAAAGAGGTATGTATTGGACCCATAGGCTCTGAATGAGGACTTGAGAAACTGTTGAATCATCTAGTTTAGTTTTCGACATGTTAAATTCTTCATTTCTTGCTACAGTTGTCCCTGTATTGAGTTTTGGTGTTACCTAGGTCCATGACAGCTACCGAGAAACAGCACGTCCTTTGTGAAGGTACATTCCTGACACACTGGCAAGGTTATCAGAAGGAAAGGGAGCCAGAGTGCCAGAAGATCCATCAGCCAGATAGGAGTGTAGAAGGGAAACAGAGCCCATTCTTTAACAGTATTTCATTGCCACAGTGGGCGAAGGAAAGGAGACCCTGAGGACTCTGATCTGCCCATGATTCAGGTAGGGGTGCTTCTGGCTGTTGTGGCAGGCTACCCAGGCACCCAGGTCAGCACTGCCGGAAGGCTCTCCTGCCTGCCTCAGCATGTCCGCTCTCGCTGCCTCCTCTGTGAACCACTGGAGGGAAAAACAACCTTCGGAAATGGGGGGTTATTTTCAAACCCAGCTGAGCTTGCTAATGTAGGGAAAGAATGCTGATACCTGGAAAGATGTGGTTGAAGGCGGGGGTGGCAAACATGAACCCCTTACACCGGTGTTTCTGCTGAAGTTCCCGTATTGTAAAACTAGGGCTTCAGCCTGAGTAGGAGTGCTAGAATCTAGTCCCTTACATGGAAAAAAAGAGACCATGATTCTCCATTACCTGCAACCATGCATAGTCACTATCGTCCCTACAGAGTGGGAGTAAAATACTATTGGTCTGATTGGTACACCCACTTTTAACTCACTATGCGCAGTCTAAAATGACTACGAAGCAGCGTGTAAAAGGCTGGAATTATTGATGGTAAAATCACAAAACGCCCATGTAATTTTTTCTCATTGTAGCTGTGGACTGAAAAACCAAACAAAACCCCCTTAGTGCATGAGGTCTGGTCTCAGGAAGGCTCACATTACTGCATACTTCCTAAAGTTGCATATAACTGATGATTATCTCATCTTCTCTAGTAAGCACTTCTGAATGCAATGGTTACTTAAAAACGACTGAGCAATGACAGAAGTATGTGACCCACTACTCTGAAGTGCACTCTGCACTAAGAGAAAGGGTTTTTTGGCAACATAATGACCAACAAGATTTTAAACAACCCTCACTGTTGACTAGAAATTGCCAGGGAAAAACATGTTAGCCAGCAGTGACCAAACCTGGGAGGACTTTTGAGTTCACAGTAACGAACTGAAACCCTTTTGGAGATGTCAGCCTGCTTCTAGGTTTTTTTTAAACACTGAAATCTTTGCTCATATGACACTTAAAAATACAGCAATCGATATATGTTATGTAATGCATTTGCTAAGCATACTTCATTTTCCTAAGCCAGACAAGACTGGTAAGAAGTGTCTCCACAGAGAAGCTGACTGGCACAGTTACTGTAAATTAAGCTGTTTTGTGGTGTCTCCAGATTAGATCGCTCTGTGGTCACTCAGTTCTGAAGAGAAAAAAGTCACCTATTCTGGCACGGTTACTTTGCTTACAGTGTAGATTAATTTTTCAATAATAAAACATATTTTCTTTCCAAATTCCCCATCCCAAACCTTGGAGATATGCTGAAATAAATAATAAATTCCATTAGGTTATTTGTCAAAGTCTTCTTGTTTCCTCTGGACTTGAAGAATAAATGCTTATTTTAGACTAAGAGAGTTGGCGAGGGTAGAATATGTTTATCCAATTTGTGGTCAGTGAGTATTTCCTCTGGAAGAAGCTGCATCAACAATATCTCTGGGCATAGATGGACTCTCCAGAAACTGAAAGGTAGCTAAAAGATAGGGGAAATAAAATCCTACTCATTCCACCACTACGCATGACAACGTTTCATGTTGTTTCATGATATGTCATATGTGTTTTATTTAACCCTTTAAGCATGTCTTTCCATCTAACGAGAAATAATTGCTGAGATTCTTTTGGAGTTTTCGATTGGAAAAATAATGCTGCTTTTATATAGGTCTTGGGTGGGGGGTAAGTGGGACTGGGAAACACAAGAATCCTGCAGAATTAACCCATGGAACACTAATATATCATGAAGTTTGCGAAGAAATAGGAAAACTCAATCGGCTTGAGACTGTGGAAGCCATAAGAAAGAAGCCATGCTCAGAAACCAGTCTACCTCACTGCCTCTTCCTTGCAGGAGAGGACGAGTTAGCAGACAGAAAAAGTTGAACTCAGTCCTCAACTCTCAGAGTGCAAGAACCTTTGGAAATCAAGGACACAATGGCAGAGAAGGTCTTTCCTTACTGTTTCCCTTTGCCTTAGAGACATTCACTCCCACTTTTACAAGCAGTTTTTCAGCTGAACTTGAGCTTTTCCTTAAGGGAAGAAAAGTCTTAAAACTAAAGAAAAAGAAAAACAATAAAAGCCCTATCAGAAGCAGATCAGCATCAAACAAACTTAAATCTCCAAATAATTTGCCACTTCAAACATCTGGTGCTTGGCAATGTTTGGATGACCTGCTGAGAGAACAAGAGGAGAGATGTGTTCCTATCTGAAAATCAGCCCTGAACTCAGAAGGCAGCCTCAAAACACAAAACCTTCCTCCCCTTCTTCCTGCTTGTTTGCCTCTCTTTCTTAGGAAAGGCAGATGGTGATGACTGGGAGCTGGATGTAAATGCACTGTTAAAACTCATCAACAATAGCATATCTCCAGGGTTTTAAGTTTTGTCTTTGCCTCAGCTGTAACTCCCAGCTAGACAATGTCTTATTCCTGCTGTCTTGTCCTGCTTGATCTTCTCCTAGCTTCAAGAGCAGTAGATCGGGTTTGGAGACAGGAAAGAAAAACAAGGTTTGGAATAAAAGGTGAAGGCACTGAGAGGTAGGTGCCGCAACCCTTCTGCTCCAGAGCTCTGACCTGCAGAGCGGAAACACAGAGGAGCAAGTGGCTAAAGCCCTTCTTTTGTCTGTGTAGACCTCTGGGGTACAAATCCATAGCCATTTTTCTCAGCAACAAGACTGGCTGCAGCTGTTCCCACATTGTCCACTCAGCCCCTTTCCTCCAGCTCCTTTCCCTCCTTGTGCCCCAGTTCACCGCAGGGCATTTCAGCAGCCTGGCTGAGCGGGGTGGCTTTGTGAGCAGTTGTGTTGGTACACCTGAGGGGGTGGCAAACTGTGACTGGGAGGGTGGAAATAAATTGTGGGGGCGAGCAGAACTCTTGCAAGCCTGTTTTGCTGCCAAAAAAAATATACAGAGGACCGCACCCCAAGACACTGCAGCACCCTATGGCAGCACCTCAGCAGCATGATGCAAAAAGCCTGCGTGCTAAGCAAGAGGCCACCGACAGCTGGCCAACAGTGATGGCGGGGAGGTCCTGGAGGTGCCTGCACTGCAGAGCAGCAGTGCGTGAGTCAGGGCTGCTCTGGATGGACCCTGCCCACCTGCACCTTGGGAAATAGCCAAACAAGGCACTGTCTTCAAAACACAGCCTCAAGGAGAAGACGACTGCAGCTCTGCCACCCACCTTTCATGTACCTTAGTGGGCAGGCCATCCGCCTGGCAAGAGGGAGGCATAGCACCTGTGCCCTCCTCAGCCTTGAGGAGGGAAGGATACTTCACAAAACTGTGTCTGTCTGGCTACCAGGCCATTGCTGGAGCAAAGGCAAGGATGTGCCCTCAGTCCAGTTTTTTATTTGATGGAAAGAAAATGTTTGGGAGCAGCATGCAGCCACGTATGGTTCTAGCTGTGGAGTCCCATGTTCCAGTCCTTTCATGAGCTGTGTCTGAACCGTTCTCAATATGAGCCATTCCCATCTCTTTGGTTAGGCTGATTTTGGTGGACTATACTGCAAGCCTGACATTACGCAAGAGTACAGTTTCCTAAATTCCTTTTGACATGTTTCCTTTCCATTCACACAAGCAAGGAAATGTTGCAGGAGAGTTTGTCAGGGCCATAATCAAGTTTCACAAAAAGTTTCAGCACAGCTAGTTTTCTTGTATACACAGTGTTTGGCTCATTGTTTTGCTGTGGTTATTAGTGGTATCACTCCAGTGATTTCAATGAAAGGACTCCTGGGATGAATCTGACCCACTGAATTAACCTTAATGAGGCACAGAGGAAACTACCAGCTTAAGGGGGAGTCATTAGTCTTGTTATGAAAGAGTTAACACCCTTTGAAAGATTTCAGGAACACACCCTTTCATTGTCTGTTTGTTTTCTACTCCATAAAGCCTCCTTGCTTAGTTATTCCCTTTCTCTCCCGTTTTGCATTGCCCATTGTAGCCCAGCTACAACCAGAAAGGGCAATGGTATGGCTTGTGGTGGCAGTATCACAAATGCAGACTTCTCACTTCCCTCTTACAATCTGTCAATTTTGTTGAAAGGTGTATCTAAAGAGTCTCCCCAGACCCTGGGAGGAAGAAATCTCTCCAGCACATTATAAAACAAGTTTGTGAGCTGTCAGAGGTTTGCCTATTCCCAGATTGCTGAGTACACCATGCAGTTTTAATGTTGCTTTTGCGTCCCTATCCTGCTCCATGCACTGGGAGAGCAAGGCTAGGAAGAATTGCCATAGGCAGACCTAGTCACTTTGCAGGTGGAATTGCACTGTGGGTCCAAAGTGAGTTAACACCAATATAACTGTGGACAGCTGCTGCAAAGAATAGCCAAGTCTACCTGTGGGAAGACTGGACATAGTTGAAAAATTCAGGGGAGATCTTATATTTACAAAGAGACTGATACTCAAGAAAAGCGTCTTCCTTCTTCCAACATCTACGACAAAACATTTGTTCAATCTTATTATCCCAGGCAGGCTTTGAAGCAGAGAAGTGCCTGAGGACTTTGTTCCAGGGAGGAGTATTTAGATGCAATCTGAAAGAGAAGTGGAGAGCAGCCCAAGCTCTATCATCGAGGTGGAACTTGTCCAGAGCCCCTTTGGAGCTGGCTACACCCTATTAGGCTGCAGCGACTGCCGGATATGTATCTACCCCTCTGCGGTATGGCTCCTGGTACTATTATTAGTAATAGCACCACAGCAGCTTCAGTCTGAAAAGCTCCAGTTAGAGGTGGGGGCCCAGATGATGTGAGTCACTCGGCAAACACTTATTAAGAAGAAGACAGGCCCTGCTTTCAATCTGGTTTAGGCTATGCTAATTCTAGGCCGCTCAGAGACACCACCTATTCCCTGTGATAGCCCTACTAGCTGGTTTAGCTGGCTTTGCTGTTCTTCTGGCCCAGATATGTAAGTACACTTAGACACCTTACTGCCCTTGAGATTAAATAGGTTCCTAAATAATTTTAAAAAAATCTACCTGTTTGTTCTTGTTAGCTTGGAAAAATATTTTACACAGAATGTGGAGTCAAAAAAAATCGCACCCAAAAAGCCTCCATCAGGCAAAACACAGCGGCTTGTTGCAGTAACCATAAATCAATTGACTTTAGAAGTCAGTCACTTTTTTCTTCATCACTGTAGAAGTTTTTAAAACACTGTATACAAAGCAGTGAAGCACTTTCCTTCAGACATGTTATATTTGAGAAGAAGATGCAATATATTAGAAATAAAATCTCTGTGAGAAGGATGTATGCATGATTTGTGATCTGTGATATGCTACATGAGAACTAAACACAACTGAGTAGCTAGTAGAAGTAGAAAGCAGGCTTCTGGAGTTTTACGTGTCATAGATAGACAAGAAATGGCAAAGGCTCAAGCAGCACACCTTTGCCACTGCTAAAGACATCTCAAAGCAAAAGTGGGGGCTGCAGCATCTCTCTTATGATGAAAGGCTGAGAGGGCTGGGACTATTCAGCCTGGAGAAGAGAAGGGTCAGGAGAAGAGAAGGCTCAGGGGGATATTACCAATGTATATAAATACCTGAAGGGAGGGTGTAAAGAAGACAGGGCCAGGCTCTTTCCAGTGATGCCCAGTGGCAGGACCAGAGGCAATGGACACAAACTGAGACACAGGAGGGTCTCTCTGAACATCAGGAAATGCTTTGTTACTGTTAACGGTAATTGAATCCTGGATCAGGCTGTCCGGAGAAGTGGCAGAGTCTCTGCCCTTGGAGATACTCAAAAGCCACCTGGACAAGGTTTTGGGCAACATGCTCTAGGTGGCCCTGCCTGAGCAAGGAGTTGGACCAGTTGACCTCCAGAGGTCCCTCCCAACCTTAACGATCCAGGGATTCTGTGAAAAGCCTGTAGCCATTATCTGATTTTGAAGCATTTGGAATATCTCATAAACCTATTGGATAAGGACGTGGGAAAAAGAGTCCATTTCATGCACTTCCAGGAATGCTGTAATTGTTCACATTTCTTAACAGACATGTTAAGACACAGAAAAGCCTCTGACGGCCACAAGGACCATTGAATCCAATGGCTACTTGGGCCAGCGGTACTTGTCCAGAAAGAGGCCATCCAACCTTCTGCAATCTTTAGTAGACAAGGTACATGAATAAACAAGAACCCTGGAATCCCTTCGGTTCTGCTTCCCAGTGGAAACAATTCCTCCTGGCACATGCATTACCTCAGTTTTGTAGCTAGCTCTTTTGCAGCTAGTGGTTGAATGGGTGTGTCACTCTCAGGGTCAGGACCCAAACAAACTACGGTTCTGCATCTGTGTTTATAATTTTTGGAAGAGCCATATGTGGAACGTGTGTGAAAATGATGTAATCTGGCATTGTAAATCCACTTTTCTGGGGGAAAAAAAAAAGAAAAGAAAAAGGAAAAAAAAAGAAAAAAGCAAAAAAAAAGGAAGAAAAAGAAATAATAACTGGTTGCTAGATGTTGACATATGTTGACCTGTGCTATTCCTACCAATGACATTAAAAGACACTAGGATATTTTAATCAAAACTAATTGCCTTTTTCTTTATTCCATTACTGATGTGTCTATTATTTAATTATTGGAAGTCTGCACACACACAAATCCCAAATCCCACGACAGTTAAAAAAGAAATCTTTAAAGTCACTTTTGCTAAGGCAGAAAGAATCACATGTCAAGTAGAGGACTATCAGCCCATTCATTAAGTAATCATAAATGACTCTGTTTCTTGCTACAGCATAGTATGTCTTCTTCAACCACTATTATGTGCCTATTGTTCACTGCTCCCTGTGATGCAAACGTGCTTTGCATGTATCCACACACTTGATCATAATGAAAGTGAGTCCAGGAGTTTTATGAGCATCTTGAGAGCCTGCCTTTGATGGACCATGCAGTCTAACAATGGTACTTTTTTCCAGGACAGCCCTAGTGCTGGGTCTTTGCCTGGAAGATGCATGCGAGCAGCTTCTTTTTTTAAAAAAAGAAAAAACCACCCCAAACCCAAAAAACAAGTAGAGTAAAATTTAAGAAAATTGATATTAATTTAATGTAAGAGAAAATAGGAAATTGGAATGTTACAGTTGCTGAAGCAGCCCTCCTTTGGACATGTTGTATGCTGAAAGCCTATCCCAGTCCCATCTCTCTCGTTCATTGAGTTTGTTTTTTAAAGAACACCCTAAAAAATGCAGGACACAATGTGATGCTTTGAAGACCATAGGCTTTAAATTGCCTCTTTTCAGAAGGTACAATGTGCCCCCACTCTCAAGCAGGATTAGTCATTACAGGCTTAGAGCAGAGGAGGATTTGTCAGTTTTCTGTTTGTGAGTTTGTACGTCAACCCATAAAGCGCACCAGCCTCACCCAGGGATGTGCACCCTCAGACAGATCCCATGCTCTTTCTGCAGGCCCCTTTGGCAGCTCTCCAGGGAAAGAGTCAACAGAATTTAATGCTGTCCTTCCCCTGCCTCAGAGTAATACAGCGAGTAACAGTGCTACCAATGCTGACTTGCTTGGATGAGTGGGATTAAAACAGGTACTCAAACAGCCTAAGTTTTCCACAGTGGTGGGTGTGTGACTAGAGATGTTAGACACGAATTGTACCATGTACCTTCTTAAGCTAATTTGGCTGGCCATACCCCAGAGATCTGTGTTTAACATTCTTGAATATTTATGGAGAAGAGGCAGAGGAAGAGGACAATGATCTTGTTCAGGCACAGATGGTGATAACTAAACTTAGTAATTTCTGTAACTCAGAAGAAGCAAGATAGTGAAAGATGGTTTTCTCCCCAAAGAGAGCATGAGAATAGAGGATGAAGCATAAAACCTTTTTGTACCTGAAATATTTGAGACCTTCTTAGGTTGGGAAGAATTGCCCTCTGGAAGCATCCCTGCAAGAAATGTTGTGAGCCAACGTGCCTCATCTGGATTGTGTGCTTAGCTTGTACACAGCTCAAGTCAGCTGAAGCTACTCCAAATATTTATTTTTTTTATAACAGATGTTTTAGACAGTGAGCAAAGTATAAGGGCAATACTTTCACATCTTTCCTCTTTCAGGCCATACTAAGATGCCTTTCATTAAATCAGCCAAGTCTTTACACATCATTTGTGGGCATTATAAAAGAAGACAGTCTACCACATGTTGATTTCTCCTCTCCCCCGTTCTCTGCTCCCCCAGCTCTGCATTATTTACATAAAACATTGAGGTCTGACAATGGGGCTGCTTGGGCTACAGGGAAGGGAGGAGATTCACCTCACCAAAATTTGAATATCTCCAAGAGGATGAATACTGGTTGCACTGATATGGAAAACAAAACTTTCCATGGAAATTCGGAGAGTCAGTTTACAGTGGTTTGACCGAATAGGGATATGTACTGTAGGGAGTTACGTGTCAGCTAGGGAGACTTTGTGAAAGGGATGGAGAGAAATGTACACTTTTAGGGCATAATTCACCTGTCAATTTTAGATGGCTGCTTTAAAATGAGGTGAGAAGGGGATAGATGTATATCAATACTTTCCTTGTGTACTTTCCCAGCTAACACTGGTCTACAACTCGGGTCTTCCTTGTGAGATCCTTCAGGCCCAGAGATAGAGAGCCTCCCTGTGAGGTTGGTTTCTTAAGTGGGTTTGTTCGAACATGGTATAACTACATTCAGATGCGCTTGATTTATCATGTCATAAATGACAATAGAAACAGAGCCTTTTAATTTTTAGTCTACGAAATGACAAATAGTCTTCCTACCCAGGGAAGGTTAGCATGGCTACTGTGCTGGTGTGCAATCCTACTTTCAAATGCTGAAACAACTTCAGTTTCTCATGAAGGAAGACTGTCAGTCTCTGCACGTATGTTCTTGTGGCACACTTCCAGCAGGAAGACAATACACCAAAACATCATTGTTCCAACATGCTCTGACTTCTTCTAGACCTTCTTCAAGTTTAGACTGTTTTGGACTCCGAGTGAGTTTTCAATTGTAGGATGCCTGAAGTTCTTCCTGGAAAATCATCGTGGAGAAATAAGGGTTTGGGTACTATGTAACTTAAACACACAAGTCTGACACAGCTGGAACATGCTTTATCAGCTGCACATGTACCACATAGGTATCTGACACATGCTTAGCGTGTTCATCAGGTCTCCTGTGTATCAGGTGGTCCACTGTGAGTGCATGTGCTGTAAATCTGATGCCAGGCTCCCTGTGCATTGACCTGTCCATGAGTAGGGGATATTCCTCTGAGCCTTCCAGGCAACAAGAGGGCAGCAGGGATCGCTTGTCTGCATTATCACTCCTGCACCAAAGGTGAAATTTCTTCTTTCTCCCAGTCAAAATTTCCAGGTGGGAAAGAGGATACTCCCAGCCTCTGCACAGGACTCCCAAATTTTGTCCAGTCATCCTGCAAGGAGGGAGCCTGGGCCTCCTTGTCCCTTTTATCTGTTACCTGCCCTGGGACAGTGTATGACAGTGTGTGTATGCAGCTGGCACATGCTTATCTGCATCCCAAATGCATCCTGCTCTCCTAGAATGGGAGTGAGGCCAGTGCTGTATGTGCATCAATACCTGTGGTCTCTGATGGGATGTGGGGTGGGCACCAGTTACTGAGTTCTCACCTCCTGTGAGACCCAAGTGGTGTTTGGCTGTGGAAGTAAGAGGAGGTCTTCCAAGTAGAACCTGTCCTGGTCTTGTCTGGCCTCAACAGACACTTCTGGGTTAGCTTGCTGCACAAGAGGAAAAAAAAAGTAAGAAAATGAAGCATAACTCCTAGAAGGAGAATTTGCGGCTGTCAGGTAAACACAAAACCACAATTGCCTCTGAAACGCAGCTCTTCCCTGTGCCCGACACTTCACTGGTGCAAAGCATGGGAGTTACTCTCCCCATTGGAGCAGGAGTGAAGCAGTTCTCTGCAGTAGTGTCCCATGACAGTGGCAGAGACAAAATTGTACAAACATCTCAAGATGTGAGATCAAGGACTTCTAAAAAAGCTACTTTATGTTTTAGCAAAAGCACAAACCACTGTGCCTGGTTATGTGCAGTACAGCAAACAGCTCTGGATTCTGTATCAAGAGACACATGTAATGAAAATGGATGTAGCTCTTTTTGATGCTTTAGTGGGAAGACATTGTTTTAACTTAGATAACTGTCTGGGTCACCATGTACTTTGAATTCACCATCATTTACTTTTAAGTCAGGGGAAGCAGCTTGACTTATGAGGAAAGGACTCTGAATCATCTCTGCAGTTACTCAGCCACCTCTGAGGAGCATGGGGCCCTCACACTGGACATGCAGAGGGAAAAAGGAATTTGAGATTAATCTCTTTATTTGAAGAGAGCATAAGGCTTTATAGTTTGATAGCCTCCAACACGGATCGGTTTGGATTGTCAAGGTCAGTGTTTGGTTTGGAGAAATCCCAGTAATTGTTAAGAGGTTTTCTGTTATGAACTCACAACAAGACATATCGTATGAGGTTTTTTTGTAAAGCTCGCAATTAGGTGAGTAATGATGCTGGAAGGTTAAGTAGATAATAAGACTGTGAAAACATATTAAAACCTTTTTCCCTTCTATCACGGCCATGAAATATAATCCTCAAAAGCTGCAATTGTGCAACTTCATGGAAGGGCCCACAAGTAGGTATCACATCAAATAAAAACAAAAACAAAATCTTGATTGATAATGAAGTCTGCTTTTCTCATTCAGTTGCCTGTAATTGTAAACATCTGTAATGCTGGATATTTTTGTTGTTTGGAAGATTTGTTGAGAAAATATGGCTTTGAAAATCAAAACAAAGAGCAGAGCTACACCATCAAGTTAGGTCATTTTATGGCTCTTGACAGTATGGTGCAATTTTTAAATTTTTATTTTAATTAATTTTATTTTTTTTGCAATTAGAAAGGATATAAGCATATTGAAAGTATTACACAATGAATTTACCAAGAGCATTATTACTTTAGGAGGGATAATTCTTTTCTTCTTGTTCATGAAAAAGTTAGGATATGATGCCTTCTGCTATGAATAAGAGTTACCTAACAAAAGCTGACCTTAAGCCTTAAATGCCAAGGGCAAAGAGGCTGACAACACATCCCATCTGCTGCTCCTTTTTTAAGGTGGAAGATTTGCATCCTCCATTCATGAAACTCAGAAGGATGTAGCTGAACTTTCCTCTGTATCACAGTAGACATAACTTCACGGTGGTTTTCAGTGCTCTGCATATTGTATTCTGGTCTCTCCATTGAATGGAGATGGGTGGGAGATTAATAAATTCTATCATGAAATCTACATTTCATTTGTCAGCATTTTGTCATATTCAGGAGAACTCTGCCCTTTTGACTTAAGAATAAAATAGTATAGAACTGGAAGAAACGTTTGAATGATTCATATACTGCGAGACACATTCCTGGGTACCACTCAGGGACTGCAGTCCCTGCTTCTGCACAGCCTCTGCTCCCTGCGGTAAACCCCAACCCATTGCATGGCTGAGCCCAGTGGAGGTTTCAGGTCTGTTTCCACACAGCAAAGCTAGCAAAAATCAGCTGCTCACTGCCTCCACCACAGGAATGCCACCTATGTATATCATTGCCCCCTCCAAGGATCATAAAGTATTTAGCAGCAGAGGAAGATGAGAAATAGCTTTCCTGTCCACAAAGAGTTTTTGAAATTTCAACATTTTTTCTTTCCATAACCCATGACAAGAAGATGTCCTCCTGGAAGGAAACTCAGGAGGATAATCAGGAAAATATGGATCAAGGCAAGATGTCTAATTAAGCAAGATAGACATTTCATTAAAGTGAAGTTGAAAAGATGACTTCAAATTTTCCTACTTTGAACTTTATTCTTTTGTATAAAATTCTACATCCAGAGCAATTTCTAAGTGGCAAATAAATGGTTCATTATAGAAATGTTAAAATTGAAAGTTTTTGTCAACTTTGGGGGAAAAAAGTCCCCTTGTTCAGCAGGCCAATTCTTCTATGCAAAAAATTTTAAAATGAACATTTTTCTGATTGAAAAGTATCCAAAACCGTTGAACTATTCAGTGTTATCTATGCAAAAATTAAGGAGATGAAATGTTGCAGGTATTTGTGAACAACTTTGGTATGACTCTAAGAGTTGCTTAGATGGATACATGACACAAAAAGAGTCCAATGGCCTCATTTTGTGGTAAGCTGAATGTCTGGGAGGCAACTATAAAACAGTCTTATGGCATAAATTTGGAAATCGGTTATTCTGAATTCACAATATCAGCAAAATATTTTAGATTTGAAAAATGAGATGGAAAAATCACATGGGAAGAGGTCAAAATGTTTTTGCTGAATCTAAAATTTCAAATCTTCAGTGCTATTGCGCTACTTCTGCAAAGGTTATTTTAAAAACACTTCAGTCTCAGTTGGAAGAAATGCTGGGTACATCCTAGTGCCACAGCAACTGTAGCTAATCAGGCCTTGTCCAAGGGCAAATTACATCATCCCTTTACTAGAACTGAAATCACAGGCTTGCAACTTCAGTTTCACAGCTTGCTGCCCAAAGCATTACGCAGCACATTTTACATAAATTCAAAAGGTGCATTTTGAAAAACAAAAACATCAGCAAAGTTCTACACAACTTGATGGAAAATACTACTGAGGGCTTTTGAAATACATACACTAGACAGATAAGAGTAGCAGCAATGATACAGTAGGATTTGGGGGATGAACCTTCACAGACCAGATGCTGGTGAGCCTGATTCTCTCCTGAACAAGCTTGTCTGCCGTGATGAAACTTGTAGAGCCCAAGTCCTGCTCCCAGGTCTGTCCTCTGCCACTGTTCCTCCAACTGGAAGATAAAGTTTGGCTTTCATGTAAAGTTGTTTAATTGATGCTTTGAGAATCATCCCAGCCTACAGCTCTGACTTTGAGAGTTACATCTGCTAGCCTAGACTTCACTAGCCTAGATTTTAGACAATGTTTTCCAATTAATTTTGTTTCTTATTTAGTGTAGTGGAAAAGACAAGGCCAGCCCTGGCGGGAGTATCACACTGGACAAGTAGATGCCAGTGAAGTGCATGGAGTGCCTTGAAATATAGCATGTTTTGAAGTCCAGATAAATGTAAGTAGAACAGCTTGATGTACATTAACTGACTCAGCCTCTGAATTATTTGCTGCCATGTGCACACAGGCTATGTGTTGCTCTTACAGAGTTAAAACATACATTGTGATAATTATCAGAGTCTAATTAAGCATGTGAAAATGAGGAGCTATCATTTTCTTCTCTATACTTTCTCCAGTATGCAGGGCTTACTAATTTGCATGTGACAAAATTAGTGCCTAGTAGATGGATGCAAACACCATTGCACAGTTCTCTCTTTGTTTTAACAAGCCTGTCCTAAGACGTGATGAATATATGGTCCCTGAGCTCCAAATACCCCCTCACACGGGGAAAAGTGTGGTACGGATGTTGGCAACAGCCTTTGGGTTGTCACAGAGCAACTGGACGGGCCCTGGCAAACAGCCCTTCTGCTCGTTAGCAACGAGCCCTGAGGGAAGGAGTGCAAGAGTATTTTGGCAGAGTTGCCATTAGACGCACAAGGGCCCCGAGCAGAGGTTAAGGCAGAACCTCTGCCTCCTCCTTTGAGCATATGGGCAACCTGGCCTGCTGCCTGTCCCCCTGCCCCTGCGCGGGAAGCAGGGCTGGCAGCCCAGGGTGCGGTGCCCTGGCTTGGTGCTCAGGCGGAGCCCCTGCGGCCTCTGTGCAGGGGGAAGAGTCTGCCCTATGACGTGAACTGTGATTTGGGTAATCAGTCATAATTACAGTTAATGATAGCAGTGTCTGGGCACCCCTGCCAGAGTCAGGACCCCATTGTGCTCGGCATTATGCAAACGCTTAGCACATACATAAGACATTGCACTCAAAATGCCTTAAAATGCCTGGCAATCTGACAGCAGCACCTTATAAGAGCGTGGAGATAAAGCTACCTGGCCTGCTTCAGCAGTCTGAAGGGAACTCAGAAATATGGAGGTGTGCGGGCGGCCGTTCTGGCTGTGAATAGTCCTGTAGAGCTGGTGAATTCTTTCTGGTGAAGACTCAATGTGTTGGGCAACTTTTTGTCAGCGTGAAACTATTTGTGGGTTGAGGTTGACTGCCATGAATAGCATCAGGAGTAGAGGGCTAGGGTCACAGAGCTGATGGAGGAAGAGTGTCCTGTTTGACCAACAATTCACAGGAAGAAATGCAACCTATAGGAGATGGTGGCCTGGTCTGGGGGAGCTGATCCTCCACCCTCCCCTTCTCTTAGCCTACTGCCTCTCAGTTAATCCAGGAGACAGGGGCTGAGGGCTAGGTCTCTCATTCCTGTTTACACTGTCCTCTTTGTGTAAATAATTAACCATTAATTGGAGCAGCATTGAGTGTCCTGCATGTCACACCTTCCAGGAGAATGTTTTAACTAGCATGTCAGAAGTCACTCTTCACACACTTCCGCCATGACTATCTGGGTGTTTTATAAGAAATGGGATAGCTCCAAGAGGAGGAGACTAAGCTGCCGCTGCTACGAGGTATCTACAGAAATGCCCTGGGTTAAAGTCCTCACATGCAAACCTCTGCCTTGAACCACTGGAGGCTTTAGAGCTCCGCTAACATATTCCATCTCTCAAATCACTGTTAGCCATGAGGTTACAAATACATTGAGGTGTGTCTCTTCTGTAGGAGCTGCTCTGCTTATGTTAAAGTACTTACACAGTCATGTAGCTAGAGAGTGAAATAGCTTCAGAATCCTGACAATGAGGCCAGCCTGCTGGTAAACGGAGTAGATGGCATTCAGTGTGGCTCCAGTGATGACCAAATTGTCTGTGCAGAATAACAAAAGTGACCACAGTATTCTCATCTGAGGGTATCCTCATGACCGCCTTGGTTATTCGTGCCTGAGAGAGAGATGGACATTAAAACTTACCTCCCAGCTTTTCCCCTGATGTTTTAAGTGAGAAGGATACCAAAACCCCCATCCCTAAGGTGCTTATGAATCTGAACATAAGGAAATTTTTTTTTTTACTGTGGGGGTGACCAAGCACTGGTGCAGGTTGGCCAGAGAGATTGTTAAAGCCTCCATCCTTGGAGACATTTAAAAGCTGCCTGGACATAGACCTGGCAACTGGGTCTAGGTGGCCCTGACTGAGCAGGGGGGGTGGACCAGATGATCTCCAGAGGTCCTTTCCAGCCTCAAGCATTCTGGGATTCTGTGATCTGGTCTCTTCAGTTCCTTTGGATCTTTCAAAATTTCCCAAAGTGAAACATCCAATTTTCAGTCAAATGCAGCTTTCCCTGTTGAACGAAATGACATTTTACAGGTTTTTATTTCAGTGAGACCAGTTAGATTATTTTAATCCCTTTCTATCCAAACTGAGATGCTTCTACCCCACAATTTTTCAGCCTAGCAGCTCAGCTGATAAAGCTCATTGTTTGCACAGACCTAGGCCTACATATTTAAATGTACACAAACACCTCTACTTCTCCACTGAAGTGGGATTTTCAAAAGGACTTTTTGAGGCTCTGACTTTACAGTGTAAGGACCAGATGCCTGCTCAGTGCAGTAATGTGGTATGTTGACAGACAGCCTTACCCTGATCATTAGAACAACAGCCCAGGCGTGCATGACGCTTTTGAGAGCAAGGTATACACCAGGACCCTGCCCTCAGGAGTTTTCAATCTTATGCAGTCATTATAGCAAAAAGGACAGTAAAGGATGGGCAGGGTGTGTGTATGTGTGCATATGAATGCCAAAGATTTTTGCAACAGGAGAACACGAGAGAAAATGTTCCTACTACAGGCACATCTTGGTTGCTTATATTTTTCTGTTACACAGCGTAACCTTTTCTTCAGTGGCCCATGTGAGCTTGACTGGGACAGTTTGAAGGGAACAAAGGAGATGGAGAACACAGCCTGGGACCAGACAGGTGTTCCTGCCATGGGGCAAGGACAGATGCCAGGTTATCTGTGAGTAAGGAGTGCCAAGCTGCAGAAAAGTAAGGTACAGAACAGAGGACAGAAAGCTTTGGCAGGAAGAAGGCATGGTAGATTTTTTAAGGAATTGTTTAATAGTTGTGGCAATTAAGAAAAAAATGATGGTCTATGTTTCTTTACAGAGTGGTAGTTGAGTACTACTTTGCAGCCAAATTCACAGCACACTTCACTCTACAGGAATTGACTTTAGTGGGTTTTGGATCAGGCCTTTGGAACACAGGCCTGGAGCAGAGTCTGTCAGCCCATTAAAAGTGAAAAAAAAGAAAAGGATCGTGAATCAATTCTCCCCATATCTGCTCCAGATTCTGAATCAAAACCATCCCTTGGTTCATCTGATTGCCAGAGAAAAGGGAAAAAAGAAGACAAAGAAATAAAAGTCCTTCTGTGTCTGTGGAAAGACTTTCTCATCTGCAGTACCTCTAACTTCTTGGGAACTACCTAGCGTGTGCCTTAAAGAAATGCACTTCTTTGCTAGGATTTACAGTAAGCACAGTTTATGTCTGCCAGCCTCCAAAGCTATGCCTACACTATGCTCAGAGGTGCAATTGCAGCATGTGAGATGTACTGAAACCAAATTTCATCTAGCACTAACAATAGCCAGGAAGATATGGTGATTAAAGCTTCATGGCTCTCATTCCCTCCTTCCAAAACACATATGGAGCTCCTTCCACAGCCCGCTCAGCTGCTGATTCCCTGCCATTCTCTTGAAGCTAGCTAGAACACGACCGCGCTGCCGTCACACCTCCGATTACTGAACCGTCTACAATGCCCTGGCAGTGTTACGGATGAAGCCTATTTACCTAAGACAGATTCTTGGCCTGCCACTGCATTTCCACCATTACTGCTCCACATCTTGGTGGAGTCACTCGTGGGTTACATAAATATAATTGAAATCAGAATCAGACCTGCTGATCCTCATTATTCTGTTGTTTTTCGTACCAAGATGGCTGTCTCCAATCATCTACAGGGCACACAGGACCCGAACTACCAGGTCTCCCTGGCTGTATTCCTTATGAATGATATTTACTGCTGTATAGAAGCCTGTCACAGGTCTGTGCATGTTTAACTGATGCACATACATGATGCGGATACTGGCACAGTTTCATCCACAGTAAATTAAGACTCATTTAAGTTTTGTTGATTGTAACTGATCAGAGACCCTTTGCAGTCTTGCCTAATGGCCCCATACCTGTTGTAACTGAAGCTTTATTACCACATCACACAAAAGATGGTCCCAGCCTCAGTCAGGAAAATAACATACAGTTTACAAAGGATAATGTGAAACTACAATCTAGAAAAGCAGGGTGTGCCAAATGCAGGTCACTATCTTTCTGTCACTCATCTCTTTCTCTTTTACATCCTGCATTTATGCATCTCCTTAGGTTTTCCTTTACCCTCCGCATTCATCACTTCTGAAGGCTGGTGGAGGATAAATGAACAGCAGGTCCCAGAGCAGGTGTGGGTGCATTTCTAGAGGCAAAGGACTGCAGTCAAGTGTGACAGAAACAGTAATGCTTCTTTCTCTGCTTGGCAACAAGCAGGGCTGGGACATTTAGAAAGTTGCGATGATGAGAGTGTTCGGAATGATGTTTTTCTAAGCCATTGTATTCAGCTCAACTGCAACAAATTATAGAGAAATATAATGAACTAACTAAATAAACAGTGTCGGCAAGGTAGATGTTGGATGAGATGCTATGATGTTGGATAAATAATAGGAGATGAAAACTTAATTATAGGTCAGATTGCTTCCTTCCACTGAAAGCAGCTCTTGAGTTCCCCCTGCAGAATTTTCATAGGTTTCTTCTGCTGGGTGGGTGGGATTTGCAGGACTTGTGACAACCTGTTGATACACTCAGGAATTTCCAGACATCTGCTATTTGTAATAAATTTTTGCCCCTCCTTGCAGTTCTCTAGTCCTTTCAGCTTTGTGGTCATGTTGTTCTGCTGGGGCATTTACCTGTATCTCCCCTTTCTGAACCCCTTCCTTCTTCTGGGTTACCACACTTGGACTGTGGAAAAGTTAGAGCAGCCTGTTAACAGTTAGTTGACTCTCTTGTGGGACCATGGATGGATGGAATTGATAAAATCCCTCTCCCACACATAGAATTGCTCTACAATTTCTACTCTTTCTTTCTGTACATGTCCTTCAACCTCAAGAGCTCCGGACTAGCCCAGGGAAACCCAGATAATGATGTGAGATGGCTGCCTCATTGAGGTGAGCCAACAGCCTTAGACGTGAGCAGGCACACACGATGTATGTGGTCTTCTGGACCGGAAGACAGATGGTTTTACTGACAACAGACTTCATAGTAACAAACAGAATTCTTGTGTAGAACGAGCTGACATGACCATTTAATTTTGGCTGCACAATCCTTTGCTTTCACAATTTTATGAAACAGAGAATGGGGATTTTTCAAGGGATTCTAAAACAAGTGTCTGATTGCCTCCCCAAGGCTTGTATGAAGAATCATTTTGAGAGGTAGTTTCAAACTTGCTTACTCAGCTCATTCCCCATAAATTTTATCCACCCCATGATCTACGCCCACACCTACATGGTGTTCCATCCCCATTAAGACGAATCAAAATAAATCAGAAGAAAATTACACATAATGAGTGGGAAGGCTCACTTTCTCCTCTTCAACTTAAACTGCTTGCAAGCATCTTGCAGGAGGAGGTAATACTTCTGATATGCATTCCAAGGATGAGCAAAAGGGGAAAAATAACAACTTTACACAGCAAATCTTGTTTGCAGAGTGCTCCAAGACTCGTGTATGCTGCATATATGTGGGACCAATCATTCATTGCTGTCTTAGAGGTGGAATGAAAAAAAGTCCCGTGCCAGCAACACTCTGAAACAAACCTGTTGAATAGATGTTTCTTTCCAGAGTCATTATATAATAGTTCATAGAGATTTGAATACTTAAAACAGATGGTTGGAAAATAAAAAATAAAATTAAAAAATGATGGCTGAAATGCCACTACCAGAAAAAAGTATTTCTCCACCTCTGTACTTGACAGGCCTTCCTCACTCTTGAGTGATCTCTGCTAGACACAAAAATGAACATCTTATCTTTTACTCCCATCATCTTCATTTGGCCCACACAACCACAGATGATTGGTATGAAAGGTCTTCTGGCTTCTACAGCATTGGAATAGCTCCACCCACTCTAGGCCTAACTTTCGAACCCAGGTCCCAAGCCTATCACTAGTTACAATAAACTGGCTGAAATGAAATTCTGGCTATGCCTCCAATGCGAAATATCTGGGTAGTTGTAACCAAAAGCAGAATGGGAAAATAATTGTAGACTACTTTGTAGAGCTCAAAAAGGGTTCCTAGGCCTTGACAGAAACATAAGAATGTTATGCTTTTCTTTGCAGAGGCAGGTAAAAAATTGCAAGAGAATACACATGATGCGAGAGGGGCAATCTGAGGGATATTAAGTAATGCTGTTACATGTCCAGGAGGTACCACTGAGCTGACATGGAAGAGGAAGGGCTTCGCAGAGGTTAAGTCATGGATAATATTCAGCTAAGTAATGACATATTTTGAAAACAAGGACAAAGAATCTGAACTTGCCACAAAGTCTGCACAGAATCTGGCCAAGGAGTCTTTGTTGGTGGCAATAACTCTTCAGCTGGGACTAACACAGCTTTGACTTTCTGAGCAGTATGTTTGTGCAGCATTGAGGCCTAAACACCCCCAATTTTGTAAATAGAAAATGATTGTGGCTATTCTTGAAGATTGAAGAGATGCAGAAAACAAGGCAGCATTTTTCTGACTGTGTCAATTTGTGCTAAATAATCAACATTTGAGACCCACATGTTAAAAAGAAAAGAAATCTATCTCTTTATATTTTTTAAAATAAGAAGTTACGGCCTGAGAAAGAGATATTTTCATCACTTTGGATAGTTAATCAGGAAAGCATAACCTAGTGAACCATTTGCTGTTTGACTATTTTGTCTATGGTTTTATTGAATTTACTACCCCAACAGCACAGTACACTTTACATCTCTGATATTCTACAGATGCCTGTTTTAAAGAGCCAGCCTGCTCTAAAAGTCTGCTCTTTTAGTGGCTATCTCGGTGGCTGTTGTGATAAAGCCTTGGCCAGCTTCTTTCATATTTGTGATAGCTGCCTGTTCCTGCCAGCTTCATGGCCCGTTCAGTGCTTGATTAGTTCTGCCCATGAAGACAGTGGAGAGGGAGATAGAAATTAGAAATGCTTAGATCTCATGCACATACGATCCAAATGCTTCCTTTCTTCCTCCGCTATTCCGGAGTGCTGTAGATTTGTATAACGTCCTTCAGATGTCAAAGCCGTTTGGGCAATTGGCAGCAAGTCAGAGATGGTGAACCTGTGAAGAAGAGAAGAGCTAAATCCTTTCCTCTTTTACAGTTCGCAAACACCTCTCTCTTTCTCTCTCTCTCTGATCTTGAGTCCTGAGGTTTCCTTTGCTGTGGTTTGAACTACAGTTTAAAATGTTTCAATTGTCATCTTGCATTGTGATGCATCACATGGTGCCCCAGCCACAAAAAGGCCTAGTAATTTGGTTTCATCCTGTCACTGATTTTGATGTGTCTGGTGCAGCTGGATGTGGTCATGTCACGGGTTCCAACATTATCTTTAACAGGAAAACAAATGTCAAGAGAGAAATACTATTGTCTTACAATTAGTTTTAAACAAATCAGACTTTGGAGAACAGTACCATTCTCAGGTCTGTATGCCTGTACAAGGAAGTTTAAGAAAAAGTTAACTTTTAACGTGTACAGCCATTCCTCAGGAGAAAGAAAAGCAAACCTGAGACTTCACAAGAAAGAATAGAGGATCTGATAATGCAGTTCTCAGGTAAAACCTTTTTGTAAAGTTCCAATGTGTACAGCAAGGTAGACTAGGTCTTCCACCACCCATTATGATTTACCATGATTAGAAAAAAAGACTTTGCACTATCAACCTGCTTTGACTGGCATTGAGGGTGGCCTGCTGTAGTTTGGGATTGTCTTTTTCTTGAATAAATAAGAATGAAGGGGACTCAGCAAAGCAGACCTACTGCCAGGTGAGATATTTTAGGGTCAGGGGAGCTTTTTACTTCTAGCAATGGAAGAATTTAACAGGTTTACTTACCTTGGTTAAAGAAAACAAAATGGAAACTTCAGTTGTGAATCCTCCCTTCTGCCTTTCCTTGGTACTTTTGTTGCCTGTATAACCCTCCCATTCCTACAGGTGTAAGAATATTTCCAGGTGTACTGCTAGAGAAACAATGGTGAATTCTCTTGTTGAGGAAAAAAGGGATTTTTCTAAGAAAGTTGAGGAAGAAAGGACATCGTAGCTCTGACTATTTTTAAAAAAGACAAGAACAATACAAATTGTATAGAGAACAACTAGCCTAAATGTATTGAAACTCTCCAGTGGTTTAACAGACAGAACTGTTTTTCAGTTATTTGGTATTATGTCTTGATTTGTATAATATAGGATCATGCTATGGATCTGGTTTCAACCTTTGGAAGCAAACGTTTGTCTTCAGGCCTGTAATAACCATTTTGTAGTGCAAAGGGCTAGTTTGGGAAGAAGCAGCAAAGTGGCAGATGTCTCATGAGTGGTTTTACTTCATGTTTGCATATTATTTACATAAAATGTCATTTGGATTTTGGTTTAATCTCAGTGAAAAGTAGTTTCTGTAGATTTCTGTTCTGGCAAATGAAGCAAACATATGAGGAAGCTAACATGCCAATGAGATTTCATTAGAATCAAGTCAGTTGATATGTCCTGTTTTTGGAAGAGCCCTGTACTATTCTTCACCAATCAGGAGACCTCAGCTTCTCAGAAGAGAGTGTCACTAATAATATGAGGCTTTTATTAGGCTGAAATCCTTGCATGTTTCTTGGCTAGAAGCAATCAGGACCAAGGCTAACATTTCCCATGACCGGACAAATGAGAAAAGAGAGCCTTGCATTCCTGTTTCAGTTGGTGCATTGTGAAACAAACTTTTTTTCTTCATCTGGAATAACCTTAATCAATGTATTGGAGCCAAAGAAAACTTCAACTTTGGGAAAAATTAGATATGGATTGAGATTCAAAAGTAGGCACTTGGGCCTAGCCCTACTGGTATCTTATTTTCAAAAAGAAGCATGAAATTTCCACATTTCCAAATTACAGCTGAATGAAAAGAATCAGAAAATCATTTCCTATATATCTATTTGAATGTTTGCATGGATTCAATTCAGCAATGTTCAGCTTCTATTGTATTGAATCAGTGGGAAACACATTCTGGGTCTGGGATTTACACAGGCATGTAAAGCACCCATTTAGTAGAATTTATTAAATCAGTGCAATGACCTTTTGTAGATATTCCCTTTGGAAGCTATGTCATTTCACTTTGTAGAGGTAGGGCTTTTGATGATTTGCATTTTTGTTTCCACTAACTTGTTCTCAGTTGAGACAACCTTTTAATCTCCACTAAAAATGCCCATGTAAGTTTTGTAGAGATATGCATCAGTTTCCAAAAGGTTTTTTCAGTCAGTCTGATACCTGCAATGGGAAAATTGACTGCAGGTACTGATGTCTGCCAAAAGTTACCTGTAAGGATAATCTTAAAATCAAATTGCTACATTTGTACATTTGTACACAACAAAGATCATGCTGGAAGCATTTGTGTTCTTCTCTTGTCAGACAACAGAAACAATTCCAAGTGATTTATTTGACCATTCACAGTAACACCAGCTCTGACTAATAAATGTCAAGCATTCAGGCTAGGCTTTTTTTCATCCTTAATTTTAAAACACGTGCAATATGAGAGCTATTGAATGAGCACTTCTGAATCATTACCATCAGTGTTTGGTTTTAGATATTCTGAGAGTGGAAGAGAAACAAAATCCATCAGGTTGCAATGTCATGATGAAAAATTTGAATCTGTGTACTAAATAATCTTATTACCTCCTAAAATTAGAAAGAAAAGTAAGTTCAAAGCCATTGCAGTCCTGCTTTTCTAATCATGTTAGATGGTTTGGAACTGATTTGCTGAGAAACCGTGGTGAAAAGAATGGAAGAATGTGGTTCTCCCCTGTCAGGGAGGCGCAGCAGCAAAGTGAGATCAGGAAGACTACAAGATGTTGCATTTCTCAGACTCACCTTATTGTGACAGGAGACAAAGGTGGCAAGAGGACAAAACCAAGGTTTTTTTCAGACTATTCTTAGAATTCATACTACTAATTCATCTTTGTTAAAAAATAGGCAAATGGTTATATACAGTTTTATTGGCAGTAAAACTTATGTCTGAAGCCAATTTTCCCTTTTATTTTACAGACTACAAATACTTCCACGTTCTTATTACTAAAGACGTAAAAGCATTGATAGAAACATTTGAAAGCTATTAGGGTCATTTACAGAATTAATGTGGCTGTGCTTTGATCCCTATTAAAATGTATTAGATCCTATCAACTGTAGTTGAAGTCAAGGGCAGAAAAAATTGCCAAAACAAGAAGGGCTGTTGCTGAGAAAGTGGCAGAGCTGGTAAGAACAGGAGAATTGGGATGACTGAAAAGGATTGCTGACCTCTTTTGGCTATCTTTCTGGGCATTTTGCAGCCTCATTCAGACTGGCACTTAGAGCTGATTATGACTATGAAATCATTTCTCAGTCCCAAGGTAACTGTTCACAGCTTTTCTTCACTTCATTGCACTGCTCACGAACACTGAAAGATATTCTAATGTCCTGCAGATGTAAAAGCCTCCTTTAGAAGCAGGCAACTAATAGCAGTGGGAAAATTAATGAGTTTTTGAGGGCACAGCTGGGGTTTTTTGTAGTTTGGGTTCTGGTGCACAACACAATAGCTAAAAAAAATATAATGTAAGACTGGAACATAGACCTTTCACTCTTCCTTCAACTTGGATATCAAATAATACAGGCTCCTTCCTGAGTTCAGTTTTCCATGATCTGCTCCCAAAATGGTGGGCTGAACAGGTACTACTGGCCGGTGCCCATTTGCCCACACTTGGTCTCAATGTGATTAACTCCTTCTGCTGGCACGTAGGTCCACAGCTTATAACACAGGGAGGCCTAAAGCTGCCTGGCCAATGTGTACGTACAGCAGAAGGGTTCCAGCCCAGTAGGTGGGAATGCCACATGTCCCATCAAGCTTGAATTAACATAGTTCAGGTTTATTGTGTCATAGCTGTTGCCAGCATGTCTGATACACCTGAATGTGGACGTGTCACAGCACAAGTTCGTGCAGTATGACGAGGCAATGCAATAAGCTATAATATTACGAGGGTTATGCAATGTTCTCAGAACCAAAGAGAATAAATCTTGTATTGAAAAACACGGCAGGAGGTTTTGTTTGATTGTTACTAGCTTTTAACTTTACTCTCTATATTGGGGTTTTTCCACTTACAGATGAAAGTGGTTGTTATGACAACATTCTTCTGAAACAATCAAGACAAAAAGTGCCCCTCTTTCTTTTTTTTCTTAATGAAAATCCCTGAGTCCCCTTTCAGCAAAGGAAGACCTGTTTGTCTGAAGCAATTCACACACCCCTCTTTTAAATCCATGGCCTGTTTTTACTTGTGCTGTTTAGGGTTCTTCAGCCTTTATTTAACAAGGTTACGTAAGGAGAGGTGGGGGAGGAGGTGGCATATTGTATTGGCAAGAAAACAACAGGCTATTTACGTGTCATATATTTAGTAACAGAGCAGTTTGGGTAACCTGGCTTCACTTGTCTTAGGATAATGAACACATTTGATTTAGGGCTCTGGTTGAGGGGTTTTAAGGGTTTGGCATTCTCCAAGTGGCTCCTGCAGCTGCTTCTTTCAGGCATCCAGACCATCCTTCATGTACTTTTGTTGGCAATAGCACCGCTATGACCATTTGCTTGGTTTTTTTTCAGAGGTGTAGCCAAAAAGCCCTTATTGTCAACTGCATTCTGCAAAGATAGCAAAAGGGCCTTCCCCTAAGGGAAACAGAGTGAAAGGAGTGGGACAAAACCAAACAGAGGCAAATGAGTGGTTATCAGGCATATTTCTTAATAGCGATTTCTATTGTGCTGTAGATTAGACTCCAAAGGGCAGGGTCAGAACTTTCAGTTTTGCAAGCATGACAATTCAAGTGGACAAAACATTTAAATTCCTGTATGGCAGCAAATAGTTGGCAGGAACATGATGGAAATGGCCAGCTACTGAAAGTCCTATTCTAATTTGTAGGTTCTATTAGATATCAGTTTTTCAGATTAAAAATCCAGAAGACGATAAAAATTCAGTCAGCTGTGGATGCAAATGGGAAGTGTACTAGGGAGTGAACCCAGAGCTGGCCAGAGTTAGCAAGTCCACACTCACTGTGGGGGGGGACAGTTTTACTCTGCCTGAATTGTGCCTTTTTGTGGTTTAACTCAGCCATGTGTCCCTAGGGGTACTATTATAAAATAGCAATGGTGGAATGCTGTGTGTGGAATAGTTATTGCAGAATAACTATTTCAGGCTGTTTTTCTGTGTAGACAAGCCTTACTACTGTATTCTGACAAGAAGATGCACCTAAGCTGATCTCTTTTACTTGATATCTAAGGAGTTTTTAGATTTGCCTGTGTAAAGAAAGGCTTTCCTGAGAAGCTAGTGCTTGCAAATATTTACCAAAGCATACTGCCATGTCAGAAAAAAGAGGAGCAGGGGCTCCGCATTAATGTACATGCATTTGTTTCACATAGCATGCACCAGTGCTACTTACTTTCAATCCTATGTTTAGACTCTAAACTGAGATACCAGATGGTGGGGGTTATACACTCTAGGTCTCTCTGTACCAGGACTACTCAATATATTTTTTTCTAAGCTTGTCTGGGGAATTTAACAATGGTTTAATAACATACTATGAAGTCCTGCTCAGTAGGAATTGGTATGCTGGCCCCATGTCTACAGCTCTTTGAGACATGAGGAGAGATTCTAAGAGATCTTGCATGAATATAGTGCGTATCATGTTTTGGGGATCTTGGGGGAGGCCTGGGCAAGATTTAAACACTTAAATCTTTAAAACCTTGCTCTGTAGTAACTGTAGCAAGGGAACACTCTTTGCTATCTGATCTCAGGTGAGCTAGATGACCCTCTAGCATCCACCTATCCACAACCATCCAACTGATGGTTGCTAGAGGGGGAGGTGTAAAGTTTGGCAAGGCTTAAACAGAGCCCTTTGGCTGCTGGGAGCCCCCATGAAGTGTCTAAACTGAGGAGGGGTAAGTTGAGGTGCTCACATACCAGAGGCGTTAGGATGTGCAGTGCACTGAAGGAGCTCTTTGATATTAATGACCGAATATTTAGTTTTGGCAATATATGTCAAATAAATGATTCTGACTCACCTTGATTTAGTAAGTATTTGATGATGATATGTAAATGTCTTATCTGAAGTGGAAAGAGTGCTTTATAAAAGTAACTTGATACTGTTTTGGTTGAAATGAACCTTTTTTTCCCCCACACCCCCCCCCCGCCAAATGGGGAAATGCTGCCATTTAAATATTACATATCCTAACTAACCTCATACGAAAGCAGAAATCTTCATCTGAGGGAGGATTTATGCAATCTCTGGTTCTATCAACCCTTAAAAAAGAAATAATAGTATTTAATTTAGAGAAATAAGCGCTACGACATATTTTTGCAGTACTTTCAAAAATTTAATTTTCAATCAGCTTTAGAGTGGACACCTCTATCAAATGGCAAGGGGTCATGTTTGCAACATTGCATGCAACAAATTCGTGACTCTTTTCCTGATTCCCTCCCACTTACACTAGAAGCTTGTGTGTGTGTATCCAGCAAGAGGGAGAGATGTTTTTATGCATCTTCTCCAGGAAATCAAGGAGACTTAGAGACTGAAACTGGAAAACATCAATGGGTGGGACCAGGAAAGTCAACTGAATGCTGCATTATGCCAAGACGCTTTCATCCTGCCCTTCTGTCAACTAGGACAGGATGAGAGGCAATGAGTTGGCATAAAGCTCAGGTCAAAAGTTGAAAGTTGGCCATTCCTGGAATTTTTGATACTTGGTTGGGCCTGAGATTAGTTTTTGGACCCCAAACAATTATTCTTTCTCTGACTGGAGTATGTATGTATGTACATACTGTATGTATGTATTTATGTATGTATAATCATTGCAAGGAAAGTTAGCCTTAAATGCTAAGACCAAATGTGTATCAGTGAGGCAGCGGTGAGAACATCCCATTACATCTGGCCCATTTTAAACATACTTGAAGGCAGGTTAGATATAATTTTAATTTACAAAGTTGTTTGCTTTACTTACCAAAAAGCAAATCTGTCCTTTAATGACTGGAAGCTGAACACTAACGTAAGGAGAACTGGAATGTCAGATGATGTTGAAAGCTGATTATATAACTTGTACTTTTAGTTTCATAATTAAAATTTTATAGGGTGAAAATACCTATTCACCATATCTACTGTAAATGCAGTAAGTGAATGCAGGTGGACTGGATCTTTATTAACCACTGAATGATGGGTTGCATTCACACCTGTATCTAAGCCAGACCTTAGCTCATTTGTACTGAAGACTGACAGTGGATGTGTTTGCTCTCTATTATTATAGCTGGGGATAAGTACAGAGGAAGGAAGAGCATTGAAGATTAAAATGCAGAAGAAGGTGTCAAACAATTGGATATAAACTTGGAACAGACAGATTCTGGATGAAGTCCACCAGGAGAGTGAGGTTTTATAACAAGTTTTCAGCTGAAGGTGTAGGCATAAAACTGCATCTCAGTTTAAACCAGACCTTTATACCCTCAAAGATATTATATTGGTTCCTGATGACAGCAGGGTACTGTACGTGGGGACCCAGGCAGCTCCAGTGACATGGCTCTGTTCTTCGATTTCTGTGTATCATTTCTTACATGCAAAGGCACTAGTATCTCTCTGGATATACTTGATGATGATTAGTACAAGTAGCTGTTTAATCTCTTTCTCCGAGAAATGTATGCTCAGTCTTATGGACATGGCACCGAAGGACAGATTATAAAGGGATCTGTTTGGGAAACTTCAATAAAAAAGTTTTTAAAATGCAGGCCTGCTTTCTTAAGCTTGATGGTACCAGCGATATTCTTTTGAGTGTCTTGGGCATTATTGTGTCAGTCAATGTAGTGTGCTACAGAAAGAGTCACAGCCAGTTGTTCAGCATGCAAATGAATTTTATCTGATAAGTGGTGTTGCTTGTCTGCTTGTATACAAGTCTCTCCTCTAAAATAACAGTCAGGAAGAAAAACTATTCAGCAATGTAAATTCATAATTTCCCAATTATTTGTGTGATACAAACTCCACCCACACAACAATTCCACCTCTTCCTTTCTCCTTTTTTTGACCTGCATAGTGGTGATAGGTTTGTTTCACTTGTGCTTGGCAAAGAGCACACTGCAGGGACACGTTCGCCAGAGCTGCCGTGGTCCTGGGACCATCCAGAGCCTTGGAGTGACATCCCAGCTCTGCTCCAACGGCTGCAATGTCCAGGTCAATCTGCCAGTCAGGGGCTGTTGAAGGCTGTAGAGATGGTTTGGCCCCACGCACTTTGTACACCTTCCCTCTGCTACTGCACCAAGGCCTGGGAGCAGATGTTCATAGCAAAACTCAAACACAGCAGGGGCCAGGAGCTGGGCCAGCAAGTGCAGCAACTTGCCTTCCCCGCCATTTCTTTCCTTTCCTTAAACAAATCACCATAATAAAAAGACCAGCATATCTGGCCTATATAACACAGACTTCAGCAGTTTCCAATTTCAGTGGTACACCACTCTCTTCAGCAAACCACAGTTCGTGATTGCTAGTGCTGCTATATGAGTCTGGAAGTGAAACTGTTCTAAGCAATGTCTCCTGAAATATCTGTGGACTAGGAACAGAATGGATAAAATAAATTCAAATGGGTAAACCAGAAGTGTTTTGTTGACTTTCCTCCTCAACGCAAAGGGAACCTTAAGGGACTAGGTCTGGTATGGGGAAAAGGGCTATGTCCTAATCTTAGTAAGTCAGTGTAATTTATGCATTACGCGGATGGACAGCTGAGGTCATAGTAGAAAAAGCAACAATGAATAATCTGACAGAGCAGGAGGAGCCTTTCTTCTCCCTCTCTTTGGATGTTTTTCTTCCTGTGACCTTGCCTTCTGACCATACAGATTTATTTGAGTACAGTTTGCTAGCAGTTGCCCCACCTCTGAAAACAGCCCTCAGACTGGTTGCCAGTGCCTCTTTGCACGCTCCACGCTGCAATGCCCATTTAATGACTGGGTACGTGACCTGTTTCTTTTCAGCACTATAGCTGTTTCACAACCCCCAAGCAATGTAGCTCCCTGCCAGATTGCCTGTCATTTTTGGAGAAAGTATTCCTGGGAACAGTGAGGCAAAACAGGTAGTGTTCCTCGCCTCGCCATGTAGTCTCTTCCAAGCAGGAAAGCCGGCATCTGCAAATGTGTTTCCAGAGAATTGCACCAGGCTGGCTCCTGTCCTACAGTAAAATGCCAGCTCATCCAAGATGCAAGTGTCACAGGTTTGCCTGCTGCTTGGGTAACTCACTGCCACCTCTGCACCTCTGCACAGAGATCTTGGCTGAAGCCTGTTGGCAAAGCTGTGTAGGAGGTTTCCTGGATACATGGGGAGTCTCTTGGGTTGAGGCCGGGTTGAGAACACATGTCACAGAAAGCCCAGCTGAGGAGACACAACTGGGGGCTGTGGACTCCAGCTCCAGTCATCCTGCCATTGCAAAGGCAAAATGTGAACTGAAAGTGATAATGAACTCTAGGAAGCAAAAAATTTAGGATTTCTGCCTTTTCTTCCCTCCCCCTGTTTCCAACATTACATATCATCATTTAAGTAGGAAGTTAATCTGTTCCCCTCTACAGTCAACAGGCACATCACCCTGTAGGAAATGCTCAGGAGAACAGTGTAAGTGAAACTATATGATTGCTAATAAGCAGCTCCATCAGTGCTTGCCTGAAGGTACCAGAGTAGTCAGTGTTACTAATAAAGTTAATTACTCCCACTACAAGAGAAATTAGTCAGGGGGAAAAATCAACGTGTATGAACAAGATGATTAGCTGCTGGTTTCACTTTTGCAAATACATTTAATCTACTGTAGCACTTTTATGCTGGTTAACCAGAGTCACAAGGTATTAATGTGCTCCCTCCTTATGAGAGAGCAGAGAAAGAATTACAGAACAGTCACTTCCGTTTTGGGCCCTGTCTGATGAACTGTGAACTCTCTGCACTTTTCTCTCTTTTAATAATTAGTGCCATTTCTCTCATGGCTATCGAACTGTGGTCTGGAGGTAATGTGTTTCATAATTAAAAGCATCTCTAGTGCTCAGTTTTTCCAAGGAAAAACTCTCTTGTCCACTGCCAGGACATCCCCTTTCACTTTGTGGTGTCTCTAATCTTTATGCATGTGAAATAGCAAGAACTCCCCCTCCTCTCCATCAAGCCCGAGTTTTCATAGACTTCTGTGACTGTTACTGATTAATCTTCTAGGAACAACATAACAGCTGGATTCAGATTTACTCAGGTCTTTTTTGCTGATTTGGGAACTGAATGAGATAACACAGAGGGAGCCGTTACAGAACTGTTTAATTTGTCAGTTCTCTTTTAGTGAAGATCTCATGGTGGTTCTTTTCTTTTTTCTTTTCTCTTTTCTCTTTCCTTTTCTTTTCTTTTCTTTTCTTTTCTTTTCTTTTCTTTTCTTTTCTTTTCTTTTCTTTTCTTTTCTTTTCTTTTCTTTTCTTTTCTTTTCTTTTCTTTTTTTTTCTTTTCTTTTCTTTTCAGAATGTAGGGAGAATGTGCTCTGCACATAATAACATCCTCCTTCCCTGGGGGTTATATAACTGGGAAACATCAAAGACCTTGCTTTAAGACATTGTGTTCCACACAGGATCTGCATATGTTATAAGAGGTACCAATTATTTCCAGTTCTTGCGGTACTTTTTGTAATATGGATACCATCCAACACAAGTCAAAGAGGGTATCATGCAAGCATCAGATGACGAAGCCTGTACTCATACTTATCGTTAAGGATAGGAGAAGGGCGGGAAGTGATTAGTGGCTTCCCATTTCATTCAGTCATTGGTTTACCTTTCCACATGGTTGTTTTTCATTTGGTTTATGGCATTTCTGTGTGACACTTCCTGCAGCTAACTTCTTCACCTCATCATCAGGAAGGAAGATAGACACAGAGTGTCCAGGTAACCAAGCACAGAAATTTGACATGAAAGTCCTCAAGCCTGATTGCTCAGAGAAATACTTGCCTATAGGCAGTTCAGAAAGAGCTCAGGAATCCTCAGGTGTTTGAACAAGAATATAATCTGTGTGAGGATAATTTGCAGAAAGAGAAAAAGAGACCTCTTACTGTATTTTTTTAATTATCTGTTGAGGTTGAATTTTGAACTGGTGGTAAGATGAACCACTATACAACCTATGATTAAACTTCTGAACTGTTCAGGAATTATTATTATTATTATTAGTGTACTAATTACTATTTCCATTACTGGAATCTTTTTAAAAGGTTACTTTTTACATGTAAATCAAATGAAAGTGAGGGTACATTTTTGAGAGGGACCGTCATCGTTGAGCCACCAGTTCTTTAGAAATAGTAGACTGAATTTACGTTTACATTAAGACATACTTTTCTTCTTTTCAGAGTAATATGCAGTAATGTGCTTTGAAGTGGGTGTACCTGTCATCTGCCTCTGCTTTGCATGGCCAGCATGCTTTGAAGGTTCTGGTAGAAATGAGAATCTGCTCCTGTTTTTTATTTACTTCTGTGCTCCTTCATATTGACCTTTTTCATCATGTAGTTTTTATTCTCTCTTCTCCGTTCTCTTTCACAGAATTACCTTTTATAAAATCCCATCTTTTCACTGTCATGACCTTTCTCCTTTTTACTGAGTATTTGAATATATAATGATGAGATAATTGACTGTCATCATTCATAGATATCACCCCTTCCCATAGTATCATACATTAATCAAATAATGCAGGATGGAAGGCTTCTATGGAGGGCATCCGATCTGCTCCATCCCCCATTCGGGGCAGGGCCAACTTTGAAGTTAGGTCAGGTTGTTGAGGGTCATGTCTTGTTGAATATGTTGAGACTCTGGGCAACCTGTCCCAGTCTTCGACTTCTGCACTGTAAATTTTTTTCTCTCATATCTAATAAAATCCTCCTTGTTGCAGTTTGTGTCTGTTGCCTCTTGTTCTTTTCCTGTGCATCTCCAGAAAGAAGTCTGGCCTCCTCTCTACGTTTCTGTAAGGTAGTTGAACACAGCTTTAAGATCTCACCTTCACTTTCTCTTCTGAAGCCTCGGCCTCCCTTTGTGCATCAGGCCTACCACTACTTAGATCCCTGCAGAGATTTGGAACTAGCTATGGCACTTACTGTAAACAAGACAGCATATCCACCAGTTAGCATTGTTCAGGCTCTTCTAAGAAGAATCACTTAAAAGATGCATGGTGCTTGAGTGCTACTGACCCATCATGAAATGGAGGAATCAAAAAATCAACCATAAATTAGTTGTAACCTCAACAGAGTAAAATGTCCCAGAATTAACCATCCTTAATGAATATTTTTTCAGCTGCTCAATGATTCTTCAAATGATCTACATTCTGAAAAACATTTCTGCTGCTTTTTCATCAGACTAAGTGCTTGAATGCACAAAGGAGCTTGTGGCTAGCGCAGTGGGAGTGTCATGATCTATACAAAATTCTATTGTATGAGACACTGGTTTTTGTTTTGAAAAACAGTTTTATTTGTGCACTGTGAGTTTGGTGGGGGCAAATTCTTACCTAAAGGAAGTGCTTTGATAGTTGAGTTAGGCTAGTTTTGCAAGAATTATTCCAGCCATTCTATCTTTGGAGCTCCGTTTTTTCCTCCCACCCCAGCAAACCATGGAAGAGGATCAAGATGAGCTCAGACACCAGGAAGTTTTTCAGGATTTTTGTCGTTCCTTAATCACTCACAGAACTGATACAGCTGGAGCCCAGGATTGCAGGAGGGATTCCTGAGCAGTAGAAACCTTGATGTTAAACAGGAATCAGCCACTACACACCTTGATCACAGGGTGGAGATAATTTGTTTTGTTATTAATATCTGACATTCAAGTTCATCCTGCGGAGAAGGCAACCACACTGCCTGGAAAAGAGGCTGCAGGCAGCACAGAATCTTACTCACCCCATTGCATAAGGGGCACATTTGCATCCAGATCCTCGTCTGGTGATTAAAAGGTGCATTACACAAGCCAGTGAAAGAGTAAGTGCTGTTGGATGACACCCCATCAGCCTCTTCCTGAGTTCTGCCACGAGCTCTCCTCCGCAGCTCTGCATGCATGGACTGAAGATGTGGCAGTGCCTCCTGTGGCAAAGAGGTGTTTTGTTGGTGGGGGAAAAGGGAGCTTTCTGCCCAGACCCCGCCATCCTCCCCACCACCCTGCCAGTGCCTGGGACACACGTGACAGACACTGTGGCCTTGGAGGGCGATCCGCACAGCCATGATGGCTTGGCGGGAGCAGGGAAGGGCAGCTCCACCCTGTGCGGGAGTGGGGTGTCATTAGGAGTGCCCACACCCGCTTGTCAACAGGCCCTGGCCGCCAACCGACCACAGCCTGAGTCACAGGCACCCGAATGAAAGTAGTTCTGTTGTTGTTTTGTCTTTTCCAGCCTCTGAAGAGCGCATCTAGGCAAGAGGGCAGGCAGCCGGCCCAGGCTGCCATGCCGGGTTGTGTCAGGTTAGGCTGGGTCCTGCGCTGCATGCTGACCTCAAAGATGAGGGCTTTCCTTCAGGTTGGGAACTCGCTACCTGTTCAGGTAGGGATGATACCTCATGTTCACTGCATTGCAAATCACCAGATGGTGGAAATTGGAAGCAGGCTGTGATTTCTGCTTTGCTTTCGTCCCAGCGCAACTCCCTTTAGCTTCACTGTGAGTCCTCGGGTGTTTTTCCCGACCAGTTTCAGAAAGTCGTGTGTCAGAATCACACCGCTGGTGGCTGCAATGACAGCATGGACCCCATGTCTGCAGGAGAGCATTCCTGGGCATTGTGGCCAACTGGCGCGGGGCAGGCTGCATCTGCATCAACAGACCCTCTCAGCCTCCAGAACAGGGCAGGACTTAGCACTGAGAGGAGAGAACATGTTTGATTTCTTCTTTTGCAGTCACAGCTCAGGAAGGTCATGGAAGACAGGCTTCATTTGATCCATAGTCCCTCAGTTTCCCTGATAGCACTGGTGCTAAGGGGTGTTAAAGAAGCTTTTCACCAATTTCATTCTTCCCAGCACTGTTAATGTTAGAAAAGAAGAAAAATACCTCTCAGCCCTAATACTCAAATCACAGGGAAGTGCCTGACCCACTCCTCATTTCATGTCCTGCTTCATACTATAAACAATGATCATCACAAGTTGCACCTTGCTTGTCCTCTGTATTTTTCCCCATCCTCTTAGACCATAATTGCCATTCCCTCCCCCTAATTACTCCACCCTGGCTTAAGGTGAAAAGAGTGGCCTTTGTTTGGCAAATAAAGGGTAGGCAGAGCTTTGAAGGAACACTTTGCTATTATTACGAAGTTTCACCCAACATTACATGGTTGGCTCTTCTAGTTTCTGTAAAAGCCAAGGCTTCAGTCATTTCCAGCAGGGACAATCAGGAGAAAAGGACTGCCCTAAAAACCAGAATATCTGACCTTCTACTGCATAAAGGGGAAAAAAAGCTACGCATAGCTTTGGCATTTTAAAATTTGAGGATACATGAATAATTGGTGTATAATTTTATGTAAACAAAGGTACCCAGTGACATATACGAAAATATAGCTTTCACTCCTGTTATTTGCATATAATAAGAATAATTATGAAGACATTGAACAATCATTTGTATAGAGGCATTTAAGAGCAAGAAGTTCATGAAGGTGCAAGATAGCTGGATTGCTGTACTGTGCATTTTACATAGCTGAACTTTGGGAGAGTCTTCCAGTTAGAGAGATATTCAAAAATTATACGAAAGTTGCACACTTCTGGTCTAAATCCTTTCAGATCTTCTACAGAATTCTTGAGCATGTTAAAGGGTATTTCCTCATCAAAAGTGTCACTGAATCAAGAGTTTGGAGTAGGAAGAAGTAGGTGTGATCAGGAGCAAGGTCAGTCCATCCAACTTCAAACAGTCACATCTTTTTGAAGACTGTATGTGCAAGAATGCTACAACTATACCAACACCAAGCTATTGGCAGATAGCTGAAGTCAGATGAAAAAAGTTGAAGTCAGTGAAAAAAGGGAAAAAAACTCATTTAGATCAGAGGTTTCCTGACTTAGTATGCATCAAAGAATGGAGTGGCAGAAACTACTTTTAATTCTGGCAGTAGCAACAGGTGCATGTGGGACTGCTTTGTATGTCTTTCTGTTTCAGCTCTTGAAGACAAAAAGGTTGAGAGAGTGGTGCAAAATGCCCCTCTTCAGGAGCTACCATGGGTCCAGATTGTCTACCTAGGCTGGTATGGTAGCTATGGTAGGAGTACTCCAAACACTGGGAAAAGGGCCGTCAGACGAATGCCTCAGTGATGAGACCTTCCCGTGGCAAGGACTTGAGAATGGAAGGAGACAGTGGCTCCTGTAGGAGTATCGAGAAGAAAGAGAAAGCAGATGACAATCATGAACTCTAATAGCAAGAGATAGGAATGGTTGCTCTGTGTTTCCCTACAGAGCATGATTCAGGAATGTCATTACCTGTAGAAGCTGTTCAAGTCCGACTGTATAGTTTCTTCAGATGGACCAAAGATGACCAGCTTCAGCTAACGAGCAGCAGGTAAGGAAACTGCCATCCCTCAATTCTCTGTACTTCTACCTTATTTCTTTTTCCCACATGAAAGTAGAAATAGCTCCCAGATCTCTGCAGCTCCCCTTTCTCTTTTATGTACAGTTACATCCATGATACTAAACAGCATAGGTGCTATTCTGAAGTGATTCATGTAGTAAAGTTTCAGAACCTTCAATCTAAATGACGTCCATTCTTTCTCTTTCTTCAGAAAGATATGTTTGGCCTTAGAGGATGCAACCATGCATAGCTTGTCTCCAGACTGTGTTCACCTGAGGAATACGACCAATCTCTTTCCCAATTGCTTACCAAGCCAATGTTTAGGCCTGGTCAAATCCAAAACACCCAGTTAGCACAGTCACTCTCTCTCCGCCCCCCTCCTGCCTTCCCATATGATTACTTATGGCTTCTAGTATTTGTTATGACACAGATTTAAGTCTTTGTAGAGTCTTTACTCATTAACAATTCTTAGGAGTTTTCTGAATGTGTAAACAATACATTGACTAGTGAAGCAGGAGTGGTTCAGGATATTGTATTTTAGCTTTTTATCTCAAGGGTGACGTAAGTTCAGGAAGAAAAGAATTGTGGCATATGATGAAATTTCCCAACATGGGGCATAGCATCGTGGCATAGTACTACACCAGTGTCCACCTGGAGCGCAGGAAAGACATAACTGTGCTTTTTACTTTTAAGTCAAAACTTATCCAAAATGTCATATAAACACAGATGAAAGTGCATGCACCTTGACTGAGGTGTTACTTGACTGTGGAAAAAATCTCTGGAAAGTGTAGATTTGCTCACTGTCTTGAAAACTCCCAAATTTGGGCTGATAGTTCTAAAGGAAGCCTAAGAAATCTTCTAAACATGCACTGTCTCTTCATGTAAAATGTAAGGCTTGAAAATATGAAATTAGAAATAGAAACTTCAAGCATGTGGATCCATTAAAACAGGGCCTAGTCACCCCAGGAGAAGAGGATTAAGAAAGCTTGATAAGAATAGAATTTATGGCATTATAATTTTAGGCCCATTCTACCTGATACAGGCATTGAATTATTGGTATTCTGCTATTAAAGAACACTTGAGTTACGTGAACGTATCTTCTAGTAATTAAATAATTCAGTTATTCAGTGAATTCAGTGATGCTGAATACCCAGGCAAACAGTATTTGCTTTATGTATGTGAGTATAATTTTCCAGATAAGCTTTTGTATGTAGAGTATGATTTGTAGAGGGTGTTTGCCAGGAAAGAAATCTATGCCTATATGTATATATATGCATACACATATACAAATATATAAATATATGAGAGAGTGAGAGACAGAAAATGTGAATGTTGCACTGTTTTGGGCCTGCCATTCTCAAACACCGAGCTGTATGTATATGGGTAAGACATCCTGGTTGCCCTTTTGCTACCCAGTGCCAGGAGGCAGCTTGGAGCACTATTACTGCTCTGACTTACACTTCATCCATTGCTCATGCCAGACATCCACACATGTACACCATACAGCAGCCCTACACATTGCTGCAGATGCTTACCTCAGCTCCACAATCAACATCTGCAGGGGCAAGACCACAGAAAGAGGTTGTAAGGTCCTCATTATCAATGAACACAACACAAATGGTGAAAGTAACCTTTTATTTGCATGTGATATAGAGACATACACACTGCAAACACATGCCACACATCATAAAAGGACAGGATACTTGGGAGATCGCAGCAAAGAAACATTAGCATCTGCTTCTAATAACCAGTGTAAATAATACATGCTCTGAGTTTCTCATGGTGTTTCTGAACAGGATTCCAGAAGAGCTGCACACACGGCACAGCCAGGCTCATTAACACCACCCAACATCCACACATCACCCCGAACGGGAACATGGCTCTTCCTGGCCCGTCTCATGGGGCAGAGCTGGTGGGGATAGCTTTGCACCCCACTTCAGCTCTCTCACTGCTGCTCTGCCCATTGCTGCTGCAAGGGGAGTGGTGTGCCAGTAGTCAGACTCACTCAGGTTTATTAGAAAGTCCATGTCAAAAGAGGTGGAGGGATGGTCTGGAGAAGAGATGGAGCTTGCTGGCGCCAGGGGTCCTATGGGCGCGACATGGGTCCTGTGAACCACTGCAGCTTGCAGTCTGCAGTGCAGCACAACCTGGCACAAAAATGCCAGATTCCTGGAATTACTATGCTAAGCACAACATGAAAATGCTCAGAGCATTGCTGTCCAGGCAACACTCACAAGCTAAATCTTCTGTAGATTAGGACGCGTTCTGGAGAAATGAGAAGGAATGCAGCCAGCTAAGTAAAGACAGGTGTGCGGCTCTGCTGCCTGGCATGTAAGAACAGAAATGATTGTAGGATGAGATGAAAGCCTTGTTGCGAGCACAGGTTGGCCTGTAGCAGCACTGTTGTGACTGTATGTACACAATGCCACACAGCAAAACATGGACTGAACTTCCCCAGCACACACACCACAGGCAGTTATTGAACTGGCTGGAAATTCACGTATCTACACCAGTTCCCTTGCAGCTGCTTCTGACTTCTAGCTCAGCCCCTTCATCATAACACAATTGTTTCAACTCTCTTCAACATCTCATTTCTCTTTGTTAAATATTTTAGGGTTGTTTCAGCCATTTGCTTGATTTCTGTGTAAAAAACCCCTGAAACCTTAGTCCTTATAAACAAAATCATCACACCTAGGACTAGTATATTTGCCAGAGTAGTGGAACCCATTTTCAGCATATCAAGACTTCCTCTGAGCTACATCTGTTGGTGATATGGCAAGTTTTTCTTGCCCCTGTCACATCCAAGAGGCCTGTGAAGAAGGAAGGAAGAATGCTATATGCTATGTGTTGTGCTGGGCCATGGTTTTCGACCAGCGGCAATATTTACAACATGTCCTGGACCGAACTGCCCACCAGCAATGTTCACAAGTGGCAGCCCACCAACTACTAAGTGCTCTGAATCTCTTTGCCATGTAGCTTGCTTTTAATGGGTGGGATAGCTTTTACTGATGTGTTTACTTCATGAAACATTCAATTAGCCAGATTCATCATCAGCATATTTGCTTGTACTGCCTTTGTGCTGGGTGCTTCATCAAGCTTTTCCTCGTGTGCACAGTTTGCCATCTGCTTGTAGGTTGTTCAGAGACTGTGTGAAGATTCTCCCTCTCTGAGAAAATGTGTGCTGGTCCATTGAAGTATTTGCTAGTGATGCAATGGCAGCTGTTATCATCACGTCATATGTGTGCGGGTGGTTGCAATACATGGTATATAGGTTGTCAAAATTTGCCAGGAAGATGTGTTTTTGATTGTGGTATTGTGTGCATGTGTGGTACTGCTGGAGCAGCACGCATAGGACTTGGAATATTACATGAGTACTATGCGTGAGTGCTATATAAACCACATACCAGAGTGGTTACATGCTGTATTGGGTGACAGTAACACCATATTCACACAGCTTTTTCACATATCTCTGTATCAGCTGCCCATTTTTGAATATTCCTTGGGGCCCTGGCTGTTTCCATGTGTGTGCTGGGCACTGGTCTTCACCAAGAGCACTCTCACATTGGGAAATCAACTTTTCCTTGCCAGCACTTTCTTGGCTCCGGGGGCAAACAGTTCAGGCTGTGTGGGACAATGGTTCATTTCCAATGTCTCTCAGGATGTTTATGGTGTTTATGTGTAGGCCTTTGTCACCTGGTATTAATTGGATTGTGCCCTCTCTGCCTTTGAAGGCACAGAAGGCTTCAAACTCCTTTTTATTACACATGGTGCTGTGGCCTGTAATACTAATCAACTACATTTGGATACACGATGTTGTAAGTATGGGATATGCAGCACCCCACTGCATCTTTGGAGATCAAATGGTATCATGGTGGCTGAGGCCTTGCCTGCAGCTGTGACTTTCTTCTTGTGCTCAGAAACCTGACTGCTACACTTTTGAGTTGAGATGCCACTAGCTAAACCTGAGAAAGGCTGTAACCACTACAAATTTTGTTTGGTTTCCTCCCCTCCCGATTAGGCAGAAGTGTTGGTTGCTCTGATGTCCTGGAAGGTTGCTTTGCAAGCAGTGCTTGGCATGGCACACACTGTTTATGCTGTATTCCCAGCTTTATTTTTTCTCACCTGTAAAGGCAAATGTATACCTCTAGTGGATATTGAAAATGAGGTTTATAATTCTGCTTTCACTTAACTAGGCTGGACACTGTAGTTCAGTAGTCCCTACTAGTAGTCCCTACTAGTATGTACCTCTTTGGCAAAGGTACCCAATACAGTGAGAAGGGTCCTGACAGCACTAATTAATAGATTAAGCTGTATTTCTACTCTGGTGTTTTGCCAGGTGATGACTGGGCTGATAGAAGAATTCTGCACATCATTGCAGTGCCTGCCCTCCTCTAATCTTGTCTGATAGATGCACTGGCCATCACATACTGTAGCATGATCAGCAGCATATATTTTGATTGCTCATTGAGATTGCTCTGCATTTTTGTCCTTTTCTCTCTTCTGGGTCGTACAGCCCCAAATCACAGCAGCCTGTGAATGCCGTGCCAGCGGGCACTAGCACTCAGAATGACGTCGCTGCTGCCTGTTGGGGCACAGAAGCTTGGGGCTGATTAAGTTTTAACTTCTGGGTCTGGAGCTATCTGTGTGGGCTCACAGCTGGGGACTACAAAGTGCTATATGGAGTTGGCACAGAGAAGAAACACACAGATTGCCTGCTGTCAGGACATCTGTGTCTTTTTATTTTGGGTACATTTAGCACTTACAGTGTTTCACATCTGTCACATATGCAGTATGGCACTGACAGTGGTTACCGTTACATTTACATTTTGCTTCGATCACATTTGTTGTTGTTTACTCTGTCTGCAAAGCCACCTCCTTGGCCGCACACATTTCATTCGCTAGCAACAGGGATGCCTGGCACTGAATGTTACCAGCAGTGGACTTGGTGACACACACATGGCATTAACAACATGGTGTTCAGCTAGTGTATCTACCCTCCATCATTTGTATTCTCTTCACAAATTCCCCAGTTCTGCCTGGACCTCCATCATCTTATCCTGCAGCCCTTGCATGGCACAGGCTAGTTGAAGAACATGCCCCTAAGGGACCCCAAGTGGTCTGAAGACCACATTAGTGGCTTAGGGTGTCCCCTGCTCAAAGTACACCCACAACATAAGCTGGTCTGGACAGACATTTGTCTAATCTAGTCTTGAAAAAGTCTAAGTTACTCTTAAAATCTCTCAGTGACAGAAAATCCAAAATCCCTCTAGGCAGTGTTTTCCATTCTGTTCATGAGAACGTTGTCTGTAAACTTGGGCTGAAAATGTTAGTTGTCTTTTGAGACGTAGCACTTGACTTCAGAGTCAGCTGCTGATAAGTCTCACAGGAGAAATATAATGATCAGTCTCTCTCCCTCCTTCCCAAGTGAATTCCTCACTTATTTGATAACTTCCCTGTCCTTTTAAGCTCCAGTCTGGTGTTTTTCTTAGGCATCACCGAAGGCCATCATCCTATGTTCCAGAATCTAAGGACATGAAGTTCAACTGACATAGGCATGTTCGTCTTGTGGTAATTTGTGCCTTTGTTCCAGAATATGGCCTGGAGTTTTCTTCCTCTTGCAATTTCAGATTTGTCCTTGGTCATTGCATATGTTCCCTGATTCTGACCACATTGCACACAGACTGGAAATAAAGTATTGCCTTTTTATACCGTATTGCAGCTACTGCTGCTCCCCTGGTAGGCTTTTATCTGCACTCTGGCTGTCTCTGATTGCAAGCACTATAGAGCTTCCTGATGGGATCAGAAGGAGCAAGTGAGCTCACCAGGAGAGCCATTGGATCATCTCCTAAACTGCCAGTGCTGAGGCTGGATGGACTAGGATGCAAAGACTAAAAGCTGCAGTGTTTGCTCTGAGGAGAGCAATGAATGAAGTGGAAATTTGCCATTGCTTTTGCTAGAGCTGTTGAGAAAATGAGGGGAACAAGAGGATGATATTCCTGGAGCCAAATCTATCCTTGGATATATCACATCACAAGCTTTTCTTGTGACAAAATTATTTCATTATTATTTTTTAATTAAACCACCCTTACAAATAATCCTTGTGTTTAAATTACAAGTCAAAAATGTGAGCCCTGGGAACTCAAAAGTCTCAAGCTACACAGATTTCTCTCATCTTCACTATGAAAACAACAAAAGATGAATACACAAGAAATGTCTGCTAAGGATAAGTTTTAATGATCATCTGCAACTTGTTATTCCATAATACATGCCATTAATAAACTGAATTACCCCCAAAAGTCTGTCTTGCGAGAAGTGCTGTATTTCCTGCATCTCCTGCATCTGTTTTATCACATCTCTGCATCCTTCTGAAAGCAGTGTGTAACGTGTTAAAAAAGGTTCCAGCACAAAGCAGTCACAACTCAGGTGTATAATATCTGAGTCTTTCCTTCCTGCACAGCCCTTTTATTTCACTTTTTGCTGTTTCTGTATGTGAGGAATAGCTTCCAACTGAGAAAAGCTCAGTCTACCTCCTTTCTTCTATCTGATCAAAAATCTTTGTCTCAGCCATGGGTTCAAAACGTTAAACCTCACCCTAGTATAGTCACCAACAGGTTAAAGCTGTCACATGGATTACTTTGCTCCAAGAATTCTTCTCCAAGGCCACTGAAGTTAATAGGATACTTTTCATTGCCTGCAGTGAAAACTGGCCTGGGCCTAAGTCACGTGTAATTAGTGAGTGGGAGACGAAAGGGCCATGTTACCTCCAATTGCCACATTTTTAGTGTACTGTTTACCCTACCTATGTGGATGTAAGATTCTTATTCTAATCTGCTCTTATCTTGACTTGGGGAAAAACGGGCTCTCACAATGGTTTCATTGTGCTAAGGTATGTATCTCTCTTCATAGAATTAAATTCACCTCTGTCCTGTTTGGATATACTATTATCATCAGTACTATTAAATCAGTTGCTTCGGAAGCAACTGCAGACAAGACACCAAGCCAGCCCCCCCCCGCCTGCATTCCACAGCGCAAGCTGCAGTGCACAGTTCCAGTGAATGTATTGGGAAATGCACCACTACAGCTTGAAAAGGTCAGGCCATCTCTCCTCTCTGATTCCTTGGAGCCTCCCTCATGCCAGTAAGCTGCTTTCTCAGGAAGTTTCTAGGGGGGTGGTGTGAAGAGGTATAGCCAGTATAGCCTTTCAATTAAATGTGAGAAGATCTGGAGGTCTTGGTTACTTCCTGTGTCCCTGTTTGTGAACTCATTCTTCTGCTCCTTGTGTGCAAAATGGCCATAATGTCTTCTGCCTCCTTTCCTTTGTAATTTCTGCAGTATACTCCCTAACAGACATCTCAAATCCCTCAATGCAAGCATAGCTTTCAATATCACTCACCTTTTCCAATTGTTCTGTGTCACATCGGCAATTTTATGATATACTTAATGAATAATATTTGCATGGTTTTCCTCTGTGGAATTATTGTATATGATGTCACTAAATTACATAGTCATGAATGGTTTGATATAGGTAATATTTGTTTCGTGTAGAAAAAGTGTATCCCTTGTCATTAATGCTTTTTAATAACTTGTATTTTTTATCTCAGGCAAGTCTCAGTTTGGGCTTTCTTGGACTGAGAGCAGTAAAACTCCCATTCTTTGTGTTTTAAGACTTTTTTGTTAGACAACTGGCATTCTTACCAGCAAAAATCTGGGAAGAAACTGAACTTTTATTGTAAAAGAAGCACGATGGAAAGAAATATGCTTTATAAGTGCAAAAAACCATGATAGAATCCTGGGTGTGCAAAAACTAAAAAAGGCTAAGAAATAAGTAAATATATATGTATGACAAATATCTATGTATATACGTGTACATAAAGCCAATCTCTTTTTCAAGGACAGGTAATGATTTCATGATGTGAACAGTTGACTCCATTACAATAAGACATATGGTTTCATAAATTCAGTACTTACTGTGGGGTATTTGTTCAAATTTTAATGCCACACAGTGTTCTAAACTTATTGTGATGAGAAATACCAGCTGATGATGAGAAGCAGAGCTAGGAGCTGTATATCACATCAAGCTTTGCAAGGATTCAGATAGGTAAAGCTGTCAAACAGTCACCAGTACATTCCAGCAGACACTGTTGTGTGGAAGCCTCCTGGCTGCTCTTCAGCTCTGGCAGCTTGGTACCAATTTAGCATGGTGGAGCAGCCATTTGATTTGAAACCACTGTGTCTTTCTTTTACTGGGAAAACTAAAAAATATTATTAAAATCTAGGCATATGGCAAGTAGACAGAACGAAATCCTGTACCTGCTGTGGTCAATGTGAGTTTTGGTAGTGGCTTCAAAAGGCCAGGGTTTTACCCAGAATGTTTTAGTCTTCTTGTTTTGAAATAAAAGGCACACTTTAAAATTTAATTTATAAAGGACCCTACCTTAAACCATGCTTACATGTACAGTAGTGTTACTAATCAACTTTTGAAGATGTAAACCTTTATAAACTAATGACTTCTTTTTGCTATCCAGAGAACAATAATGTAGTAAGTGATTGCACTTTTGAACAAAAGGAAAGAAAAATGGATTTGAGTTTCAAGTATTTTCTTAGGTTTTCATTTGAATTCTTGCTTATTGTTGACATTGTCTGAGGTCTATGCTGGCATCAGTGTGATTATGTAAAACACCCACAAGAGCTCTAACCAGAGCAGAGCTGCTGGTACTTACATGCATACAAACTCAAATGTACGGATTTAATCAGCAAAGAACCTCACCTCAGGCATGTCATTCCCCTGCCCTTTTGTAGTTACAATGCGTTACTTTTGAGTTACAAATGCCTAATTCTACAGGCTTTTAATTTAGTAACCAAGGCATGTATAAAGCTCAATGCATTGGTTCACAATAAATACCAGTTTTTAAAAATTTGTCTCTGTTTCTGCTTGGGTAAGAATAATTAAAAGTGTAGATTTTGAACTGTACTATGAATATCTAATTTCTGCTGGACTATATTTTTAGCTGGGAACCATTGCTGACCCCCTGGCTTGTGAATAGGGCTTCAGATACAGTGGAGAGACTGCAAGAGGCAGCCATGAGCTGGAAAAACGTATGCGAAGGCTTAGGCAGGGCTTTGGTCTGTGTGAGAGTTCATGATATCAGGCTCCAATACTGACTACATTCTATATAATATTTATTTAATGAATATGTTAGATGAGTCATAAGGTTTTTAACTAGACTTCACTAGAACTTCCATTTTACAAACAATTCACTGTGACCCTGCAAACACTGATTCATGTGCTTTTCTTTTTGTGTGATAGTGAATGGGAGCACCCACAGTATGAGAAATGAAGCATGTGCATAAGTCTGCGCAGGACCAGGGCCACAGGCATGGGTGATACTGATTTCATGCTTTTGACCCTAGCCAAAACATTCCTTTTTATTTAATAGCTTGCTTTTCTTTCTTAATCTGTAAAGCAGTCTTTGGCTGGTGACAGCTGTGAGAATTCTGAAATCCATCATGTACCATGGGGACCTTTTCTGATTTCTGTTGCGTTGTAATACACTTAAAGCAGCACATGGAAAGTGAATAGCCAGAATTTTCTGTTGGTGAAAAGAAACAGAGTCATCCAGAGGAAAGACACCCAAGAGAGCCAACCTCAGAGTCAAAGGAGAGGTTTCTTTTGCTCCAGCAGTTCCTTCATGATTCTGTGAGCATTGTCCCCCATACAGTTGTAGTTTTACCAGCTTTACACAGTTCCCCTGCAAACTTTGCAGGTCTTGTGGCCTGTATTTTATCCCCAGCATTTGGGAACCCCTGTGATAAAGCTACAAAACTCTCTGGTTTTTAAAGGGATTGAGATATTGTGGAGTTCCCAGATATGTTTATCATACACATCTGTGGTTCCAATTTGGTTTTCATCACATAAGCTTGAGTAACAGAGTCAGTTATATTAGGTGTATTTGATGAAAATAGTCAGCCCTTTTAGCTGGTATGGGGAAGGGAGAGACTTCACTCAGATTTGTATCTTACTAGAAACGTGTATTAGAAAGTGAAAACCGGACCCCACATTGATGAAATGATTTACAATAAATTCATTGAAGAAGTATGCTCTACAAAATTAACACTGCTTCCTACTCACAGATACACTCATAGTTGAAGTAGATAGAGGATTATCCTGTTGCACATGTTAGGATTCCCTTTATGGCAAGGAAAATATTCTTAGAGTAATAGACATATCAGAGTAATTGCTTTGAGCTAAAAGTCTTTCTACTGAAACTGCCAGAGAAGTGTTTCTCAGACCATTGGATGAAACCTCAGAGAAAATAATTGCTCATCAGACTCCTGTGCCTGTTTTCTCAGAAGATAGCTTATACATTTCTTTAGCGACACAATGCCCTTGCTCCAGCTCTGACCTATTTCTCATCTTGCGAACTATCTTTATATAATCACAACCTTGAGAGACCCTCTGTTTGCTGGGTTTTTGAGGGAGGCTTGGACATGCTTTCTTATGCTACCTTTCCAGACTATGTGTCTTTACTGTAGATGGCACCCTCCATGGTGGTTGAAGGTGAGAATATGATTTATCCTAAAAGCCCTGTATCAGCCGTGCCTCTGTGGAGCCTAAGTTCAAGAGACAAATAATATGGAGGTCTCTCCAGCTCAGTCAAGAGTGAAAAGTAGTCACGGAGTCAATCCTTCCACCTGGAGGGTGAGTCATTCCAGCTATCTCCTAGTTATCTGCTTAGGATGGGAGCCACCTGTCCAACTTCAGGCATCTCCAGCTACCTATATCAGAGGTGATTATCCAGTCTGCCTTTATAGTCCCACCCTAAATTCAATATCTGGAATAATTAGGGCGAAATCTCCCCTGGAGGCTCCTCTCTCTTCCCGCTGAATATTGCATGACTGTCTTAGAGTAAGCAATCGCTTTGAGATACTTAAACCAAGGTGAGATAAATAACACCCCTTTGGAAAGCGGTCTGCATACAACCCTGTTACATGCCTGTAGAGTAGTAGACTCCACTGTACTCTAGGAATGCCTCATTGCTTTCTTGAATTTAAGTGTCATATTGCTCCATTTTATTCAACATGGTAAATCTTGTCTGTGGACAAGTCTGCATGTCTAGAAAAGACAAAAGCCACTGTGTAATGGAATAGTATGTGTAGTATTGTACTTTAGTCAGCAACTGTATTTTCATTCTCTGACACAAAAGCATCAGCAATGCAGAGAACAGTGTGAGTTTGAATAATCTGTGCAAAAATAGAAAGAGCATTGAATTTTGACCCTGGACAGACATTTCTCTTTGGTCTTGCTTAGTGACCGGTTAGAATGGGAAATGCCCTCTGTAATTCAGCAACATAGATTTGCTTTGGGAATGATAGAATTGAAAGCTTTGAAAGCTCTGCAAGAGCCTGAATACTGCCAGGGTTCTTAACATGTCTGAGAGAGAGGATCATCTGCAGCCTTGAACACACTAAATACAGACAAGAGGTACATAAGCAGTCAAAGATAACACCACTTCATATCAAGAGCTGCTATCCATCCCTACAAAGGAATTTGAACATTGCTAAGGATTTCTAAAGTCTGCACTTGATTACCGTAGGGCTTCAGATACCTCCTCCAAATATTTATGACCCTTCACCGCAAATCAGTGGTTTAAAGACACCAAAAAGTAATGCTGTAAAAACTTCTCCAAGTATCTTAGATATAGAATTATTATTAGATTTGTTTCAGTTTTACAGATACATTCTTTGGCCCAAGCTATGAGTTTCAACACTCTCTCCTTACATCAAGGGCTCTTCAGGGCTTTATCTATATGTGCTGAAAGACACTTCTTTACCTGAGGCTACTCTGCTAACTTCTTTGAGCACAAAGTATCTCTGGATAATTCAACCACGTGAGACACACTCAGAAGATTTGGCAGATTGTCTCAGGCATTTGGAGTTAACCAATAATAACATCCCTGCTCCTAATCCTTCAGATTTCTACTGAGTTCTGCTTCTATTTGTTCTTAGTGAAAAGCATGGTATTATCTTATTACAGCAATTTGATTTTCATTATCTAAGTAGGCTGCTGTGTCAGCAAAAAGCAGCAATTTGGAGAGGATGGAAAAGACTGCAAGTCACGGATGAATGAGTGATAGGTGGAGAAATAAAAGAAGATAGAAGAGGGTATGCTGAGTGATTGAGTGAGCTTGGGAAAATAAGGTGAAGTCTGTGGTAATTAGTCAAGAAATATGGCTCTTTGTTTACATGGTTAAATGGGGAAAACCTGTCTTTTTCATGTCACATATAACCTGTGCTTAGATGGACTAAGTTCAGCCAGAAGCGTGCTATAAAATAGTTTGTTTAGAAGAGGCTGGAGTACTGAGATCGCTACGAGATCATGTCTAAGTCACTTTGACAAGAAAAACTACCTGGCAGGAAATCATCTACCATCAAGTTCCATTTCAAAATCTGCTTTTGAGATGCATTTCCTCTTACTGCAAGAAGAGGCCTGGAAGGTGGGGAAAATCGACCTGTTACTTATGAACCTTCGTTTAGTTATGCTTACAATGCTGCAGGCATTCCTTTGGAGATAAAAGGTTTCAAGAGATGATATATGAATTGGTATAGGCACGGAGCACAGCATGTTCTTGTTGGTATCTAATCAGCTCCAATTTAAACAGTTTTCTGGGCTTTAACATTTAAAATCTATCATATACCTTTTTCTATGTATAATCCAATGCTCACTGAAAGCAATGGGGCTACATCTACTGTAGTAAATAAAATAAACCAGAATAAATTATTCTTTGGTTCTGATGCCAAGCAGTATGGCGCAGTTTATGTCCATATTGCTCAGCTTTCTTCTGTTTCCAGAAGAGCAGGGTGGCCACAACCAAATTGCCATTGGGAATGACAACCCATGGGTCTGATCCAAGAATGCTGCCTGGACAGTGTCAGGGAGAGCCAGAACCAGACTGTGGAGCATGGTAAAAATATGTGGGATAGTCCTGCGCCAGTACACTGCATTAGTTTGTTAATACAGATATGGTCTTTTGATTGGCATCGGTGGACTACAAGTGAGTGAAAATGAGCCGTCTACTGTGATGGCTCTGTAATCCCTTGAGATTCCCAGAGCATATTGCTTACCGGTAAAAGGGACCTTCATCTTAAAGGAGAAAAAGGAATTTAAAAGCTGCTTTGGGCATTTTGCCAGCTGCAGAGCAACATCTGGTTGGCATTCAGAGGCTTCAGGGGCAGCTAATCCTGCTCTGAGCAGGATTAACATCCCTGTTTAAAATATACTGTTGGTATTCTGATGGAGCCAGGATTTTGGCTATCCAGAGCAGAGGGAAAGAGTGCAAGAATGAGGGCCTATGTGACTGTCACATAGTGTTTCCATCCCCACTGTGTTCTCTGTGGCTTCAGTACTTCACCTAATGAAGCAAAGCAGCATCATAGCTTTAGCAGCCCTGCCAAATACTCATTAAATACTGTAGAGATGACTGCCTATCTCTTCTTAACTACATAGTCTGTAGGTGAGAGCACTTATCAGCAACGGATGAAGTTATTTACAGAAGTCTTGCTTTGCTTTCTCTAGCATAGGTGAGCAAGATAATATTTCAGCACAAATGCATGTAAATCCTAGTCGTGTTGTTTGTGAAACTGTTTTCATGAAAGAAATACAAGATTTGTTTGGAGCAGGACTGTAGCAGAACTCATGGATGAGCTCCTACAAAAAATTTTCTCGTACTTATCACAGTTATGGGCCCAGTGGTAGAATGCCCTTAACTCAAAGTACCTCTGCTGACAGTGACTGGCTGATTTCTGAAAGACCAACTCTGTTGCTAAAGTCAATTGTTGGAAATGATGGGAAAACACAAAATTTTGACACTGACTTCCAAGCTCAGGAAAACCTTGCACTTTAAGTAGACCCTCTATGAAACTGGAGTGCTGCGGGCTTGTGAGAAGCATGGCAAGCCATACCCATCCTGTACAGAGCGCAAGAAGAGCAGTTTCCTGTGGCTTCAGAGCAAGGGACAGTATGAAGACATAGGGAATTTAACACACACTTCACAGCTTGCCCCTGGGCATCTTTATGAGGAACACATACAATTAAGTGATTATTAATTAACAGTATGTTCTGAACATGGGAAGCACTCATACTTGCAAGTACAGTTTCTTCTGCATCCTTTCCTTTACATTTGTATAGGTGAGGAATTATTAGTATATTTCTGCATGTTGTTGTCAGAGGCTGCTATATAACTGCTGATGGAAATTGGTTTGGCTCTGCTGAGGAGGCAGTTCAAATTGTAGTTCAGCTGAGTGTTTGGCCAGATTTATAGATAACACCAACACTATTATATCCAGGTGCAGTATTTGCATACTTGCATGCAGTATTTACATATTCAAGTACAGTATTTACATGTCCTTTATTTTGCATGTCGAGACTTTTGACAAATAAAGGAAACACTTCAAACTGTCTTTATTTTTATTTCCTATGTCTCAGATTTTCCAGAAAAATAAGTTGCTACATCCCTGTCTTTCATCCCTGAAAAGGAGCAGGAAAATGAGTGGCTTTCCTGCAGCAGCTGCTGCACCTGCTGTTTACAGCGAAGTTGGACCAAAGCAAGGCTCCTTTTCTGGTCCACAACACTTCCTCTAGTAGTCAAAGCCAACACATCAAAGTGAAAACTCCAAAGGAGAAGAACAATGTGACCTATTGTTCTAAGAAAACAAAATAAATCATTTGTAGGAAGGGAATAAAAGATCATAACTGGACTTTAAACGCATTAATATTGGGAAGAAGACTGCAAAGCAAAACATAATTTATGGTTGTGACAATGCTAGATATGGTACAATGTCTAGAATTTCACTGGACTGTCACTTGATGTGTTCTAACAATAGAAGCAATGCATACAATGTGTGCCATGATTCCCTGTAGATACACATTGCAGCTCTAGATAAATGGAAGTGTTGGTCCTTTCATTTGCTTCTGTTTCCAGTTTTGAAAAGTCCTGAATTCTGAAATCCTTCAGTCTGATGACGTTTGGACCTATTCTTGTATTTATGGTGTTTCTTCTTTTGTTCTTCCTCCTTTCTGTTGTTTGTTATTCTAATGACAGAAATACCTTGAGGTTCCCACTGAGGGCCTCATTGTGCTAGACAAATATGCTGCACAAAGAAGTTATGATGTAAATAGAGAAACCAGTGTGCGGTAGAGGAAACAGAGACACCGCGAGTGGAGAATCAGCTTGCCTGTAGTCTCCTGAAAGGTCAGAGACAGAGGTGGTCAAAACCCAGATTTGTGTTGCCCAGCTTGTAAATCCTTTTTAAGAGCGGAGGAAGCCAAATGAAGATGCTATGTTCTTTCACGTGGATGAGAAGGGTTCATTTTCATCAAAAGCTTAAGGTACAACTTGGTTCGTTGTAAGGAGGAGATGCAGAAACCTATCTGAACACCAACCAGGATTTCTTAAGAGACTAAGTGCAATCTGGAAGATTGTCTGCCATCATGAAATCATATTATCCAGAGACACTTGGGTTACCTCCCCTCTCAACACAATCACCTTGTGACCTAGATGCAGGTAATAAAACCTTCCACTTTCTTCCAGTGGTACTGCCACAGCCATGCAGCTGTGGAATGATGCACCTTATTTTCCTGTGATCTCAGTTCAGGGTTCTGATCTGAAACTGAAGGCACAGAAATCAAAGGCTAGTCCATACTTTCTGAATGGATTTTAGGCATCGGAGAAAAGGAGACAGAGTAAAAAAGTCTGTCTAAGACTAGACCTTTTCTGTGAATTTATTTGAAATTCACAGAAAATGAGAATTGTGTGTACTGGAGCCCAGATGCAGAACTGTGTGTACTTCATTACCAAGTAACCAACCAAAATAAAAGTAAGCACAGTTATCTCATGAGAAATGGAAATCCAGAACTTCACTCAGTTTCTTCCCATTCTAATGAATGTCCAGGGGAAATTAATAAAACCTACTACAAATCCCATTAAGAACATGAAACAATCCTGCTGCCTCAGTTTAATGACTTATACTCAAAACCCTCAAAGGGTTGGTATGTTCTGCTTATTGGGTTCACAGCACCTGAGCCAGGTCTTCATAATGCTCACAGGCTGAAAAGCTGTGTCTTGTTTTCTAATTTTAATGCACTGAGCTGAAACATTTGCAAAACAAATAGTGAAAATAAAGGACTTTGGATTGGTCAAGAGGTAAAAGCACAATTTGTAGAGCTCAGTGTAGAGATAACTAGTGAACTTTGATGGCCATTGAGAGGCAGGGGATCACAGGACTCAACTCATTCCTTCCCTCCGCAGCCTTTACACTGATGAAACTATGAGCCAGGTCAAAGCAAACAATTCTTAAAGGTCAACTATATACAATCCTACAATGCGCTAGTTTGATTAAAAACTCCAGTAAAGAGGCCCTGATTTCTGTTACTCTGCTGTATTTGATAACTCTATGATTTAGGAACATCTTTCTCAGACTTTGCCTTCTTGCTATCAAAAAAAATTAAAAGGCTGTCTTTGTTAAAAGAATTTAGAAATTCCTTCATAATGCAACATGCATTCGTGTAATTAGAACACAATCTCTTACAACTGATGGCATAAAACTACCACTAAATCCTACGTCACACTACCATGGCTAGATATATTTTACCATCTGAGAACTGTGAAAGGGTCCACACATAGTCTTTTTGTTGTATGTGTACAGGGTTAGTACAGACAGATGGGTGCTACATGTGACTGAGGCTCTTCAGAAACACAGATAGTAAAGCTGTAATACAGAAATGGTTTCTAAGGCACAGGGTCACAGACAGGCGCACAACTCCCTTTGGTTTTCACTAAGGCTTAGGTACGGTTGTATTTAAGTACTGTTGTTCTATTTTCCCTCTCCCTTCCATCCAAACTAAGATGTAAGGATTATGGGCCTTATCCTGCCTTCATAGACCAGACAAAGATACCGGTAATAACCTATTCCAACACCTGAAAAAAATCATCTTTACCTGGGGATGCCTTAAAACAAACCTAAACTAAGACAGATGAATTCTGGCGAATCCGGCTGAAGTGCTTTAAGGTATTACCGCCCTGCTGTCGTCTGCCACTCTTGCAGCAGCTGCCCACGTCTTCAGAGAGTAAGCAAAAGGGGATGAGTACGTGTGCCCTGACTGGTCCATCACAGAGATGAGCCCATTAACTGAGGGCGTCTTTGTGGCAAAATTGATTTGCCTCTTTTTGCTCTGCTGCAATGCCACCAGACAGGCATCCACAAGCAGCTGGGGCATCAACATTGCCAGCTGTGGGTCAGTCGTAATACCTTCTTCCTTCCTTTCTTTTTAATTTCCTTTGTAACTTCCTGCCCCTTTTCTCTTTTTTCCCCTTCTTTTTATCTTTCTCTTCCTCTTTCTCACTGTCTTGCTTGCTTTCTTCCTTTCTCTCTTACTTTTCTGTCTCTCTTACCTTTGTCTCTTTCTTTTTCTCCTTCTTCACTGCAATACAAGAGACAGGTCTCAACAGAAAATTCACCTCCATACTCCCCGCGGCACCCTCCCAGACAATTAAGAATTTGTTCCCTCTCCCCCTCCCCCACAAAGTCTCTTTTGTTTTGTTTTGTTTTGTTGTGTTGTTGTCAGCTGGCCTCTTGGATTAGGGTTTGCAGCGCTCTCTGGGCTCAGGAAGGCTTGTTAGCTTGGCAGGATTTCTTGCCAGATCACTGATCCTAATGTAAGTGCCAGAATCCTGCAGTTTGCATAATGCTAATTTGCTTTTCAGCCCAACTTGCCAACTCACATGCTGCTTAGCATGTCAAGTAGCAGAAGGAATGCCATGTGCTCTACCCTGAGTAAGGAGGAGAGTAATTGGATAGATACCCACTACCTGAAATTGAAACTAATCTAACCAACTCCGGGTATAAACCTTAATGCACTGTTGAGCTTCTGGTAAGAGGTTATTAGACTGAAACTGTTTCAAGCCAATTAGTTCCTTATTCTCAAAGCTCTGATTGTGGAGTTTTCACTGGCATAATAAGGTTACAAATCCTCAGTATGGACATATTAATTTACTTAGACCTATATCCCACCATCCTTACTCATTGTGAGTAAGGGTAGTAGAACTGGACCTTAATGCTTGTGTTAATGAGGTGCTAGACATGTGAGGGTGGGGCGATACTGAGAGATATCACCACACCTAAAGGATGTTGCCAGTCATTGGGCTAAATGCCAAGTACTTTCAGTCGACAAGGCGTGGGGCTATCTCATTGTATTACCACACATTGAAGTGCTTTATTGCAATACAGGTTCTTTAAAGCAAAACAAAACTAGACTGCCTAGAAAAAAAACATCACCTCTGTTTTCATTCTAAGCTGCACCCACACTGATGCTAATGTAACTGTAGCATGAGTCCAAGAAGGTGGGACTCTTGTCTGGATTTACCTAGGTGTGTAGATACATAATCTAAACAGGTTGTCTCTAATGTATGGAGGGAAATGAGTACCTCTGCAGAACAACTGATCCGTTCTGCGTGAGACACCTGTTTCAGGCAGGGTGAGATGGACTGCACTCATAGTGCCAGAATCTCTCTCTCAGATGAAGTGCAGCCTGGGTAAGAGGCTCTGAACTGGATCCTTCCAGTCAGCTGAAGTTTGTGGAAGTGTACCTCAAACTCAGTGACAGAAATAGTCTAGTTTGTTTTCTGACTGATAGCCTGGTCACAGACAGGGACTGTGGTCACAACTCTTGCACTAGTTAGCTGATGCAACAATCCCAACCACCCAGGACAGGGACCATGTCTGTGAGACACACCTCTTGATGGCTCCCAAGTGGCAATGAATAATAAGGGCACTGTGAGAAGCAGCTTTGATTTTCTCTGTTTGGTCAGCAGGAAAGAAAGTGCCCTGGACCAACAGGCCATGCAGACACCCTCCTGGGAAGGAAGCTTGCTGGTTTGTGCAATTGACTCACAGGTATTTGGTGAACAGTTTGCTGCTGACATTGTCCCAACGCCCAGCGAGCGGCACCTCAGCATGTGGGAAGGGCTTCAGAGGAGTGCTGAGCACACAGTCTCTAATCTAGGAGGTGTGGAGATTAGAGGGAAATTGGGTGAGGAATTTACAATGAAGGCTATGAAATAAATTGGCCAAGACCTAGGCAAGAATTAATGTCCAAGTAATATTGCTTTAATCTCTTGATCTTCTATTCTTGCATGTGGTTTTGTTTGGAAAGCGTAGAGGAGAAATTCTCCAAAATTCATCTCTCTACTTTGTACTGTGTGATACCTTTCCCTGTGACCCTCTCCATTTTAAATAAAGCTCCAAACATGTGGAAGGGACAGGGCTGGTGAGATTCATTATCCCTCCATCAGAATGATGGCTGTGTATTGAGAAACTGCAAAGCATTCCCCATAAAGGCATTATCTCTACAGAAAGGCTCACTCACTAGGAAAAAATCCTCTGGCAAGGGGTAATATCAAAAGATTGGATACGTCCTCTGATCAGACCCTTCCTGCTTCAGTCTGGTTTGGCCTGATCACTTGGGTTTGGAGGATCACAGGAAGATTTGTAACATCTGACGGACGGATGAAAGGGGAGTATTGTGGAGAGATGTCCACCCACTTTCTTAGGACTTTTGATGCCCAAGAAAAATGCCAAAATCTAGCCATTTGATTCTGCATTAGCAATGTACACTTGCTGTCTCACGGGACAGGGCTGTTGAACTGAAGTCAAAGGTGTGAGTTGCTCCAACTGTTGAGGACTTCAGTGGAAGAACACTGTAATGGGAAACCATTATTTCACAGGAATCACTCTCCAAGTCACTGCCCACTTTTGCCTATTTTAGGCATGAGGTAGAAGTATATGAAAAATGTATTAGATTTTCAGCATGATACAGTTTTAAATAATTCCAGAAAATGGGCCCCCAAATTGCTGGCTTTCAAGCAGTCAGCTTCATTGGGATGTCTGAAATTACTAGGCCTCCTCAGGTAGTACAGTAATGCATGATAGGTGAGTTAGATCACACCAAAAAACCTGCCCAGCATCTGGGTCCTGGGAATGAAAACTCTTGCAGCAAGTGTTCTAGTGTGGGAAAGTATGGGATCAGTGATAAACTTTTAGAAATCTCTGTGGATGGTTATGTTTCTGGTGAGTGTGAGGTTAAGAGAAAAGGAAAACCCATTATGGACAGATTTCTCAGGAATTGCTCTTGAAAGACACAGTCACAGTAAAGTTGCATTTCCTTTCTTCAAGCATGCATACATTTCTCTTTAGAATCTCTGATTATGCAGCTGAAGAGGGTGATAATTGCCCACCCCAGTGATTCAGCATTCTGGGAATTTCCCAAAAAGTGGTTTGAGTGGAGCTATGGTTTCTGACAGCCTTTTCCAGCCTTAAAAAAGTCATTTTCTCCCTAAAATGGGCAAACTTTTTCTTTTTTAATTCAAAGATAGAAAGGGCATTTGATTAACACTGATGATAGACTATGACTGACTGATGAATGTAAATATGATTTTATCAGAGCAATAAAAATTCTACTTCTATTCCCTGTAGAAAATTCTGCTTTCCTATTATATTTTACATACTTGTGACAAATATATGGTCCTAGGTTGCAAGGTATTGTATCGTAGCTTAACAGCCAGGAAAAAAAAATCAGTTTTACAGAGCCAGAATATAAACACAGGAAAGAAAGTAACTCAAGAGTAGAAACTAATGAAAAGGAGAGGGTCAGTACAGTGAAAGATGTGTGCGAGCAAATAGTGAATAACTAATTCAGTCAGGCAAATACTACAGTGTTGACCATCTCTGTTGCTATCTTCTTAAATACTCGCTTACCTCCTGAAGCCATCTAATATTGAAACAGTCATTATTTTCCTTTTCCATTTAGCAATTAAAATCTTTCCTTCTCTGTGCTGTGTGTCTATGTGTGTGTGTTAAAACTCAAGTTAGGTATCAGAAGCTAAAAGAGGTTGTAAAACATTTTTCTTTTTTCCTTGCTTTTTAGTCTTGCTGGATCTCGTGTGTGTGCATGTGTATGGATGTGTGTATGGCTAGCCTCTGGTACAAATTAAAGTAGCCACACAGAAGGACACAAAAGGCATTTAGCCAGGATGAAGAATCTGTCCCCATTGTTTCCTTGGAGTGTTGGATCCAACATCCTTTGACTCATAATATATTTAGTTAAAAAAAAATAAATCCTAGCAACCCGGAATTAAAACTATTGTTGGTGCTAGAATTTGAATGTGCAAGGAACAAGAGAATGGGTGTCTAATGCGTTACGATTACTTTTCAGGATATCATAAGCTTTACTCCCACTGAACTCAATGGGAAAATTCCCAATGACATCAGTGATGCACAAATGGGTTCATAGCCCTTACTCAGGGTAGGTTCCCATTGCAATCGGTAGGTGTGGATAAGCAGAGAAATCCCGTTGGAATGAAAAATAATAAATTACTTTTCAAAGATTATCATCAGCGTGAGCAATCTCCGTAAGGTCCTAATGACTGTTGCTAACAAACTGTGTTTTACTAAGTTTCCTGTAAAACAATGTGCTTTGGAGGGGGGAGGGAGGGAAGAAGTAGGGGAGGTAATTGTCATTGCAGTGAATCAGCTACTCTGGGAATTTCCAAAAGGTGCGGTTAGCTCGGAAAACTGTGGTGTTTGCCACATTTTTCCTTCCTAAGGCGAATCTTTGTAATTCAAATTAATTTGCAACCATTTAGTTTTGAATCTAGAGTTAATATAGTTGATTAAGCCCTATTATTCATAAATCCACCAAAGGCACAGACAATGGCAACAACTATAGAAAAACACAAGGTATTAAATGGAATTCTTTTATTACAAATTCTGAGATTTGCCAGACAGTTCAACACTCCAAATTCATCCAGCAAGAAAATGAGACTATCCAGATCGTGGGTTGAAGATGAAGCCAGCACATCTGCAACGTGAGGGTGCCACCAGGCAGCAGGGAGAACACAGAAAAAGGGCTGACCACATGAGTCCCTGCAGTGAACACCACTCTGGGAAGGAAAATTTAAGGGAACTAGTCGCATGGGAGGCACACGAAGAGCAAACCCAAATACCCAGAGGTCACAGTGGACTGTTCACCTCCCAAGCAGGAAAAATTCATACAGAAAATGACAGTTGGTTTGGGTTTTTTTTTCCACTGTGAATGTCTAACTTTTAAGAAAGGAATTATCTTCAGAAGCGTAGTAGGGACAATTGTTATCCATATATATTTGACTAAGAAACTACTATTGTTAGCATCCAAGAAACATGGCAAATTCTTCCCAGCTGTATTATTGTATTATAATAATTTTCCATTACAGAGGTGACTGTTGGTCCAAGACAGAGTATGTGAAGTAGCCAAGTTTTGACTCTCCAGGCTCTGCCATGCACAATGCTAAGCACCTCATGCACGATGCTGACGTCTCTCCATACTTATAGACTTCCCTGGGAGTTGAAGGCACTTGGTACTGCCTGGGAGGAAGAGATCTGTGTGTGGCAGAAAATGTTAGCATATTAGGAAAGTAAATGGAGACGATTTAATGATGACACTACAGCTTCTCATGCTGACCAGCATTGTTTCATTGTTTCCTTGTGTTCCCTAGTCAGTCAGCACCTATCTTGTTCTTCATGGTGAGTGTGAACTGCAAGCTCTCTGGGGTGAGCACTGGCCTTTGGCATGGTGGTCGTAGGGAGCAATAGCCAGGTGCCTTGATCACAGCAACCACAAGCTCCTGCCATCACGCAATGGCTGCTTCCTCCCTTCATGTAATTGCTCAGCCTGTTTACATCTGTCAAGCCTTTTATAAAAGCTGTACTGCTAGCAAGGGCTGTTTTTGGGCTGTCGGGTTTTTTTGGGTTGTTTTTTTGTTGTGTTTTTTTTTTTTTTTTAATTGTTTTGAAGGCTCTTTTTAGTTAAAAAGTGTTTGCCACCGCAGTTAAGACATGGACTGGATTAAAGTTCAAAACCAGCTCACGTCAGCAAGTGGATGGAAATTGTTACCATCTGACAGCTGGTGGCCTGGAAGGAAAATGTAAAAGTCACTGCATGAAGGATTGGTTCAGGGCAGTGCCACAAGAACTGACATGGCTTTGTTTTATACCCTGGGAGCTCAGCTCTCTCTTCTGCCTGAGCTGTGCTCAGGGGAAGTGAGCATGGAGACTAGTGAAACTTGCTGCACCTCGCTGGTTGCAGTGGCTGGGCCTTACAATGTATTAAACCTGTGCAGGAGAAGCTGTAGCTTGTGCTACTGGCGATACGTGGCAAGACAGTGAGGTGGTGGGTCTGGTTCAGGTCACCAAGAATTCTGTGCTGCCTTTCAACACCCTTCTTCCAGCCCTTGTCTCATCAACTTTGACCAGCAAACAATGAATTAAAGAAGAAAAATTATTTTATTTTCACCTCCAGCTGCTTTAATAATATGCCAGTTTTATTATTTGATATAAGAATACCCTAGAAATGCTAACTGCCAGAATGTTTTATACTAACTATTGTGCATTAAATACCTGTTAGACTCCATTATAGAGTGCATAGTACAGATAAGATAGACCAGGCAAGGGCTGCAGAATTAACTGACTCACCTGAAGTTATCCAGGGAATGAATGACAACTCTAGGAATGGCACTGGGATTGCAGATTGCACATTGCAGATGCATGTCTTCTGGCCCCAGCAATGCCATCTAAAGAAATGACTGCCTTGAACCTCTGGTGTGCCAGAGGGTCAGGTTGCCATCCAGAGGGACTCCAAGAGGCTGGAGGAATGGACTGACAGGAGCCTCATGAAGTACAACAAGAGGAAATGCAAAGCCCAGCACCTGGGGAGGAACAACCCAGGTTATTCCCATGCACTAGGACATGCTTGGAACTGACCAATTGGAAAATAGCTCTGCAGAGGAGGACCTGGAAGTCCTGGTGAACACCAAGTTGAACAAAAGCCAGCAGTGTTACATGGCAGAAAAGAAAGCTCTGTCCCGGGCTGCATTGGGAGAATTATTGCTGGCAGGTTGAGGGAGGTGATCCTTTCCCTGCATTCAGCGCTGCTGAGGCTACACCCAGAGTACTGTCTCCAGTTCTGGGATCCTGAGTACAGAAGAGAGATGGACATAGCAGAGAAAGGCCAGCGAAGGGCCACTAAGATGATTAAGAGCCTGGATCAACAAATGTCAAAGGCTCAAGCAGCACACCTTTGCTGCTGCTAAAGACATTCCAAAGCAAAATTAGGGACTGGAGCAGCTCTCCTTTACGAAACAGCTGTTACTGTTCAGCCTGGAGAAAAGAAAGCTCAGGGAGGATCTCATCAATGTATATACATATCTGAAGGGAGGGTGTAAAGAAGATGGTCTCAGGCTCTTCTCAGTGACAAGTCCAGGGGCAATGTGCACAAATTGAAACACGAGAGGCTCTGTCTGAACATCAGGAAACACTTTTTTACTACTAGGGTGACTGAGCACTGGCCCAGGTTGTCCAGAGAGGTTGTGGGGTCTCTCTCTTTGGCAATTTTCAAAAGCGTGGTCCTAGGCAACCTTTTTCTAGGTGACCCTGCTTGTGCAAGCAGTTGGACCAGATGAGCTTCAGAGACGCCTTCCAACCTCAGCCATGCTGTGATTCTGTGTTACTGTGAACCCACACCTAGAAGCATGCAGCACCTTTAACCCTGCCAGCACACATTACTGCCTTCCCAAAATATACTAGGCAACTGCAGATGTGAAGACATCCCAATGAATATCAACCATAGTGAGCTGAGTTATCTTAAGCAGCAATTTTTTGTTCATCCAGTTTTTTTTTCACTGAAGCAGTTTAAGGAGTGAACATAAGAGCATTTGAAGAGGTGGACAGAACAAGAGATGACTTCTGGAGGGAGGATGGTGGCCGAGGGCCAGGGCTAAGCTGCGTCCAATTATCTGTTACCTCTGTAACCAATGCAGTTGCACTGGAAAGGCATATATGGGCTAAGTGCCCACACCCCTGATCTGCTGAGTTAAACAAGTGCAGTAAATGGAAGCCAGAAGAACAAAAGAGCCAAAACCCTACCGCAAAACTCAAGAACTTTACAAACGACCTAAGGGAAACAAACTTTAAGAGAACAAACTAGTGGCGGCATTTACTCCTGAATTAAAATGTTTGGGAATGGAAGGGGTCAAATAAATCATTGCCTGCGGCTTCCTTACTGCAGAGGATGTGTCGAAATGTTCAAGAGTGAGGGTACAGGCAGCCTGCTTATGTAATCAGGCAGATTACGTGAAGTTAGAAAGCAGATCCACGTGTTTTAGGAGGAAATGTGTTTTCTTAGAGGAAAAAAGATGAACATGATAACTGAGAAAAACACTTCACCCCAGATGAACCCCATAATAAAGTTCTTCAGAATACATATGACCTTTTAAAAATGATATAAGAAATTCCATAGACTGTTGGATTTGGTAACTAGCGCATAGGGCCACTGATTTATGACTGCTGTCCATGTTCTGCCCACAAGTATCTACAGGTTACATGTTTACAGAAATCATATTTGCATTAGGAAAAATAATTCCTGATTTTTGTGTGTGATCCACTCTTACAGAGATTTGCATTCTGCATTGCTTACGTGTTTTGGGATACCCAGTATTTTAAAAGGCAGATCTCAGAATCTTAATCCTAAAGCAGATATAGCTTGTTGTGAAGTTTTCCTAATGAGGTGATCAAAAATACAACGAAGACAAGACAGGACTCATAACAGAAATCAAGAAACAAAGCACATGATTTCTTCTCTGTGTATGATTTACTTTGTGGTGACTGAAGATTTTTGCTACCTATCGGCTGCCTGCTGTTTTCATTCTATTTTCTAATGGGAAAAAAAGTCTTAGAAAAGTCAACATTAAACTTAATCTTAATAATTACTTCCGTTTCCGGAAAAGCTAGAAAATTGTGTTTTGTTTTGTTTTGTTTTGTTTTGTTTCCTCTTGGACAGATATAAAACATCTCAGACAGGGAAAAGGGGTCTTTCCCTATGCTGTGCCTTGCTGGTACACAAAACAGGAGTCAGCACTTTTGAACACTCCTAAATGCACCAAGAATGTTATTTAAAAATAAGGAAATAGCTGAACATGACCCGATAGGTGTGTTTCTAGTCCAGAGGTGTAGTGAACATAGAATGCAAAAATCTATTGCTTTGTCTTGTTGTTCTTATACGTGCTACGGCAGAGCCCAGGGGTAGTGATGCCTTAGTAGTGGGTGCAGAGCAGTACCTGTGAGTATGTCACAACTACCCTTCGCAACATTCTAAAATAGTACTGCAGCATTTGTACCTACTAAGGCTCTGAGGTGAGGCAGAGTGCAAGGCCACAATCAGTTATCTTTTTGCAAACAGAGAAGTAAGGGGAAAAATAATTATGCTGCCATCCCTCCTCTTTTACTCGTTGTTGAGAACAGCCTGTCATTCTCTCTCCTTTTCTCCCCCTTTCACAGAATTGAAGTTTGGGAAAGGTTGAGAACCTTTGCTAAAGATAACAAAGCTCAGAGGCATCAACAGCTGGAAACAATTGTGGGAGGGCACCTACTTTAATTTTCTTAGAAGGAACTTTCTCTTGCACTGATGCTCACCCATGACTAGACACAGTGGAGGGAAGGCATAACCCTTCTTCTGTCGGCCACATTTTGCATGGTGGCTGATATTTCTGGAATTTTCCAAAAGGCTGCTGAAGTGAGGATCTCAGAAGACACTCTGCCAATCAGTACCAAGGAAGCGTAACATAGATGGGATCAGGGCTGTTACCAGTGAGTACACAGGTGTCTGGAGTAATTCAGTGCTGAAAACCTAGGGATTTGGAAGGCCTTCAGGATTAGGTTGTGGAAAAGGGCATTGGAGGTTGGCAGTTATAGACTCAGGTGTTTAAAGCCAAAGTTGAATATAGAACTGACCCTTCTCTTGCGGATTTAGCCTTCAGCTCTTCAGTTTGGTTCAAAAGCCTCACCCAATGCATTCACATTGCTGAGACTTGTTTTCTTATTTATTTTTACTTTTAAAAAGGGGGTGTGAAGTGTACCTACAGGATGATAATACTAATGACTAAGACAACTTCACAAATGATGAAGATAAAATAATGAAGTGCCACTAATGTTATTAATTACAGTGAATGCCACAGGAGGATCCCCCGTGCAGAGTTCATTTTCTTTTGTTGTTAAATGAGTCTCAATGCTAGTTATTGTTAAACTGTAGGAATCAACATGGACTGCTGGAAAAACTGGCAGTCTGTACTTTCTGCACAGTAATGTTGCCCCTTTTTATAAACCCTTGACCTCACCTAACTCTGCTCTGCTCCACGATTTGAAAGCTGCAAAAGAGGTTAACTCACTATTTAAGGAACTTTTGATATATGCAACTGTAAGAGGCTGTAGAAGTGCAAACGAAGATGTTGCTATTGTTGGTGCAGAGGTGATAAATGTTAACCACAGTCCAAATTAATATTTGAATTCTTCTTTGTAAGCAATTTGCCTTACTCTTTCAAAGAAAATGTTATCTTCTCTAAGGATTTCTGTTATTCCTGGTTGGGCTGGAAATTCTTTGACAGGGAACAACCATGTTCGCTTCATAAAGCCAAAAGACCTGTCACTTTAAGGGTCATTTTCTAGTGCCCTTGACTATACAGTGGAGGCAAGAGGTACTCTTGGGCAAAGTCACAATTTTTCTCCCTACATGTCTGTCTTTATTAGTCACTTTCCCTGTCAGTGCTCTCAGAGGAATAGGGGTATACTGGTGGGGTCTGAAGTGCTTGCATTAGGAGCCAGAACTGGAATCTCCATGCAAACTCAAGTGCTACCTGGGCACCAACGTGCAGTCCCTGAAACAAATAGGCACTAAAAATGTCAGTGCATCAGTAATACACTACTACACAGTTTATGGAGCTCTGTTAAGACCTGCTACTAGTGCAAGGCCTTTGTTCCACCATTTACTTCCTCCTTAAGTAGCTGTATTGACTAATAACTTCTGTAGGGCTTTCTCTTTGAAGGCAATTATGGATAGACTAAGTAGGAATTTATCCACTGTAATGTTCCTAAGAGTTATTTGACTTAATAGCTTCATTGCAAATACTGAAACCCGTTATTTGGGTTCTACACTTGAGCATGACTTCATATGTCAGCAGACAGCTCTTCTGCCTCCTCCTCTGTACTGAGCATAGTCCTTGTACTATCACTTTATTTTTGCTACTCTTCTTCGAATCTTTTCCAATTAGCCTGCATGTATTTCGTTCAAATGTGGTGCCTGGAACAAAATCCAGCACCCTATATGAAGCTAGATTACTGTATGATCTAGATAATGCTAAATGTTGGACTTCACATTGAGTTTTGCTCTTGCAACAAATTATAGGAAGGAGTCAAAAATGCGGTAAGAAGACAAAAATGGGAGTAGAATTAGAGCTCTCTCCACCTCCCACCTGCTTTGTAACTGGCTGAGCAAGATAGGAAAACCAAGCAGTCCCAGATTCATTGAATTTCCATGCCAAGTCAAGGGCATTAGTGCTGCTGTCCTGAACAGCACAGGAATCCATCAATTACTAAAACGGCAAGTCCCTCAGTTCATCTCTTTGCCCTCATGAGCCAGAGGGGGATGAAAATTAACTGGAATAGTCTTAACACCTGATACAAAATTGACTGTGTTGCTCAAATCACAGACTTCTGAGTTTACAGCGGTCAGAGTCAGAATGAAAACTTTTTCCTCAGTGTAAAGGTGTAAAGGTTGTCTGGGTATATTTGGGAGTGTAGAGAAAAGGGAAGAGTCTTCACTGCAGCATTGACGGCTGGCTGCTGGAAGTAACTGGGGTAGCAGGTGGCCGTGATTGGTTGGTGTTTCACACTGTTTGGAGGTAGGGAGGGATTTCTTCTCCCTTATCAGAGAGGCAATGGTTGCAAGATTTTTCATCTTCCTTGTTAGCGTGTGGCACAGGATGTTTGCTAGTATCATGAGGATCTTTGGCCATTATTAAAAGGTAGATATGCTTACTAAAAATCTAGTATGGTGTTTAGTGTATTTTCATGGACAAAAAGAGAAGCTGTGTTTTTTAACCTTTAGACCTAGCTTAATTAGTATCGTACTGTACATTTAAAATGTTAGACTTCCAATAGAGAAAGGCCAATTCCACCAGCCAATATTTGTTATGATCAATGCAGAACTGACACAATTGTGTGCTCGCAGTTTAAAATCCAACTCATGGCTTTAGCATTAGACAACTATCTGAATGAGAGCAGAGGGGTGCTATTACTAAGCTTCCAAGTTGTAGTAATGTCTGAGTTTCATTCATGTATTTACTGTTGCCTTGATCATCTCCTTCAATAGAAAGAACTGCAAGAGAAGGAAATATACTCCCAAAGTACTGTGAACAGCTGTTTGTGGTTATCTCACATCATCATCTCCAACTCAAAAAGTCACTCAGAGGATCTGGAAGAAACTTGATTTTAAAACACATGGAACCTTGACCACACAACTGGAGCAGCTGGCTCTCACATAATCCGAGAGCAGTCCTACCTTGGCTCACCAGAGGGTCTCTGTCCTCTCCTGCTGCCAATGGCATTCCCATTCCAGTCGAGAGGACAACATCAGATACAGAGATTCATGGGTAATGTAGAGAAGTTCATCTGGCTGAGGACAAGTTTCAGCTACAGAGCAACTTGTCCCTGCCTTTAGGGTACATGCCAGGTTATGATGGTTATAGCCCTATTCTGCCAAGCTGTGAAACCACAGCCTTTGTATGATCCAAAAAATCAAGTGTAGGAGGAATGGAGGAATATGAAAACGCAAAGTCTGTATCTTGATGTTAACTTTTGCTCCAGTCTTCTCAGGCAATGACATGAGTATCCAAGGATCCATGAAAGGATGGATCCAATGATCTATCCAGAACAAATGGTTCTACTGGCAGTATGAGTGTTTCATGACTATAGCACCAGTACCAACCATAGAGTGATTTCCACTCTTGTCCATGTTAAGTTGGCCACATATGCTCTGTCTGCTGTGAGGAAATCTCTTGCTTTCCCTCTAGTCTTCCAACAACCCAGCATATAGGAGTGGTGAGATAATTACAACTTTGGTGCTGTTGTGACATTCTTCCTTAGGGCAGGTGTATGTAGTACACGAAGAAAAAAGGTTGTACCTGCAATAGCCAGAGTCTGCGAAGTTGCTCTGGAAGTGAGGCTGGTGAGAGATTTCCAGAGGCTGGTAGGGTGAGATAGGCAGAATAGTGGCAGGGTATGCTGGTGCCTCCATCCTGCCGGTGCACAGGAGGTGGCATGGCTCCGGCATCCTAAGGCTTTTGCAGCCTACCAAGGGCCTTAAGGACATCTTTGCTTTCTTTCTCACTGTGTCCTCAGGACATCTTTGCTTTCTTCCTCACTGTGTCCTCAGGCCCACAGTCACACTGTTAGTACCCCATATCAAGCCCACCTTCCCCTCCTCAGCTGCCCAGCATCTCCCTGTGCCCTGGCAGCTGGTCTTGTGCTAACATTGCTGCATAGGGGCTGCCCAGCTCACTGCTCCCTGCGACTCATCCATGGCTCAGCCTCACTCAGCTCTTCTGATTTATTTTCCCTTCAGTCAAATACTTCTGCCATGAGCATTAGCATAACATTAACAAAATTTCTATTTCCATTCAGTTCTGTGTTGTTGTGAACGGCATTTCTCTGGTAGGTATTTGTTTTTGCAATCATAGTGATGAAACACATTTATTGGTTGTAGCAGTTACAGGAATTCTAAATAAATATCTGTCTTTGTTTAATTTCAGTAAATCGGGACATTTCACTAACATCATAATAATAGGGATTTGGGGAATACTATGTGTCCCTGAAATAATTCTTGAAGCAATTTATTCTTGCATCAGCACAAAATCCCCTTCAATTTGGGCTATTCTCAGAAGATAAGGGACTAGTTGTCTAAACTAGAGGATTTCATTTTATTTTTGTGTTTTGCTAGATTTTGCTCTGGGTTTTGTATTTGTTTTGGTTTTGCAACTTTGGTGTGTGAAAATATGTAATTGCATTTTTCCACAGGATGTAAATGGTACTATTTATAGTAGCTTTCCTAACCTCCAGGTTAGCTTCCATTCCAAAAGGTACCAATACTGTTGGTGTGATCAGTATCACCTTAACACTCCCTAGAAGAACATACAGATGTTGTATACAGTGTAAGTGAGCCTGGTTTTGGTAATATTGTTATCCTGGCTTCCCTTTTAAATTTACTCGTTATGTGTTTCCAGACAGTAGGCTGACACTGTCCAGATTTATACCTTGTTAACTGTACCCAGCTGAATGGGAATAAATACGTGTAGCAGTGAGGTGAATTGAGGAGGATTTGAAGGGGATAGTAGACTGATGAAAACATAAGTAATGTTTGTTCAGTGTTTTCTCTTTAAAAAACATTACCTTCATTGTTTGCGCTTCTTGCTGCAGTGGTACAAAGGATGTTGATTTTGTTCCATCATTTGGCACAGTCTTTTATTATCATTTTTAATATTGTTACAAAGTAATGCCAAATTACATTGCAAATGTAGAAAAGCTATGCAGTTGTGAAATATTGTTTGGCAATGCTGACCATTTTCATAGATTGAGGCATTTCATTGATTTCATACATCTGAAATCTAGGGATTAGTTTCTGAGAAATTATTTCCCCACCGCTCCCACTTTGATGGAAGGGATCTATTGTTTTAGGGGCATGTCTGAACACATGGGATGCCTGTTTCTGGGAGAACTCTATCATTCAAATGAGATGATATGAAAGGCAGAGTGTGTAAACTACAGCTGTGGAGAAGCAGATTGTAGCTAATGGATCCAGATTTTGCCAGGACTCATCTGGATAACTCGTCTTTGTGTTGAGCTGCTGCAAACAACAATAACAAACTCCTTTTCACATACCCTTGATTTGGAGTGTTTCTTCAATCTGCCTATGGGAATCTGTCCCCTAAACTCTTTGCAAAAGCAGCTAAATGAATTACGTAATTTTTTCAGGACAATTATGATTCATAACGGTACAGAATATGGGCTTTATTATGTTGCTTTTATGTATGGGTATCTACCAGTGAAATCTATGAGGATTGTTCTGTGAGAAAAGTCCTCAGGACCCTGCCTAAAAGGTTGCATGTGTTAGGATTGCAAATGGTGTATATTAATAGGAAAATTCAATTTGTTTTTCTCTTCATCCTTCAATAACATGTGAAGAAAACAACATGGTCTAAACCTAAGTACAGTATTCATGCTGGCCAACAACCCATTATTGCGCCACACACAAAATTCCCATTGAGGTCAATGGAAGTGCCCTGAGCAGAGTGTCTCTTGGACTGGGTCTGTTTTTGTGTGCGTGTATATGTGCGTGCATGTGTGTGTGTGAGTGTGTGTTGAGTAATAATTTTCCACACCAGAAAAAAAAAAAAAGCAAAACAACTTTGTTGTCATGCTATCTTACAAGGAAGCTGGTTTCACCCACACAGAGTTGAAAGCACATACCACTCTGTAACAGCACATAAACACTGTTATCACGCTAGTTGCAGAAAGAGCACTGTCACTGGGACATTTTATAGGCATGGACTTTTATACTATTCAGCAAGCTATTGAAAATTAAAATGTAATTAGTGTAGCAAAACAATAGTTTGCATCTTTTAATTACTGCTCCATTTTTTTGACAGAATGTTTTAATTATTGTTTTTTCTTCTGTTCTGTTTTTATTGATTTGGTGCCAGTTCAATTGTGTTACCAAGACCTCCCAGTACTCAATGAATTTACCTCAGGGGATTCTGCCTTCTTCATTGTTTTAAAATAAACCAGATCTTCAACTACCTACAAAACAAAACTAGAAGTGGAGGAGGAAAGAAAGGAAGGCAGAAAGAAAGGAAGAAAGAGGGGCAGGAAGGGCAGGAGGGCAGGAGAGAGGACAGGAGGGTAGAAGGAAGGACAGACGGACAGAAAGAAGGGCAAGGAAGGAAGGAAGGAAGGAAGGAAGAAAGGAAGGAAGAAAGGAAGGAAGGAAATGAGAGAAAGGAATGAAAGGAGAGAAGGAAAGAAAGAGAGCAAAAGAGAAAAAAAAATCTGCTGTTATTACATGCCTGAGTTTTTATTCATACATGTGTCAGTATAAAACTGTTACTTAGCTATAATATTAGATTTGTTTTCAGTTATTTTAGTTTAAAATGTTGTTTGATTTTTTGAAAAGTAGCAGGAAAGCTCAACTCACAAAGAAATTACATTGACCAAAATGTAAATGTTAAAATTCCAGTGGAGTACATCAACAAACCCCCCACTTTGATAATTTTCCAGTATAGTCCCTTGGGGAAGAAAATACACGTCCTGAGAGGCTAGGTTATGGTGGTACTGTCATTCTCTGTGGGTGTGCATGCACTCAATTTATTGCAGCTTTTCAGCTGTCAGAAAAGTGCAAAGTAAGTGGGAAATGACACAGAGCACTGATTTAGAACACTTTCATCTCTATATGGTCTGTTTTTGTTAGTGATCAAGAGAGAGGAAAGTAGTGGTTAGGCACTATCTGTACTACAAAGCGAACCCTGCGGAGGCTATACAGCACATGGTCTTTTGAATGACTGTATATCTCTAACTAGAAACAAACAAACACACAAAGCACTGTATTTATTTGAGAGACTTTAATAGCTCCTTTTCAGCCATTTTGTACATAACAGGAAGCAAACCATTCCATTTTCCAGTGTATTTTATCCTAAAGTATTTTCACCTAAGGGGTTAGTCACCATGTATTTTGTCTTACTTTTTTCTTATTGCATATCTGTAAAATGTAGCAAGTCTTTCTGACTTCTTGTAAGTAAGGTGAGATATTATTTACTTAGTATGCTGTTATTTGATTACTTAATAAACAGCTCACAGAGGCAAACAACAAGAAACCCAAACCCAAGAAGACCAACACTGCATTTTCAATAGCAAGATCCCTTGGGAGCCACGCTCTGGGATTTTCATAGCAGAAGAATGTGGTCATACCACTCAGAGGCATTGGCAGCGGCTGGGCGGTGGTAGACATAAGCCCAAACAAGGAGGAAGTAGTGGAGAACCTAAAGGAGTCAGGAGGATTAACACTGTATCTCTTCTGGGGATTCATAGTTCTGAGGTCCCTTCGTTTCGTGAAACATCTGGTTGCCTTTCTTCAGGGAGGATGGCCTCCAGTTGTCTCTCTCCAAGCAAACAAAGAAGGTCCACTTTGCAACTTCTACTCTTTCCGGGAAAGAAAGACACAAGTCTTGCAGTTCATTGCTAGTCCTCAGCACCATCAGCCACTCCTGACTGCAGGGTTTGGCACTGGACATGCCTATGATTCCAAAGCTGCGAAATATTACCTTCAGTCAATTTGAGAAGCATTTTTCTTCCAGAATTTAGCCTTCAAACCCACAAATATCAGCAGCAAGTACCACACAAATCTTTAAAATTAAGCAGTGGGTAAGACCTGCTGCTTTTAATTATTTTTTAACCTTTGCTAAGCTGCTGTTCTTTAGATCGCTGCTTGATTTCCCTCTTCAGCATTTTTCGTTGCTGGGGTTTTGTTTGTTTGTTTCTTCTCCCTGGAATGGTGGAATAGCTATGCCACAGTGATGTACCAGCCCAGATGATATCATGGTCACATTATGGCAGGCATACACCAGCTCCTGGCATTAGCCCTGGTGATGTGGCCATGCTGTAGCAGGTAGAATGTTGACAGTTGGTGACACAGCTAGCCCTGGACAGGCATAAAAAGAGCTACACCAGCCCAGGCTGGCAGATGAGTAGCCGGGTAAGTGAGGGCTGGGAAGAGAGGGCTGGGAGGCAGGGGCTGCCCATGGTGATGCAAGGTGGCTGCTCCTCCTTCATTGCTTCTCCTGTGTATTACAGCTAGATGTTCAGACAGGGATGTTACTAGATCATGGCACGCTCCAGTGCTCTACCTCCTCTGCTGCTCTTGCGGAGAATTTCAACTCTCTACAGAACAGATGATAGCCCCAGCCTGTGCCCCACCACGCTTCTGCAGGGAGCTGGAAGGTCTCCATGGCTGTGGGCAAAGGGAGCTCCCTACCCTTTTCTGTGAGTAGTTGAGGACTGGGCTCCACATGAGCTACTGGCACCAGCTCTAGTGGGGCAGTGGGCAGAGCAGTTGATTGTATGATTGGCCCAGGGCATATGTCTCTTAGCTGTAAGGGAGATGTGGGATGAACAGCCTTGGTATGAGGCTGAGGGAGCCCTGGGCAGGGGGGCAGAGGAGGGTGGCAACAGAGGAGGGTGCTCCCATTGTTGGTTCTCCTGTCTGCCACAGCCGCAGAAAGGGACATGACCAAGTCATAATGTGCTCCTCTTCTTCTTCTGTCACTCAGCCGGCAAGTGTGGCAGCTTTCAACAAGGACATTGACCTAAGAGTAAGGAAAGACATGTGGCCCCAACCTGTACTCTGTCATGATCCTACAAGCAGCTGGAAGGTCCCCACAGCTGTGGACAAAGGAAGCTCCACACCAACCACCTTCTTTGTGTGAAACTTCTCTGTGTGAAACTTCCTTACAAAAATGTGAGAGAAAACTGGAATTTACTTTGCCAAGAAGAAAAATCCTAAACTTCATCAGCATTGTTTGTAATAAATAAATAATACACATCAGCATTAAACATATGTATTGAAAGTCACTATGAACTACATACTAGCACCAAAATTGTGGCCTTAGCTGCTTCCTGCTGATTTTCTAGATGTTCGTATTCCCAGAGAAAGCAATCAAAATCTATTAATATCCATTGTTCAACCCTGAGGACATACTTACACTTCCTGTCTTTTCTATGCATAAAATATTGACATATAAACGTAGACGCTGCTTCTGCACATACGTCTGGAGTGAATATCTTTCTGAAGAACTCCCTATGCCTCACTCCCAACATCTGTAATATAGAGGTCTACATCTGAGGCCAGGTTCCCTTTGTAGTCAGTGGAAAGAAATACTCACAGGAGATGATTCATCTGACCTGTTTTAGACATCTGTGTGAGGACAAGATCAACCATGCCCTAGAAGTATCTATTTCCACTTCATTGTGCAGAACTTGCTGCACTGCAAACATCTCAAGTTGGATGCAGTGAATCATCCTCTTAGTGCAAAGACCAATTATCCCGAGAAATCCCATGCTACTATCTGCCTTTGCTCCCTACCAACACCACAAGCTTGTAACCACTGCGAAGCTAAAAAGTTGTAGATGAACATCTTAACAGCAGCATCCCTGGATTTCTATTCATGCATGAGGCCTGGCCCCCATCTCTGCCAAGGTCTTGAGATACAAATGCTGCGGATGTGGAAAGGAGAGCTTCCACAGCACAGGAAGATGGAGCAGCTCCTCCACTGCCAGCATAGCTTTGAAGCTCAGCAACATGTGTGTGTACAACCTTTAGATCTATGTATCACCCCTCCGCAGGCCATGAGATGGTACTGATAAGCTTGTCTCCTTCCTCCTTTCAATTCACAGCTCCAAGGATTTCAGCTTTAGGCATTGGCATGCTCTTCTGTGCAGAGTCCTTGCATTTTGCATCCCTTGCCTCAGCCCACTGGGACCATGAACTCCCTCAGGAGCCAGAACATACAAGGTACTGCGGAAAAGTATGAAGTTTGTACACACACAGTCCCTGCACGAAATGGTTTGTGTGTTAAGAAGTCAGAGAAGGTGGAGTAAAAGAAATCAAAACATGGCTAATATTTCAATATTAAATTGCAGGTGTGAGGATGGTAAAACTGGAGAGAGGGAGAAAAAAAAAAAAAGAAATATCATCAGAAATAATCCATTAAGTGTCATTTTTTTGTATGACCCCCACTCATGATCAGCAGAGTAGAAGCAAGTGTTCACCACTATTAAGCCTCACAATACTATGTTTGTTTTCTGATCTGAGCCTCAGTGGCTCCCTCCAATAAAGTGTGGTGTTTCTGGTTTGCTCAGCCAGCTCACATTGGCTCTGGTGTTTATTTACATGCACCCTGCTGTGAAATTGTTACTTTGTGAACAGAAGTACTGGAGAAACTGTGGAACATTAATCTGCCCAATAGCATTGTCACAAGTAGGCCCTGATCCTGTGGTCCGCCCAAGACAGGCAGAACCCTGGGCTGGGGCAAAACATGATGCAGGCTGGAGGTCTTACCCAAGTGGCACAGCACGGATGAGCTTACATTTCCGATTATGATTTCACAAATGTTTGTTTGTTGTTCTCTATTCCAGAGAGCTGTGTTTGGCAACCCATGGACCAGCACACCAGGACTCCAGCAAGACGTTGTGATAGAGGCCAGGCTTTTTTTTTTGAGAAATGGAAGCTGTGGTGTGGGATACTCCTCCTTCCCTAGAAGCTTCAGCATAGTTGTCTTTCACCTCAGGAATGTTAGTCTGGCAGCATCCCTCGCCTTGGCAGTAGCAGGTAATGTTTGCTTAGGGAGGATGGCCATTGTATTGTTTTTCTTCCTCCGTCCTGCACAGTGTTCTCATCTCAGGATGGTAAAACTTGGAGTAAATACCTCCTGGAGATGGAGGGAAAGAGCTGCGGCTCTGGAATTACTTTTTTTAGGCTACCTGCTGACTCAAGAAAGCATATCTACATCTACATCATAGGCTGTTCAGATCTCCAAAGTGTTTTATTGAGCAGTGAAAGGTAGAAAAGCACTCAGAAACAAGCCTGAGCCTGATGTAATTGGATGGTTCCAAAGCTGGAGCCCCGCACAAATGCAGCTTGCTTAAATTCAGCCCCAGTTTGCCCTTCATATGAAATCAATCATACCCTTCGTATATTGCAGTAAAACTTGCTTGTCTTCAGGTACCTATATCTGAAGCCTCCTGTACCTTTCCCCCTACCTCCGCCTATTCCTATGCCTCTGGTCCTTCATATTTGCTGCAGAGGAAGTGCCTGATGTTTAGGAAATACTGGAATAAACTAAAATGGGGTTTGTATAATGCTTAATCTTGTCATATGTGTTTTTTCCTTCTCCAAGTTTATGAAGGCCAGACCAGGATTAAAAGACTTAGCTTCACATTCCTGAAAGCAGTGCAAAACCTTCCACCCAAATTAGCTGGCAACTCCTCTTTGGATATCATGAACATAAAAAAACTTTTTAAAAGATGAATCATCTCTGGACAGCTCAGGTGAGGAGTAGCAGCTTGATAGCAGCACATACAGCTTTCAAGCTCATTTAATTTATTGGAAACACAAGAGACAATCTGTCACCGGGCAGAGCTGCCTAATTTTGGACAAACAGCCTGTCTTTTTTCATTCTCCTTACATTTGTTATTTGAACTCTGTCACGGCGTTGAAATAGGTATCAAATAGTTGGGATCAATAGGAAGGACACGGAAAGCAGTTATGTGCAAGTACAATCTAACTTTTCCTGGAACCGAACAGCAATGTGAAATGAAATCTGCAATTCCCTGCTGTGCAGTCACTTAAAATGAGTGAACACATTATTATATTGTATTAATAAATGTTCTGGATGCACAAGTAGCATTTCCTCTGCTCCCTACCAAGTTATCTCACAGGTCTTCCACAGATGCCTTACTCTAAAGACAGTATTGCTGTTCCTTGTAACTGTTTTAACGACTTCCACTGTTGCAGGCTGTGAGGAACCTACCCATGAGGAACTGAGTCCCACAAGGCTGTAGTCAAGAGGCTACTTGGGGTGTGACCCAGATACTCAGGCACCCAACATGAGCCAGGCAGGTGTGTGTTACAGTGAGTTTGAAACCCACCTGCACACCAAACAGGGAGCACCTGAGAGCTGTCCTGAAGGAAACGTTTGGACACAGTGTGAGTCTGTAGCTCTACCGCAGCACTGTCATGCAGAAGATGTGTCCAGGCTGCCACAGAAACTTGTGAAATCTGCTCTAAAGCATAAGCCCTGAGGTCCTAAAATTCTTGAAAGTGCTGTCCCTGGTGTCTGTCTTCCAGACAAACAGACGGTCCAATCCACAAGACGAAATTGTCCAGAATGGCTGAAGAGTCTTCCTATGCCTTGCAGCACCCCTATGCTGCTGGGTTCTGGAGGGGTCCCAGGATGATGGAGCTGCTGTGGAGCTCAGCTTTTTCTTCCACGTATTTGCATGTGGCAGTCATTTAAATCTTTGATTGAAACAATCAGCTTGTCCAAGGCTGAGCTGTGATCCTCTGCCTCCACAAACAACCCCGGTACTTCAAAGGGACGGCTGACATGAGTCAATTGCTTGTGGGCCTACAACCTTAAAGAGCTGGTTGCTCCTTTTCTTTCCCCCTTCTTCTCACGTGGAGAAGGCAGAAACCGAGCAGTGAACTCAGCGCTAGAGGAAGGGAGGGGAGGCCTGGCGTTACAAGACGGTGATGCAGCAGCCGTCTCTCTGCCGGTGGCAGTCCAGCCCCATACCTCACCAGTCCCCCACTACCTACTCTGTCTTCCAAAACATGCTTGGCACAAAGTGAATTGAGCCCAGAGGGACAGGGAAGCCACAGACCCCTCCGACAGCTAAAATGCCAGCTGCCCCAGGCAGTGTTTCACTATCCCTAGTCCTTATGAAGGGCCCAAACCTGAGCCTCATCCCATGCGGGCACATCTCCTCATTTCCATCAAATTAACTTCAGCACATGACGTTACGTTTATGCTGGTTTATGCTGTATTTCTCCTGGCTGTGAGAGCACAGATAATGCCAAGTCTGGAGCAAGTCCTGCTGATAAAAAGTCGAGCCATCAAAAAATGGCTGTTTCCACAGTTAGGCTGGAGCCCTAAGGCTGTATTCACTGTATGGCTGAACTGCAGCCCCAGCCTAACCTTGCCATCCCAAGCTGCCTCCTCATTCAGCAGAGAGAAACACACATTTCTGAGAAGCTGTTCTCCTCCTAAAAGGTGTTTCTGAGAAAGGGGAGCCACCTCCTGAAGGTGCTGCTATTTATGAACAAGCTTCAGGTGATTAGCTCAGCCTGGGACAACCGGCTTTCAGACGGCTGAGGGCAGCTGAGGTGGGATCGCCTAGAACACTAGACAAATGTGTTCTACTGCAGGGCTGTCTTTATACTTGGCTTCATGGGTTTGCTTTTCGTTATTACCAGATTCTTGGATGACCACTGAAGACAACACCAAAACCAAATACATCAGCATGCACTGCTAATGTCTGATATGGAAAATCTTTTCTGTTCACTTTAAGTGATCTATCTGGACTCATTTCTAGTCTTACATTACTGGTGGGATTCGTAAAGACTGTTTCCAAAGCAAGTAATGAGGAAAACAGTCCTTGCAAGTATCTTTTGTGGGAGCAACTGGCATGAATTATTCTGTTCAAGTAGCCATTGTTCCTCTATGTTCTCAACATCTTCTGCATTCAGCATCATGAACAAAGTGTATGAGTACAGGTTGTACTTCCCATCTCCGTACACTGAAGTTTGGAATGCCTTTTTTTTTTTTTCTTTCTGGTGAGCACACGACAGAAATTGATTGTAATTAAGGAGAGAGAAATTGCCAGCAGCCTCAGCTCTTGTTTGGATCCATTTTCAATAACCCGAAGCTTGTCAAGATCTGTTCTCAACTCACAGGATGATCTGAGTGTGCTTGAAATTCCTCCTTTGCCATCTATTCTGTGGGTTTCAATACTTGCCTTTTTTTTTATTTGACTGCAGCAGAGTGCCAGTATCAAGACAGCTTGTCTCCCTTTGCTGAGTTGTGGGGCAAGAATTTGAGTGGGTGAGGTCTGAGGAGACATTGTTTAGCCTTACAGTTTTGAACCTCTGTCTTCCTTAGATCTTTACTTTTCCCTTCATGTGTTTCCATTCACACCTGAATCATTCATTATACTGGCAAGATGGAAGATCCCTCTCTTCTTCAAGGTAACCACATATTTCTGAAGTAAATTATAGGTGTGGAGATTATAGAAATTTGTCGTCTAGGCACACACCCTGCCTCCTTTCCTTTTCCAAAGCATGTAATAATGAATTGTTTTTCTTTTTTTTTTCCCCATAGCTAATGTATGCCTAATGTGGGAACAGTTGCTTTCTTTGTTTTGATGGAACATTAAAGCAGGCTGTGCAACAAGGGAGGAAGTCTAAGAAGTGGCATTTTACTTTTAAACACAGCTTTGAAAATAAGTAGCAAGTCAGTGATCGTGCTGCATTGGTGTAATCGCCTTTGTGGTTTTCTGCTGGAGTGTCAGCTAAAACAGAGATTAAGCATCTGGGACAAAAGCCCAGAAGACCCTTTTGAATTTTGGGCTTGAATACTGATGTTGAAGGTCACCTCTCCTTTCCCACCCTGTGATGTTTTCAATGCAAGCTCTGAGTCCACTCTACAGAAAGACAAATTAGCCATTGCCAAAACAATAGCAAAAATAGCAGACTAGTCACTTTTATGATGCCGAAGCCATGAAATGTGTTCTATCACTCAAACACAGGGAAGGATTCTGGTAGGATTGGAGGATGACAACATGACGCCTCATTGTGAAATATTCATGTGCATGGTTATCATTCTCTTATACTTCCCAGACTTTAGTGTCCCATGCATAAAGAAATGGAAAAGATCTAACCCACTAGTTTAAGTACATTACAAAGCACAGAAGATGAAGCACCTAATGGAGATGTTTCCACAGGAGTGTTTCCACAGGAGTAGATGAGCTGTGGGACTGCGAGATAATGAAAAACTGAGGTGTAGTGGCAGGAGAACTTCAATCTTGAGAAAATATTCTGTCTTTGCAAACAAGTCTTGCTCATTGTCATTTGCAAGCAACAGCGGAAAGAATTGGTCTGCCAGCTCTCTCACTTCTGTCTGTCAGACCTGACCTTGGCAGATATAAGTGTTACATAAAGGATGAGTGCCAGGGCAATGAGAAACAAAACATGAGACTGAAGAGAACCCTTGACACAGAAAGTTTTATTTCATTTTGTTCTCCATAGAAGAACAAAAATTAAAAAATAGGGAAAAGGGAAATCAAAAAGTGAAAAAAGCAACCAAGTTAGACATAGAAATGAGCAATTCTATTTACATTTTGTTTTTCAGATCAAATTTACTGAGCAAATAAAAACATTCGGTGCAGTTTTATTTGGGGAAACATGTTGTCTCTGAAAGCAGAAAAAATATTTTCTCTAAGAACAAATTTAAAGATAATCACATATTTTGTTGGAAGAATGTGGTGGAAAATGGTGAATGTGCTGAGATTAAAAGAGGCATATAAAAAAGGCAGAGAAAAAATTAGTCTGTGACCAGGACATTAAGGAAGAAAGGCACTGCTATGCCATAAGGCTGGTGCTGAAAATCATGTATGTGAGCCACATCCTCTGCAACTATGTTTCTGGAAACCCCAAACTGTGATACCTGGGGACAGGCAAACTCTGAACAGCCAGCAGCAAGAGTTTTGCCAGCAAATTAGTCCCAAGCCTTTCTTACAACAAAATTAAATGGGCTATTTGAAGCCTAGAGGTAAAAGGGCATAGAACATATGGCACACTTCAGTTATTTGCTTCAGCAAATAGTTATTTCAAATTCTTTAGTCCAGAAACTGGACCTTTCATACCCTTCCTTTGGAGCATCTGTGATGACCTAGATGCATTTGCTAATTGCTATGTAATGGACTAAATGTGTTTATTAGGTTAAGTTAGTTTAAGAGGGGAGAAATAAAGGTTACTAAAGTTTGTTGTAGCCAGGAATGAAAATGGCAGTTCTTTTTTCCTCCTGCTCTCTCTACATTGATAAATTCCAGAAAATACATCTCGGTTCCCTCTAGTCTGAGCCATCTACAGATGCACGTTTTCTTTCTATAACCAGCTGTAGCTAATTGCATCAGTGCCGCCTCTACTGCTGCACATGAAAAAGAAACCTGTAATTTATTGCAACAGACCATACTATTTCTGCTGTACATCTTGCCCATTCTGTCATTCCAGTGAACAGATTTCTCATGGTAAATTGGCAGTTCAGAACTGGAAAACAACCTTGCTCAGAAGAAAGCTTTCAAAAACTCCTCCATATGCTCTATCCAGATATTGATAAAAGAACAAACAGAAAACATATTGTTTATCTGTAGGACCATGATTTCCCCATCAGTCAAAGAAGTACTGAGTCAAATTCATGCCTCATGTACCTTTGCTGTAGCCAACACAAGTACAGTGCTCACGGTAATGACCCGTTCATTTCATTATTTCTTGAATGGCAACATGCTGCCTTGAAAAACACATACAGGTGAGGCGGTGCAAATTACTGTCAAAATCAGTGGAGCTGTGCCAGTTTATACCAGCAACAGATCTGGCTCCAGTGTGCCTCAGGGAACTGATGAATCATAATGTAAGTCTAAGTAGATCTAGTGGCTGTAAAATTCAATCCTGTCTTTAATAGCAGGAGGCAGGAGAAGGCGAAAGGTGAGCCCTAACCTACTTTCGAAAGGGTCATGTCAAGGGCATGGAAAAAGGTCTTTAAATTGTTCTTACAAGTCTGGGGAACGAGACTGTAATGAAAGGCAGTAAAATCTTAATCACGACTGCATTGCTGGAGTTAGGAATTAAAAATAATTTTGCCTAAACCTGTGGTTTGACAGTATGAAGGCTTCAGGGACTACAGTGGTGCAAAGACCTCCCTTCTCCTTCCTCTGTTATCAACACCATCAACATCCAGGTACTAATGCTCATGCAACTATGTGTGGGGCTATGTTGTGAGCTGGATCAAGGAACTGCTCCAGGTTAAAAATAACACAGAAAAAATAAACTAATTAATAATCTCATGGTATGCACATTTAATAGCAGAGGTTAGTGTTTGCAAAACGCTGGGAGAGCCTCCTATGAGTGGCATTGTAAAAGTGTAAAGCACTTAGTAATTCCCAGCTATTATTATGTGGTGTTGCTATTTATTACTGGGGGTTCAGCCTCTTGTTTGCATCTAGGTGTACATCAAAAAGACTTCATGCATGGGCTGTGCAGCCAGGTGGTTGGCTCATAGCTCTGCCTCCTTCACTCACTGAGGTTGGCTCAGCTCACACTTCCCTGTGGCCCAGCCACAACTGCTCACTCCAGCTTAACAGCTGTAGAGGCTGAAGCCTCAAGTGTTAATTGCTCTATTACATTAATGTGAAACTAGAGGGTTGGAGTGGAAAATCACAGCCATTGTCTTTTCATTTACCCTAATTGACCAAGCGACAGTAAAAGAGTGGCCTGGAGAAAGCCTCTTCTTATAATACATTGGCACTAATTAGGAATTTTAACAGAGGGATTTTTAAAATTCTCTACATCCCCTTAGTAATGTAGCTTCAAAGCTCTTACTGAGAGAGGGTTTTGTACCATGTAGGTAGTTAGCAGCAAAAGGCAGAGATCGCAGCTACATAGCTCCACTTAGGCAGCAAGTCTGCAGCTGACCCTGAAGGAACACCCAGCACTGTTGATGGCCACAGCCATGCCCAGAACATGAGGGTGTTCTCCCTTCATATGTTGTATCTGGATCAAAGAGCAGAGGGAAAACAGTCTTCGTGTGGAATGGAGCAAAATCTGTGGCTCATATTATGTCATCGTAGGCCAGAGAGTTACATTGCTCTGTGACACATCCAAGGACTGCCCCTCAAACCAGAGGTATGTTCTTCCTTTGAACATGGGTCACCAGAGAATAGTTTTGTATTTAAAGAATCATGAAAATGTAATGATAACTGGCTTCATTATTGTTTGTCTTCCTCTGTACCTGTATTCTTTTCTCCATATTACCCCACGATTAAACCCTGTAAGTTTACTGAGGCAAGACCCCAGACCCCATTAACTTCAATGGGAAGGGTTTTCTTTTCTTTCACATAAAGGCTCCTATTTTTGTTCCTGCAGCAAGGTGTAACTGGGCACAGTGCACTCCATCACTTTGCCATGATCCATTACTGTCCCCATTCTCCAGCCACAGAGCTTGGTGAAGGAAAAGTGGAGAGAAAGAGACTTCACTTTCTCCAATGCTAAGCATTTTGGCTGCACAGGCCTGGAGTTAAAACAAGCTCTGTGTAAAACTGACAGCTATTTGCCTCATGGAGCAATGGGAATGCAGCAACAGTGGCCTGGGGCTTTGGGCTGGGAATGACATTTGCAGACAGGATGTGCTGTTGAGCTTGCAGCCCTGTTTCAAGCTGGCCTTAGACACACAGAATTATTCCCTTCTAAAGTGTTATACCTCAGCAAATACCACCACTAATGTGACTCATTGAGTTGAGTATCAAAGCAGCATATAAGTAAAGAGACTTACATACTAGTAGAAACTAAGTTAGATGCTGTTCGAGCACGTGGTTTGTGCTGTTGCTAACGTATTTTATGCCCTGGTGTGTGTCCATGTGTATTGAGTTTGCATGACAAGGTTTTGGTAATTGGGGGGAGCTACAGGGGTGGCTTCTGTGAGAAGCTGCTAGAAGTTTCCCCCATGTCCCACAGACCAAGTACCAGCCGGCTCCAACACAGACCCGCCCCTGGCCAAGACTGAGCCCAGCATTGGTGGTGGTAGTGCCTCTGGGATAATATATTAAGAAGAGGGGAAAAAACCTACCCAACAGCAACTGAAGCTTCAGAGAGGAGTGAGAATATGTGAAAGAGCTCTGCAGGCACCAAGGTCAGTGTAGAAGGAGGGAGGAGATGCTCCAGGACTGGAGCAGAGATTCCCCTGCAGCCCTTGGTGCAGCCCATGATGAGGCAGGCTGTGCCCCTGCAGCCCATGGAGGTCCATGGTGCAGCAGATCTCCACCTGCATCCCATGGAGGACCCCATGGTGGAGCAGGGGGATGCCTGAAGGAGGCTGTGACCCAGTGGGAAGCCTGCGCTGGAGCAAGCTCCTGGCAGGACCTGTGGCCCCGTGAGAGAGGAGCCCACACTGGAGCAGGTTTGCTGGCAGGACTGGTAACCCCATGAGGGACCCACAGTGGGGGTGCACATGCAGCCTCAGAGCCCATCAGTTCTTTTTTCACAGGGATGAGCTGGAATGAACACAAATGTGCAGTGACTTGCCTAAAGGTCCTCGTTACTCTCCGTACCAGGAAGAAGTTATGTATCATTTATCCTTTAAGGAATTCTTTTTACAAATTGTAAAATAAGCAATGTTTTGTAAAGATAGCAAAATCATGTAAAAAGGTGGCAAAAAGGTTGATGTGACTCAGGGTAAATATGGTGATGATTATGCATGGAATATAAATAACCTATATAAAGGGTACCAATACATAAACTACATATTTCTCTTTAAAGAGAGATGAAGAAAATATTTACTACCTTATTAAATCAAAAGAAATATGTAATTGAAAAGCAATCACTAGCTTCAGAGCTGCAATAAGCCTCTTTATTAGGCATTAATAATTTTACTAGGTACTGGATTGCTGGAGGGCTGGGACCATATGAGTTGGTAATAATCCATCTTGATACATCATGTTCTTTGGTCTTGCCAATGTGACATTTGCTGTGCAGGCACTAGGAATGTTATACATCTGAACCAAAGCAAGTGAAAAGACCCTACTGATCCCGAAATCCTCTTACCAGCCTGGGCAAATAAGTACCGAGGGCACCAACTTAAGAAAAAAAGATGCATTTTGATGTATCTTCATATGAGAAAAATGTAGCACACAGCAAAATTGAGTCCTGGTAAAAAACTGTAGAGGTATGCCTAAAACCTTCTAAACACAAGATGTGTTATGGGGGCCTATTTTCTCTATTGGTTAGTATAGCCACTCTTGCTGGTACAATACTTTTCAGGTGATATCAGTATCATATGCCATATGAAAACTGCTAAGACTTTACATTAAGCTCTACTTCTGATTAAAAAATGAGTCACAAACCAAAATTAGCCTGATGCTAGATCCAGACATGTTCTGTGTACTTTGTTACTGCTGGGAAGAACAATGACCAGTAAGAATTGATCCCATACCTCGCATCTCCTCCAGTCCCTCCAAACATGAAATCAAATTTGGACATGTGGCCTTCCCTGTTCTGGAAAAAAGCAGCTCTTGACGTTCAGTAGGATTATGGCCCATGTATCCAAATCTGTTAGCAAGATGACATCAATGAATTTGAAATGTTGTTCTTATGTTAATGCTTCTCTAATTAGCAATGTTTGAAGTAGCTCTGCTAAACTAAGAACATATCTAACCTCAAGCCAAAACTCAATCGAACCCTTCTTTTGAAAGAATTCAGTTACCATTAGTTTCTTTCTCAACATTATCGTCCAGAGCACAACCCCTAACAACCAAGAAAGAAGGCAAGTCATCTGTAAGCACCTTCTGCTTTAACATAAAATAATCAAGTATAAATTAGGCCTTCAGAACATTTCTGCAAGCATTTTCATGTATGACTCAATAGTTTCAAGAAGATTTTCAGCTTCTACAACTGACTTACCAATGTCTCAATGCAATAAAAAATACTAAAGAGCAAAGAAGTTCAGCTCCTGTACCTCCATATCATTTTCTATCAGTGGGAGGACTGTAACAGAAACAGCAGCAGTGACATAAAAGAACCGAAAAACTGCAGTTCAGACTTTCCACTAGGGCAGCGGTTGTGGAGGTGGGCATTCTAGAAATGTCCTCTCTTGGGCTTGTTCATACAGACATGTTTACTTTCAAGCTGATGTATTTCAGTATCTATTCTATTAATACATCTTTCCAGGAGTATACTCATAATTTGTTCTAGGTTAGCAATAAAAACTCACAGACAAATGTAGACCTGCAGAATAGACATAGTAGCTGAGTTTTTATAGTAATGGATCAAACAGAAACCTACACATATATGCAAAAATTACAAAGCTAAGCAAATCTGCCTCACAGAAGGGTAAGAAAGTGACAATCTATCTGCCTGCTGTGTTGTCACAGGAGCTGCCTTTTGACAGGAGTAGCTAAGGGTAATATGAATTATAGACAGGTTGATGTATACTTTTTCTCCTCTTTGCCATGGCATACTAACCATTCTTCTAGTAGCCCAACTTTGATAGAAATGTTACGCACTTTTAGAATCATTTTGTCATGTAGACAACATTTGCTTTCTTGTATATTTTAAGAACTGTATGTTTATTCTCCTTGCATCTATTGTTTTTATAGAGAATGTCTTGTGTTTGGGTTTTGGTTTTGGTTTTTTTCTTCATAAATTTGACATGGATGTGGCAGTCTTGATTAGAGATTAAAATAAAGCAGTGAAGTGTGTTCAAGAGAAAGCAACCTACTATCCATTATGTGAGATATGCATAACAAGAAGATTTTTATCTTAAAACATGGATTTCCAGTAATCTTGAATCAGCTAGATTCCATGTTGTTGTACAAAGGGCATCAGCTCCTGATGAGCCCACCTTATTATTACTAATACTTTCTTGACCTAGATAGGGTTTTGATCATGTTCTAAGTGAATATTTAGATCACATATATATGGAGACACACATCTTAGGCAATTAATCACTTAGCCAGGTTACAAAGCTGTGTATGAATGCATATGAAGTCCTGCTTTGCAAGTAACCAAACCACTTGTCTAATTATATGACAATCATTGTGGCAAACCATACACAATTGTTCAAAACACTGCATATGTTTTTTCCATAAAAAGAAATACAAAGGAAAATATATTTTTGACACTCCTTGCATGATATTATGTTATGCTGCATAAGCACTGATTTGATGGCTAAGTTAACATTTCTCCTCATCTCCAATCAATGTATTACTAAATACTAAACAGCAAGGCCAGAGGGAGGGTTATTTTCCAAAATCATAAGAAGTAATTTCCTTTTGCTTTCTTATTCCTAGAGTTCATTATGATCCCTTTTTTTTGTCCAGAGATTCTCACAGAACTGTGGTAGCTCTTCACTATAGCTCAGTTTTGAAAAATACACATCTTAAAATTTGTCTGTTAGGGAACAGGCAGATGACTTACAACTTCTGTTATACTCTGCAATCCTACCAATTATACACTTTCCTTAGCTGGATGGTTCAGAGGGCTTCCCTAAGCTCGTCAGCGCCCTGTATCTTCCAGGAAGGGAAGGGCCTTCAGATTTGCCTCCAAAGGGTACCCTGGGGACTCTGAATAAAGTACCTTCACTCTCAGATGAACACCCTTAGCTACTTATTTCAGGATGAGAGGAGCTGCACTGCATGCCTGCCTCTCCCTTGGCTGATAAAGATGCCTGGACAAATAGTTCACACGCAGAAGTCTATGCAGACATCTATCTGTATATGGTCAGATAAAGCACCATCTGAATTATTGATTCACAGACATTACGGTAAGATGCCTCCTCATTCTTGAGACTGAAGTCATACACAGTTGTATCACCTTGTCTGGGGTACAAGAAAAGATACATCTGGGCTTTTGCATTCTCTGCTGTGTAACCCAGGGAATGAGGAAAGAAACTAAAGAGATTCTTTTGTTTTATCAGTTATGCTCTCTTTTTCAGCATTATTAAAACAGTATTGGCACAGCTTAGTTCCCTATTGGGGCAACTACATGACAAATATTAGTTGCTGCTAATTACACAAAACTGTAAATCTTATTAGAGCTTTCATATTTCCTGATACTAAATGTGTGCAACTAATATGACTCATGGCACTGTGCAGATGTGGAGACAGTTATTCAAGTGATACCTGTCGTCTTCACATTCTAATAAGTATACTTATGACTAAAACCATGTAACAATAAAAATTACTGGTAGATTCAGTCACACCACAACTCGCATCATTATTGCGTTGTCTCAAAAAAACTGTAGAATTTGACACAATAATTCCTGCTGTGGAGGGAATTAATTCTTTCTTGTTTACCAGAAATTACTTTTTTTCCTATTTATTACTTGGCTGATTATACCACATGTTAGAAAGACCAAGCAAAAAGTTACATAGTTCTTTTCCTACGTGTTGACAAGTGAAAAGTTTCAGAGGTTCTCCCCAGTCATGGTTCCCATTTAAGCATCCACAGAATTTCTTTCCTGAGGATCAGAGACATGTCCTTGATAAACAGGAACAAATAAACAAACTGAGTAACATGTAATTGGAAACAAAGGTTATGATCCTCAGTTCAAGCTGATTAAAGTTTATAAACCCTAATTCCATATCCTTACCCTGCTTTATGCAGGATTTTTTTTTCAAGTCCCGCATCAATTTTATAATTTTACATAACAGTACTGTTAGGCAGAGTGAGATGTTAATTCATTGTTTAGATAACGTATGTAAATCCCTTTCTCCTGGGTAATGATCAAAACCATTGCAGGCTGATCACCTGCCTGCCAATGGGAAGTAGTGAATGAATTAGTTATATTGCTTTACTTGCACATGCACCTATTAAACTGTCTTTATCTCAACCCATGATTTCTCTCACTTTTAGCCTCCTGCTTCTCTCCCTCATTCTGCTGGGAGTGGAGATGAAGAGCAAGCAGCTGTGTGGTGCTTAGCTGCCTACTAGGGTTAAACCACAACAGATAGGCATGGTCATGGGCAAATAAAATGTGAGGATATAGTGAGACATAGGATAGTTCTGATGAAGACACAGGAACAAGCAGTTTTCAGAAGCCTGCCTTCAGAAACATGATTAAATAGATTCCAGTAGTAGTTTGATGGAGACCTTTCTTCAGAGTGGGCTTACCAGAAACAATCAACTCATACTGCATCAGGCCAAAAACTTGCTTACAAAAACGCACTTTCTGCTGGAAGTGGGAACACCCTTAGAATAATTTTTCCCTTTACCTTTTTCCTTTTCCAATGTGTAATGGGCAAGGAACAATTATGGCAAGTAGTAACCAAAGCAACAGACTTCAGGAAAGATGTCAGTAAACATTAGCTGACCAGGGGACAGCAATTCTGCTGTATGACTATTTTGAGGTTTAAGAAATTGGTTTTGTTCCATGTTGAAATGAAATCATAAGTGTTCTAAAGGCTGTGTGTAGTGGTGGGATGAATGTGTCACTTCTTTAACAGCTGGGTGGTGAAGAGACAAGGCAGGTATGTGGAAGACCCAGGTGCAGTTTCCTGCTTTGCCTGATTCAGGACAGGGATTTGAACATACTTCTTACACATACTCACTCAGCACCATAGTCAAGTCTGGAGTCTTTCCTTTGTAACTTCTCTCTCTTACTATGGAACTGGCTATTTCAGTGCAAATGTTTTGAGAAGCTGTGAGGAAGCTTTTCTGTAAGATTCTGGGTTCCTCTGCCTTCACAGCCTGCAAGATAAATGAGGTTCTCATGATCCTTGGAAATCAGGAAAATGCTGAGAATGGCAAAGGCATCTTACCATCTGAGGAGCATTTCTCTAGATAACAGTTGCAGAGTGTTTTCTGTAGAGGGTACATTTGGACAAAATTGTGGGCATGTTGCAGAAGTTCCTGCAAATTCTGGGCACAGCTGCTCACAAACTTGAGAGGAAACAACAAATGTTTACCATGAGAGAGAGGAGCACATGACCTTCAAGGAGAAACTGAAAGAGTTGAACTGGTTTACCCTGGGGAAGAGGAGGCTAAGGGGCAATCCAGTAGTACCTTACACTGCCTCGAGAGTGAGGTACTCTCGAGAACCAAACTCATCTTGGCATCCACAAATGTAAACAAGAGGCAACAGCCCCAAGTTGCAGGTTGGAAATTCAGGGTAGACATTTAAAAAAAAAAAAAAAATAAATAAAATGGTGTGGGTTGTTCTTTTTTGTTGTTGCTGTTGTCGTTGTTGTTTTGTTTGTTTGGGCTTTTATTTTTGTGTGTGCTTTTTTTTCATTAGGAAGGTGCTGCAGCACTTTAGCAGGTCATCAGAGAAGGTCTATCCTTCCACAGGGTGTTAAAGATAGTCTTGCACTGAGTAGGAGGCTGGACTACACTGTCTTTAAAAGACCCTTCTAACCAGCATTTCCATGATTCTGTTAATATGACACTGGAAAAGCCCGTCATGGTAAAGACTAGAGAAAAGTCTGTTGTAGAGAGAATGAAAAGAATATTTCAAAGTAGCTGGCACCATCTGAGCATGGATAAACTACTCTGAATCACCATCCTGAACCAGCCTGACACTTCTAAGTGCCAAAATAAAGGAGATGAAGCCTCTTGGTACAGAAAAGCTTGTTTAATTGCCCTCTATATAATATGTATATTGGGATCCTCGAGTATGACAGTTGTAGTTAAAAACCTCCAGGTAATTCTCTACAAGGGCACAGCTTGGAGGACAGGAATACACCTTGTGCTTCTCCCTCTGAGATCTCTCATGACCTGAACAGTTTATCCAACAACATGAATGATCTCTGTTATTCAGAGTACAGAATGGTGTGAAACTCACAAAATTCCAGCTGAGGTAGATGAGCAGTATATATGGTTAACCAGGAGAGAATGGGACTACTAATACCAATTGTTAGATTATGGAAATAGAAGATGCTTGATAAGAAACGCTAAGTTGATTTGGATAGACCGATGTGTAGCCAAGCCTATTATTTCATGAAGGAGTGTTTGGTCTCTCCTGAGTCTGACTGCTGCTGCCATCCCCTCTTTGTAGTGGGATGAGACCAGTATAGTATGTCCTTTCCCTGCACCGAAATCTCACAAAACATATGCTTAAATTCCTGGAATTTAAGATCAAAGAAAGTAGTCTATACAATGAAGTGAGCAGAGATTGACTGGGCACTTAACTACCTAATGTGAAGACACTGTTCTATAAGAGACTGAGACGCTATAAGAGACATAGGATTGCCTCCAACACACAACATGCTGGCCCTGGGAAGCACAGTGATGGGTGTTATCCTAGCAGCAGCAAAGTCAGCTAAGTAGAGCTATTACTGGTCATGCCTCTGAACTCATAAGAAGTGCCAAGCTGATAAGGGATCTCCCCATTCTCTGTTATCTCACAGAATGACATTTCCAACCACCAAATTCCAAACAGATGTTTGTATTTTCTACCACAGAGTTAAAATTGAACCACTCATCTTCAAGCCTAGGTGGTGTCTAGGAAGCCTAGGTGTCTAGATAGAGCCTAGGAGTCAGATAGGTGTCTAGATGGTAGGAGGAACTTTCAACAGCCTGTGGAATCACTTCAGGGCTACTGCTTCAAACCATTCAAGATCATCTCAAACTGTAAGTTGTCCAGCAGAGCTGGAGAACTCAGAGCATCTAGGCAGCTTGGGTGATCCTGGCTATATTTTTTTCTGAGTTGAACAGCATTTCCTCATGCTCCTGAAACTATATATATGTTGATGTCTCTCACCTCCTGTAACTGCACCTACTTCTAAGTACCCAGGGGTTTTTTTTATCAGCACTGCTAGTTGTTTATTTACGGTTTATTTGCTGTCACTGAGACAGCTGCTGTGTCGTAGGTTGGTCTCTAGGGGGTTAGGTGTGTCTGAGGATTTTATCTGAGCTCCTATATGTTGAGGGTAAACGTCAACATTATCCTCCCTTTATGTTATTGTAGTTTGAAATGGCTTGTGAACGTGCCAAGTGTCTGTGACTTTCTGTAAGAATCAGCCACATCTGGTAAAGATGACAATCACTACGGTGTTAGAAAGTTAACTGAAAAGCAGGATGATCAGCATGAGTCATACTGTCAGGGGAAACAGTTTTACCCATTTATTTTGTTTTGTTATTTGGTGCATCAGCTTCTCAAAAGATATTCCAAGATAGTATACAACTTGAAAGATGACTAAGTGCATTCTGCATGCTGCTGAGTGCTTTTCAGCTCCAAATGGTGGCAGTCATTACTGAGGAAGGACAGTGCATTTCCAGATTTAGCTATAAATCCATGGCAGCAAGCTGACAGAGGGGCTTTTCCCCTTTGATACAACAGCAGGAAATGCAGCACAGAAACTGCCTTTTCCTTCTCCTAGCTCCCAGTTAGACTAACCCCTTTAACAACTTCTTGTCTGTCTTTTTGTTGTTGGTACCCTTTAAATCAGACAAGCAACTTCACACCCGGATGGCCATTTCGCAAACAACAACCACTTGCTCCATGTTTTTCCCTTGGAAATCAGCTGATCCCAGTTTTCTTTTTCTTCTGTCCAGGGATATGGCCTGCATACTTGCTACCTTCTTGTACAGATGGAAACCAAAATTAATAGCACGTGTTTTTCTCAAGGCAAGCAACCAAGCAAGCAAAAGAGGAAAACCTACTAATCTTGTTTAATTTGCAACTGGATTCCATCCTGTATTTTAAAGTCAGGATCCCATGGTCTTCAGACAAGCTACAATGATGTATGTCACTGATGTATGACAATGTAGTCTGCTATAATTATTACTGTCTTTTCTAATTTGCTTGAACTTTCCATGTTTTATTTAAGTTTTTTTTCCTGCCTTTACTTTGCAGCAAGCTCTAGAGCTTGCTAAACCTAGGTATCAGTGCAAAGCTATGATGGATTTGGGGGAGGTTATGGATGCCTCATCCTAGAGTTTGTGGCTGTTAGTGCAACTTCTTTTGGAGCGTATTATAAAGGAGTGAAACAGGCTGAACCAGAATAAAAGTGGTGTTTGCAGCAGATCTTGTCATCTCCACCTGTAACACATTTTAGTTCCTTAAAAATGTATAAGGCAGGAAAGTTAGTTTCAAGTAAGATTTCTGAATTTTTGAAAATAATTTCCTTTTTATTATTTTTATCCTGAAGTGTGATGGAATCTCATAAACCTAGTCTGTAATATTTATTCATCATTAACTAAAATAATGTCTTTTCCAAAATAAAAAAAAGGTGCTGGCCACATTCTAACCTGACAAAGCAAGTGGTGTGCTTGCCCAGGGCAGCTTGCATATAATATATCAGCTTCATTTCCTCTCTCAACTAAATGAGTTTTGCTCCAAACTGGGTCAGTAGAATCTGTGTAAATTCAACTCCATTTGGACTCAGTGAGCTGCAGAGGTAAATCAGAATTAGTTATAATCTGTCTGAAGGAGTGGCAGCCAGATTGGATGATCTTTCCCACTGATAATTCCCACAGGTCCACACTGGGATTCATGTAGTGCTGACATTGCACACAGCGCACTATAAAGCTTTTCTGCTTTAACTTGCAATAAGCACCTCATCCTCATTTCAGAATGCACCATTTTGTACAAGGAGTTGGGAATTGCTAAGCCAGGTCTAACCAGTGAGTTAGCTTTGGTCAGGTATGCACCCCTCACGGCATGCAGCAGCAGTCATTTCGATACTGACTAAACAGACTCCTGATAGATAGTTCTGCTTTTTTCTGTTGAAACTGTGATAAAACACCTACTAATCCTCACCCCAACCAAGGATAGTGGAGGACAGAGGTTTTCCATGGAAACCAGTAACTAGATACCTTAATACTCTTGGGCTTTAGAAGCTATTAAATGATAAAAATAACATTGTATAGCTTTACACTCTTTTTAGTAAGAGATTAGCTTCACTAGCTAAAATAAACCACTAAACACCCTTTGTTCATTCTTTACAAGCTTGCAAGTGTACATGCAATATTAACAGAATTTCTTCGGAGTAAATATGCTTGGGTTTTATGATAAGAACTCCTACAGGTGACATGTCCTGTTTTGTTAACCAGGTTGATTAGCACTCCGTAGTAATTAGACAAGCAGAGAAAATATAGTAACATAATATTACTGATTGATTCTGTAAGAAAAACTCCATGCCTGCAGAAGATATGTGACCTGAATGGTCAACAGCCAAGGAGTGTTTGTTTGGAGTATCTCTGAAATTCATGCTGTAGTACTTGTAGTTTTACTGCTTTCAGAACTAATTTCTAGAACTGGATAGTAAATCACTGCTCAACAATTGTTTTCTTCTTCACCACATAAAAATAGATCTTACTGGTCTATGCAGCAAAGGAGACTGCATTTGTAGAAACTGCTTGCATAATGAAGCGCTGATGTCTCCCCAGACAAACTTCAAATATAACTGTGCATGGAGAACAATCATTTTATGAGCTAGATTCTATGGTCTCTTTGAGTGACCAGTTCTGAAATGGGTAGTCTATATTCAGCACATACACAAAAATCCACTCAGAAATGTTTGACATGGGAGAGGTTGTGAGAAGTAATGACATTTCTCATTTTTCAGTCTGAGAAAGCCATAAGTTTTGTTCACTGAAGTGAGTAATTCGGTCCTTTTAAGAAAGATTATTAAATATTTGGCTGCTAAGATTCTTTTTATTTGCATCAACCTAGATAGATTTTGCTCTGAAGAGTAAAAGAGTAAATCTACTTTCGTTTGGAGACATCAGCATATTGGTGATGCCTGAATCTTGCTCATAACAGCCAGTAAACACATTTGCGTATCTCACTCCTACTTCGCTGTTAGTATTCATTCAATGCCAACACTATTTTACAAAAGGTGTCAAAAGGGCTACCTACTGTCTCAAAGAATCCACTGCTTTTAAAAAGTAGGCATGTGACAGTTATGTCCACATCAGTCTTAAAATACTGACATAGTGTTACTCTGTGGCTAGCAATCATCCAGAGAGAAAAGGCATGCAGGAGCAAAATTGTGAAAAGGACACTTACAATGTTCCTTCCCTGTGATAAGGAAGATATAAACTGAGATGAACCTGTCCTTGGTACAGAAAGTAAGCCCTCTTGCTAGTAGAAGCTCTAGATAGAGATGACTTCAGACAGCGTATGGTCACAGCTAATGTGCTATAGAGGCAAGCCACCTCCATCCTCTGCACTCTGGAAAGCGTTGTACAATGAACAGAAGTAAGGATTCAGAAGGGGACCTCATTGTTTCTTTTCCTTTGCATCAGGATCCAGGTGAAGTAAATGCCTGATACACAATAAGAATGCCCCAGCTGATGAAGAAAAATGAGAATTTCTGTTACTGCCTTTTATTTTTTGACTTAAAATTTTGTAATATAGTATTTTTTTCTAAGATCAACATATGAACTTCAGTGGAGACAATAGCAAGAAGGGGAAAAAGAGATCAGCTTGAACATTCATTAAATTCTGCTACAAGAAGAATAAAAAATCTTCATCAGCGACAACTATGTATTAAAACACAACTTCTATATTCTGTTCTCTTAAAAACCTTGCAAGAATGCCCAAAAGATTGCAGGACATGCTGGCATGTCTATTTCTGTAAATGTTGTTTTTGTTTTCTCAACCCCAACTTCGCCAATGAGAAATGATGATTCCCTAAGGGAAAGTTAGCATGCATTGGGACGTGCAAGAAGATGGGTGAGTAAAACCTCTGTGCTTGTCCACTATGTATGTGTGTAAGTCATTGCTTTTCTGGAGTTCCAGATAGCTTGCTCAACCTCCGCTTTGGCGGTTTTATTTTCTTAATAAAAACTTCTTTGGAACGAGCACAACATTTTAATTGGGGACTGGATCACATTAGAAATGGAATGCAGAGACGGGAGAGTAGCAGTCAACTTTGTCCTCTGAGCACCTATTTTCCTGCCTGCCTTCCTCCCCTTCATCTTGGATACCTCAGCTACCTACAAATTAACTCCAAACCAGAAAGCCACTCTATTATGATGTCTTTTCAGATAATGTATAAAGTATTATTAATAGTGTCTTCATGGGAGGCAGCATCCTTATGCCCAGAGTTAATTATTAAACCTTTCAAATGTTTTTTGGGCCACATTTTGGGTCCAAACCTTGTATCCAATGCCAAATGTACAGTGGTTTATAACAAAGCGTGCAATCCAGTCAAACCGAATAGAAATGGAGCAATTCCGTGAAAAAATCTCTGCATATCTTCTTGTTCTTTTCCTTTTTTCTCTCTCTCAAAAGTGCTGGCTGTTGAATGCTCATACTGTATCCACCAGTTCTGTCCTATCAATCTCCTAGGTAAACATGGTAGTGTCCATGGTCGAAGGTCAGCACTTGTAACACTGCCTAGAAATACTTCTCCATAGCAGCACATTTCATGTAGTACAGAAAGGGTGATCTTTGTTCATGCCAGAGAGTGTTATGAATAGAGACCTATAGTAGATCTGGAAAAGTAACACTGGCTGCTTTAACAAGAATAAATCCTGATTATGCCAACAGGACTTTCTCAGCAACTTAGTCCAAGTTTGTGGAATCACCTCTTGAATTTGAGCTCTCCAAGGTGGTCTTACCTGTGCTCTTAGAGCAAAAGAACTAATTTGACCCAGCTTTAATTAAAAAAATCACACAGTAAAGAAAATATAAATACATATATTAAAACCCCAAACTTAACATGACAAATATTAGTCATCTTGCTCATGTAACTATTAGAAGGTGGTCTGATACCATAGTGATGGATACCATATAAAAAATAGAATACAAAGTGTGAAAACTTCAAAAATGTGTTTGGACTTTTTCTAACCTACCTTTTATCTTACTTCTCATCTTTATCTATTGATGGAGGCAGGATTTTTTTTTTTTCCTTCACAAAATAATTTGAACACCTCACATTTATGGGAGAGTGGGGAGAATCCTGTGGCAACCTTATAATGGGAGTACTTCTTTAAAGTACCCTTCAGAAATTCACAAAGTACATCTGCGGCAAGCCTGGGAGAAAACTCAATGCTTGATTTCTTGCCCAGTGAGAAACCATAATGGTTTAACTATAACCATCATAATGTCCATTCTTGCCCTCTTCTTGTCCATATTCTTCCCTCCATCACTTGTCAAGTTCTCATTTAACTGACAGTACCACTTCTTTTTCTGCTCCCAAGCACTCTCCCAGATATCATAACAGCTCTTCTTTACCAAAGCCCATTTTGCTCAAGTTCTTTCCCTACTAAGTCATTCTCCTGTATGTGAAAGGAGGAGTAGACCATCAAAGGGTGTTTGCACCTACCATTGCCCCTGCAGGGCTCTGTTCTTGCCAGCCCCTGTGGTTCAGATTCTCCACAAGTTTAACTGATACTTAATGGATCACTTTATAATGTTTTGCCCTTTCATTTTCCACTCAGGAAATTGCTAGTATAAAATAGTAAGGTACTGCTACTCAGTATCAGCACTTTCTTGAATTGATCGATTACTGTATTAAACTAGCCTTTTGAAAAATGCTATAGATCCAATCTGCATTACACAGAAGCCCAAAGTTAATGTAACTTTCATTAGTGGGTCTTCTAAATAGTTGAACAGAAAAGAGAAAAGATTAAAGAGGAGCTGCTCAGCATATATGGTTATTCTTAAACTTTGCCTACTGGGGAAGGTGCTCCAAGCTTCCATGAGCAAAGCTTCTTCTAAGATCAGAGATACAGTGCAGAATTGAACTGATGCGGAAGAACCAGCTATGAGGTTCAGCTGTTTCAGGTGAGCTGTTCTTATACAGTGCATAAGCCATAGGAAACACCTAACAACTTGTTAGCTGCTGTAAGAAAGTGGATGGTCTTGACTGCTTTTTCTTTGAGGGTTTTTTATCTAGCTTGACCAGAAGTGATGATTTTGTGGAATTCATGATTTGTATTGACTTAGTTTTGTTCACTTTTTTCCATCTTGAAGTTTTTTCACCACACAGATTAGGGATATGCTTCACAGTATAGCCTTACCACTGGTTTTGTGTGGAGACGTACAAATTAAACTTGACCACTCAAATGATTGAAGGGAAGTGAACACAAGACATAAAAATACAGGTAGATTTTTCCATACAACTATACAGGATACATGACTAGTTTATCATGAATCTAGATCCTGGAGGCAGTTTGTTGAATGGGACGTTGCTCTGTGTTTTTAATGATCAGTTTACATTTCTAGCCTTGATTGGTGCAGAGAAAAGCCAGAAAGCGTGAAGGGAGTGCACCTTAATGGCTCAGAAATCAGAAAACAAATAAAAGAACATAAATTTTTCTTAAAGCTATTCCCTAGATTTCCCTGACTCATGGTTTTTTAGCATTTGGGAGTGACTGTAATGTCAGCTCATCAAACTGTTTTGCTCCTAACAGTGCGTAAGTCAGAATTTCAGGAGACTGTAATGTAATGAACTACATCCAAAAAATCCAGACAGTTGTGCAACTGCAAACCAGTGACCTGTTCGAATCTGTCTTATCTTAAATATATCACTTGGAATGCCAGCTCTCTGAGGTATTATCCATCCTTTAATAGTTTTCATTGACAGTCATCTCTCTGCCCGTTTATGAGCACAAGGAAAAATAGGAATTAGTGAATCACTGGCACATGATTTTTACGTGGGAAAAAAATGAGTTGCTGCCCACTGCACTCTTTTTTTTCCCATAAAGAAAAAAACATTGGGAAATATGAACATGTGGGTGCTGCCCACAAAAATGCAGTGAATTATCCCTTATTCTTCACTGTTTTCTGTCTGAACACTTTAAAAGGTAATAAAAAGCCCTACCACTTAAATCTTGCAGTGTATCACATTATACATTTTAGTAATAAAACCTAAGTACAGTTAAATACATATACATCTCTTTAACTAATACATTTTATCGTTATACTTAGCTTTGCAGCTGTTAACCGCTTTAAGTAGGAGCTTTTCATATTATTTCTGGCAACTGTGGCTTTTTTCCATCAAATGTTACTTCTCTAAGCCACTTTATTAACATCAAAGGCAGGTGAATTATTTCAGGATTAGAATGAAACACCCCTTAGTAACATTTGTTAATTGACTTCAGATTAGTGCTTTGGCACTGCTTCATTTAGGTGCTGTAATATAACTTCACAGTGGATGCTAGCCAGTAACATAGTATAGGCCTGCAAACCTATGATGGTCAAAACCATGCAATTGAAAAGTTTTACGTGGTATCTTGCTCTTCTCCTGAAATATGGAGAAGAGGAAGATAGACAATTTTTAGTGGAACAGAATCACAAGTCAGTGATTCGTTAAATCCTGTTCTATCTTGTGCTTACAAATGGATAGAGAGATGATTCTCTGTGAAATGGTAGGTATCTCCATAACTTCCCTTTTCAGAATTTCTGAGGAACAGTTCATTACAGTGTGAAAAATGTCAATATTTACAATTGAAACAAACCCATTTTTTATGTGGCAGTATCACAAGTTGGGCATCTTTCAACATTTCACAATCTCAACCTGCTCTAGCATGTATTTTTATAGTTGTCCTTTGAAAGAAATTTTCATCAAAAGTGACATTTCAGCAACATGTTTTAGAACTTCAGATGTTTTCAGGAAATCTTTTCCCTTAAATATTTTGACTGCTGCATTTTCAAATATGGGCAAGACACAATTGAACCAGCTTCATGAAAGAGGCTGATATTTAAATCAGGCTGATGGCAGTACTATCTATGGAGGGTCACAATTAGCATGCCACTTTAGCTGAAGCAGTTGTGTGGTCTTTTTGTATTGCTTTGTGGTGAAATTCATCCCATGGCTTGTACCAGTACAAAAACTCTGTGTCACGTAAATCCCACTTTATTTCGATATGTATAGCACACAGGCAGCACAAGCCTTGTTTGAGGGCTCTCTGGAGTGTTTAATGAGGACATTATCAGAGCTGCCTCCTGTGTCAGAGGAGTGCAAGGTGGAGTTTTTGAGGCTAGGTGACCAGTCACTTGTTGTAACCCTGTGGGAAGCTTGAGCTCATAATTTTAAAATGTGCTGGCTGGCTTTGTAGCATGATTTACCATGTAAGCCTGTGCAAAATCCACCAACAGCAATTTGCATGGGTTTTGGAAAATGGAGCTGGCGTGCTCACTTTACAGCACTTTGGGACATCCCCTTCCTCTATTTGTGCTTTGAGTTTCAGTATTGTATGAATCTTAAAACTCAAAGTGAAACTGGCCAAAGCCATGCAGACGTCATTGTTCTGTTGCGAGCAATGAATCTGTTACTGTTGATATAGACTGAAGTGTCTCCGATCCCAGCCAAAGGCTCTGCAGGAGCCATTTACAGTTTCTGCAAAGAGGAGGCTTTGGCCAGGCATAGTGCTGTAAGTCAGCTGCCTTCCCTCTGTACCATGTACTCGCATGTACCCTGCATCGTTTGCAGCATTCACACATGTAAATGTCTGCCTTGTTTAAAGATAGGAGCTGTGTGGAGGAAGAGAAAAGACTGGATGAAAAACAGGTTTGCTAATGTCTGTTTTCAAGTCATTATGAATATCAAGGATTTCTTGTTCAAGTGTAAAACCAAAGCAAATTTTCCAGGTCTGTGGTCTGAAGAATTTTTACAACTCAGCTGACAGAGAGATATTTTTCATTTTGTGGAACACTTATTTTTGGTTCATATCAAAGAGTCTGAATTGCTCCTGAATGTAAGCTAAACTTAAGGTAATCTACAACTTTAGCAGGCTTAAAAAGCAACGAGATGACTTTTTAGTTAAATAAGTTTTGAATCAGGAATTTCTGTTAAAGATATAAATACCTGTATAAGACAGACACAGGTGTTGATGAGAGTAGTTATCTTCATAAAAATACAGTGAATATAAAGTGAATATGAGAAAAACCAACTTAAATTAAATTTCACTACATTTTGTTTAAAGCTTTCCCTATTTTCTAGCAAAACAGCACAATTATTCTGATTTTCCATTTTGTAATGAATACTTGAGAACTGCTAACAAATGAAAGGCAATGAATTAAAAATGTATGTTTTGATGTAAAAGTCAAATATTTGTTATAGAAATCTACACAATTCTGGTGTTTTCACACAGCACTGATTTATTACTCTAAATAAAGATTCCAAATTTACAGGTAATATTAAAACAAGTCAGGATGACAAATTATTAAAATTCCTATACTGATGTTTCACATTTCCTTACTTAAGTTTGTCAACAATTGCCATCACTGTTTTTTTCTCTCTCAGTCATTAAAAAAAAAAAAAAAGGAAGGAAAATAAAGTTTCACTAGTAGAGAAGAATAACAACTTTTCCCATCCTGTTAAAGCAGGGTATTCCATAACTGCAAAGCAAGCCAACTTATAACTAAACATCATTTAGCTAGAGTAACTATCTCTTTGTATGAGAGGACCCCAATCCACAGTTTTCAGAAACGGATACCAAATTTCAAGTAAATAGATGTGCATAGTTGCTCCAAATTTTGGTTCTGCAGAGATCAGATGTGGAGTTTAGCTCTTAGACTAAGTATTCCCCATATCTGTAGATGTGAATATTTGAGACTTGCCTTTTGAATCAAGGCAGGATAGTGCATTCTGCTGACTCATTTAAATTGTCTAAGGAAATCTGACCCATTAACCCTCACCTGCAAGATACAACAAATGTTGAACAATTCTGCCTTCTCAAACACTTTTCATAAGTTACCACATTTACTGCCATGTATTCAACGGAAACAAGTCCAAACTCTTTTGATCCCCAGCACCTTATCTGAAGAAAATGATATTACCTGCTTGCTTTTCACTCAGTTATTGGTGACTAACTAAACACATCTCTGGTTCTTTAGCTGACTGAAGAACTTTGGGGTCCTGTAAGCAACTCTTTCTGTATTTGTTCTTTCTAGAATTGCCCTCAACTATATCTTTCACAGGGCAATCCATCTCAGGTCTTATTTCAGGTTGAATGAATACACTGTTGATCACAAGAGACATCCAGACTATACTGTGGAAACAGAGTGAGAGGGACCTTGTGGACACGCACATGCATGCAGACTTGTGCACACACACACAGAGAGGTTTGGGCAAACACACGGAGTACTGACACAGCTCTTGGGAACTTTCATTTCTTTTCAAATTGCCAGGAATCCAAGAGGAGGAACAGCCTGTAATTTTCAACCAACTAGGCAAGAAGGAAGGAGAGAGTGGGTAGAGGGGTGAGAAATTTTGTGTGAGATGGAATCAGACTCACAAGACACTCCAAAACTCAGGGTAGTCATGGGGAGGTCTCATTTTGACATTAATGGGTAAATCTGGTTCAGAATGACCAGCTGAGTTTGCCATCACACTATTGGTCGCTGTCAGTGTGATAACACAAAGCAAATCACAGCCTATGGTACTATACAAAGGAAGACAAGAGTGTATGTAGTTTTGAGGCGAAAGCTTCACATGCCTGTGATCATATGACCACAACCATTTCATATGTTATGGGATTACAACTTTCTCAGCCTGTGTTAATAAGAGGACTAAAACCTGGCAGGTTTGCAGGTGATAAAACCCTGTCCATCTCCTGACCTTTCTGCCTGATTGCACAGGCCAACTGGTTTTGAACATGCAGAGAGAATCTTTGCCATGTGATTGCTATTCAGACACCATCTCTGTAATTTAGATTATGAAAGGCTTGTGGTGACTTTCAGGTTTTGTCATCAATAGCGTGTTTTTGGCGTGGGTGGTGTAGCTGTGCCAAGCCCACTACATCATGATGAAAGAGTGAACTACTTCAGGTGCTCTGCTATAACAACTTTGCTGTGCCTAATTAAGCCACAGGTTAACCCAGTAGGAAGAACAATTGGGAATGCATCTTTTCTACAGTGTCTGAAGTCTATCAAAATAAGTCATCAGGTGCAGATGTCCCACACGTGGAGGCCTGACCTTATGGGGAAAAGGAGGAGATAAAGTACCCCTGGACTCCTGCCACAAGTGCCATGCTCCTCTCAGAGTCTCATGGTACATAAAAACTCCTGCTTGTTCTGGTTGTGTGCTGGCAGCTGATGTTACTATGCACACACAGCAAATGTACAACCTCCCTCTGCCATCTTTTCTGAGGTACAAGTTTGTTGGGATATTAAACTCCTCCTAAAACTTTATTTCTAGGAAATGGTCACCCACGCACCTAAGCAGTGACTTGCATTGGTCCTCTCCGCAGACCTACAAAGGACCCTACTCCAGCCCACCCTTCCTCCTGTCACCCTGCCTCTACTAAGCTGTACAATAGCTGTCCAGGCTGTTCCACCTAGTGGTCTTTGGGCATTTGTATGAGCGTGCAGAGATGTTCTTAGTTTGCATATATCACTGAAATCTTGGCTGGTTTTCCTACTCTCTTTCCTTCCTCCCCTAATTTCCAGTGCTTATTTTAATTTATAATGATAGAAAGTTCTTTATTTATTGGGCAGTTAGGACCAATCAGATCAGACGGGAGAACTGTGCATCATTAATTTAAGTGGAGAGTATAAACTCAATGCCATAATAAACCTGAGCTTGAAGATCACTCTTTTTCCTCTGAAGAGGTAACATATTGCAGGACAGAACTGCTAAGCCCCGCTCCCCACTCTGAACGGCCATCAACTGTGGTGTACCAAAGTAGGAAAGAGTGGGTGACTCAGTTTCCTGCAAGTACAAACTTAATAATGCTACACAGCACAGCCCAGAGAAATGAGAGGTGGTGAAACTCTCAAATGCTTGACCCTAATGGGCAGTGTTCGGGATGTTGGTCAATGTTCTTCAAACAAAAACAAACTCCAGTTTGTTCTATAAGATGAGGAATGCAGCACAAAAAACTGGGTCTGTGCCACAGAAAGCCCAGTGATAGAGGTGACTAAGAATTTTATACTGTGTTGAGTAATACTGCTCTGCAAGGCGATGCAGGAGAAAGAACAATTTAGCACAGTGTATGTTCAGATTTATAGAAAATCAGCTTCATGGAAACTGCCAGTAGAGCGGTGCTGACGGGTTTGCATTAAGTGAGCACAGCAGCAAAGCAAAACAATGCTGGGAAACAGACTGGTTTTGTTCTCAGCTACTATGCACAGATGAAACTTTTATTAAGACATGTTGGCTTGCTCTGGCAGCAGCTTGAAAATTACCTCCTAAAAATCTAATGACCTAGGATCTGCTCCCTCTCCCATTGCCACCGTTTGAAAGTCAGTGTACAGTGAATTGGTACACTAAAGCTTTTGGGGCTTAGGAACTGCAGAAACAGGCTGCCCATGTGCAAACTAAAGACAGAGTTGCTATGCTCTCCAGTGAAGCTGCATGTATGGAGTGGAGAAATGTGTAATCACTACCAGTTACTTGCAGTTACTTCTGGAAGTTAAAAAGGTAATTGCAGTGTTGGGCCGTGCGGTCCTTGCAGCTCGTGTATACAGCTCTCATTGAACTCATGTAGATTTGCCCTGAAGGAGCAAAGGCAGTGTAGGATCACCCTTACATTTTCTCAGAAGTAGAAAAGGGAGAAGAAATCATGCTTTTACCTTTGCAAATTGAAAATCTCCCTCCTTCCCCAGCTGACAGCTGTGCTGTGTTTCTATGCGCAGCTGTGCCATAAGCATTTTTTTCCACCTATAGGCTTTTTCTGAAAAGCAGTAGATTGGCGAGGAATCTGTTCTGAAAAACTCGAGTTAAGAAGACATTACATACTAACATCACATAGACTGGAAACAGATTTATTTTTTTTCAGGCCAGACTTTCACTCTGGCCATTTCCATAACAGAATGTACTTTTACAAACAAAGCAAGGAAAATTGGTGAGGAAAGGTAATATCTTTTATTACACAAGCTGGGGAAAACCAGACAAACTTCAAGGCAGACCAGTTCTTCCTCAGGTACAAACAAGCACATTCATGAGATCTGGTTTATCATATGGCTGGCTGCATTCATGTCTTCTTTGTTTCATTTTTCCACGAACGCTTTCTGTTCATCTGAATGTCTGTGGTGATGCCAATTTTAAGATCTTTTTAGACACACATGAACTAGCACATTTAGTGTCATTCTTAATTCTACATTTTAAAGGAAGTTACTCCAGAACTCACCTCAGGAAAAGAAAAATGCAAGGCAGGCAAAGCCGCTATTGATTTCTAGTTCATCCATTAAGAAAAGAAAGAGGACAGTATTACAAATATTGTCCTTTTATCACTTGTACATGTATTTTTACACTACACATTGTGGCTTCTAAATTACTTGCAAAATCTACTGCAGATTACATTTTTAAAATTCGGAAAGATAGTGTGTTTGTAAAATATTTCCAGATAACTTACACCTATTTTGTAAAACTTTTATGTACAAATATGACAATATATGCTATAACAAAATACTGATTTTTCCTGCCTCGCGATAAAATGAATTATGGCTCAGTAATTTTCAGATAGTGGCATACAGTCTTACAGATTTCCAACAGCACTGTTGTTATTCACTTCCACCATGATAATATCATGTGGCTCCAGTTAATATGAGAGCTTGTAATTAAAAATTACAATGGTAAATGCTATAACTACACAGTAAGAGACTTGTCTTGAAAATCCTAACCAGCTGGTGGGAGTGCATTTAATACAATTTACGCTAATAATTGTTGAAGAACTTGCATGCGTGAGCTGGAGCTGTGGTCAAACCTCGCTTTCAGGTCTGGAGCTTAACCGTCTGTGTCTGCGTGACAGCAAACAATCTATATTTCTGTCTGCACTTTACATCTTATCACACTCTAAGACCATGCCTGTAGCAGATGTTAATTTCAGTACTAAAACTCATTTTGGACTTACTTGGCATGCAGGCTGAAAATGCCCATGCTGCATTTTATTGTGCCTTTTTTTGGCAGATAACATAAGGTTTATTGGAAGTTCTACCAGTGCAGTCTGACAGGAGGGTACTACTGAATTTTTATGGGAATCTATGACTGAGAAATTACATTCTGACAGCTGAATTTTCTACTGACCTCCGGCTCATACCAATTTTGTATGCACACTTGCAGAAATATGTCCTGAATGTACTTATGAAAACGTGTAAAAATCATGGACGAAACACGAATTTGATTTCACTTCTGCTGCTATTCTCAGCAATCTGCAGGATCTTGAATTTGTAGATGTGTGGAATAACAGAAGGCTTTTAAGTTAATTAAAAAAATCTTTGCACTGGCTGAGTACAGCAAACAATTTTATTTAGTTTACTTCACCAGTTTACTTTTAGCTGGTTCATTTTCTGTAACCTATAGATCTTCCTGATCTGATGCCTCATATATTCATATGAATACAAATGCCAGTAAAAGTGAGAGACCAGAAATGAGCAGTAGGGTGCAGGGACAAACAGACAGACATTATTTATGTGAGTTATACTGTTTGTGCACTCTATCTATATCCAGATATTTACCTCCAACTATGCTGATCAGACTATGTCCTGACATTGCTAACCCTTTATTGTCTGAAGCTTCCAGAGATACCTTGGCCTTCAGCATGTTAAAAGGACCCTGGATGATGGAGCTTTATTTTCAATCATAAGTAAGTTTTCAGAGTTAGCTTATTACAATTTCTGTTCTTGAAAGGAACCAGATTAACAAGCAAGCAGACCTTGACCCACTGCAAACTTCATTGGTTCTTCAGTTCACATGGCTAGAAGGGACCAGCACGCAACATGAAAGAATAACTCAGTCCCTGTTCCCATCAAACCCTTGACCTCTCTGTGAGACTGCCAACATGGATACCAGTTATGGAAGTAATTTAGTGCACAAATAGTATTTACCAAGAATTAAACTGAGACCACCAAACACATTTCACAGTGGAGACCAAACAGTCATTAAGCTGAGGCAATTTTAGGTCACTACCAACTTGGGTCTGCTTCAAGAAAGCAACCTCAAGATAAAAGTCTCTACTTCCCATCCTCCAAGTCCCTGAGGCATTCAATCCCTGAGTTCCTTTTCTGTTATAAACATAATTCCTGCACGAGATAAGAAGTTTCACTGTACATTCAGTAATCCAGGATAAGATTAGAAACAGAAAAGGGGGGGGGGAAAGGCATTTGAAACATTTTGCAGAGACAGAGGAAGTGCAGCGTTCGTGTGAAGAAGCGGGAAGAAGCTTCAGCACTCTTCCCTAATGCAAGAGCAGTTAATTATTTTATGCGAGAACTAGGGATCTGTCCTCCAGGAGCTCATCGCTGACATGAGGCACTCTGTTACTCCACACTGCTCCCTTAATAACGTTCCTACATTGAGTTATCTTAATTATCTTTATGTATTTTTTCATCTTTAAATACTTCACTTCTGCTTGGTTTCTGTCTTCATTTTCTTGTTCCTTCTGTGAATCCAAAAGTAAGGGTGAACTGGCCCCTCAGAGAAACTTCAACCTTCATGATAATGGGAGAGTGCTTTTAAGAGCACAGTTTTTGTCACATACATGCAGCTTTTAGAAGGAGAAGTGACAAAGAATACAATCCTGCCTGTAAGCAACACAAACTATGTTGGTAGTAGAAAAGTATGGAGTATATTTGTTATCTATTTGCATAGTGTGTTTCAGCTCTTGCAAGGAGCTGGTTTCTTTTCCTCACCTTTTTGCTCTCACAAATGAGTACTCCTCCACCCCTTCCTGGCCTGAATATTTGCTTTCTAGACAAGGAGGCAATGGCCAGGCAACATCACACACACACACGCCCCCCACTCAAAAAATGGAACACAGAGTAAATGTGTGTCTGAGTAGGAATAGAGTAGTGCAGGTTTACCCACTGTTCAATACTAGAGTGCAGCCCATCCTATGGATGTAATTAAATGTATCAGCAGTCAGAAACATTAAAAAGATTACTTACCTGATTTTGTGCCTGTAGATGAGTACACCCCAGCATTCTTCTCATGTCCTCTCATCACTGCTGGAGAAAGTGCTACTGTGCAATGGATAGAAAAACCACTCTCAGTCAAATATACCTACCTACTTTAGCACTGAGGTCAGAATTATCAGGGACTATCCCTCGTGGCACGGCTCATTCCTTTATATGCAGTTATTACTGGTAATAAGATGGCTCATCTCTGTATGAGACTTTAAAGCAAGAGAAGTTTCCTAGTTAGTTTAACCCAAGTATAAAGCAGTGAGTATGATAAAGAAGTTTAGTTATTATGTGTGATAATAGTAAAACCCAGCTCTTCAGAAGTGGTTTTTCGTTTAGTAGAAGTTAATGTTTATAAAGGAAATGTGTAGATTAGGTGAACCCTGAATATGAACCCAAATATGGTAATTATAATATAGCAAGAACTAAGGCTTTGGATTATTAGTGTTCTTTAATGTGGGGTTCAAAATCTAGAGTACATAAAGTTCTGCTAATTAATAGAGGTAAATTGGAAGCCTGATTGCTGTGTAAATCCAAAACTGAAGTTGAAATCCAAAGTTCAAAATCAGGCCCATCTTTTGCCATTGCACTGGGAGGATATGGGTAATTAGGTAATATTCTGTGTTATTTAATCCAGAAGAAGGTACTCAGTGACTAATGACTTGACTCTTTAGTTCACAGCAAGAGGTCTTTATTCAACTCTTCTTCTGGCATCAGACATATTATATCACCAACTAGAGAAATATCCAACATGTGTAAGACTAATGAGGAAACAAATAAGTCATACATGAAGCTAGTTGTTGGCCATAACAGTGGGAAGAAGTAGTTGGCTGTCCTTCACTAGAATGAGGTCAGACTGGGGGGAAGAAAAGAGACTAAGTGGACTTACAGAGAGCAGCAATATAATCTCAGTATTATATTTTGTGATGTTGCAACAGATGATGATCATGGTGATATGACATGTTCTTTCTGAAACAAAGCAAGCCCTGGAGTGTTCATGTTCTGCCAGAGCTATTCTGTTCACAGTAGTTACCTCTAACTTCTTTTTCAGAATGAAGTCATAAAATAGACCATCTTGCATAAAACAATTTAGAAACTCTCTTCCTTCCTAGAAAATGCCTCTTGCCATTCTTGTAATTTGAATAAGTCACTGAAAGCATTTTTTTTAAGCAGCACTTCCTTCCATTTGCTTGCTCATTTGTGGTTGAAGTATATTTATTCACTTCATAGCTCTCATCCTGCCAAGGAGCAAACATGCAACACAGGCCTCTAAAATACACTACAGAGCTACTAAAGGCAATTTCTGTTATCCCTATTGTAAATCTGGAGGGAGGCCCTTTGCTCGATGCTCGTTGTTAGATGACCTCAATGGACAGCAAGGCACCTGAGCTGGAGTGAGGCCCCTAAACCTCTCTTTGTCTCTTTTTTCTGCTAATGAATACGGACTCACAGTAATATAAATAAGAATAGTAAGGATACTTGATAAAAACCTTGATAATGTGGGCTACAAGATATTTCACTGTTGTCAGTATTTTCAGTGTCACAATTAAGCCTATTTGGTAGAATAGAGGGACAAGTAACGAGAAAGGCTGACCACAGTCTCCATGCATAGCCACAAGGCCAAGGATTTAGGTTTTTTGGGGATAAGGAGTGATTTTCTATGGCAAGCAAATATTCTTCACACAAAAGAGCTTGAAACATTTAGTTGGCAAAAAAAAAAAAGGAAAATTTCTCACTTGCTAGAATCTACATTTGATGATGCAGAGTTGCAAAAGTTACAACAGCTCCTTTTTCAGAGATTAGCATCCCAGTCATTGGAGTAGCAAAGGGTTTCATAAGCAACTTTGAGGCAGTAACTGCCTGTGGCAATGGTAATGTTTCTCATCACTTCCCTGCCTTTCTCTAAAGATTTTTAATGGAAGTGCTGAAGGTATTACCACCTGGCCCATCCAAGTGTTTCCCTCCTCCTATGACTGCATGTACGTTGCAGTAAAACTAATCCTTATGAACACACGCAACAGGTTCTGCCTCTGGGGAATGGCCAGTGCCAAGCGATAGCTCGGCCTTAAGACACCTGTGATGACAGAGTTCATCTGGAGGAGTGTTTCAGTGCACTACACCTCCCCAGACATAACACCCACTGCCTTTTCCATCTGGTGGCATCGTGCTTTGATGAACAAAGAACAGGAATCTCTCTGCAGCAGGTGGACCTGAAATCACGCAGGAAAGAGTGTGAGAAGACATTTTCAGCTTGTGGAAATCTTGTTTGCTGTGGTCAGTTTTGCCATGCATACAACCCTCACCATAGGGTGATGAAGTGCAAGGTGCAGCATCTGAGCAGGGGCCATCATTGAAGTACCATTGCAAGACAATCAAAAAAAGAGCACTCCTTAAAAATTACAGGGCCTTTTCTTCAGCAATGCAGGCAGTATTCTATTTGGTTTAGGTTGTGTGGCACTGGCTTTCCTGCCAGCAGGCTTCCTTGTACTTCCATTACCATCTGCCACACCAACAGGCAGAGCCACCACCAGCTTGGAAGAGGGGATTAGCATAGGAGGAACACAGGCCCAAGGAGAGACAAGAACAATGTCTGCATCCTTTGATAAAAGCCCGGGACGAAAAGGGAAGACTGTGCTTTGTGTTCTTGTCCAGGCACACTGCCAAGTGTTCGCAGTTCATCTCTGACTAAGAGAAAGCTAAAGTAGGCCTGCTCATGGAAATGTGACCCTTCCAGAGTCACTTTTGCAAGAATGAGAAAAGTTATGGAAACGTGGGTAGGAATTACTTGCTGAGGTAGGGTAATAGTGCCAGTGTGATGAGGAGCCCATGAGGAATGCTATACTTGCCCAGGAAGGAACAGTCTGTACTCTGATTATGACAATAAGAGAAAGACCATTATTGAGTATGTACCCAAGGTTCCAGAAGTTACAGCCCCATCACACACACTCAAACAGATCCAAAATCCCAAACCCCAGCCCCCTCCACCAATACACTCTTGGCAAAGAGTGGCAGGAATGCCCTCCTAGGAATGGCCATTAGGAAGGTAAAAGGGCCCTATGTGCTTTTGCCTGATTCCCTTGCTTTAATCTTTTTCTCCTTTTTCCTAATAACTGCTTCCAACATGCATAATGCTAGCTCTCTGCATACTCTCACATCTTCTCTTTCCCTTTTCAGATCATTATAGTAACCCAGTTCTTGCTCTCATGTATTAGAGCTCCTTTTACAAGCCGCTCACTAAACTGAGTAATTTTAATGGATCAGGACAGGTACAGTCCCTCATAATTACCCACCACTTCCCCACTCTGAGTGGTAGCCAAGTCTTCGTGCTGTGTGTTGCTTATCACAGTAAGATTAAAAATAGTTTTATAACAATATGCAAAGTGCTGCTAACTCCCGTTCTTACCACATTAAAAGCAGATGCCCAGGCAGACTGAATCAGATGATTGAGTGAATTTATTGAGTTAATTTAGATGTATAAAAGCTTCACAAGGATCAACTTAAGTCTGTGTTTAAATAGGACTCTCAATATTTTCAGACTTTAGAAAATATTGTTTCAGTTTAGACTGAACCTTCTTGTTTGGAGTTACAGTACCCTCAAGGTCCAGCCCTGATACCAGTGAAAAATCAATGGAAATCTGGATGGATAAGGAAGAGTTCAAACTCATTTTAGAGTCTCTCTTCCAATCTAAAGAGTATATGTGTAAAGAACCACAATTCATTGTAATAGCAGGAGTTACTATAAATATCCCCGCCAAAATAATAATCTAATGAATTAAAACTTTAAAAGCATTAGAAGTCAGAGTAAATAAAATGCTCCGACTATTCACAAGGCTTTAGGTAAGCCTTGTTTCTCCTCCTTTCACTACTGCTCCCTGAATTCTAAATCAAGAGACTCTCAAAGTCAGGAAGCCAGACAGACTTCCAAAATATGTGGTGACGCTCAGGGGCCTGTGAACCGGAAACGGACATTTACTGTCTTCTTTCCCAACCCAAATGGCTCCAACTATCCATAGCTGATGTTCTGGGATTTTGGGTTGTGGCCAGAAGACCTAACCTGGCAGACTGGGAGGGCACAGGTCATTGAGGTCATGAGTCGCTTCATCTCCACCCACTTCTCTTTCAAGGAGAGTTTACAACACTGGCACTTTCACAACAGGAGAGAGAGGAAAAAAAAAGAGGATGTTTTTAATCCATCAGACTGCTGCTGATTCAGTAATAATAAACATGAGTCTGTTTCCTTGATTATTCTGTACACAGCAAACATTTGTGTAATGTGTCAGTTAAGTACGTGCTCTGTAAGGACCTCCCATTGAAGTGTGCCTGCGTCAATAACAAATATATGAAAATGTGGCTTTGTGTGAGTTTTTGCGTGTCTGCGTGAGCAAGAAAGAGAGCAAGAACTCAATTCCCAAGACCCTTAGTCATCCTCTGATCTTTATTTCTGAGGGTGATCAAAGTACCAGCTTTTGGGAAGACAATTTGTCTCTGCTAGGCTAAAGCTATTAAGGTCAGAAGATAGCATGATTCCCAACAGCCTGCTAGGAATGAACGCAGTAAAAGTTTTGGATGTTTGCAGGCAACAAGAAGGGAGTTTGTTGCTGCTGTTGCTGCTGCTTTTGCTGTGCCTCTTGCTGTGTTACAGACATCTTGACTGGCCTCACTGATTTAATGATGAGTGTTTGTTGGCCTGCAAAATGCAAACACATTGTAAGACTGTTTGTATGCTAGCTAAACTTTTGCAGACAGTTTACATGCTAGAATGCGGTCTTTGCACACACTGATCTGTATTCCTAAAGTGTATTTTTCCTTCTCAGTGCAGACTTTCTTTTGCTCTTATTTCACCTTAATGTTACAAAACACATTAATGTTGCCTAACTTTCGATCTTTCGAGTAGAGTAAGGTCGTTACATGACAGCTAGGCTAATTTACAGTTTGTTGAAAAACTGCAACTGTATTCAGAAACAAAATAGAGAGGACAATTGTACAGAAAGGTCAACATTTAATTTTGAAACAGTTCTTACGTTTCAGTATTAACCTCATTCTTTTTTGGGGGGAAAGAGCTAAATAAGGCCAACACTAAATGCTTTATTTCAGATAAAACATTTCAGATCAAAGGAAAATTAAATATTATATGTTTTCCATTTTCCTTCCCCTTTCCCCATATCCCATCTCTCATTTTTTCCAGCTTAGTCACGGCCTGAAACATTTATCATCTACACAACTGTATCTCATAGACTTACAGAAGGGGAAGCACTTAGGGACTTTGCTGGATCATGACTTATATTTATCATTGGTATTAAAATGACAATACATAGGAGAACATAAAATTTGAAGTTTAAATTGAAATACATATGGTAGCTGATATTGTATGATTACAGTGTATTGATATGAAATTAGAAGTGACCAAAAAGAAACCTACATATTAAGGTTACAAATACAGATACAAAAAGAAATACAAAAAGAAAGCCAAAGGACAAAAAGCTGTTAATTTTTCTTGCCACTTCTCTTCAGAATTTTTTTACCTTTTCTATTTTTAGTAAAATCTGATCCACACTTCTGATGATCTGTGTCTCGTATCTCAGTCTCACGCTAGACCGGAGCTCCAGGACTGGACTACCTCTAGATGAAGGCTTTGAACACTAGATCTGTCTGTGCCATTGTTCAATTCATTACCGCTCTGTCTTTTGTCTCAGTTCTTTGAGTCAGGTAAAGTAGAAATGTAGATCTGAATCTGGATCCGGTGCTTTAATACCAGCCTATCTGTGTTTTGACATTTTATGAAGCTGCTTCACTCCCCTTCCCAAAAAAAACCTCAACCCAAAACAATTAATAAAACACATCAAGTGAAACTTTAGCCCTGCTGAAGTTGATGGTGAAACTCTCACAGACCTTAGTGGAACCTGAACATCATTTAACATATTTATGTTCTGGCAATCAACCAAAACCTCTTCCCAGTAGCTTGAGAAGCCATATCCCCCTCTATCTCAGTTTATCTTTCCATCGATGCTTTGCCAAACAATGCATCTCACCCAGACATAGCGTGTGACTCCTAGTAATGTTATGTTTCTCACTCCTGCCACTCATCCACTAACAGCTGCTGTTTCCATTGCGTCCTCCCACAAAAAATTTCTGCCTTCCTTCCCCGCCATGGCATTTCCTATGCCAGAAAAAGACACATCAGACTCAATCTCCTCTTCTAAATCTCTCCTCAGGACTCCCGTTTTTTGATCTTCTGTCTCTTGAAATTCATTTTATTCCCTCACTTAGAGTATTACTCATAAACTTTAATTACTGAAATGTCTTCATGAATAAACAAAAAACAATGAGTTAAAATGCAGTAAGGAAGTTTCAGGTTAGACACTAGGGAAAAACAGCAATCTGGAAATTGCTGACATATCTCATAAATATTTGGGAGACATTTTCTACTTCCAGATGTCACTGACTGCTGAGAGAGCTCTGGGCTAAGCTCTACGTTGCAAGATGAGCCTCGGTCATACAAAAAATAAAGAGGGGAAGCACATGCAAAGCCTGAACTGGGGACAACATGGTCCTACCTGTGCCAGTTCACAGAGCCATGCAGGAGGCAATGTGCTGTGTGCCCTGAAGGTGTGCGGGAGCATCATGCTGCCATCGTGTCCCTGAGAGCATGAGGGACATGCACATCACCATCTCTTCAAAGGTCAGTTGACCTTAAGGCAACCTTTACAGTATATTTCTAGACATTGTTTAGGACTGGTGCAGAAGGTTTGCATGTGTTTCATGGGAGGTGTATGGGTTTAGGAGACCAGGCGCTAGCTGAGATGGGAATTTCCATCCAGCCCAGCAATCCTGCAACGTTTTGCAACTTGCGCATTGTCTGTCTTCAGCCAGCTGGACAACAGTCCTGGCTCCTTGGCACTTCTGGCACATTTTTCCAGTAAGCCCTAATAAAATGCTTCCTATCATCCCATTTCATTGGAATGAGGAGGGTTCCCACAGAAAGTGTGCAAACTTGGCGAAACACAGCAAAGACAATGTTATCCCAGCACAGCCAACATTAAATAAACCTTTCTTATCATGCAATAATCAAAGGGCTTTTCAGATGACTCTGACACTCCTTTTAGGTACTGTGGGATAATATGTTAGGTGCCAGACTGCCGCATTTATCCTCAGTTCTCCTCTGAACTGGAAATAAGGATAAAAATTTTAATGACACTGTCCTTAGACATGGCTTCGCAATATGCTGCATGTCTAGACTGCTGTAAAATTAGGAGGATTTTGTTTGAATGACTTGTTTATATGACTCCCATAATAAATAGCCTGAGTCTCTCTGGATGTATTAAAACCACATTGGAGCAAATTCTATGTCTCATTACACCACTGCAAGTGCACCATCAGCTATCAAGAGTCACTGCTTGAGAATGGAATTTGTTTTGCCATGTTTGTAGTCATTGCACTGATGAGAAGTTTGACTCCAGGGTGTTGTATGTATTGGAGTATCAAGGGGTGTAAAGCTGGAGGAAGCCTGAGGCTTTTAAACTAAGAGGAGAAAATTAAATCAGCTTTTGACTTCATATAGTCCCGTACTTCACCTGCAATAGAGATGATGCATGAGAAATGCAGAGCATTGAAAGATTCAGAAACTAGTGCCTAGCCTAAGGAGAACAAATGGAAACGTCATTGCCTAAAATTGTTGTGTTTGAGACTTCAACCTAAGGAGAAGCAGGCCTTGCAGAAGACTCTGTCATCCTGAAGATGGATGCTTTGCTAGAGAGAATTATGATGCTTTCTCTGTAATCCCTTTGCTTCAAACTTTGGCTGCCCTGCCCTGGTTGTACTTAGACTCATTCAGTCTTGCAAGTTAAGCAGCTCAGATCTGTCTGGTCCTCGAATGTGGGAGGTGGGAGGTCCCAGTTACAAAAGTCTCAAGCCAAGAAGACATAGCTGAAGAGTCGGTGGCTGAGCGCATAGGAGCTGGGGTACTGCTCAGCCACATTACTCTGGCCTTGCTTAAGCAGACAGCCGGCTTCTACTTTAATATTTTCTTACACATGGAGGGATTTTCCCCAAAGCTGTGTACTCAGAGCTGGGAGGATCTCTATGCCCCTCTGTATTCATGACAGGCTCTGTGCACTCTGAGACAGCATCTGCTGTGCACCGGGGGATGCCCAGAAGTTGTTAATTCTAAATCACAGATTTCACAGGTTGAGGTCAAAATCACATGATTTTTCTTTCCCTGTGCCATGATCAAGTTCCTTTGGAGTAGCTGACTCGAACACCCAAGGCTGTCTGTCATGAGCTGGCAGGTTTCTGTGACATGAAGCTCATCCCCAGGGCTCCAGAGGAGAAGCTGGTGGAGGTATTGCCTTCAGACAGCAACAATTTTGCCCCAGCATCACCCAAGCAGTTGCAGCTGTAGGTCTCCCACAGCTTTGCCCCCAGCTGCAGAAGCTGCAGAGAATGAGGAGGTAAACAAGGCTGAGGAAGAAAACTACTTTGAGAAGTTGCTTCAAAAAGGGACTTTTCCTGAGCCTGAAGAGCACAGCTTGCTAAACTTCACAAAGGTGCATGCTGTGTTGAGGAAAGAAACCTCAGCTGGTGCTGAAAAATTGTGTTCCAGATGCAAGCTGACAAACCGTCACTGCAGAAGGTCAGGATGACACAGGCCACCTTCCAGGAAATCTGCAGGAAACACAGAACTAAGCTGCAAAGGCAATGCAGAAGAGGCAGTATAGTAACAGAAAAGCTTTCTTATCTCTTTGAAATCATGAAGCCATCACCATCCTGCCTTCTGCTCAACAGGTCAGCTCAGGTAGGTCACCTGTGAGGCCACCAAAACAGAAGCTTACCAAGGGAGATGTCTCCTTTGCATATGGAGGCCTGTGCTGTAGCAGATACGCTAATATTATAAGTTGGTCTGGAAATGTGTCCAGTGCTAAGATCCTTGGGAATTCCTGTGTCTTTGCTGACAAAAGTTCAGTGTGTGGCTGACAATAGTGCCAGCAATCTAGAAATGCTGCTTCTTGTTGTTCTCTGGTCAGTGGACATACTTGCAGAAACAACAGCCATGCTGGTCCTGTCTTGAACTTCGTATGGTGCAGGCAGTCCGTAACTGCCCAGTGCTGCCCCTAACTCAGCACCTTGAGTGAGCATCTAGAGGATGAAGTGACTGTGCTCTTGACCTGGAGAAGTGCTGGTACACCTGATGACATGCCAAATGGAGTGTGACAGTGCACATCAAGCCCATCTACATGGCTTCTGTCAGGTCCCTGTCTCAGCAAGGAGTTGGTAACTAACCCCTAAGTGTTCACAGGGAGCAAGTTTCCTCAGCAGTAGCTGAGATTGGGAGCTGAGAAAAGAAGCCGCCATTGCTCCAGTGCTGGTTGCCATCACCTGACTCAGGCATTTTGGGAGATACCAGCTGTTTAGGTGAGCCACCTTTAATTTAACTTTTTAACTTTGCCTTGAAGAGGCTAGAGGTGTTTATAGCTGGTATGTCAAGTTGAACAGATGGTATGTCTAGGTGGTGTGGAGGTGCGTGCTCAGCCACAGGACTTGCATCCTGCTCCACTCCATTGACCATGCCTCTTTACAGGCACTCGTCTTTGGTTTTGCATGTGGGAGTACAAGTCAGGAAGCTAATATGAGCTGGAGAATTAAAAAAGGACTGCCCTTGCAGGTGCACTTTTGTAATACCAGTACAGCCAAAGCATGCCAAACAGTACAGCATTTAGCGCAGACATCCATTTGAATCCAGGTAGGATGCCTCAAGCATTCTAGGCATGGTATCTACAGCAAGTATTTTTCTAACTAACTGAAGCGTGCTCTAATGCTTCAGTGAGCATATCAAGAACGTGGGAAGGAGAGAAACTGAGCTGATGGCTGCAAATTTCCTACTGAAAGATGGTCTTAATGATAGTAAAAGCCTGGGAGCAGATTCCAGCCTAGTGGGCATCTAGACACCCAATGTTCTTTACATTAGCCATAGCTTTTTGAGGAGGTTGGGTTTTCTTTCTAGGATTCTCTATCTGGATACCTCAGGGCATTTTCGCTCTGCCTAGTTTTACACACCTAATTCAGTCACTAATGTGACAAGTCTATCTCTCCAGCCTGTCTTTACCATTAACGGAGAGACGGACTGGTTCTTCTAGAACAGTGTAGAGCACAAGTTCTGAATCCCTCTGAGGTATCTCCTAACTTGAGATGGAGCCTGTAGGCTCATAGATTAGGAGTTTGAGTGAGTGTTTAAATTTATGTGCTGTAAATAAGCCCCTCAAGGCCCATTTCAAACCCATTTTATAGATTTCACCGGACTTACTCCATATTTACATCACTGTTTGCGAGATCAGAATTTGACATAGCTCTCATCTTCACTCTGGCACCTCTTGGTCTTTATCAGGAGGCTGCTGGTGGGTTTGGATTTTGTTTTAATGTCGGTGCACTCATTTGCTAGTTTTCGGTTTGAGTGGATGTGAGCGTTGGCTTCTCTGAGATATCTGAGAAGTTTCTCCACCAGTGGGGGCAGCCTCAGCAGACTGCACTTTGCTTTCACTTCCCATGCCTATGCCTCAGTGCAGCACCAAGCCAATTATATGAATTCGTCACATCACATTTAGATCACATCACATGAGACAAATGCACAGCAATTACACTAACCGTGAAATCCCCTTGGTGGTGTAAATATGTTTAAATCACATTTATGTTGTGCTGCATGACTATATTTATATAGCCTGATCAGTTCTCCCAGTTCACTCAGGAGCAACAGGCACACTAGGGGAAAGAGGTGAATTTAAGCGCAGCTGAAGTGAGACATGGCTTGATGTGCACACAGGGTGCCACACACACCTCTGCTACAAGCCTGCCGAAGTTAACAGACATATCAAAACCCCATTTGCTCCATGATGGTTATGTCATGCCCTATAAAGGGCCAAGGCCACATTGCAGGTGAGGAAAGTTTGGCTCTATACATGGTGAAGTTGGCAGCCCCAGAGGAATTTACTCTGTCACCTTCTGCCAGACAGCTGGCCTGTGTGAACGCAAGGTTGGTTTGCTTTTGATCATGCACTACCAGGAGGTAAATATGCAGCTTTGCTAGCAGGGCCCTGGGCAGGGTGGCTGCCCCAAGATTGGCACGCATTGAGGTTCTTAGCTCAACCAACAACCACCAAATCCTTGTTTGAATCCTCTGCTTTTAGAGGAGAAAAGATGCAATACTGCTGGTACCCATTTGACTCTCCCAGCTGTTGCAAAGGCATCCATGTAATCATAGGATCTAGGTAGGTTAGCGCTCCTAGGTTTTCTGTAGCTCCATATTGGCATATCCCTAGTCATTATTCATAATATATGGAGAGGTTCAGAAGTTCTGCAATCGTTCTGCGCTCCTTTCCATGACAAATTTATGCAAAATCTCCCTAAAATGAATGCATGCAGACAGAAATGGCCTCCCTGGAGCAGGTTAAAACAGTGAGAAGCAAGCAATAACTAGTGATGAATATCCAGCTAACCCCAGAGACACATGCCTGGGTACTCACAACTCCTCCATGACAGCAAATACTGCAAATGTCAGTTAATACTGCATTTAGTGCCAAACACTAAACACAGAAACAATCAGCAGTTGTTAATAATGACACCTATTTCAAACAAAGTAAAGGTTTGGGGCACAGACTGAGGTGAATTCTGTGAATTTATCAGGATGTGGATCAGTGTTCATATTAATGGTGCTGACTTCAACTGGGAAAACTGCATTATTCCAATTTTCTCCAAAGAATTAATTGGTTAAATCCAGATGCCAGGACTTACAGGGTTGGTTATGTGGTGGGTTTTCAAAATAAAATGTCAATTGGTCATGGAAAAAACATCCAATAAAACTGTTTTTCTTAAAATAATAATTAGTTTGTAATACAGTGTACACCAAGTAATCAAGTTTTATGGTAAGCTTGAAAACCCATGGCAATGTAGGAAGTCCGCTCCTCTGTGGACAGTGTCATTATTATCACTGTGCAAATCATTACAGTGCAGACACTTGCAAAAATCATCAAGAAATTATGAGTAAGGCACTGAACGAAATCTGGGAGGCTTGACATTTCCTCCTGGTTCAGGCACAGGTTTTCTGTGTGACCTAAAAAACTGATTTTTGCATTGCCACAGTTTTGCCTCAGAAAAATGGAGATAATGTTTCCTTTCTTTCCAACTTCTTTTTTGCCTTTCTTTTCTATTTAGATTGGAAACTTTTTTATAACCAGGAATATCTCTAACTGTATATTCATCAGAACAAGCATGGGAGCTCCAGCAACCACAGCGAAAATAGCAAAATGAAGAAAAAACAAGAGGGTGAAAAAACCAGGATGTCTGTAAGCGAAATAGAATGAAAAAGTGTCCTGAGTTTAAAAAAACAAAAGGAGAGAGGTAAGGGAAGTAGAAGGGAAGCATGAGTTAGACAAATTGAAGAAACAAAAGACAGAAAGCAGACAAAAATAGAAAAATCAACAGGACAAAACCCCAGAATCAGAAAAACAAAGTGAGGAGGAAGAAACAGAGGGAGCAAGACAGAAGACCTAAAGCACTGAAGACTAGAAAAATGAGAGAAGGCAGAAATACAGTGTCAAAATAGTTTTAGTATGGTCTTAGACTGCACTAAAATCCTAATAATGGGGGAGAAAGTTCAGTGGAGACTGACCTCTTGGTTTTGGTCTCCTCTGGCATACTCTGAGTATCTAGAACATTGGTGAGTCAGTTGCAGTTTGGGTGTCTGAGAATGCAGGGTTGGGCCCTTACAGTACACTTGGGAAAAACATATAGAACCATGCCCAGAGCAGTCTGATGCAGGAGTAGTGTGATGTCAGCATTTCCTGGGGGAAGAATAATTTCTTGCAGATCACTGAAAATCAAAAGTGCTTTCCAGGAAGCAAAAACCAAGCCATCAAAAAAGAACACAATCACGCATGAATGATAAGCAAATAGAATTCACTTTCAGCCCTGTAGCTTTGAGTCACAGAGCAGTGCATGCGTTCTATCGTGTGACTCTAAAAACAATGGGGTTTTTGCAATGTGACAGAAAGTCTGTGTCCATCTTGCATGTCACCTTTCCCATGAGGTTTCAAACAAGTTAGACCTATTCCTCTGACAGGAAAACCCACTCCAGATGTATTTTTAAAACTCAAACCATGTTGCTATTGGGGCCTGTGCCTTTCTGTCTTGAGGAGTAGTAAAGGGGACCAAAAAATAGTGGGGGGGTGTGTATATGAGAGAGAAAAAGAGATGGAGGAAGACCATGATTGCTTAACAGCAAGGACGCACCAAGAACAGCTCAGGAAATCCCCTATCACATGTTCCCTTTTCTTATTTTACATCAGAAGCTTTGCATTCCAGCTTGCTGTGGCTTGGAGCCATGTATTACATGGATGCCTTTCCCAGACAAGTTAAAAGAACAACAAGTAAAACGGGCCCCCGGTAGCTGTGAATTTCTATGTTTAATTTTTGACTGATTCACCTCTAAAATAATGACAATAGCAATACTACATTTACAGACTGCAAGTGCCAGTACTGTCTCATGAATTAATCCAATGACGCTTCTTCACAAGACTGAAGTATTTGTTCTATATAAATACACTTTAAACGCCACACATTCTAAGAAACACTTTCCTTCAAAGCAGAACAGAGGAACCATGGAATTCATCAAATGAAGCATAGTTGGATCATGCCCATAAAGAGTTCAGCACAACGAATTCTTGTTGCTTGATATGCTACTGAAATAAAACCTCCTCTGTCTCTGGAAGAACTTCATTACTCAGCTACACTAAGACTTGTAAAATACTCATTTATCTACCACCTTTTCTTAAATGAAATGTTGTGGCTCTTTTTTACATCTCAATACGTTGGCAAACTCTCCAAAGAACAGATGGCAAATACCTCCCATATTCATGTAAGAGAAAAGTTATTTTTGAGTTTGAAAACATGAACAATGAAGAAGATATGATTTTCTGACAAAAAAAGTAGTCACGCTAGAGTGAGAACTTCTATCCTGATGTACCACAAAACAGGAGTACCAGTAATAGCTATATCAGTTTTTAACCTCATTTATATTGTAATCACAATTAAGGTAAATCGATGTAACTGAGGTTTCAGCCACTACTGCAGTAAGGAGCTGCTCACTCCTGAGTCAGCATGCCAGCCCATCTGGGTGCTGGAGGAATAATCATGAAGCTGAGGTTGCAGCTGCGGGCCAAGATGTTTCACTCGAGGCTGTCAAGAGATGTGATGTTCCATGGAAACACTGGTAAATGGCCACACAATAAATGCTTCTGCTCCACTGAAAGAGCTAAATCCAGCATGGGTGCCTGAGATACAGTTCTGCCTGACTTTCATATAGCAAAGAATTAAAGCTGTTGCCAGGATGTCTCTTCTTAAATGTGGTTTCCACTTGAGAGGTGTTTCACTTATTTTTCCTCTCAGTTTATCATGCTTCATATTTTGAGAGTGAATCACTGATGTCTAGCAAAGTACAATTTTTACTAGCATTGCCTGAACCTCAGATTGCCAGCTCAGGTCTGTATGCTTGAGCAGGCACAAACAGTCTTCTAATAGAGAATGCACAGACTCTAAACTCATCAGGCAATAATCTCATGACTTGAGCAAATAAAATGTATTAAATTTTGGATAAATAACACGTATACACATTCTCATTATTGTAGACTGGAAGTTTTTGTTTGGGTTGTAACTCTAAATGTACAGGAAGAAGCTACATTTTGGAAAGGCAGTAAACAGTTTCGCAATCCACTCAGCATCAACTTTCAGATTGATCAAGCTTTCAATTACTGGTCTTCTGTACATGCTATTGGAGAGGGAGAAATGATCAATGATGTGGTTATGTTCCTTCTGAAGATGAGGGGACATGTACACAGATTTGGCTACAGACTATTTCACATGAGATAGGTGCTTATAAATCACTGAGGGTTGCTTCCCATAGACCAGAGATGGACAATTTTTCTGAAAAACAGAAAGTAAGGTGAACATTGGGCTCTCAGTGAGTTCATTTCCAGACCTGACGGACAATATAGCAATGTATGTCCTTATAAGTGAAATATTTAGCAGTAAGGGAGCCAACCAGGTCACACAGCCTTAGAAAAGAAGGTTCCTGTCGGGTTTCTGAAGGAATGTCAAAGTCATAGAGAAAGGGCTGGGAGCTAGGAAAGATGCTTGAGGCTAATCACTACAGCTGTAAGAGAGCATTAAAATGTACAGGAACAGGTACCAATTAACGCTTGGCAGGAAAGCAGAAAAGCCTCAGGAAGATGCCAGAGGATTTAATCAGGATAAACTTGAACAAGAAGTAAAAAATTCAAAAGCACCAGATGGCATTTCCAGAGGTACTCCCTGTTACAGGCAAAAAGAGATTTACTGTCTTGCACGTGGGAGAGGAGACAAAACTGTACTGCAATTTTCTGGGAAGACAGTTCTCTCATACTCTGTTGATGAGAAAGAAGGTAAATCCATGATGTGTGGGTGAAGTGTGAAGGTCTGCAAGCTTCCCTTCAAGTTTCACAATGAAATGAGCGTTTCCGGAGTCCCAGCTTTGAAAAAATACTCTTAAAAGCTTGTCTCTAATGACTACTTGTCACAAATACATACAGCAGCTATATACCAAGTTAAAAAGCTCTCCCATAAATTAAAGGACAGTGAGTGCACTGGGGTGATACTTAAATTACATTGCAGTAAGCTACCTGGGTTCAGCAGGGCTGGAACTGACCTGGCTGAACTGAGCTGATTACACATAGCCAGCTGGTTTTCCACTCCATCCCATGTTGCCAATGCACGATTTTCCACTACCTAGGTAAAATTCTGCCCCCCATTATCCTAAGTAATGATAGCTGGCTGTATGTGGAGCCCTCAACATGACACAGCACAAAGTGTCATTCTGGATCATCCAATGTTATCAACAGTTCTAAAATGGGACTTAAAGCGGAAGCAATAACAGTCTGGAGAAAGAATGTTTAGGTGGGAGATTTCGAGCAACTCTCTAAACAGATCCAGTATGATCCAGTACTGTACCAGTGAATTACAGAATGTCAGTGCCATGAACTTGGGTGCTGACTTGGGTCATACTGTTAAACTGTTAGAAAGCTCCCCGGCACGATTTTAGCCCAGGCCCAGTAGTATGGCTCAAGAGTCAGCATTGGTCATCTTCCCAAGCGCTCCAAGGGGATGGAAGCATACAACAGGGTGGCCTTAACCAAGAAGCTGCCACAATGCTGGAGAGTACCTCAGCACTGTTTCACTCTTGGGTACAGACGTAGCTGTTTGGTCCTGCTTGAGGCTTCTACATCTCCTGTGTCTCGAGTGCTAATTCTTCGCTCTGTGTGTGTGAGAAAAGGGCTTAAAGGCTTTTGATTCATCTTAATGAAGTACAGATTTATTGAAAAAAAGCAAAAAAGGTCTTTAAAGATGTTGAGAGAGAGAAAACATTGTTTCCTGCCTGCTTTAGCCTCAAGTCCTTATAGGATGAAAGTTGCGTTTATGCTGTATTAGATATGAGCAACATGCAGATAAGAGCTCTGTGTCTCTTCTAAGACAAAAATATGCTGGCTTCAGCCCTGAACATCTTAGCTTTTACGGTAGATCAAAAGTAACTTCAAGTAGGGCCAATTGCTTTCCAACAGCACAGACCAAACCTCCAGACTCTTTTTATTAGTCCAACAGTTCTGAGCCAATTCAGGCCAAATTGACACCAAGTTCATCTTGACTCTAAGTAGGCTTGGGGAGAAGCAACTTCTTACCTAACATAATGGGAGGCAACTTTTCACAGCTATGCACCAAAGCTGTATTCAGATTTCAGGGATTTTCTTATTGCTTCAAATGCTGAAGTACGTGAAAGGATGTTCTCGGTGAACCACGTTCGTGTTTCGAAAGAAAGAGGAAAGTACACAGCAAGACATAGATAACTTATCTGTGTTTTTAACAATATTTCTTTTTTTCTTTTATACTATATGAGCAAGAAAAACTATTTACAAGGCATACAAACTTCAGTTTATAGCTAGAAATTTGTTTCTCTCTGTCTGCGTTGTCTCTGCAAGTGTCAAAACAGACTTGTATTTCATACCAATAAAACATGAATTTCATGCCAAGAACAGCAAGAAACAAAACAAAATGAAGCTATTTCCTTGGAAAAAAAAATTAAAAAATCAATCTCTTTACAAATCTGCCTCTGATCCTGTAATTGGGCTGGTGGGAGCAGACACCATGGGAATCCATATAGCAGCCTGCCTGTGAGGATCCATTCCAGTAGACCCCCCTGTAGTCTCCAAACCATACTGGGAGGGTGTTTCTTTCCCCTGATTAGTTCCTTACTTCTCAAGTATTCCAGTTAATTTCAGAGGGTGAAAGGTTGCGAATATAGCCCAGAGCGTGAAATCCAGAGTTACTGCTAGAGCTGGTTAAAAATTTTTCCAATGGAATGCTTTTTTTCCATCAGAAAATGCCATTTTGTCAAACCAAAACTACTCTCTAAGGCATGTTGATTTTCACAACCTTTTGTTTTGGGGAAAAAAGTTGGGAAGAAGTATTGTGAGAAGGTCAAAATATTCCATTTCAACATTTTTGGAATGGAAGCTAAGGGGGAGGAAGTGTTTTTTCCAAACTACTTTTAGTTTCAAACTGTAATTTGCTTTCTATCACAGAAAGAAAAGTATTGCGATACAAGGATATTTTTCAGTCATGGCAATTCACTTGTATTCATTCTGATTCAGAGCAAAGTAAATGTTAATTTCCTAGAACTCCTTTGGAAATGGAAATTTCTTGTGCTTTCACAGCATTAGTTAGGGTTATATTATTGTTGTGAATATATTGGAGGTGCATTTTATCCATCAATCTTCACAACAAGTGCTTAGATGGTTATTTGATCCTAGCAATTTTCTTGGTTAAATGAAAACCAAATTCATACAAACAACACTTGGCCTGAATAAATGTTCACAGATAGTGAACAATGAAGATATAAAACAGGCAAATGTGGCAGCTGATTGTGATTTGTCATAGTATTCTTGTGCAAATTTTTAACCAGTCAGACAGATTTCATGCTTGTTAACTCTGAAATAAAGTAGTAGATCGTAATACATTTTGAGTAATGTTTTTAAATGTGGCCCTGCTTCAGCTAGAAAATTAAACTTATCTTTAAGTTCATCCCAGTCCAAATAGGATGTGCTTTATTAAACTAGGCCTAATTTTTCTTGGGTGATAATGAAGTATTTTGTCTTGCTTTTAGTTCCTTAATGTGCTCATTTTGTTTTAATCATTTGATGTATTAAGTCTGTTAAATCACACACAGCACATAGGTCTGTCACAAATGAATAAACAGATTAAACAGTTTGTTATCTGTGCTTAGCTCTGAAATAACACCTTACAGAGACCTCCTTATACTTCTACTTTTCTAGCTATACTCCATACCTTGACAAGTTAAATAATCCAGAGCTGTGTGTTAACTTATGCCAAATTTGCACATCTCAAAAGGGTGTTGAAAAACTAAGGAATCAAAGATGTTAGAGCATATTGTGGATTTAAAACAAAGAGTAGCACTATTTGTTTGATCCTGTTAAATGTCTAAAATTATCTTCCTCTTTAATAATAGAGTACAGTGACTCATAGGAATCTAGAAACTTGGCCTCAGTAGAGACGTATCACCAGCACCTTGCAGGCAGAACAGACAAGTCCAGCACTCCAAGAGAGAAGTGCCATCAACACAAGGAACAGCCTCTCTTTCTACCACTTCTGCTTGCCCAGTGCAAGTCAACAACTTGCAGGCCTGCCAAGTTAGTCCCCCAGAACTATGGGAGTGGCTTAAAATCTTCAGGGTCCTAAAAAATGATGAATATTGGGTCCTTTTTATCGCCTTTAGACCTTTGAATGTTTCGATTTCACGTTCTGAATACATGTTTGCAGCCTTAAAGCCCAGAAACTTAATTCTTAAAGACAGACTGATTTCCAGTTACTCACCTGATGCCAACAAGTGGGATTTTGATGTGGGAGGAAAGAACATCGGAAAACATCAAACACACCCACTTCTTCAGACATAGCCAGGCTTTGTCATTTGCAGATGCAGAGGTGGTAAATTCTGTCAGATGTACCTTGGAAAAGAACAGCAGTAAATCTTGACTTCGATCAACAAAGTATATTCTTTCTTAAGGGAGTAACACTAGATCTTCAGCTAGTATACGGTGTCCTGAGCATAGCTAGTCCCTGAAGGTTATAGAGACAAAAAATGAGAACATTATAATTCAACTCAACTGGAGCACGACTGGGCCCTAAGTTTGACCTTTCATTTTCATGCGCGTATAATAAATCGCAAGAAAACAGATCAAATCCGAAGTGTGTGATGGGTGAATTAGAATATCTGTGTGTACATATAAATTCAGTACACCAATTTTTAGAAAGTTGATGTGTGTATGTCCTTTTTAGAAGTATTCATAGGATGAAATAACCAACTATCGCAGTTACAGAAAACTTGCTTCATTATAGTGCAAACCATGTTACGGCTTTTAAAGAGTGTAATGTGAGGTTCTGTCTTCATAAAGCATTTATAGAGACAATAAAAAACAGAGGGAAAAAGCTTTATTTTGCAACCCTTACAGGTTGCTTTCAGCATTTTCATGATCGTGCTGTCACTACACCCTCATATTCCCACTATTTGTGGCAGAGCATCAGCACAAATTCCCTGTTTATACTTTCATTTCATGCCTACCTCAGCAAATCACTTCTTCATCCCTCCTCAGTTTAGCTAGAATCGGAACATGGACATTGTTCAGAGGTTCAAGAGTAGAGATGTAATCCTAGCAAGCAGTAAGGGGTCCATATAAATTGTAGTTGCTTTGTCTGACAATTTCCTGGGCTGGGGTGTCAGTTCCTCAGTTGACCTTCTGCAGTTTTTTTTTTTCTTTGCTTGTTTTTGATTTAGAAGAATGGGCTGGAGTGACCCTTCCCCCGCCTTTTTTTTTGTATGGCCTATTGCCATTTGGATTCCTAGACAATAGATCAAGTTCTGGGCTCTATTAGAAACTGTATTTTTTAAATAACATTGTCTTTTCTGACTCAACCATCTATGTCAAATGCACAGCATCCGTGGGATGCCATAGTTAAATGGAGAAGATGGTGGTGTCAATTGCTTGAGATGTTCTACCAAGAACAAGGAATGTGCTTTTTTTTTTTATTTTTCTCTGAATAGAGCAGGGATTAAAATAAATACAGTTAAAAAAAAAAAGGAAGCATCTCAGAGGCTGTGTAGACATGCCTTCCATCAGATGTGGACAGGCTGCTCCACATGGGCTCTGAGGCGGCTGGACCCCAGCCAGCTGAGCGCAATGGCAGCTTCTGAGCGGTGGCACAGAAGAGCTCAGGATCTCCTCCCAGGCCGGCTTGCCATGCAGGTGGAATGGCACCAGCCAGGGGCACCAGGCTGCATAGACATGCCCAGAGTCTTCTCCTGCCAGTCAGGTTTCTTCTCCAGTCGTGTTGTGCCCCAGGCACTCTCTCAGATTTTCTCAGGACACACTCAGGATGCTGCTCTGACTGTGTCCTCTGTGAGACCCTCCTTGGCTGCCCCAGCAAGTGCTGGCACACACAGCTGCATCCATCCCTGCCACTGCTTTGTTTCCTAGTCTGAGCTGCAGTGAAAGCAGAGCTTGCAGGCAGTGCTCTCCTCTCTTCCCTCTGTTTCCAGAGCGATTACCCTCTCCCTCGTTATGTCCCAATGGAAGAGTTGCTTCTACACACACACACTTAATAAGGCCTGACCCAGCTCGCTATCACAATAATAACCGACACAGCCATGAAGTACCTTTAATTCCGCAAGCACTTACTGCTCCCAGTTCATCACCTGGATCCTCTTTTATCTGATGCTCCTAACCTAAGCCTTGGATCCTCTTGTCATGTTAACAGGGGTCTGACTTTTGGGGAGAACCTCTAGGGGATACAGCTAGAGGATCCCTTGAAATGTAGCCAGGGTTCTATCAGCTACCTAATGATACTATCAGTGGCAGCAGCTGAGATTGAGGAAAAGTAGAAGGGAATATTGTGCTTAGTTGAAACATTAGAAATAAAAGAACTTGGCCTGTTTATCTAAAGGGGATTTATCCCACTGAAGAAAACAACCTAGACTGCTCATTTTCTTTACAGTTTTATAGTCCCACAGTGTGATTTAGTGCACAAATTTGTGTACTTGTGACCTTTAGAAAAGGTACCAGTTTCAGTATCCTGCACTGATGTCTCCCTCCCTGCCCACACTTTTATATAAGTCTTCTGCAAACAATGCGGCATGCAGTAGGAATCTTTGGTTTGGTAGAAAGTTTTCCACAATTACATAAGTGCAGCCTGAGAGCTGATGCAGAGGTAGCTGAAAATGTGAGAGTGAGATTTACAGTAATATAATTAGATCACTTACAGTAAGAGGGAATGCTCTTTCCCACGTTGGGACGAGCGCCATAGGAGCCTCCCACTACTCCTCTGAGTCATCTTTCTAGAGGCACTTCTGAGAGCCAGCCACCCTCAGGTGTTGAGCAGTATTTGTTTGTGCTGTGGGTGAAAAAAATGTGTACGCGCACACACAACCCTAATTTGATTAAGCAAACAAGGACAAAGAAACCAGAGGGCTGTGGTTTCTTTGAATGTCTGTCTGTCTGCTTGGTGACAAAGCCAGTGCTTGCAGTCTCAGCCACAATACCTTGACTCATCATGCAGTCTAGAAGCAGTGCTCATCCCGGGAAGGGGGGCAGGAGCCAAACCACTGCACGCACCAGAGAGTGGCTGGGAGAGCACTGACAGTCTTATCAGCCCTTCTCGGGGCTCCTCTTCCATGCTCATCCACACTGTGGTAAACCAGGAGTCCAAGATTTATCTCAGTGGCGCAAGCCCATGCGTTAACTTTTGCCAGGTTAAATAACTTTGAAAGCACTGCTTTGGCCTAGGATTTAAACACATGGTTCGGAGCAACCCTAAGTTCCCTTGCAGGCTGTGCCTGGGCAAGTTATTTATCTTTGGTGTACCAGCAACAGAGTACTGTCTCTCAGTTCACAATAAATAGTGGCTTGTGCGCATAATAAACCTTATCTACCTCCCAGGCATGTTGTCAGAATGGATGGATGTTTTTAAGGAGTTTTGTAAGCTGTCCATGATAAGAGTTACAAGTGTGCAGTATGTAATTATTGCCCTTATCTTGCCCAACCATCCAGGTACTGAAGGAGCTCTGGGTTTATACATGTGAGGCAGTAAGGGCTTACTACACCACCAGACTTGCAGGAAGAAGTAGAAGAGGTTTCCACTCCATAGCAGTTCCAGGTACGCCTCAGTACTTATTCCAAGTGGAGCAAGGTATGATACTGATATGATTATTTTATTCTATATCAGCTGGGTGAATTATAGGTACTGGGTAAACTACAAAAGCCTGGAAGCAGGGACTAGAAGCCAAGACAGTTTCATTCCACCTGACTGCTACAGCTACAAAGTCATGCCTCTGCTTCTGGACCTCTTTGGTCCTGTTAGATCCTTCTGGCAATGTAACACAGCTTTAATTCAACCAGTGGAAAGTGCCCCTGGCCATACCAAAGGGATTTAGCATTGATGATGAAAGGAATCTGAAATCACAGGTAAGATCCATAGAAATGGCCTGTGCTATTCACCTCTGAGTCATAGACATTTTTTAAGCAACACACTGCCAGGCTTGAGCACAGAGCACAGCTGCATATAGCAAGCAAGACAACTTTTGAGTCAAGTGCTATGTTCTGACATAATAGACTGACCTGAGTCATCACGGGCTTGAGCCAAGCCGCCTTTTTTCAACCAGGAGATGCAGTTAGAGAATTACCTCAAAGCAGTGGTGAGGACAGCCATGAGAGCCAGGTTCTTATATCCACCGCAAGGGAGTTACATCATCTGTGAGCAAAAAAAAGACCCCCAAAACCTTGGAGTAGGGCAACTACAGACTATGCCAACTGCCCTGCACTTTATATGACATGGCACCCTATGTGTAAAATTTTGAGTAATCTTGACATGTGTGGTCAAGGGATGTTGTAGCAGATCTCTGGCTCCAAAGAGAGTGCTAACAGCTTCACATCACTGAGGCATATAGAAGAAGGTGCCTAAGATCAATGTTTTTTAGTTTACTTCAATGAGGTAAGAGAAAAGAAGAAATATCTTCTTTATTTTACAGGTAAACAAGCCAAAGACCTTAAGTAACTTTCTGGAGGTCATGCAGGAGCTTGTCACAGAGGCAAGACCTGACTAGTGCCTTTTTCCTCTTGGGATACCTGTCCTCAGCTTAGAATGTAAATGTGCTGATTCCTAAGCTAAAGTGGCCCAGTGACAGAAGTGCATCTGTGGGCTATAAACTCAAAAGGAGAATGGGAGGGAGGAATGCGTGTGTGTGTGAGAGAAATCTGAAAGTGCCTATAGGTAAAATGAGGATGTGAATTCCTATAGCTCGGAATAAGGAAATAACACTGATGCTTTCTCTGGTAGTGGTAAAGTGGTTTTTGCAGTGCTCATGTGTCAGCTTCTGTGTAAGTGAACCTCATCCCCTTCCTGTCTTCCTAGGTAAGTTCCTGCTCCATATGACAAAACATGTAGTCCATAGAAAGAGGAGAAAATCCCTGTTACTGGCAAAATCTTAAGCAGTCACAGGATGATTACGTGAAAAACCCTTATACAGCCCCTGTGGGACAACCATTTTAACACTGAGCTTTTGCTGTAGTTTTTATGGTTGGTCTTTCAGTAGATACACATGGCTCCATCAAAAAATACTAAATTTTTTATTATTCTTTAGACCTGTGGATCTCCCTAGGAGCTAAACTGTCATCCCACCTTTATGATGGAGGCACATTTTCCTCGTCAGTTCTGGTCTGTTAGAGCCATGCTGCATGGTTGAGGGCAAAGCTTTTTGTAGTGAGAGTGTAATTCTGCAATCCCACCTCAGAGGCTCTTGAGATCTTGCTCTGTCTATTCTCAGCATACGGAAAGCCTTGTCAATTTATAGACACAAAACCTCAAAATATTTGCTCTGAACATCTGAAAAGCAGTCTGAAATCATTATCCCTAAGGCTAATTGCAGTGAGATCTTTGATTTCAAGATCATTTTAACCAGGGCAACATGAAATTATGTTTGAACATTTAGACTTTGCAAGTAGCCAGTAGTCTCATGGACCTCATTTCACCATTACTTTAAGAATAAAGCACACTCCTGCTATGCTCAACAGGGCAGAGTAGCTCACCAAGCCCTTATTTTTGCCCTTCACTGTTGCAATATAAACAGCTCAACATTAACGGAATACTCTTCTATTGATTTTAGTTTTTTATTTTATTGTATTGTATTGTATTGTATTTATTTTGATTTACGTTTCTATTTTATTTTCATTTCTTCAGATTCTATTCTATTTCTACATGTTGCCAGGGAACAAAAGAGGAAGAAAAAGCAACGGTTTGATTTGAAGGCACTGCAATCAGGCAACAGACTGTCCTTTGCTTCAGTCAAGCAAAGTTGTGTGCTGTTAACCAATACTTTGAAAAGTTTGTATTTAATCTCTGACACAAAAACACTCCTCTGTTGCCTTGTCAAAACCATAAAAAATAGAGGCAATTCATACTGCTTAAGCACCGGAACATGTTATTAGGAAAAGCTATACCAACCACAATGATATTCTGCATGCCAAAGATTGGCTTTTCACTCAAGTCAGTGGTATTGGTGGTAAAATCCAGGCCCAAGCTGAGTGATTTTTCTGGAGAACTCAAAGACAAACATGTAGAGTTCTTGTTTTTCACTGCAGATGTGGTCTGAGTGGCAGAATTTATTATTTGCTGGGAAGTAGCATAGAAAGTAGGCTGGATTTTGTCCTCTTGATCCCAGCAGGCTAAACAGTGGCTTGTAGAGAAAACCCAGTAGTTCTCAGCAGGGAGTCTGTCCTCTTCTAGGTGAGATGGTTGTGTTTTCTGAAATCTGGCACAGAACAGCTGATCTTGCAGAAAGGGAATATGCAGAGTGAAACCACTACAGACACTGATCCTACCAGAAATAACCAGCTCTCCCTCCCCACTGCTTAGAAATGGAGAGTACAAAAATTCCAGGGATTCATTCTTCTACCTAACAAAACAGGGGGAAAACCCCACCTAAATGAAAGGGAAATGCTTTACTCAGACAATACAACTTTACATGAAATTTTGTTAACCTCTCACTTTGCAGGAGTTTGTGGAAGACAATGAATCCTCGCATTTCATATTCAGTTCCTTACTAAGAATTCCACTGAAGTGTGCAGGCTGGCAGGCACTCCCTGACCAACTTGGTCGCATGGATTTCCCAATAATTTTCTCTCTAGATAAGAAGAAACCTTTGATGGCTTCTCCTGTCTGGGTTATTTTCTTGAGAAGAGACCTGTTTGGTAGAGTAAAGCCGCCTTTTGTTTCCCCCTCATGTCCTCAGCTATCTGGCAGCGAAAAGACAACTTCTCCTGAGAGTCCCGAGCTCTTCTTTGTACCAGCATGGTTATGAATAGAGGCAGGAAGAAAAGTGCCAATATTCAAAAGGTACCTTTATATGATCAGTTTTAAAAATGGGTACACATTGATTACTTCAAGGCAAGGGAGAACCTGATTTGGTTTTTTTGATCTTTTCTTGCTCTGTTAGTTACTGATTACTAGTTAACTCATATTATTAAAGTCCTGATGTTTCTAACCTGATTACAGTCATTCATTCCTTGCCCTTTCAGTAGCTCAGTTCCTTCATTCATCAATCTGAACTCAAATGGAATTGTTTTGTGCAAGAACAAAAAGGCCAAGAGCTTAAAGTAAATCATATCAGCTTGTGTGTGTGAAACAGATAACCACAAACCACTTACGCCAACAGTGCCACTCATGGGATTTTATTTCAGATTAAATGTGTCCTGATTTCTTAATATTTAACATCTTTACATTTTGGTTAGCTTTTTTGGGTGTTTTTTGCCCCCCCACTTTTTTTTTTTTTTTGAAGCAGAGAGAGGTCTGATTACATTGTAATTCATCAAGGAAAAGAAAGGGCTCCAAACATATGATTTCATAATGCATCAGAGGGTTTGTGGCTATTATGCCAGAACTACAAAGCGAATGCTGTGCACTAGCTGGATGTGAATGCAGATGAAAATAGATTTAAACATATGTATGCAATGGGTAGACACCATAGTTGAACCATCACAAGCTTGCTTAATGAGCCAGGATTTTTATGAGTCAAGAGAAAGCACGATGCAGACAAGTAAAGCAACTGAGAGCTGCAACAGCTTATCCAGTGACCACGTTTCAGACATAAAAAGTCACTGTGATTAAGATGGCCAGTGAAGTTCCCAAGCAATCAGATGCTGTGGTAAAAGTATCACAAATTCAGTGTTTGGTCTAGACATGAGTGAGAAGTGAGGAGGAGTGGGAACAAGATTTAGTAATTTTAAGGTACAATGCACTGTCATACTGGGTCAAACAGGTTCAGTAGTCCATTTTGCCCCTTCTCCTCCTTGTGCTTGTTAAGGCCTCTTTAATACTTCTGATCAGCTCTCCTCTTCTTCCTACATCAGCTGAGAACTCAATAGTGAAGTGATGACTTAATACACAGGAAAGGTGAATTTGTGGCTGTCAATCACACAAAGTGTTCTTAACTCCTTCAGAGATGTGTAGTAAAAAAAAAGTTTCATGTAATTGACAGCTTGTATATTTATATCTGCAGAGGAACAAATATATGCAGTTATTTTGAAGTCATTGCCTAACTGCTTAAGTGGCCACTTGCTAAAATTCACTCAGCACTGAAATTAATTGGCACACCCACTGGAAGCCTCAGCAGAGAAGTCCAGCAGTAACAATAAGATATCCTCTAACTTCCTGGGAAGCTTCCTTCAGGCTTGACTGACTTAAGCACATGGACTGCTCTGCTTGAGCACATCTGTGGGACTGTTGTCTTTCTCCCACTCATACATAGCTTAGAGACTTTGGGGTTGACATTTAAAAGCTCTGTTTTTCACTTATTTTTAGGTGTATGCTGCCCTGCAGTTTCTAAAACTCTGATACACGTCCCCAGACTCTATAGAGATTAAAGAGGGTCAGCTCTGCATGCCTAAGTAGTATCATTACTCCTTTGTTTACTAAATGGCTCAGTAATTAGGTCCTTACCAAGGGACAGGCGCCTGCCCATTAAGATTTATCCAAGAAGATTTTATATTACTCTAGAAAGGTTTTTACTCTCCATGGAGCTGATTGATACTTCTAGGTCTGCTCAGCAAAATGAATTAGGCAACGCAGAGCTCAAGGCCATGACGGCTGCCACGTTTGTGGCGGAGGGTAAAGATCAGTTCCCTGGAAGCCAAACCAAGCTTAGTCAGTGCTGCTGCCGTTTTACCCTTCCCCAGCCCGTCTGGGCAGCCAGCCAGCTCTCAGGGCTGTGCTAGGTAAAGACTAACCCTACAGAGAAAAACAGTGCATTTCCAGCTAGCTTCACTCCCTGGCTTGGCTTGTGGTAGGGAGGGAGCAGAAATACACAGCTGTGGCAGGAGAGCTGTAGGTCCTCACTAGGACCAACTTCTCTCTGGATGTGGACCTTCAGGCATCTGAAAGCTTGGGGAGGGGCGGATACCGTTAAGCAGGGTTTTGAAGATCTCACTTTGAAAGCAGAGAGTGTAACCTTTGGGATTCTACCCTTCATTCTCCAGACCCCTCGACTCTTGTTTCTGCTCTACATTTTGAAAAGAAAAGTTGCATGCAGCCGAGCAGGTTCAGCACAAAAGAAAATCTTGCTCTGGCTGCAAAGCTGCTCATGTATTTGTTCCTCTTGCTTTCAAAAGTCCCCATCTCCAGCTGTGATGTGCTTTATGCTATGAATCTGACTATTCTCATTGGTCTTTGTTAAGAAAGTAGCACAAAAGCTTCACTTGTACAAAACTTATGCATTTTGACCCAAGAGATGCCTACCAGTTGGATGGGCTGGCCATGGAGAAACGTAAGGAAACTTTCTCTGCTTACATCCTCCATGAAAAAGCAGGACACAACAGCACTCCCTCTGCCATGGGCCTGTTTTTTCTTAATGTCCTTCATGACGCAGACCACTTTAAAGGGGGCTGGAAGGCACTCTTTGTCAAATTTCTAGTAACACATCATGGATCAAGTTTATTTTATTTTTTTTTTCTGAACCAGAGTTACCAACACTAATTGAAACCTGACAATGTTGCTGAGGCCAAATTTCATGAGAACAACAAAGTTACTTAAAAAAAAATAAAATGATTCATTCCCCACTTAGTGCACTGCCAGTTACTGGTACTCCCCACGCTTAATGCCTGAGGTAGCTAATGGCATTAACACATGAAAGAAATCATCAACATGCTTTTGACTCCCATTGGAACCCTTTATTAAAATAGTCCTGACACTTTTTTCTCTGTTTGTAGAACTGGTATGCCAGCAGCCACACGACCAGTACTCTGAACAACAGAGTGATAATTCCCAGAAATACAGCATTTGTTTAGACTGCTCCAGACACAGCCACCTTGACCAGATAACCTCTTCTGGGCTTTGCAGTGCCAAATGAGTATCTGTTCTGGCAAGGCAGGGCCACACTCAAGCAAGGAGCATGGCTCTCCCAGAGCAGCATTCGGCGGAAAAGAAGAAACAAAAATGTCTCCTGTTTACAGCCACCCTGTGCAGTTGTTCTGGAGACTTTTCCATTCTTTTTCTACTGCCACAGGGTGCACACATTGGCAGTGTGCTCAGTGGCCAGGGAGTTGCAGGGACTCCTCAGAGTGTGTCAAGGGAACCTGCTGGTGCCAGAGGGACTCCCACAGCCAACAAGCAAGCCACCAGCCGTTATAAAAAATGTGCATGGAAAAGTGGAAGTATAGAGACTGGTGGTAATATTGTCTTCTGTGTAGTAAAAGTAGTGGTAACTTATTGCCAGAAAATAGTTCCAACAACGGAGTGTCCATTCATCCGGAGAGAAAGAAAGGACAACTAGTTGTGAGCTTTAGCCTTCCCCTACACTTGTATTCTTGTGTGTGAGCCACTGCAGCCATGTTGCTTGCTTTCCCTTCCTACCCTCCTCCCCCTGCCCTGCAGCAGCCCTTATTACCCACAAAAACCATACATGTGTGCCTAAGGAGGAGGGAGTCAATGGGGAATGAGCAGGTCTTGCTGCAGGAGGCACTTTACCCTAATTATCTGAGCTGTGGATTCACCTTCAGACTATAGGCAAGTGGTATTTATCTAGCTTCTGAACAGAAGAGTTGAGAAGGGAAGCAAGCTTTAACCAGAAAAAGAAATTACTTTGGAAAGATGCAGAGGTTTAGATAAAAAGGTTGTGGTCTTAAACAACAAAAGCATTCATTTTGTTATGCTCATCAGATAGAAGTAAAAGCAGTGAATTATAATCTAAAATTATAGCATGCATTTGTACACTACGTCACCTTAAACAAGTGTTTACCTAATACCATATTGCCTTCCTATCTCTTGCACTATGCCATAACATTTTACTAGTTTCAGAATTGTAGCTCCCAAGGTCCATTTATGGTGCTGCTCCGGTCTTTGTTTAAAATAAACTTGAGACAATCTATTACCAGGAAAGTAAAAACCAATAATCTAAAGGCTGATAAAAGACAACTAAGTCAGTGGAAGTGTGTCTAAAGGCAGGACATAAATAGTTCAGCTCTCAGTCGACCTGCTATTTTGGGACAGCTTCAAGCTCCAAATAATTGCAAAATCTTACAATGGTGAATCCTCCCCATAGCTTCTCTTTTAAACTGAAATCCCTAAGGATTTGTGGGAGAGATATATTTCAGAATTGGATTTTTCTTTGGTCCTGAGTGGAATAAAAAGTCACATTTCCTGCAAAGCAAAAATTCCAAAAATTTCAATTTGCAACCACAGAAGCATTTTGTTAGTGTCTTACAGCTAATTTGCTGAGACTTGAACAGTCCAGAAAATATTAGACAGATATAGCATATGAAGCATATTAAAGTTGTATTATAGTGATAATATTCCAATATATTATATTTTTACGCATACAGGCTAATGCAGCAATTTATATTAAAAAAAAACCCAACGAAATAATGCCATCATCATTCTCCGCCTGCCATGCAGCAGCAGTGAACTGGGCACATTAAGAAAAATATACTCTGAGTTGCCTCCCCTCGAATAATCCTTCTTCCTCCATTTCCATCCTGCCTCTTATTTTCAGTGGCCTCTCTGTAATTGTGCTGTTCTTCCAGAAGCAGCTTGGAGTAGCCCTGACGAGAAGAAGAAGTGGTTATTTCTATGAGGAAAGAATACTTGACTCTCCAGTGTCCCAAAAAGCTTGTTTTTATTTCAGCAATTGACTTCTGCACACTAAACTTCAGCATACGGATCCCTCCTGTGGCCATCACTCCAGCTTTCGGACACAGGAAAGCGTAATTTTACCGTCTGGCTGTGGTTTGTACTTTCTGTATAGCAGTGAGAAACATTTCAGCTACACAAAAGCAGAGTCTGGCTGGACTGTCAAGGTTATTTAAAGGGGGATTTGTCAGGATCATGGGACAGTGTCCAAGTTTGGCACTGCTCTGATTTTTTAAATTCAGCTTCTTTAACACTATACCCAGTTTCCCCATTCCTTGACTGTTTGCATGTCTGGTTTTAGCTGTTCTCTCGTGACAGCAGCTACCTGCGGGCAAATGGCAGAACCTGAGACACGTGTCACTCACCCTTCTACAGACCATTTCTTTTGCATTGCTTTGTGTTTGACCTGGTTTTGAATGCATGAGACCTATTTTTACCAGGCTGCATAGGTACTCTGAATTAGCTCATGAAGTTATTAGCCACTCATTTGGGATATTAAGCAACCACAGCCTAGACTACTATTTGTGCGTGTGTGAGCCTGGCTGGGGCAGGTTTGTCTCAGCACGTATTTATTGCTGCAGCTGCCACGGCTAGCAGTGAGTATGGAAGACTTTCTCTTGTTTTCCCTTCAGTCTTGAGATGCCGCAAGTGGTTCATTCCAGGACTCTGCATGCAGGTAATCAAAATGTCCATCTACCTCAGAGATAAATCTCCTGAGGTAGCACTGTGCATCCTCAGCTAGGAGAAGGGGTCCACAGCTGTAGACCAGAGTTTGAGCTAATTCCTAACTCAGCTTTAATCTACATCACCCCAGGTGTGCTCTGGGCGCTGCTCATCAGGAGCAGCACGAACTGCTTTTCTGCTATGGCCTCTGTTTCCTATGACTGGTTAGCTCCCAGCTCTGACTTGTGCTTTCCTTTACTCACTTTCCTCTCTGTTACATGGGAGAGCTGTGCCCTTGCTCAGGTCACTTGCACAGGGCTGCACCATGCCGTGCACGGCCTCGTCCTGCACACTGCCTCTCCTAGCGCAGCAAGACCAAACGTACAAAGGCAAAGTGTGGTTTTGGTTTTGGACATGCAAAACACAGTCGCTCGGGTTTAGCCAAAATCACCTTTTCTCCTGCCTGCTTTAGCCTCCACTTTCATCTTAGCATTCAAAAACATGTTCTCTTTGGGATTTATCTAGAGATGTGCTATTGGACTATAAAAGACACAAAAGACCTCTCACTTTCTTACTGGAGTATTAGCAGAATAACAATCGTAAGCAGTCCAAAATGTTCTTGTCTTTTTCTTCAATCCTGTCGTAAGTGTTACTTTTGGTGGTGGTGGTGGTTGTTTATTAACCCCGCAAGCCCTAATTAAAAAGTCTTGAGGAAAAAAACCCAACAGTTGCGAAATTTCCAGAGCTGGCATTGTGTCCCTCTTGCCCACAGCACGTAGTGTTGTTGCTTAACAATCAACCTAAATACTCCTTGTCTCTTCGCTGCTGAATACATTACACCCGCCTGACGCTTTGTCTCCTAGACCAGCTGAGAAGTTTAATTAACTCTATACTTAGGCAAATGTCATTGCAAAAAGTCAGGAAGGATGAGCTTAGGTGGACCTGGTGCTACCTCTGAGATTACTGCTGACCAGCTCAGAGTAAGATCCACTGAGTGAAACTCAGTGTCTCCTCTTCCATGGTTAAATACGTGCCTAGGCCTGATGGGTGGTGGCTCTTTGTGGATGCTAATTGCAGTGATTTGTGAAAATAGTGAAACTTTTGAACCTGGCTGTGAATGTCCACCTTTCTCCTCCAAATTTGAGTGGTCCCATAGCGGGCTCTGCTGGTAGTATTGGCAGTGCCTGAAATGGAATCTCTAAAAAAGGAAATCCAAAACCAAACAAATTGCAAAAAAATATATTTCTCAATTCTTTGTCACTTTCCTCCTTTTGCTCAAAAAACCAACAAAAAACCACCACCCAAAAAACATTATGCAACTTATTCTTTGCTTAGTAATGCACTTAATCCCCACAAAAGAAACAAATGATTCATTACAGCTCAATGCTTTACCTCCTGGATGAATGTTCTTCAAATTAGGAATGGGTAATTGCTATGAGGCTAAATAACTGAGTATTTTTGAGAAATACTTTTTGAGGTAAACAGCCTTCTGAGAGACAAGAAATATTGCTTTCCAGATTTTCCATCACCAGATCTTGGAAAAAAACATGTGATCTCTTGCAAAGCTGCCGACACAGTGCCATTATGTTCAGGGTCTGAGTAGATATAAGTGGAAAATCCATACTTGCTCACAGGAAACAAATGCAAATTCCTCATACGGAACATGAGTTGGATGGAAACAATCTTTCACCCTCTGATTAAATTTCTGATTAAAAAAAGAAAAAAAAAAAAAAATCCAACCCAGAAATACTTCCCAAAACACTGTTTAAAAAGAAGAGAGAAGAGGAAATCTGGCTAACAATGTAAGAGAAAATTAATCCAAGTCTATCTGAGATCATCTTTCCTTACACAATTCCCAGATTACCTTTTTTTTTAACAGAATCCTAATCAAAAGGTTTATCTGTAACATGTCTTCTTAGAAGCATAAATAGAAAAATTAAGAACAAGAATTTGAAAAGCGAAGGAGGATCTTTCATGGTTAATATTCCTAAAGTTATATTTTTGTTCATATGTAATGAGCTTTTTGCTGTGTTCGTTGGTCAGTATTGCAGGGAAGGAAATGTAGCACGCACTTACAACAGCTAGTTTTTGCTTCAAGTATTTCAAGGATTAAAATAAATCTAAGGTATCTAACGAGAATGAAGTGTAAAAAATTATTTATTTTCCAAAGCATTGAACTGGAGTTTGCAATTGTTCTTAGAAACATTGCTCTTCTGAGCACTGCATCTCAATATCCCGTTTTTACATGAAAATTTTAACTGACATTTCAGAGAGGAAAACATTCTTTTTCCCCAGGAACAAAACTAATTTATGAGAAGATAAAATTAACCATCATCCTTAAAGTTTTCTTTTTGTGCCCAACAAGCAGGCTGTAGAGTACTAGACTCCATGATATGTTTTGAAATGCTTTTTTTAAATCCATATACTATTCTATACTATTACAGCATTATTTCAATTTGAAATAACTTCATTTAAAAAACATGGTGTTGCAATGACCCACGTTTAGAGTCAGTGTACTGAATCAATCCACACATTTATAATGTAACATTCAACCCTGGATTTTCTAAGTTTTTTAAAAATATCTCGTTTTGTCTTATAAGCTCTGTACTTTGTAAGCCTGCATGGCCCTTTAATAATGAAGAACAAGGATGTCAGCAGTTACTGCATCTCAGTTTAGCTTTGTTTGTTAGTTAAGAATTAGCTTCTTTTGTATTTAGTCTTTCTTCTTTTAGTATTGCCACCACCTGCTTAGCAACTTCAGACTTTCCCTGTTCATCTTACAGCTTGCACATATTAAATGCTAACAGGTATCACAACAGTTAAAATTCTTCCTGAAAAAAACTTCCTATTTTGTGTTAACACACAAATCAGTGCAGAAACTCCCGATTCCCTCTCCTATGATGCTCTGCCGACCTGGATGAAAAATAGGCATTTTCTTTTGGAAAAGGACAACACAGAAGAAAACTAAAACAAATGCACAAAATTTAGACCTTTTTTTTTTTCCCCTGGCACACTTCTCAGAGAACATTTGGATTTAAGTTGTCACTCTGAAAGGCAAAAGAGGCTAGCATAAAACTACAAAATGAAATATTTCTGCTTGAAAATGGGGCTGTAATACCTCCTAGGGGTTTAGTCTGGGTGTCCTTCATCTTCCAGGTTTTTAAATCTCTGATCCACGGTCCTCTTTTGCAGGTTCTTGGACAACTGAGATAGATACTAAGAAAAAGATACTCAGTTTAAGTTGTACACCCAAGGGTCTGTGCTTCAACTGAGAGATTTGGAGGTGACCACACTGATGAAGCTTCAAAACCACTGATCTATAGCTTAGGATGGAGGTGATGGGCAGCTGCCCATCTGGCCACTACCCTCCACTGCAGGGCTAAAAGGATCAGTGCCATTCTGAGATGTGCAAGCAGGAACCTGGTGCCAGAACAAATGCTGACGTTCTGCATTTCCCCCTTTTTTGGAAGCTAAGTGTGGAAAGCCAGCTGGCAGCCCAGGACATTCCATCTGTGGAGGTTGTGGAGATGCCAGGCTAGGCTGTTCCCGGGGGGGGACCCCATTCCTGCCTTTGGCAGGTGACACAAACCCACGTGCATGAAACCCTCCAGGAAGGGAGACGGAGTTTCCATTGTGAGGCCGTCTCACCACTTGTCTGGAAGCTAGGTAATTTTTACCTGGCAGCTCAGGAGCGGTTGGCATCGTGCTCCCTCCTGCTGGTTTTCCAGGAAGGTGATGTGAGGAAACTCCCTGCAGCCTTCCCCAAGGGCAGGAGTGAGTCATGGGATCCTACAGCTGGGGTCAGATTCTTACAGACCAGCTGTCTGCCTACAAGCATACTATAACCCAGCTTGTATAACCCAGCCTGCTGCAACTGTACCGTCACCCTGGCGGAAGCTAGCCTGTCCCAAAGTAACACAAACCTGAGGCAGGAGTCAGATATGGGCGGGAAAATCCTTTGCAATAAATCTGGAAGGACTGTGCACAGAGGTGCAAGCCTGCCCAAGAGGATTAGAGGGTAGGTATAGGAGCAATGGCCACCCATCCAAGAAAGAACTAGGAAGCAGCCTTTGGAGCTTACCTCTCACATTGCGTTTGCACACATTGTTCTGGAAAACATCCTCAGAGAAATCCAAATGGGCTTGAAATGCAAAGCCTTTTAGTTGATAGCCTTTAAACTGCTCTTTAAACATTTATGTGTGAAATGAAAACACTCAGGGTTTGGGTTTTTTTTTTTTTAATTTGAAAAACTCGCTTGAACTTTTGCTCTGTACAAAAAGTGTCTGAGGCAGAAGTGTCAAAAAAATCGTTAAAATGTTCACAACTTCACATACCCAGTGCTGAATCATTGTTTTGAATTACAGGCAGTTACTGTGGGTTGAGACATGGGTCTGACTTCTTTTCTCAACAAAGTATTCCTATATGAACAGAAAATGTATCATGTTTTCAACTTCTGTTGAATTCCGTTATGATAGTGAAAAATCATATAATGTTTTCTCCATGCTGCTTTGGTTGGAGTAATTAAAAACTGCCATTATCTTTGTTGCTAGCAAAGCTGTGAACATACTCAAAATACATGTTCCCGTGAAAAGTCACATTGGCTGCAAAAAGCAAAAGAATGGATTTTTTTCTCAACTACATATTTGTTTGTCATTGACCAAAAAAGGGCATCAATCTCTCAGAAGTCTTTCCCTGTTTCTAAAATGTAGCAATGACAGAACATCAGATGCAATGTTTTACTGAAATTTCCAAACACTTCCCCCTGGAAAAACACAGTGATTATGTGCTAGGGACAAATACTGTATCACTGAGTTAGGGGCTACGAAGGGAACTGAGGAAGTCACACTTTAACCCTCTCCGCCAATGTCTTTTCTTAACATTATCACCTAAATTTTAATAAAAATTTATTTTTTCAAGCAATTTAAAGACTGTATTCTGCAGTGCTCATTTTTCGTTATTTTCTTTATCAATAAGAGATAGTTTATAACTGGAAATGGAAATACACTCGTGGAGTGTGATTCTCGAGCTATGGACTCCAGCTGTGGCTCAAGAAGGTGCCTTCCTCAAGTGGGATGATCTTCTCTCTACATGTGGAGACTCCTCAGCTGTTTCACTGCCGGCACCCCAAGTATAATTGGTAGTTAGCAGCCACTGTGGGGCAAAAAGAGACCTTGTCATTATCTACACACCTATATTTGCACAGCTTACAGGCACTGAAGAGACTAACAGGATCATTTCATATGATCAACAGCAATTACAGGCTATAGAGTTACCTCCAGAAATTCCTGCATCAAGTCTCATAACCTGTGGCTGAATTAGAACATATCTTTTTGAGAAAGCTGTAATCTTGATTTACTAGTTTGATTTGATTTCTTTGCTTTATCTGCTTGTGGTTTGAATTAGTTCCAGCTATGTATTTTTGTTTGAAATGGAATTCCTAAATTCCCAAGTGAAAATCAATTAGGCAGCAAGTTGTACTCTCAGGCATATCTTGCACTACTGGTCCTGGGCACAGACACTGTGTGAATTCTTGGACCTATTTATAGTTTTTCAAGTATGCCCCAAAATTGAAATGTAAATTGATGACACGGCTGTGGGGCAACATAATACCTGAAACTGTCCACTGTGATTCAAATACACCTGAGGTGCATTTTAAATGGTCTCTGCTTGCAAACAGTCATAGTTGTAGGGTGCCTCGGTGCTATGGGTTCTCACAGCAGGATAGCTCACCACAGCTTACCTGTAGACTCTTGAGATAGCATGGACCAAGTAGAAATCTCTTACTATCTGCCCTTAGGCATGAATACTGGTGCCAGAACTGCTCTACCCCAGGTTCCCTAGTTCTGAAATTTGCTCCCATTGGAACCCTGCCCTGGCTTCTGTGGGATGGGGTTCCTGACAGTAGGTAAGGAATGTTTATTTGATTTAGTTTTCCAGCTAATCTTTGTTGTTGATTGATTGACTTCTGCCATAGAGGAAAGAAGTATGGTGATGGTGATGCTAGTCCCTATGGGTGATTTTATACAAGATATGGCTTTTAAAAGTCTTAGGTGACCAGATTTCCATTACAGCTGTAAAACAGCTAAGGTTACTTTACCATCCTGCTCCACTCATCCTTGCCTGCTTTCCGCTAGTGGAGGTGGAGAGGATGCATTAGTAATGCAGGTACCCACTGTTATGCTGTGTTTTCTCTTTAGTCTCACAGAAAGAATAATTTTTACATATACAGCATTCTTACTGGAGTCATATTTCTCATGATCTGATGTGTACTATTTTACTAGTATGTCTTTGGCTGTAAGAGGAGAAAGCAGAATGGAGCCAAGGAAGGGGTAAGTAGCACACACTACAGAAATACTGAGAAATGCTGAGTGGGTGGGGGAAGGAAATTACTTCAGAAACTGAAGGAATGAAAAGAGGAAATGACTTCATGCGACAGGTTGCCATGCAATGTCTCGGTATCCAATCACAGGGAACGAGGCAGGTAAACAGGAAAGGAGAAGAAGTATGTCATTCCCCAGTGCAATGGGGAAGGAGCACTATAAGTGCTCAGGGTGGCTTCAGGAGGTGTTCTGAACAGTTAAAGCAAGAAAGGATGCTTGCAACCTAGCCAAGGCTGGTCATAGCAGCTGCCTGGCCTCCCTAGCAAGCTACCTAGGCAACTGGAAAAGCTGTGGGACCATTTTACTGTTAAGCTTAGTCTTAATAATGTGATTTTGGTTTCATTTTTGAGACTTTAATTCATTAATACAGAAGTATATGCAACAAGTAAACCCATAATTCATCCCTACATAAATCTTCTGCTAAAGATGATTCTGAATAAGCTAACAAGTAACCCATTTCCTTCCTACGGACACAATAATCTTTAAAAACAGAATTATGGGCTGTCTTCTGTGTGCCCAGTACAGCTGAAGTAGTCTCAGCAGGTATGTCATTCCCAGCAAGTTAAACATGACCTGGACTGCTGTCTGGCAGCACAGCAAGGCCCACGTCTGTTTGTCTCCAAAGTGGGACAGCTGTATACAAACTGCCCATTGGCTGTGCTCTCTGGCTCTGCTAACTTTCAAGTGCCCAGAAATGATTTGGCATGAGCCAATACCATACAGCAGGGACTGTACAGACAATTTAAAAGAAGTTCTATTTCCAGCGCCTGGGAACGTTCCCAGTTTTATTTGCTCTCATGTACGGAGCCTAAGCGCTCCTGCACTAACCTGCGTGATGTGGTTTAGGGGTTTAAGTCCCAGGGTCTGTGTGCATGTAATCTCTTCCAATACCTAACATAATCTAGGGAAGTTTCTTTGGCAGACAGTAGTAACAGTGGATTAGAGCCTGAACCACAAGAGTCTCCAGAGAATAGGTAGCACATTTGCAAGGCTCTCTTCTGACCTAGCCCAGCTAGTGGCAAAGATCTGGAAGGCTGATAGAGAAGCCGTTGTGCCTCTGCTGACTGCTCCACTCACCCGCTTGGTGACTTCTGCCTCAACCAGCTGCCAGGAAGCAGCAGTCTCTGGTTTTGGTTCTGTGCCAGCTTCTGCAGCCTTGTCCTGTCCTGGCAGTACAGTGTTCCTCACACTGCTGCAGCCTCACTTGCAAAGCATGGAGGTTTATTATTTTTTAATTTTTTTTTTCTTTTTTTTGTAATGTTCTGAGTCTTCCCTCATTTCCTCTGGGGAATTTCACAACAGTTGGATCAGCAGAATAACTTGACCCAAAGATGCTCCATTTTGTACTGATTTCTGTGATTACAGTGGCAAAAGTTGTGGTATCAAGCAGTGTTTTGCTAAGGTCCAGGGAGCTATATAAAAGAACAGTTCTTTGGGGGCTTCCACTGCATGTAATGTATAATGCTGGTGACTGTGGATGTGACCTGTTCTGGCTGCTTTATACAGCTCCACAGGCAGTCCAGGTTTATGACTGTTTTGCATCACCAAGACGATGCAAAGCATCCCAAGAATACTGGTGAATGTGGCCCGCTGATTATACTGTATTTCTTGATACCTGGAGGAGATAATTTTTCTTCTGACTGGAATGCTCTTTGTGATCTTGAATCCTTTTTGATTGCAAACATAGGAGCCAGTACAGGAAAAGCATCCTTAAGCCAAGTTTTCCCACTCACCCAGCTGCTAAAAAATCCCCAGAGGAAATGAGGGAAAACCCTGACTTCAGGAAAGCCTAAAGCTTTGTATTAGGGATGTATTAATAATTGATTTACTGTCCCCTTTTGATCAGTTCTGTGTTAACTGTCATTTGTTTTCTGACCCTAAGGCTATGATGCTCCTAGGCCTAAGCAGTCTGGCTTATGTGGCTCAGGTCTGGATAAGTATCTGACCTTTGGAGAAGGGGCTTTATCCTGACTAAACCACTCTGCTTTTTGATATGCATGCACCTCTGATCAACGACTCCTCAGAAGAAAACAGTTTGGAAAGTACATGAAGTAACTTGCTTTGGTATTTTAGATCAGCTTTAAAATGTGTGAAAGTTACATCAAATAAGCTATGAAGAAAAGAATGAATGTCCTTCCCCAAATCAACTGAATGAATAATTTGCTGTAATCACCTGGCACCTTCTACCTTGTGTCCACATGCTGAGAAACAGAAATCCTGCTTTAACCACTCCATTGTTTAGGGAGACTTTTACAGGATAACCAAGAACATACCGAATCATATTAAACTCTTGACAATTGCTTTCTGGCCGCACATTAGTTAAACATGCTCCCAGATCTTATATTTCAGCAGTCATGCTTTTGACTGTGTTTGCTTGATCTCATTCCTGTAAGCTGCATAACGAGGAGGAAGCTGGAAGGACTGGCTCCAGCTAAGCAGTATTTTTCTGGAAAAGTCTGATCCTTTGGTACTTGAGACTTCGGTCCTGGTGATGCCTATGGCACATGGCAATAGGGGTAGGGCATGACAGCATGAGGGCTCAGGAGAAAGACTGGCAAGAACTAGACTTGTGTCAAGGCCTGCTTTACTAAAGTGCTGGTTTTGCTGACTAAGTCAGTCATGCATATTCAACTAAACACTCCCGTTTAGAAAATTTGCAAGGCTGTGTTCCTTTTCTTGGTGGTAGCAGAGGGATAAGATCTCTCTAGCATCCTTCCTTCTTCCAGGCCCACAGCCCTGAATCCATCCCTGAGTTTCCTTGCTGAGGTACGGGAGCTGATTCTCTCTGAGTTTGCTACTCAAAACGAAAGCACATGTGAAAAAAAGATTCAGGATGCTACAGTCCAATATAGGACACCTTGGGAACAACAGTTTAGACCATGAGGTAATTCTCTGGCGTAAATCTGTAAAAACATACACGTAAAACTTCTGTGACAAAAATGATGACCTGCCCAGGAAACTGAAAGAGAGCTTAACTCATCTGGGGAGAAAGATTCCATTTGTCTGATGCTTTGGTGTCATCCTGACAACAGCCAAGGCAATAATTAAGTCATTAGTGCCAGGGCTCTTTTGCATTCATTTCCCCTGCAGAAGCATACTGCACTGAGTGTGCTTGTTATGTTGGCTTTAGTGACTGTCCTGTTGTAACCAATTTTTATGGATGTTTAGAGTGTTTCCCTCAAACCACTGAAAAAAATGTAGTAGTTTACCATAATAAATGGGTAGCGATGATTTCACTACACTCCATGTTTTAACAGTTGTCAAATGTAATTATTAAAGGAAAAAAAATCGCTGATGCTGATCTCTCTGGACATCTGCTCCATCCTGGTTCACAAACATGTGGAAAAAGACATTTCTAATAAATAAATAAATACATAAATAGATAGATAAATAAATAAAGGTTTAAGGAAGTAAATTTTACATATATCACTCACTGAAAAAAAGAAATCCTCCCCTGGTTGTCCAGCTGACTCAAACCCAGGCTCCATCACACAGTAGTAGCTGGCCTGTCTTTGTGGGATCCCTGCATGTTCCACCAGAGCCCCTGTGGACAGTGTTTTCCACTGGCTGCCTGCCCCAGGCTCCCCTCCATCTGCAGCAACTCTCCCTGTGGAGCAAGCACTCGGGAGTTTGGTGGAATTCAGGCAGTCTGAATGTAGCCCCAAGGCGATCAATAAAAGGCTATGTTACTTTGATCTCCACATCCAGAAGAGTTAATTGTGAGCAGCTTCATTGAGGCAGGCAGGGCGTTTCGCCATAGAAAGATACCCTGAGATACGTACTGAACTCTGGCCACAGAAGGGTTGCGCTCCCCTAACTGAAAGCAGATTTGCTGTTCTGCTTGGAAAAAATCAACAGCAGAAGCAATAAACAACTGGAGCTATTATCTTTAAAATAAAGGAAGGATTTCCAGTTGGCTGGTTTTCCCTTATAAAACTATTTATGGTGCATATTTTTGTATGTGGATAAGGATATTAACATACAAATAAATCAGTCCTCTGAAGAGTGGTGGAAAAAACCTTTGCTGATCATGTGATCAGTAGGTATATTTTCTTCTATTTTAAGTGGAAAGGGTAAAAAAAAGGGGATGGAAAGTGGTGGGGAAGGTGAACAGTCTAAATAAATTAAGTCATGATATATATTTGGACTCTGTCTTAATATACAGCTCTCTAGCAATACGAAATCTATATACTATGACCTTCTTCAGAGTGTGCTGGCTCTAAGATTCTCAATCCTGTTTTCAGCCATATGAGAGCCCAGACTTGGTTCTGGACTTGCCTGAGGCAATAAAACTGTCATGGCTTGAGGTTTTATTTTGCCTTTTCCATAGCCCTGCAGATCTCTACCAGAGCAAGTGATGCCATCACTTTTGGGAGGGATCTGATCTGGTGACAGTTACTACTAGTGGGAAGGTGAAGCCTACCTCATCCTTGGAGTCACTCTGCTGTCGATTATAAATCAGCTGAAAACAACTGCAAGCTACTTCTACTTGCATTTTCAAATTAGCTCTCAAATTCCTTGTTTCTTCCAAACAATAGATTTCTGAAGAAAACTGGGAAAAGAGTGAAACCCTCTCTGTCCACTTCACTAGTGAGAAGATGGATGGGCTGGGTAAGGTCACAGTGCCTTTGCCACCTGCAGCTCTCCCCAGTGTATCTGAATGCAAGCATTCAGGTCACACATTCCTTGGCAGCTCTTTATCCTCATTCTGCTTGGGGCTTTTAAATTTGTTTTTTTAGGTACCTAATTTCAGCCTTTCTTCTTAGCTGTACTAGCAGTTGCTTCTGTGGCATCCTCAAGTGCCTGACAATCTTGAAGTCCCAGGAAAGAAAAACTTTTGCCCAATTTTACAACAACCCTAGGTTAGCCACTTTTGTGCTAGATGTAACTTTACCTGATTCTGCAATCTGACTGAACTGTGCTTTGCATTGCTGGCTTAGCTATCCTTTTTAGCCCTGTATGTGGATAGGTGTATTAGCACACAAATAAAAACTCTTTTTAACCTACCACAAATTCCCTTCAGTGTTTGCTGGAGAAAATTAGTCAAAACTCTTTTTTTTCACTGGCTCCAGATGTATACAGTTCTTCTGTCATTCTCATTTCTGGCTTCCATTTGGTTTCTAACACCAAGAATTGAGACACCAAAACCTCTCTAGGCAACTTGTTCCAGCATTAGACCACCCTGATGGTAAAAAATGCTTTTCCTCATATTTGAATGGAATTTCCTGTATTTTAGTTCGTGCCTTTTGTCTCTAGTCCTGTCACTGGATATGACGGAACAGAGCCTAGGCCCTCTCTTCTTTACTTCCCCCAATCAGGTATTTATACACATTTGATCAGATTCCCCCTGAGCCTTCTTGTTTCTCAGCCTCTCCTCACAGAGCAGATCCTCCAATCCCTTAATTATCCTTGTGGCCCATCGCTGCACTTGGTCCAATTCTTTCTTGTAACGGGGAGGCCGGGACTGCATACAGCACTTCAGATGTATCCTTAATTTCAGATTATCTTAACACTTTACTTGAACAGTTGGGTACCTTTCGATAGGCAAGTATAAACACAGGACATGGCATTCTTAAATAGCAGCGAAGAATCATTAGTGGAAAGCGTTGCTAGTGGATGAGCTAAACATAAAACAAGAAACCCTTTGGACAGGTATTTCAAAGTGATCATATAAATCAGGTGCTGGTTTACTTTCTCGATTATACATGTATAGAAACCATGATTACAGAAAGTACAAGTTCTTTTACATCAAAGACTTGGGTGGCAAATAACTGAAGGTTTAAAGCTACACACTCTGTTCCCATGTGACTTAGGTCAGCCCTTTCCCTCCCTAAATGAGATTGGTAGCAAAGTACCCTCGCATATACTGTGAGAAAGCTTGTCCAAAATGGATTGAAAAACCGAGGTCAGCCGTTTTAGGATAGTAACTCTAAGGACAATGATTGAGAAGAGAAGTAGATGGCAGATGGCTGAAAGGAAAGGAGCAGTTAAGGAGCTAAATTAATCCCAGAGGAGAAGCCTCCTCTGGTGGCCTTTCCTCGTGTCTTATAGACTTGGAGAGGTAAAGCTGAAAGAAGGATTCCTACCAGAATACTGTCCTACCAGACACAGGGATAATGAACTAGCAGTTTCCCTCATCTGATGTGATGACTTTTATGATAAGACCCACCTTTTACAGAGCAGAGACCTCTTCATATAACAGACCCAAGATCAAGCTGCTCAGCCTACAGACTCTTAAATGAACTTGCCAAATCCCAGCATTTGCCTGGGGTTGGTTTGTTTGTAAATGGGGAAACAAGCAATACTCCATGCTCCCTCCCCAGGCCCCATGAGTCCTGGTACATAACCTTTTGCTGCTGTCACCCAAATATTCTTGTGACTGAATTTTACTGCCTGAAACATATGTTGAATGTTTTTTTAGGGCATTACTTTGCTTTAGCATGAAAATGTAATGCATGTCAGATATTTCCCTCTTCCTAAATATTCTGTGGACCCTTACTGGCAACAGTTCCCCCTTCAACTTTATAGGAAAAGGAGATTTTAGTCTTCTGTTTGTTCACTGTGCCAAATGTGCTTGAAGAACTCCATTACTCTGAATAAGTGCCAAACAAGATAATGAACTTCTTCACCCTTCAAAGATCGCACACACGGGGGATTCTGTAGCAACAAGTCCCTCTGAGCAATCCTCTTGCAGACTCATGATAAAAGTTTCACGAGCACAGACATCACGTACTGATGTTGACACTTGTTAGTGACTAGAGGATAAATGACATGCAATGCAGTTGCCTTGATATCCTGTATTCTGACCAGATTTAGCTCATCTTCCTGCCTAATTTCCTTTGTCTTGTTTGTAGTTCTTTTCTCTTTAATTGCTGCTCTAGCCTGTCTTTATAAATTGCATTCCCGCATGTTTACTCGTCAGGGGCACACAGTCACCATGTGACAGGACGTGTGTGCTCAAAACTGACAACGTGTGTGGATCAAAGCCAGCAAGGCAAAGAAAAAGCTTCATAAACAATGCTGTAAATAACATCTGGCTGTCCAAATATGGAAGAACATGGTAGTTTTCCCTCTTTGTTGTTATTTTGTTTTGTCATGGACATCTCCCTATAGACACAAACAAGTCTGAAGTCAGTAATTATGGTACAGATTATTTTAAGCTAATTCTCATCACCAAATGCATATAACAACATGCTGCAGACGGAAAAACCAGACAAGGTGAAGTGAAACTTCAGGAAATGAATGAATCAGTGTTGGAGAACAAAGCTAGGGAAAAAAAAAAAAGAATCCAAGCCAATTAAGAAACACATGGAAAACAATTAAAAGAATCTCACTAAATGTCCTCACCTCGTCCTACTACATTGACACACAAGTTTTTCAACTTATCTGAATATCAGAAATTGGAATACAAAAAAAGGAGAAATGTCCAAACCCACAAAGGAGTGGGTTAGACAAAATCAGTCCTGGCTCTGAAAACGCTCCTACTTTTGTTTTGTTTTCTAAGTCAAAATCGGACTGGATGCTACTTTGCTCGGATTCTTGGCTGCAGGTTTGAACCTAAGCTGCTGCTGTTGCTTTGGCAAGTTGGATAAAAAGGTGGATGAGAAATTCATTTGCCCACAACCCCAAGGTTGTCAGACACTGGCTATTTTTCTGGAATCAGTGTAGAAAGATGTGATGTGCATATAAAGCCCCGCCAGAGGACAGTGGGCATCTGCTAATACTATAAAATGGAAATAAAACAGGAATTATCATTCCTTCATTCACTGAATTTAAATTTTTTATCTTTTTCTATTGGGAACTTTCCTTTTCTTTGTACAGGGTCCTGTTCTATGAAGTCTGCTTTTGGTTGGAACCTCATAAACGTAATAGTAAAGCCAAATAACTTTATAAATGCCTAAATTAATTTGAATGCCTGGATCTACAGATTCAAGAAGGCTTTAGTCTCTGTTAAGATTTTTGAGTGTTCAAACAAGCTAGATGATACTGAAATATGCTCCGATTTTCAGTATTCTCTCTTCAGAGAGGTAAATGGATGCCTCTTGGATTGTACTAGCTATAACCTAGGCTGGTGGCAAAAAACTAGAGGCTTTTCCTATTCCTTTCCTCAGTGTTTGCGGTCTTATAAAAAAGGGGAAACATAATTAATCCTCTTTGTTTGTGCATGAATATAAGATCTCATGCATATTCAGAAAAATCTACTGTTTTAGAACTGATTAAACACACCATTATGTATTCCCAGAGATTTAAATAGTGTTGTTGCCAGGTTCAGATAGAGCTGACAAAAATTCATGGTTTCCAGGAGAATGCAAGTCACTCCTGACTTTGGTTCATTGCATAGGTGCAGAAAGAAATTCCGGTTGTCACACATTTCTGTCTGCAGCAGGCAATATTTTTCACATCAAAATTGCTTCACTCCAGGCTGGCAACAAGCTGTGCGCAAGAGCCCCACTGAGGCTGCTAAAAAGCTCTGCATAACTCTGGGGATGTGATGCTCATCCCAGCTTCAGCATAGAAAAGGGACTTACAGCTACTCAAACTGATAATGAAAGGGTTAAAATTACTTGTTTTCTGTTATAACCTCATCTGAATCTCAGTGAACTCCAACAGAGGATGGTTTAGGAGTAGGTGTCAATAAATGCCCTCATCTTCTGTGAATTCAGAAAATGATTGAGTCGAGCAAAGATAATCTGTGATTCTGGGAATTGCTGGTGCTTTCTGTTGGTGATTTTTGAGCAGTTAATGCTTGTGTTTGTAAATAATTCTCCAACCATTCAAAACAGCTTGCCTCTTTTTCTGCAGGCTATCCACACACTTGCAGGATATGTATACAAATATGTATACAAATATGGATCTTAAATCATATGGTCAATGCAGTTGAGACTCTTGAACAGTATTTCTAACATTGTCAAGACAAAAGTATGTGCCATTTAGACCATATTCATGCTAATAAAGTGATACACATTTACTATCCCCCTAAATCTCCAGGCAAGTGCTCTTTCAAAATTTATTTCTACCATAGTACAGATGCTGACCCTTGTAAAGAACAGTTATATTAAAACCAGGCATAAGGGAGTAAGTGGGACATTTTAGAAGTGCAAAGTCTGCATCAGGTCAAGGCATTGTGCTCTTTACAGATAGTTAAAGATATTAGAAGACTGTGTAAGATGACCATTTGCCTGTTCATAAAATCAGATGGATGCAGCTTGACAACTCTGTCTGGAGCATCTGGTGCTACTAGATGCTGACTAGGATGATAAGTATTTGTATTATGTATCATTTATCTAGAAGAATCTGGACAGAACAGGTATTTATTACCCAAATGACTCTATAATGTCGATTGTTTTATCATACCACCTACATACAGAAATAGTGAATTCGTACACCAAAGCCTGCAGCACTTCCTGAACTTTTCCCACTGTGTTGTGAAAATTTTGCTTTCTTCCCTGTTCTGGTCAAAGTAAATCAGCTCTCAAATAAACAACCATGTATATGAGCCTTCAAAGACAAGCAGAGTTAGGGAGAAACTCCACGCTGCACCTTTTAAAAAGTGCAGATGAGAACATCTGAGGAGGAGATGATATTTCTATCATATGAAGCCCCATGGTGCCTTCCCAACCACGAGCTGTTCCAGGTCCTCCTGGCACAGAATCATCCTGGCAGAGAACTGAGATAGACCTGTGAGCAGCCAAAGCTGTAAGAGCCTCCCCCAGCCATCTGACAACCTTCAGTGCTCCCTGAGGCACTGCCGGGCTGCTCTGCAGCCCCAGAAATCCTGCCTATGCCAAGGGCCTGCGCTTGGCCCGCTGTGGATGCCAGAGTAAGAGATAAAGCCGTCAGGAGGCAGCCACAGGGCTGTCTGTCAAAGACTGCACAAAGAAATCCTTTTTGGGGAGAACATTACTGCTCTCCAGCATTACTCCAGCTGGTGTGGAGGACTTAGAAGAGGATGGATAAGGGATTGGGATGGGGAGAGAATTCAGTTAACGTTCAGACACTGGATTTGAACATTTTTACTCTGTTTAGTTTATCTGCCTTTTGGTGTATTCAGATGATCTGTCAGCAGGAGAGGAGTTTCCAAAAAGTGTTGGAGGGAGATGTCTGGGCTTGGGTTTGGGCAGGGAGAACCAGCAGATGTAGAGAGCTCATCCCCAAGCTTTCTTCATGTCAGTGGCACAGTTTTAAGGACCTTGCCTTCTTCCTCAAGCTTCTAACGGATCGTGGGGGACCTATGGTACTTCACCAGGCAGGAACAGTGATCAAACTCAGCTTAAACATTAACATAAAAATAATTATTATTGGCATCACATAACAAGAAAAGGTATGATTAGAGTAATAGTGTTTATTTTTAAACTGAGAGACAGTAAATTTCCAGTGTTGATAGAAAAGCGCCAATGAATGAAAATTATAAAATATTTTTTTTGCAAGACTTTTATTTTATTTGTCAGCAGCAGCCTGATGTTGGCACATATCTTAATTAGGGCATTATTTTTGCGTGTTTATTCTTTTATTCTTCAGCCCAAATGACACATTCCTGGAAATATATAAAGAAGACAAAGGAGAAGATGGCAGGAGAGTGCCATCCCACATTACACCTAGAATATCTATCTTACTTGGTGACTTCATAGGTGCTATATGGATGCTTCCCTACATGAGAAGAGGATGGCTTTCATTAAAGTTTTAAATAAGAAAACCTTCAGAAGGGAAAATAGAAAAAAAAAAGAAAATTAATAAACCAGAAAACTTTAACAAAATATTTCACCCCCAAAAGAGACTTTTAAAATTATGTGCCTGATAATCTTGCTGTCTCTTTCAGTTTCCCTTTTGGAGGAAAGCCAATGTGAAGCTTATGACAGGATAGTTATTCCCCTGAAATATTGATTTCCTTGAATCTGTTGATTTAGCTTATGAGCCTGACTATTAGAAAAAAGTGTCATCAATCACTATCTGTGTGCAGGAGACGAGAATGTCTACAAAGTTCTCTAGATTTGTTCTAGTCTTTCATATCAGTGTTTTGAAGATTTATTGATATGCCTATGCTAAAAGTGGAAGATTTTGTTGGTGTTAAGTAGCTTACTTCCTGTTTTCTCTAAGGAAATGACCAGAAAGCTACGGTTTTGCCCCAGAGGCAGGGTACTTCAGGCAGCTGTTTATTAGCTTTCCTACACAGCATGTGCAGACAATCTCCACCAGATCAAGTGAGGAGGAGATAGATACATTTTTTAAAGCAGTCATTTTGCTGATAAACTCCAAATAAGTTTTTCTATGTGTTCTGTCTGGTGGTGTAGCAGGTAGAAAGAATGTGAGGTGAGAGTTATTTAGACTGAGTCTTAGGTAAGTGAGAGACTTTTATTTTCAGAAGCGCATTCCCTGCTTGCATTGCGCCCACAAAATCCAAGTGTGCTCCCCAGTCTTGACAGCGAGAGTATATGTTAAAACAAGAAGAGTTTTTTTCTTAAAAAACGTATGTGCATGTGCTCAGTTGCTCTCTCCTCACTGTAGAGTCACTCCTGTAGACTCTTTCCCCATCCCCATCCTGCCTGGTTTCCTGCTACGTGTTTAAAGAAACAGAATATATATCCTCATAAAAATAATACATAGTCATTTGTTCAGAAGAAAGAATGTCACCATTTGAGTTAGCAGGAATATTTCCTTCTGCATCAAGAGGCCTGACTGAGACAGGCACGTCTGACTTGGGATTCGATGTTAACCAAGCAGATGTAGTTTTGACTTTCGGATGTTAAAAATAAGCCAGTGATAACCGGATAACTGTCTATTTTGAAACGATTTTTTCCTTGGATACAGAGAGAGACAGCGTGTGTGCTTCCAACATCTGTACTTTTTCTTATTTGTGAGTGCATGAAAACAGGAAAATAGCATGAAAGATCTGAAGTGGAATTTTTGTTGTATCACAATTCTGCCAATGAACTTCCACTGGAAAGAAATCGACAGTTTTAATTGTGTTTTTTAAGCATGTAATATACAATTCATTATTGTGTCATGCATCCTATGATTGTGAGATACTCTTTATTACTCATTGTTATATCAGGCAACATTTCTCTCCTACATACATCTGGTTTTATGTAGTTCCTAGCAATGGAAAAAAACATAGCACATGCTTTGTGGCATCTCTTCACAGCTGAATTTCCTTTGCTTGCTTTTTAGAGGGTACTTAGCATTTCCTTGGAACTTGATATTTCTAAAGCAAGTCTTTATTTACAAGTGATGACATTAAAGATGAATAAACAAAGAGAATCAGTTCAGCAATATAATTCTGAAGTCAATCAAGAAACTCATAGTAATTAATAGATACTTCATTTTAATCTCCTACAACAGATGCATGTGCTTCTCTTGGCAGTAAACTGCTTTCAGGGACTAATTTGACACCATATGGGTGTCAGATTTCTGATCTCAACAACTGCTTAATTAATTGATGTCTGTATCTTTGAATGGGTTGTGTCGGCTCGGATCAAAAACATAAGCATGCTATACAACTGTCAATAGAGACAGCTTTTCTTAGAGATGAGTGCAGCATAACACCAAAATTTGGGATATGTTATGTTTATGATTGATTTCACCTGGATATCATGTTGCCATAAGTGTGAGAAAGAGAGAGGAGCCAGAAACCAAAGGCAGTGCTGGGAAGCGCATACATAAGGTATTGCTAACCCCCAAAATCATGAATCATTCTCCCTAATAAAAACAACTAAACAAAAACAAAACCCAGACATGGTCCTGAAAGTGGTATGCTGTAGAAACAGATACAAAGAAACTTCAGGTTTTAAAATTTTCTCTGGTCCATTCCAACAAATGGAGCCTGGCATTTGGGAAAACTTACAGTGTATGTGATTTGACATCAGATGCTCCAAGACTGTTTCCACTGCAGTTCTGCTCACCCCATCTCTCAAAGATAGAGAAGATGCAGACAAAAGGTTGACAAAGATAATGAAAGGTATGGAATCAGTAGAAGAATTATAACTCCTCAGCTGTAAAAGAGAAGACTAATACAGCTAATCTGCTATATTGACTGATATAGGGAAAGTGAATAAGCACCCTAGGTGAATAGGCACCATTTATTCACTATTTCTTACCACACAAGAAGGTACACTGGGTTGAAATTATGAGGTACAGTGTTTGCAAAAGAAAGCAAGCAATTTTTTCACCCAATGCATTATTAATTCACTGTCACAGGATGTTGTGGAAGCCAAGAGATATAAATGGATTCATAAAAGGAATACATAATTTTACAAAGAATAGGTCCATTGATGAACATCAAAAACAATAGCCCAGATGCAACTTCTGGCTCAAAAATTCTCTGAACTCTTGATTGCTGGTGTGGAAGGATCATTTGAGTTTGCCTGTTTCCTTCTGTTCTTTACTTAGCCAACCTCAGCTGGCCAGTGTCACAGGAAGGCTACTGAGCTAGATAGATTTGGTTGGCCCCATCATGGTCTTTCCATTTTAAAAAGAAGAAGTCAATAAAAAAAGTGGAGTTTTGTAAAAATTCCACGTATCTCGTCTTTATCCATTGTGTCCTGTTTCTACTTATAACCACAAAAGGACAAAAAACTTAAGTGTGTGTGGTGGGGAGGAGAATCTTGTTGCGAAAAATACTGTCATTTTACACAAACTCTGCATGTTCACAAAGAAATATGAATTCCATCAGGAGAATCAGAAGAGCTATGCTTTGGACCCTGATCGAGAATTGTCACAAATGTCTTTGAAACTATTGCATTCTTCTTTCCTTCAATTTTTTTTCTTTTTAATTATGTTTCTTGTAACTGTAAAGATGAAAAGGTTATGTTGTTTCTTACAGCTGTATCAGAAAGGGAATTCCCTATTTTTGTGAGGAACATTGAGACTTCTTCTGTCAAGCATGTTTCTTATACCACAGTCTGAGGACAGTAAAATTTAACTTGTGCTTTAAAGTATGGTTTTAGTTCCAGTTTAAGAGGGGTTTTCTGGATTCAGAGTCTGAGTTCTTGGCTGATCTCTACCAAAAATTTTGATCCAATACTCAGTATCACTTTCCTTTCCACCCTACCCAGGAATGTTCATCTCCCTTACCTATTGCACGTCTGTCTCATGGACCTGCAGGCTGCACTGCAGATATAGTTAACTAATTGCAAACAACATCTTGAGATAGCAGCTGCATCCTGCTGAGTATAAATTTAATCTTGCTCTTTGCTAACAGCTCATTCTTACAGAGGACAGAGATCACTGGAAGCATCCTACACCATGTCTTTGGCAAATGCTGTTTCTCCACTGGATGGAATTCATAAGCTTCCAGAGACATCCCAGAGGATAAGCCTTGCCTGAGGTAGGTGATTCATTGTGGTGCAGTGTGTGACATTGCTGGGACGACTCACAATACTCTCGGACCACAGCAGAATGGCATGGAGATTATCAGCTCACATCCTTGGACAGAGAGAGAGAAGGGGTGGCATCAACCTGCATCTGTAGTTTTCAGTGTCTCTTTTCCTGGAGGTATGATGTGGGAGCATAGAAAACAACTCCTTTAATGAAACTGAATAACTCAAATGTAACTTGCTTTATAAAGTGTCACCAGAAGTCTGTGTGGGCCAAGGAGGTGTGTTAGATCAACTATACGGGCTCCTTAGTATGACCTCCCTTATGAGTTACTGTTTCAGGAAATATTATCTTAACTTTATGCTCAAACAATCATATGATCTTTACCACATAAGGACTAGTATGAAAAATGAAAATGAAAATTCATTTGGCATTGCGAGAAAAAGAAAAAGGAATATCCAAAATTAATGCAAATTACCATCAAGTACTGACTTACTCCAAATGATGCATGATTAACATTTGGTGAAGTCTGAACTTTTCAGGTTTGTGGTTTCATCTGTATTAGCTATCAGTAATGCAAAAAAGAAGCAGAAGTGTTTTTTTTAAAGTAAGACTTTCTTACTGACACTTGTCAGTGAGAACAGAACCGTAACTGACACAAGTCATGAATCATAATTATTGGAAATCACTAGAAATACACTTGTCTCTTCCTCTACTCTTTCTCCTGGAAGAATGCTTCCTTTATGGTTCTCATCAAATTAAATGGCAGTAACTGGTCAGGTATAGACTACCAGTGGTTGTCATGCAAGCTGTAACTGGAAATCTAAAAATGCACCACCAAAACCTAATAGTGAAACTGTGGGCTCAAGATGACAGATGAAGCAGAAATGGTAGGTGTGAGTTTCTAGCGCAGGCTGCCTGCTGACATCAAGCCATTTCCTGCTCACCTTACTCTTGTAAGTAGCCCTAAGGAGATCAGCTAAATCAATCATGCAATCAAAACTGCTTTTGAACGTCTTGCTTCTCTACAGAAATCTCCTAAAACAAGACTAGTAATTTCATGTACAAAGGTGTTTTCTATCAGCCCTTGTAGCATCTTACTCCCCTTTTTAGAAGTCAGTTCTTTCCCCTCCGTGTAGCCTTCCCCACCTCACTCTCTTTCACCACTCCATCTAGAGAGTACTGCTGGAACAGTGATTTCTGGCCCCCAAACTAAGCAATGTGCTAGAAATGGGGGCTTATACACTGTGTAAGCAACTAAATATGATACAAATACTTAAAGGGGAAAAACAGAATTCAGAACAACCGAAGTAGACATACATTGCAATGACTGCACAGGAAACATTAGTACAGAACACCAGCAAAACACAGATGACTGATTGCATTTGGCCTCTTGCTTGGACTTGTTCCAGATATCCAGCCACACACATTCTGCTCAGTATCTCAGTGTGGGATCTTAAAAAGGTGCTGCAGAAATTGCGAAATTAGTGTCCAGTTTGATGCAATCTTGTCTAATCATTTTCTCACAGCCGTACATTGCAGCTCGTGTTTCCTGAGTCCCATGTCTCCCCTGAGTAATCACGTCTCTCCTTCCCTTCCTCTTTTATCTCCATGTTTCTCCCTTGCTTCCTTTTCCTATTTGACTAACTCTTCGGCACCATTATTCTATCCCCCTGTTCTTCCAGACGCATATTCATCAGTGGGTGTAAATGAGCATCGATGTCACAGGGAGCGATGTCAGCTAAAAACCTGGCTGACAACACTTGTTTGAAATGCAGAAATGCAGTCTTTCACCCCTGCCCCTCCTCACTGTGAACGCTTTGCCTCTGTGCTGCATGCCAGTGTCTGGCGCAGCCCCTCCTCACCACCTCATTCTGTTTCAGTGTGAACCATGCACAGGGCTCTCTCTTGATGGCAAGAGTTAAGGCACTCGGGCAAAAAGGACCTGACAACCCGACAAGAGTAACTTTGTGTTGCTGTAACACTGCTACTAAGAAACAACGATTCAGGCTGCTGTTCTGCAGTGGTGGAGCAGCTACATCAGGTAAATCCTCACCGCAACTCAGCAAGAAGACCAAGCTCTCAATCTTTCTGCTAGTCTTCTCATATTTTTCTAAGTCCCTATCAGCCCTTTCATGCATGCGCACCAAACACTGATTGCAGGCTGGCGGTCTTGTCATGTTAAGAAAACAATGGCTTAGGTCCAAGCTACAGTGTTTTTCTTTCTGTGGGATGATCAAAGGACTATAAACAAAGGCACAGAGAGGGTCTCCCAAACAGGTTTCTGCAGTGATTGCACTGAGGTTGCAGACAATGGACAAAATACAGTAAAATCAGTGAAAGTGAAAGAGGACTGGTAGAGAAAACAATGTTTTCAGAGACTCCGAGAACCCAGTCAGCTGATGAAAAGGTGATGTAGTTACATGTAACTGCCCCCCTCTGATTTCTGATTAACTCAGTGATAGTCCTCATCAAGAGAGCTCAGGTTAGCCTGTTTCATTTTGATGTTTTTATCTCCTTTACCTTATGACACTATTGTTCCAGCCTGTGGCCCCAGAGAGATCCTGCTCGCTCCCCCCTGGACCATTGTAAGAAGAATGGTAGATCCAAGGGTGTTGGAGAAGCCTGCAGCATTGTTTTGCTGTCATGCAAACCTGGCTACATTATCATTATTATCATAGACTGACATCTTTCATTGCCTTTTCTGTTTTCCAAGACAAAAGAGCCAGCTGAGACTGGAACAAAGGAGAATACAGGGAAAAGGAGAGAATATGTCAAGCAAGAATAGTTTGGAAAGGGCCAAAACTGGAAAAGGAAGTCTAATTCTAGCCTCATCCAGGGGAAAAAAGTTTTTTGAGAAATGTAAACAAATCAGGAAATCCTGGCACTTACTCCAGTTCCGATTTGGTGAAACACACCAGCCCTTTCCCTGTGTATGAGCTGCTGTTTGTGAATGAAATCCAGATTAGGTTGTTCATTGAGCCCTGCCAGTCCCACAGTTTCCAGGTTTCCTTTTGCCTATGGCATAGCTTAAACCTTAAAATAATAATAATAAAAAAACCATATGCATGTTATTAACTCTCCATATTCAAATGGAAATACAATGCTATCATAAATCTCTTTTTTTTTTTTTTTTTTTTTTTTTTTTTTGCTAATGTAAATTCCTTTCTCCAGCATGAAGCTGCAGGAAAGCCATTGTATCTGTGCAATCTAAACTTGAAAGGGAATTTTTGTTAAACTAGTTATGATAGGGGAAACATGTTTTTCACTGAGTTGAAAGATTAAAGTTGGCCATAAAAAGGGGTGGAGGGGCTGGGGGAGGATTATTGGTTGCTCAACTAATGATTAGATACAGGACTTCAAGGACAAATTAAGGAGCACAAAAAGAAAGATTTCTGAAGATAAGTGAAACCAGTTCCAATAATATCAAATAAGAGATGCCTTCTTTATCATGGGTTTTAATCTCCCCTAGTTCTATTCTACCTCTATTAGTCTAATTAGACAAAGAGTGTAAACCCCAAAAGAGACAACCAATCTTTTGTAGACCTCAAAGCCTGCCCAGCGTATGTGTCTTCCAACTTACCCTTCTTTTTTGCCTGTCTCTCAGTGCAGGTAATTTCCCTCTCTTCTGTGATTCCAGATTAAACGGCTTCTTTGCAATATTTTTTCTTCCCTTGATTTTATTTTTGATTCCTTACAGAAATATGACACTGGTTGCCAAAATTCCCTTTTTCCTGATTCAGAATGGTTTCTGGCTCATTAATGCTGTCTGTTTAGGGTAGGGAGGGGGAGCAGGAAGAGCAGAGGGGATTGAATACGGGTGCTCTTACCTAGGGCAGGTTTTGTATTTGCTGCAGTGCAGGGACTATTGGGGGCTAAACTAAGGATACATCGGGAGCCATAAAAATAAACCTGGGAGCGGTGGAATTCATCATGTAGCTCTAAATGGCCCAAAGAGGTGTACCTTGTCCATGAGAAATGAGAAAAAGACTGTCAGAATGACAAGTGGTTGCAATGACGAACTTTCATTAAAAGTCTGTCTGCACAGTGAATTGCAAGGAGTTAAGGTAAAAATCCCAGCTGATTTGGGCCTTGTGGGTGGCTTTGGCTAAGGACTGAGGAAGTCAGGAGCAAATTCAGCCCTGCTCTAAGGTGGACACACATGGAAAGATGCAACTGAGATGTTGCCTCTGTGCCTTGCACACTCTCATTCAAACCCTTGTGAAATTAAAATGTTGGAAAAGTTACTTGAACTGCTGAAGAGCTGGAGCTCTTCAAGCAAGGCATCTACATTCTACCATGATATTAACATAGCAGCATTTTTCCTTGTGGAATCTTCCTTACTGTGATTTAGGTGGTAAAACTAATGTGACAGTGTTTGGTTTTGGTTTCTTTTTTTTAGTGGTAGGAGCTAGAGCTCCATTTTTAAAAATGACATGGCCTAAAATACAATTCTGCAAAGTTTCTGAAATTTTACTTTTCTGGCAGGTTTGGGGGTTTTTTTTTTCAAATACTTGTCTTTTCTTAGCACAAATATTTCTGCGGCTAGAAACTGGAAAATGTTGCTACCCGTCCAGATTTCCCCAAATTTTTTTAAAAAGAAAATGCTATAAAGCACTTTCTCCATTGGCTAAAACCTCTTCCATTTCTTCGTTTAAAGCCTGACTACAGTGCACAGTACGAATGGGGGTTATAGCTGCTGTGTGAGACACCATCCTCCAGACTGTGAAAAATCGGTCCTTTCCATATGGTTTGTCACCCACCTGGACCCACAAAAGCTGCAGCCCAACACCTGCTCCTCTTCTCTTTCTGAAGGGTGCTGGGTTTAAGGCGCAGGAGGTGGGAAGGGGTGGACAGAGGTGGGCTGAGGCCAAGGAGGGCTCATTACATGCCACGGTGCTGGAGCCTCGAGCTCCCAGCTGAACTCCTGCCTCCCAGCTATGCAAGCCACGGGGAATGTCAGACAGAGACAGGAGAGCTTATTTAGGGTTGTCATTTGGGGGACCTTTCTTGTAGGATTACTACCACCTTTCAGTATAGGTAGGATTCCAGCTCCTTGCACATCAGTAGAGGGCTTTCCATGGTCTGCAGAGGCAATAGCAGTGAGTCAGCTACCCAGAACACAGCATCGTAACTGCATTCCTCCATCCAAAAGAGGCATTTGTAGGAACTGCAAAAAAAAAAAAAAAAGAAAAATAAAAATTAAATATACATTACTTTTTTGGTTTAACTTTACTGCTGCCAGGGCTTTAAAAAACAACTCTTCTTCTTTTTTTTTTTTTTTTTTTTTTTTTTTTTCATGCCAGGGCACAATTAATGATGAATAAAATAACTTGGAGAGAAATGAAGTTACAGACCCATCTCTGACTGCCTTCTGTTGGTCTGGAACAAAAACCAAAATCCACCACATGTGACTGAGCTCTCAGAGGAGTGCTTGCAAGAGCCATAGATGGTACATCTCTGTTAGCCTGTCAAGGGAAAACTGCAGCAGCAGCGCTATTAATTTCAGGCCGTTTCTGTAGCCTGCATAGCGCTGTATTCTCCAGCGTGGAAAAGAAGGGAAACAGGTGCTCCGTCTCCTCAGCATCTGGTTTGGATGACCACAATACGCCAAACACCTGCACTTTGCAGTCCCGCCAAGCCTTGCCTGCTATTGTATTAGGCAGGACTGACTGCCTACAGCAATAAAAGACATTGTTTATCAGTTGTACCAGAGGAACGTGGATTGTGAGGAGGGGACAGAACAAAAAAACCTGGAAAAAAAACCCCAACAAAACAACAAAAACTCCAAACCACTAATAGGAAAGAAAATCTATTCTCTAGCTTGAATACTTTTGACCAGGAAAAGTCTTTTATTATTTTCTTTTTCAGAGTCTGGGAAAGGGAGACCAGCCCTGTGGCAGGTTTTCCTGTCTGAACAGGCAGTTGGCACTTGTGTTAAGAGGGTGATAGGTTTTTAGTATCAGGTATCAGGTTTTAGGACTTGAAGAGGAACTGCAGTTTCACATTTTAATACAGAATTGTTTTTACAGACTGTGCCGAGTTTTATCTCTGTAGCTCTGACTATAAACATGATGATTCACATCTTACTAAGAATGGATTTAGGGCTATTTAGGATTAAAACTGAAACTTTGCCCAGAACCTTAGACACTGCAGTTTATTCTATTTTAGGTTTCCTCTTCAGGGCTGGCAAAGCCATCTCCTTGAATGTGAAACAACTGCTACATTCAGAAAACCAAGTCCAGGGCAGCGCATTTTAGAAGATGCTGTAATGAGAGCTGTCCTAGCAAAGCCAACAGCATCACTCACATCCTTAAAATCACACACAGAATTTAGGATGTCTCTAAAGATGATCAATACCAAAACAAAGGATTGGCAGATAATCTACCTAGCCCTTGTGAAAGATGCTTAATTCAGGGGCATTTTACTTTTCCTTACCTGCAAAACCGGGATGGTGATGGCTCCTGTGTTTGCTTTTGTTTTTGCGGGAGGTGCACATAGCCTTTGCGCTCCCCAGGGGAAAGCCTTTCCAGAAGCGGCGGGCCCTTCCCTCGGCCGTGGCCGGGGCTGCAGCACCAGGCCGGCGCTGCTCTCCGGCGCGAAGCCCGGGCGCCGGCTCCTGGGGACCGGCAGCCGGGACCGGGCTCGTCCCTTTGCCCCGAGCCCCAACTAGCGACAGCCCGGCGGAACTGCAGCAGGGCCGGCAGGCTGAAGAGAACACTGCTCACTTCAGGCGAGTTCGTCCGCAGTGGGGAAAAAGCTCGCCTAGCCACCTTGAGCTGGGGCTGTTCCGCTGGCCTTAAAATGGCAGTGACATTGGGCTTAGATGCCAAGGAAGATGAGTATCATCTTATCTCTCAGCCTTTTGGAAAATGTTTCAGAATGGGAGGAATCATATAATCAGAATCACAGAATCACAAAATGGTTTGGGTTGGAAGGGACCTTAAAGCTCATCTAATTCCAGCTCCCTGCCATGGAACACCTGCAGGAACACCTTCCACTAGACCAGGTTGCTCCAAGCCCCATCTAACCTGGTCTTGAACACTGACAGGGATGGGGCAGCCACAGCTTCTCTGGACAACCTGTTCCAGTGTCTCACCACCCTCACAGTAAAGAATTTCTTCCTTATATTTAATCTAAATCTACTCTCTTTCAGCTTAAAGCCATTCCCCCTTGACCTATCCCTACATGCCCTTGTAAAAAGTCCATCTCCAGATTTCTTGTAGGCCCCCGTTAGGTACTGGAAGGCTGCTCTGTGGTGTCCCTGGAGCCTTCTCTTCTCCATGCTGAACAAGCTCAAAATCTCTCTTCCAACTGGCATGAGGAGCACTTTGATGACAGAAGATACTTCTGTGGAGTGGTGGACATGACGATAAAAACAGGTAAAGAAAATCTGACAGTGCTTATGAAAAAAGTAGAGCCATTAAGTACTCAGCTCAAGAACATAAAAGGACACCTGCAAGACGACATATGGAGCCCTGGATTTTGTTAGATAACAGCTTTTTTTCTTTCTGTCTGCAGCGATCTATCTAACTTCCCAGCTTGCTACATCTCACACTTAAATGCCGGTGTTTAAGGTCCACAGCTATCCATTCAGATGAATGATGGCATAAGACATAAAGCTGAAATAGGCTAAAACATAAAGTGGAAAAATGGGAATAGGTGGGAACTATTGTTATACTCATCAGAGGGTTGATATGTAGCACTCACTACTGCACTCCATGGACATAGTTAAAGGCAAAAACTCATGCTCAGAGAAATTTGGTGTTGCTACACTAGTGAAATTACACTAGAAGGGAAGTACTTCCAGTTCCTTGGGACTTTTTTTTTTCTGTCTAAGCAGATGCATCTTCTCAGAGTCACTCTCTTTTTACAGTAACCACGATGACTAATTGCATATTTGGATAAAGAATGGGGAATCTTATTTCCAGCATATGAAGTGTCGTGAATTAGCCATCACTGAATTCAGTCCCAATCCTGGATTAAGTTATGCTCTCATTGGCCCCTATATACAAATTATGAAATTTAAGGCTGTGGAGATATATATCCATATATTATATATGGAGAGAGAAAGAAAGAAGAGAAAAATATGAGAAGATGTACATTTAACTGGTAGAAGCTCAGATTTTAAACTCAGCAGTTTGCAGAATGCTCCTGATAACAGAGCTGTGATTGGAGGCTGGTAAATCTGCAATATCATTTTTCAAATTGGTTAAATGATGAGTTCCACTCAAAAAAGTTGTTAAACCAAGTTCTGATCCCTAGGGATTGAGTACACTGACTATCACTTGTGCAGTCAGGAAAATCCGGTTCTTAGGAATGACCATTTATTCCTGGTAATGATTAAATAGGTTCCACAAGATCATTTGAAAAGTGGTTTGTTTAAATACCATTTATTTGAAGGCCATTAAGTCTCTGGAGTTCAAGGGTAGCAAGGGAGATAATGTCAAGGCAATGATACCACATCTCTATTTTATGACACCAACTGCGCCATAGATCATACTTTGTACATGATTGAAGTGTGGAGAAAATTCTGTTCTATTAATCCATCTTATCCTTCACCTTCTATCAAGACAGTTCATATTAAGAAGAAAGTTGGGAGGAAAAGGAAGTTAGGACATGAGCCATAAGCAATCTGTTTGCCAAAAGCTACAGTCACTGCACTGTGAGATCTTTTCTGCAGTGAAATTTCTTGTCATGGTGCCATTATGATTCACCATCTTCTGAAAAACAGTTTTGTGTATTTGCTTAAAATCAATCACCTGCTGTCTGGTGATATTTGGGTGCTGTTTCAAGGGTCGCTCCAGAGGTGCTGTTCTCAGAGGTACCACTGCTTGTTCGTCTAGTGGAAAGCAGAATGGGTGGAAACCCAGCCCTACAGAAGTGGGTGGCAGAGCTCCAGTTGTATGAATTGAGGCCAGGATCTTTTTCCCATGATGTTCCCATAATGTGAATTAAAATAAAATAAATGTGAAAGCAGGACACAGCAGAGCTCTCCATGATCATAAATTTGCACCATATCCTGCCATTCATATGCAGGCACCAGTGCCTTTGAAATCACTGAGTCAATGGGAGATTTGCCTGACAAAGAATTACAGGATTACCTCCTCAAATTGTTGAAGTTCCATGTGTGTAACTGAACAGAGTTTCCTTTGAAATGAAGACAAAAACCCTTGTAAGGTTAAAAAGTGAATCTGAATTTTGTATTTTTCTGAGTCTGTAGTTCTTGCCTTGGGTCTCATTTTCGGAAACACAGACTTGGACATGATCCAAAAGCTTTTCAGCACCTCATCATTATTAACTCAGTGTTTCTGTGTGAGTGTAAATTTTCCAGTCCTCACTGACTAGACAGGCAGACAAAGCTAAATCAGTCAGGGCATGCTTGACATATCTACTACAGCAAACGGAGAAGAGTGGAGGAGCTTTAAAATTGGGCATCAAAACACAAAGCAGTTAAAATGAATGCACTTACCCTACCAGGGCAGTATCAGAGAATCAATTAAAATGATGCCTGATAAGAAGTCTATAGGAAGCAGCAGTGGAAATACGATGTTTAAAAGCAATGGGATTTACTATAAAACAGTATTCGAGTTTACCAGAAGCCATGTGAACTAAACCAGCTTCTATGTACAGGAATGATACTCATCTAAATAGATGGTTTACCATGGGTTTCCTTAGCTTGCCAGGATTTTACTGTGTTTATAGTTTCTTTGTGGTGGCCATATCATTTCTGACCAGAGCATCATACAGAGTAAATTTTAATCCACAAAAGAAATGCTCACCACCAGCTACCTATTTCTATCTCACAGACTCAGACAGGCATACATCAGCATCTATTTATTTTTCACCTTCATGTCTTGCCCAGATCTTGAGCACAAAGTGGTCTGTCAACTTAGGCAATTGCACAGTGAGTCACTAGTTTAGGTGGGATTATGGCCTGAAACTCTCCCAGTTCCCACCAGTTTGCTGCAACTGCTGGGCTTTACAGCCTGCCCTCGGGACAAAGTATATGGAACTGAATGGGGAGTGGGAGCAGCAGCTGGTGAAAAACCTGACAGCTCCCTTTCAACACTCACTCTCCTTTTTGCAACTCTTGCCATTTAGGTTTCCACTTGCTTAAAGGTGCCTTTATCTGAGAAGAAAGCAAAGCCTTACATGTACATAAAGAAAAGTCCTCTGTGCTTGTCATGTTCCAGCTCTGGCAAGGACATGCTTTCTATCAGGGAAACAACTCCTGCCCCAGCCCAATCCTCATACCTAATGGGTAGCCCCAGGCTTGCCCATGAGTATGTGTGAACACAGAATACCTGGATTCAGCCAGTGAACTTTGTTTGGCAACTACTGTTTAAGTCTTCCAGGCATGTTTTTTATACTGCAGGCTCACTGCTGGCTGCCAGAAGCCAACCCTGCTGCTGGAAGAAGCCACTGAGCTCCCTTTAGAGGTTTTTTAGTTCTTCTTTTCTGGACAACTCAGTTCTGCTCTGGTCCCACAAAAGCCTCCAGGGAACAGAGAGTATGGGGTGGAAAGAAATGATTGGGGTATATGCCCAACCAATCTAGACCAAATTTGTTACGTCTGGAGAGATCTCAAAGGGTATGGAGGAGAGATTAAAGAAAGAGAGCCTATTTGTGCCAGTTACAAGAAATCAGTGTGGCGTAAATTCTGTGATTCTATGAGTTCAACCGTTGCGAAGCATCAGAGAGCTCACATGGGAGACAGCAATTGTGAATGAATGTTCCTCTTGTGTGTAAAGCTTCAAGCAAAACTCACACCTTATTCGACATCAGAGAACCCAACCATAAGACACAATTCCTCACAGACCAGGTTCCATTGGCTCTGCTGTTCACAGACCTACTCATTTCTTTTTATTCTTTGATAAAATTTGGTGGTTCAATGCAGCCTAACCTCTATGCAGCGGATGAGTGAAAAGGAACCAGGTTATTGGAGTATTTTCTGCTCTCGCATAACACAGTGCAGAAATTCCTGCAGAGGTGTCAGGACTGGTAACCCTACCTGTCAGGCTGCTACACCAGCAGTTTAGGAAAGATCCTGATAGCACCCCCCACCTTTGTTTTCACCTATTTCTAACCTGTCTGTGTCAGATTTGCAGTGCTGGTTCCCTTGCTTCAGTTTGAAAACAACATGAGCTCTTTAAGGGAGGAGACTTCATGAAAGCAATAAACCAGGTTGATCATGATGGTCAATATTATGAAAATGCAAGCTTGCCCTGGGGGCTGGTGTTTGATCAGATCTAACAAAAATGACTGTGTTTTTTCACCAGCTCCCGTGGGAGCCAATTCCACAGGGAATTGTGGACCTTACTGTAAAGAGATTTTCCTATTACTTCCTCTTTTTTTTTTTTTTAAGACATACATACCTGTACTATCTAGAGTTCTCAATTATTAGAAATGATCCCTCTTTTAAAAGTACATTTAACACCTCTGATCTAAATCTTCTCTTGTAAATTAGTCCTTTCTGACCCCACATAATTTTTCATACAGTTTTATCCAACTGCAGTACATATTTTTGTTTAGCAGAGAAAGGAACTATTTCCACGACATCTGTCCGTGCCCTATGGCCAAATGCTGTGCTGGTCCTCTCTTGTGACCCTATTCTTGCAAAATCATGTTTAACATTTTGTCCGTAAGAGCTGGCCAAAAATGGTAGTGATGTTTCATGGTAATTTCGGAGAAGACGCGGTGACTAATTTCTGAGCTTTTGCTGATCCCAGATTGGATTTTAGAAAAGACTCAGTTCAGGATTTTCTTCCTGCCGACTCTTCTCTTTTCCATCTCATGACTTTTTTCCAGAGAACTGAAAAAGAAGAAAGGCTAGAAAGGGAAAAAACTTGTTGAATTCCTTATTTATAGTGTTGTTGCCCTTTCCTAACTCGGAGGGACTCAGTTCAGAAGCTATACTAGAGTCTTCTTTTTCCCCATGGAAGTAGTTATTAAACCAGATCTTTAAAACTAGTTTATTATTCTCCATGCTCACTAAGAAAACCTTTCACAAGTACAAACAATTTTTCTGCCTAATTTCTGCAGTCCTCTCAGACCTTCCTGACATTCACCTTGCCCTGTTTCAAATTACCCAAAATGCATCCACAGTACACATCAAAAAGTAAATGGGGAACAAAAAAGCTAATTTGTAAGTACAAGAAGTTTACTTAATACCACCTGGAAATGACTGGTTCTTGTTCAGACTGGCAAGACAGATGACAGATGTGTTATCAGGGTGCTAGAAAGCTGATGGAGAAGAAGCTGATGGAGAAGCCGGCAAAACTGATACTGGCCTGCCTCATGAAACAGGCTAAGGCTGATGTTGCCTTGAGACCTTCTTCATAGAATTAAAGAATCAACCAGGTTGAAATGACCTTTAAGATCATCAAGTCCAACTGTTACCACAGGACTGCCAAGTCCACCACTAAATCATGTCACTGAAGGCCTCATCTACACAGTTTCTGAACATTTCCAGGGACAGTGATTCCACCGCAGCTAGTGAAAGATTTGAACCATTTCAATTAAGCCTCAAATATACAACTGAAATACGAAGAAGCTATTCATTGGGCATGCTGAATTCAATGCGTGGATTTGGATTACATGTCTACTAAAACACCTGTTGAGATTGCCAATTCCCATTATACTCTCCAGAACCCAGCTCTCAATGTGGCAAATAAACATAGTTCAGCCCTGCCTTGCTTTTGGTATTTGAGTTGTCAGTCACAGGCTAAGAGATTTGTAAGAAGTACTTGTAATACTGTAAATTTTTCTCATGTCATTCTTCCCTCCTGTCTGCATCTACATCATGGTCTAGTGTGGGGTCAGAAGTGGCTCTTCTGCTGGAGCTTGCACTGCCCTGACCATCTCCCAGAGTAAAAGCTACCAGACCATTTTGTGCAAAACATAGATGTCAGCCAAGATTCCCAGCTAGAGGCTTAGTTCACTTTGTAAGTATTTCTATTCCCCTTCTTTCTGGTTATTCCTCCTGACCTTTCATTTCAATTATAGACAGAGTGGGGAAAAAAAAAAGAAAAATCCCAAACCACAAAATCACAACACCTAAGGTCCCCAGGAGAAATGCAGCAGACCAACAAGTACTGCCTGACTCACGTTATCCACCAGTATCTTCTAGCAAGAGCAGTGGAGAAGGAAAAACACAAGCCAGACAAGCTCTTGGCCAGCCGCCTTCCGCCCTTTCCCCAAGGGCTGTCTGCACCTCTGCCCAGCAGCCTATGGAGGGCACAGCTGCCAGACTCCACCTACACACAGTTGGCCTGTCTGGTTGCCTACATGCACTGAGAAAGCTTCTCCCTGTATTCCCTCCAGGATTTTGGAGCCAGGACGCAGGGCACACACCATGAATGAGTGTGGGCTCTCTTTTGTCATCACCAAGTCGTCGTGGTAACCCTCCCTGGGACTGCACCCATCTTAGTGTGAGAGGAATTGGGACTCATCCTTTCCCACCTCAGCAAGTCGGGAGATGGGACACAAATCAGTAATGTGGCATAGACACACTACCCAGAGGCAAAGCCTGTTAATACTGCCTGGGATAAAACACACATGTTCTTCCAAGTCACACGGGCTCTGTAGCCTGTCCCTTAAGGATTAACAAAAATACTCAGAAATGGGGAAACTGCCTTCAGCTTCCACAACGTCCTCCACGGAGGACCCGCATTTGCAAGGGAAACTGATCTGTCACACTGCAATGTGCCAACTGCATTAACAGCATTTAGTCCAGCATGAACTCTCACTCTTTCCTCTCAGGTCAGCCTTCGAATCAGGACTGGCAACTTAGCCAACAGACCTGGAAAAAAAATCATTAGGCAATGGATCTTTGGATAGGAAAACCTCTTAAAAAATAGTATCCCTATGTCCTCTCTATGGCCTGTGTTGTTGGACCTGCTCTCCTGACAAGCTCTAGCTCCTAACCCATCAAAGAACTGGTTTGCAAAGAAACTCACTTTGCAGATGGTTTGAGGCAGCTCTGGGACATCTCAGACACACAGCAGAACAAAATAAGTAATCATTTAAATTATTCCCAGGACTCCCTGGGAGACATTTGTTGCAAACAGAAGAAGCAGCAGCAGAAGGGATGCGACTCCCAGGCTGTTCCCTGGGCCCAAGCTCTCCCTTTCTAAGACAACTTCCCAAGGCAGGGTGTCTCCCAAGAGTTGTTTATTAGAAACCAAGAGAGCACAGAGGAGTCTCTCCTCTTGCCTGAGCATCCTGAGCAGTGCTGAGCTGAGAGGCCCTGGGGACAGGGCAGTTCAGATGAAGGTATTAGTAAAAGGCATCTGGGGAGTGTTTTGTCTGTAATTTGAAGAAGTGGAAGAAGTTGGGAGAGGGGCGAGCCCAGTGAGGGAGCAAGAAATGAGTCCAGAACAACTGCCTACAAAGGTCACAGCAGTTCTGGAGCCTATTTCTCAGTCTTTTTAGACCCTCCCCATCCTGATGCCTGCACTATGCCTACCCAGGTACAAGCAGTGCAAGCCAGGGAGCCATTTACAGCACTCTGCTTCCTAGACGATGTTCTCCTGGCCAGCTCTCTGGTCTCTCTGCAGCACACGACAGCCAGCTTTACAGCCTGCTTTTCCCTAAGCAATGGACTCTGAACTGAGGCAGCTGGGCTTGGCTGGCTCATGGACACAGGGGGCAGGAAGGGGGAACTGCTTCCTAAGAGTGTTTGGCAGGACCCAGAGTACAAAGGTCCCATGCTGTCTGGCAAGGAGCGATGGTGTCAGGTCAGACTGCTCTGGCACGTGTTTGTGACAAATGGGTGCCCCCAGGAGCCGGACAGTCAGGCTGGAGTGAGCGTGTGTGGCCACACGTTGTCTCACCCCCCTCCATACCGTATTGCTGACGCTCAGGGAGTGAGCTGGAGGGAAGGCAACCAGCAAGTCAGAACACCACGTCCTGAAATCCGTGCCCCATGGGGAGTATTTTGCATCCAAAGAAAGACCACACCTATTTATGCTTCTTGTTTGCTGCCTGCCTGCTTGTGCATGGTGGCTCTGGACAGTGCTTTTGTCCATTCCAAACAGCAGGCATGTGAGCAGGGGATCAAGGATGGTACCTGAGCAGGCCATGCTGGTGGAGCTGCACCAATGCACAGGCACCCTGTAAGGAGTCATTTTGATGTGGCCAGTTTCTCATCAAACATGGGGAGCCTGGCACCGGTGCGGAGGGGTGGCAGGGTGTCTTTGCAAACCAGGGTCCAGGAGGGGAGTGGCCTTTGTAGCTGTGTAGGTCCCACCGAATGGCAGTGGCATGAGGAGAGCCCTGCCCCTAAACATGGATTGCCTTCGGGAGGAGACTGGGCGTGTGAGAAGTAAAGGGGTCTGTGGGGGTGACAGTGGTTCCTGGGGTGCTGGCAGGGACCCTGTAGCAGGACAACATGGGCAAGGTCTGCACAGATTAAAATAGACAGTGGTGGGCATGAGCTCAATAGCATCTTGGCCATGAATTCGTAACAAATAAATCTTTCACTCAAGGGAGAAGTTATTTTGTTCTCAGCCAAAGGCTGAAAATCTGTCTATAGCTAAGGCCAAGTAAATATGCATTGACTTTCTGCTTTTTTAAAAAAGCATTTCAAAAATCATGTTTGAAACTACCTGAGAACTTTTGCCAAGAAGTTTCAATGGGAAAAAAAAAAAACAGTTCATTCATTCTTTTAAATTCTAATAAGAAATGTGCCATAAGTTTAATTTATGAATACAACTGATGAACATGAACATAAACATAAAATGAAGTGAACTTTGGCATATATCTGTTGAAGAGCTGGATTTTAATTCTTCATGCTAGGGATGAGTGGATTGGTAAAACATTTAGGAATATCCATTTTTCTTACTTCGCACCATCACAGAATTTCTGCCTGGATTGCCAGCTAAGGGAATACTCTAATTGCTCTGGTGACTAGCATTTGAGTAAGGATTTGCCTGTTGGGGGAGAGAGCAGAGTCGAACAACTGACTCATCTCATGAGATCCCTTTTCTAGGCAAGTATTTATCTCATTCTCCAGTGACTAATTGCCCACTGAGGTCAGGTTCAGAAAATAGTAGATCCAAGCGTAGCAGTGCTGTTTCATTTTTGTGTGGATACACTGGGGTCAGAAAAGCTACTGTGCATTCACCAGAGCTCCCCACTACCCCTTGTGGCAACACTGAAACCAGTCTGGTCTTTGACAAAGGGAGAGCAAACTGTTTCCAGCATTCTGGACAAAAAAGTAAGGCTAAAATAATGAAATAATTGGCTGATAATGCTTCGTGTTGACGTTACCCTGATTTGAGTCCTTATAAGACCTTTTGTACAGGGATCTGAGTCCACTTTGATGCCCAAACATTTTGGTGACAACAGGGGATTCCCTTGGGAGCCCTGAGTGAACCAGCACTGGAAGGCAGAGGAGGCTGTGCCCCACATGCCTCACTTGCAGCTACTGCAGTCGCAGCACAAGCAAAGCCAAGCAGGCATAGCGTGGGTTTCCACCAGCAGTCCCAGAGTGCCATAAGCACTATCAAACAGCCCTGCTTGGGCAAGCCAGCCGGTGTATGCTCCTTGCTGAACAGGCCCATGTCATAGGCAGCCAGATCCTCTGGGGAAGGCAGGGCGCCTGGATGCTGAGCTGCCCTAAGAACAACAAGGGTTGCGTGACACCCATACCTTGGCATCCCAGGTCCAGACATACAGCCTTTAATCATCCTCTGACCTGCATCTCACCTTACAGTGTGCATTTACCCAAAGAAACTTTGGTTTGATCTGCCAGGACATACTATACCTGGCTAAACAACGGGTGTCAAAATAAACGCAACCTTTTCTGAAGGATTTGGGGAAATCAGGGTGAAATTTGTTGCCAACCTGCCAAACAAAGAGTAAACACCAGCTTATTTGTATGTAGCTGGGTCAATGATTTGTTATTTTAGCTCCCAGGACTATGTTACTAACTGTTCTTTCAAAGCAGGGCAAAGGCTAGAAATTGCCCATATGGATCCGAACTGGGAGATTATGGACAGTCTGAAGAAGAACAGGATGGAGGGTTACACCATCTTAAGTGAGGTGAAATTGTACCCTTTGACTTCAGTATCCCTATCTTCAGTGATCCGTCTGACACTGACTTGATGAAAAGTTGTTCAAAACCCACAAGATTTAAAGCTCAGATTGAAAAAGTTTGGTATGTCTAGAGAGGTACCTAAAGTAGGCTTAGGAGGGAGAATCAATCAAGGGAAAAAACATCTTCTATACAGAAGAGGAAATAGTGTCTGACAAGTAGCCTTTGGTGAAGGTGTAGATGTTGCATCTAGTGCTCAGAGTCCTTCGTGCTTCACATTGCCAGCCTGAAATGCCTGGGGTGTTGAATAATGTTATCCCTCTTCAGCAGGAAAACAATGTCATTTCCACTGAAAGGCTGAACTTGTGAGAGTTTTGAAAAGTCTTTCCGCAGGTGAACAAAATAAATCACATATGGATGCAGGCCGCTGATTTGGATTCAATTACTTTTATGTGCACATACTCTTGGTGGTGATAATCCAGGAAGCCAAAGAAGACAGGAGAGAGTGTAGAATAATACACCTCATTCAAATGTACTTGAATAACCTTATCTGACCTCTGTATATTTGTAACGAGAGAGATTTTTAAGCAGACTTTAACACTGACAGAGAAAAAAACCCCAACTTTGAAATATGCTGGATATTAGGATTATCTGGTCACCAGCAAGCATGAAGGATTCAACACAAAAGCTCCATTTTCCATGTAAAGGGAGATAGGAGGTTCCTTGATGATGTGAAGATTTATCTAAAAATCAAATACACACCAAAAGCTGTATGGCTGCTGTTGGCACCTTCTAAACCCACCTATTTGTTCATTTCTGTGCAGCTGAGATTTGTTAAAAGGATTCCTTCAAAATAAAATAAATCCCTCTTTCAGCAGATTTAGTACTTAAAAATGCACCAGGTTAACTTGTCTGAATCATTGAGGAAAACTGCTGCAGATCAAATGCGTTAACAGAGTGTTTCATAGAAGAGTTGTGCTTATTACCAGATCAGACATATGGAACTATGCTGTGTGAACAGGTTTTTTAAATGTTTCACTTTCAAACTTGGTGAGAAGTGTCTGACGCACCACAATCAGTTTATTCATTTGGAAGATTTAAGCCTCATGCTGGGTGGCTGCTGAAAGCCTGCAACAGTTTTCTAACCTAAGGCTGGGCTGGCTGTTTGCATGGATATGATCTGATTATGTAAGACACATTGGACGCTGACACAGCCACCCTCCATTTCATTGGAGCTCCAAGCAGGGAGGAGACATCAGTGTCTAGGACCTCTTCATCACTAGGAAGATACTTTGCTTTTGCAATTTAGGAGGAATTGAGCACCGTTGACTTGATCAATACCATGTCAGTGTATGTTAGTTTAGTCTGTCCCCTTCTACTATATAAACATAAGGCAAATAAATGTAGATCAAGCTTAGGCCACAGAACTTGGGTAACTGTCCTAGCCCCCGAAGTTCTCTGGAGCTGTATTTGCAGCCCCAGGGTGGTGATTGCTGAGCTGGTGATACATGAAGCCTCCTCAGGAGTAGGGAGCTGTGCTCAGGGCACAGCAGCTAGGCTTATCCAGCGCCACTGAGAGGCAAGAATGGCACTGTGCTGCCCTGCTGCCTGCAGAGGTTCCTGTTTGCTTGCAGATAGCTTGAGAGTCTGTGGCTTGGCACGGGATTGTAATGTACAGTTTCACCATTTGAAAGCAGCCAGCAAACCAGCCCCTAAACCCCTACTAACCTAGCTACTCCTGTACAGGCTCATCTGTTCCCACTCAGCACAAGGGCAGCAGCACAAAATAAAGTTAAGGATTTGTTTAGAACAAAGGCAATATAGAAAAGAAACCCCCCCAAGCTATCTCAAAACAACAACTATCTGCACGCTTAGTGGTCTGTCTCATGGTCCCTTCTCTAAAATGAAAATCCATCTCCCTCTCCAGCTTCACAGAGTCATTTAAAGGCCACTTACCCCACTTAATCTCCCTCATTGTTCTTCAAGTTTGTTTTGAGATACTCTTATCTGGGACAGTGTTGCATTACCTTCCTGGTTGTTCTTCCAGCAGCCCCCAATACATTAGTGCAGGAAACGCATACAGCTAATAGTAGACAACATAAATTACTTGATCTGTCTCCAAAAGAAGCTTTGCAGTAATGTCCTTGAAAGTATTGGGCTTTACTATCCAAAGGCACACATCTCCGCATCATACCATGGCTGTGGCTCCATGTGGCACTCACTTCTTTCACATGCTGTAGCATGTCACTTTTACTTAAACCAGCACAGCTTCATGTGTTATCTAGCCCAAGTTGCAGCCATTTATGAAGGTGGTTGGAAATCACCCCCCCTAAGTTTACACACCTGCACATATAATTCGTCTGGCCTATTTTAGACACATACCTCTGAATGAGCTATATAGAACCTGAGATGTGCCTGTTTCTCTTCAATGCTTCTAAAAAGAGCCTTGAGAACAGGCTCAGACATAGATGCCTGCATGGTAGGCATCTATTTTGGACCAGAAGTCCCATCCAGTATAGCAATGCAGCAGATTCCTACATGGTTCTGTTCTGAGCTAAGCAGACATACGCCAGGCCTCTGAAAGTCATGTAGCTGTGCTATCATGGCAGCAAGCGCAGGCTAATAAACTATTGCTGGAGGAGTATGTGGCAATAATAAAGTGGCTACCTGACTTCTGGAAGGGAGTGATCTAGGTAGGGTACAGCCTGCTCCAATTATAAACAGAGTGAAAAGGCTGCTGCCTGTACTTGTTTGTGTAGATTTTTCTGCATTGTTTAGTCTTTATAAAAACTTGTGATTGGCACTGGATCTGTTCTGGATTCAGGATTTTGATTTAAGCATCCGAATCAAGTGCCTTTGTCAGTGCGCTCATTAGGTAAATTCTACTGTATCACGTTAGTGCAGAGCAAGTCAAGAAGCTTATGCCTTGCCAACTAAAATGTTATCCAGCCTACGACTTAATAATTCTTAAAAGTCTTGCCAGCTTTGCTATGAAGTGTGAAAAATTCACCTGAAGCACACAGTCACATAGCCAAAAAAACTCTAATGTAGATATAATTATATCAGCAAAAATATCCTTCAGCTAGTGTAGTTTATTTACATCAATAAAAATTATATTTTGCTTATAGCTATATTTAATATGCATCCTTGTGTACACAGACACTTTTATATATCATATGTATATATCAGCTGCCATGGTATATGTAGACATACAGCAGACTGTCATTAGCGAATACAAAGGAGGAAGATTTCTGGGTATGCTTTTCACAATGTTGGAAATGTGCATTGTGTTTATGGAAGGATTGCACACTTTTCCCATTCCTTCTTAACAGGATATAGATATAGTGTTCCCAGGGTAGGTTTTTAACTTGTTGGGGGTAGGTTATACAAACTAATTTAGTTGCATTTTCCTAAATGAAGAAATGTTAGCTATTCATAGCTTTTCTAGTAAATGTAGAATAAAAATGAAGTATGGTTTGAGACTCAACATACAACAATTTAAGTATCTGAGCTTATTGGTTTGCCCAAGGCTAATTAGGGCTTGGTCCAAAGCCCATTTGAAGACAGCGCGAGTCTTACCACTGGCGTTACGAGATTTTGGATCAGGCTTGGAGGGCTACAGAAAAAAATAAGAAGAATGTTGTCACGATTCAACCAAATAAATGAAAGCATCTGTCACTTATCATGATTTGAAACGAATTGCATGGAAAATGAGATTTATGCCCCTAGAGGTGTGATGGAATCTGGATTCAACCACTTTCTTCCCTTTGTAGTTTAAAATATTTCATTTTCACTTTGTTAGCTCATTTTCAAGAAATAATCTCCGCCCCTTCCTGTAAAAAGAATAGCTTCATCCTGTAAGAGCCAAACCCCAAAACTGATATTCATGGTTTTCCAGAAAAGAAATTAAATTCCAGCTTTATTATTGTGATAATTGCAAGCTTGGTTTTGCATGTGAAAAGAGAGAGTGTGAGAGCTGAGTAAACAAAAACAGAGATCGGCTTTTGCTGCTTTTGCATGCAGTGGCAAAGCACTGGTCTTTCTGGCTCCCTGTACCTGAGGGCTCTGTGCCCTCCTTCCCTGCGGGGTGCTTGCTGTGCCATGGGCAGGTACCCTTCTGTCCCCAGGACCCACTGCTGCTCCCCACTGCCCGGGAGCCCCCACATGGAGCATCTATCACTGCAGCCTACAGCCCTGCCACTTGGCGGGCACAGGGGAAAGTGCCTCCTCTGTATGTTTCAGACCCCAGTTCCCCAGCTCTGCTCTTATTTGCACTTTAATTGACTTCTTAAAATGACTTGCTAAGTAAATAAAATAGATTTTTGACCCAGCTTGGAAGTGATTTTTGAAGAAAGTGAAGGAATTGCATGTGCCTTTCTTAGGCAGCCTTAAGAAATGGTTTATAAAAAGCAAGAAAATGAAAACTGGGGACTCCTTTTGATCTTATTTTCTTGCTCAAGCAAACAAAGCTCTATTTGGTTGTTTGAGATAGATTATCATCGTGGGCCAAGCAGATTTGCCAACTAGTCTATTCACTACCCTAAAAAATTACTCCACTTAAGCAATCAACAAGACTCATCCTGCCATTTCCATGTGCTCACTATCAAAGAAGGTGAGCGAAAAGCCCTGTGTATGAGATGCATGTGGGGGATCCAGGATGCCCTTCTAACAAACCATGTTACAACAGGTTTTTTGGTACACAGCCACATTCCAGTGTTTCCCTTATGAAAGGGAGACATGCAGCAGCACATCCTCCCGCACACTAACCAAGGAGCTGCAGCAAGCTGTTCATCAGGGCCCTAAACAAGGGATGGGTGAAATTGTTTTGTCTAATTTCCAACCCACTTGAATGTCATGGGTTTTAAAGTTCATCAGCCTCAAATGGTTATTTGGTTTGCATTCCTCCGAGGTGAGGCTAAAAGGGTGGGGTGAAGCAGAGAGAGGTCCTGGATGAAAAATGGGGCAGAGAAGACAAACAAAAACAGTGAGACAATGAAAACAGGAGCAGAGAGGAGGAAGGAAAACAGTTAAAAAAATGAAGCATGGCCTATAGGTATCCTCTGTAGGGCATCTTATTGTATGGAGCTGGCATGCTTCAAAGCCAAATGCAATTGTATTTATAACTCTCAGGCCTTAGGGGCATTTAGGGGGTGAGAGAGGGAAAGCAATAAGGGGAAGAAGATTTTATAGAAACATGGAATAATGGGCTTTCCCCACCTCAACAGATATTTTTGTTTTAGTATATGTAAACAAACTAGAGATGGGGTAAGGGAAAATAAAAACATAAAAGCAGGGAGAGTAGTGGTTAATTGAGTTGAGAGTTTGATTCTTGGGATTGGATTTAACTAGGAAGAGATTGGTTACATGGAAAAACAAGGAAGGGAGAGGAATTGCAGGAAAAACTCCAATGGAAAGGGAAAGAAGAGGAGAAAAGGAGGTAAAAATAGTGAAGGTACTGGCTGGAAGAAGCTGCGGTGAATGGCCAGCCAGTCATTACAGTATCCCCATTTCTCCTGCAAATTCTGCTCTCGTGTAATACGTGTTGCCAGCTTGAGGGTGTCATAAGGACTCTTCTGTGGAAGCTTTTTTCCTCTAGACCCCCATCTTCTGCAGGAGTAACAAAAGCTTGTGCTTAACTAGATAAACACACAACATCAATTTGTGCTTGCAAAAATGTGGTTTCAAATCATAGAAAATGAAAGCTCTAACCCAGTCTCCTGGATGAGCCCTGAACACTAGCTCACAGTGGCTCCTGTTCGCTGTTCACCAGGTCCTGGAGTCCCCAGGGAGCAGGGACCCTTTGGAAAGCAGCGAAATTGCTTTTTCCTCTTCCTGGGGGACTCTGGAGGGCAGAGAGAAGGAGATGGCAGAGCTGTCCTACTCTCATTTCCTGATTGACTTTCCTGCTAGGGAAGCCTGGTGCAGCAGGAGCCCAGGGACACAGCTGCAGACCGCACCAGCTCACCCTCTGCTCCTTCCTGCAACCCAGGAGCTGCAAGAGGATCTTCACCTCTTGTGCCTCCCTTCCCTGAGCTGCCCCAGGGCCAGCGTAGCTCTGCGCCACCCTCGTTGCCAGCCAGTATTTAGAGAGTACATTGAGTTCCTAGCTATTAAAGAAGGGGCTGGAGGTGGTGTGTGTGCTGCGGGACACGTGCATCATGCTAGATCACTTTTCAATAGAAGGAGTGCCATTACCAGCTGAATGGGTGGTGTGAGGTAATGAAACATTGAAAGAGTGTACACTTTTTTGGCAGGCTCTGAGCACAGCTCTTGCGTCACCTACAGCATTTGGCTTTGCTGAGAAGGGTGGATTAGGTACCTTGTTGCTCTCTGTAGCCATACCCACAGCTTGCACTTTTCCTCCGCATATGACCACCCTGACTGACATCGAGCCATCAGCACCCTGCTTCGCTCCACAGGAATGGCAGGCTACCATTTTTGTGTGATAGTCAGCAGCTAGTCTGAAGCTTTCTGGTAGGATGCTAATGAGAAATGACAGCAAAGTGGGTGCAGTAATAGAACAAATGCTAATGGGATAATATCCTACTTTCATTATCTCCACCTGCCTTCTATATTGACTTACCTTCAGAGATAATCCCTAGCATTTTATTTAATGAGCTTTTGTACAGGCTTGCTAGCAGAATGCTTTCGATTGTGTTTTTAAAGCAGAAAAGCATGCTTATCAGGTAAGATTTTTTCAGTCTCTTGCAGCTGCAATTAAAATGTTTGCAAAAAAGAGAATTAATTATGTGGTAAGTTTCTGATGACATGCTTGTGGTCTGCATTGGTTTTGGGATTCAAACAAACCACCACTCTCACCTCACATGATAAAACAAACCTGACAGACAAGATGATCTACACACGATGCTTTTCACAAATTCTTCAGAGCAGAGGTTTGAAAACATTTCATTGTTTTTTATTTACCCATTTGAATGAAAGTTTTTAAATTACCTTCACTCACTAGAAACATGTGGGAAGGGCAGAAAAAAATGACACTGCAGAGAAACTCTTATTCTTCCTTTTCTTTGTCCTGCTTGATTAATGGATATTTGCGTAATATATTTCTTAGGCTCTTAGGTGCTTTCCATTTCTGACATCTCTGTGCTTTCAACAAAAGAAAATGCCTTTTTCTTTTTTAATCATTATCTTTAGTTAGAAATCAGAGAGCCTGGCTAATGTCTGACATTAAAAATGAAACCATGATTATCGTACAGATTTATAGTTTGACAGATAAGTTCACTAACTAGCAATAAGGCAGATGGACTCGGGAGTCTTTGTTATTGCTATAGCAGCCTGAAACCTGGCATTGCTTTTCCATGTGCAGTACCTACAACCCAGGTTGGCCTGCTGCAAACCCCATGCAGCTGAAATGTATCAGCATTCAAAGGGCGAGGAGCAAGGAAGCAATATGCTAGTCACAGGCAGGAAGCTGAGACATCCAAGGATGCAGCGTAGGTCTGTGTCAGCACAAAAACTAGGACAGGTCCCCTGAGTCCCTGGGTCAGTGTGTCTGGCCTAGGGTTGCGTCTTCCGCCCCCCCCCCCCCCCCCCAATTGTTATTGCTTTAATCATTTGTGGGTATGGCAGCAGGAGTACTACCAAACACTTTGACATCCTAAGAGCAGACCTGAGAAATCATGAAGGTTATCTGATGATGCTTTCTGCAGCCCATGATAAATCTCAGAGTTATTTTTTGACCAAAGGTGTTGCCTCAGACAACACAGGGAGAAGAAAGTACTCACTGCTCTGCTCCACTCCTCAAAGAGGCAGTCATTGTTTACTGCTGCCCTCTCTGCCCACTTCCTATTTCTCACAGCAGTCGCTGAGGATCACTGCTAACCTATCAGGATATGTCTGTGGCATCGTTCCAGGCAAGTAAACAACATTGAACAACTTGGGAATACCAGACTAGGAAGGGTTTAGAAGCACTATCATGTGCTGTCTCCTTCATTGTGTTAGCAACTGAACCACCCAGTGCTTGTTTCCTCCAAATAGCAGCTCTGTAATTGTTTCCTCTTGTCTAGTTCATTTTTAGAACTGTTTTAATTTTGCCTATTGTTGACCCTGCTAGTTTAGTCTATTAAACTTTACATATACATGGAAAAAAATAACAGCACCTAACTTCCTGCCTTCCATTAGCCTCAAGAATAATTCTCAGGGCAACACACATAAGGAACTGGGAAAGATATATTTTAAGCTGATACTACCACTGTACTTGTATATATATATTTATATAATTTAGAAAGTTAAGCTGGGCAGGATTTAAGGAATGAAAGACCACCTCATCCCATGCATTGTTCACATGTGTCATGCACTCTGCAGGTCAATGAGTCTGGCCTCACTAGCTGCAGCTTGAGATGCTGCCCAAGGACTGGCTTGTTGCAGCAATATATTACAGATGCATTAGTTTGCTCTGGTTTTATTTCACATTTCCATTTTCTCCAGACAAAAAATCCAGGCTCTTGGTGACATTCTTGGGAGATGCTGCCTATTTCAAGATGTTACAATACTTAATATTTTGATCTAAGCTCTCTGATTATTTCCCTTAATATGTGATCCTATCTCTATGTTTAGTGTAGTGTCTCCACCCCGAGCCATTTTAAAAGAATTTCAGCTGATTTCTCAACAATGTTCATGTTAGCATGTCATAAAGTTTTAACAGTGTACTGGCTTAATGTTGCTTTATAATAGCTGGCCTGTGCTGGAAAGAGGAGCTCATGCACCTAATGGAGTAGGTCCTTCATATGGAAGAGAGCAGTTTCTGGTTTGAACCCTATAAGCTTTGGATTGGATCCTGGTTACTAAAGATCTGAGGGTCTCTCAGATGGCTCTGTGGCCATGTTGATCCATACCTGGATTCATCCATACCCAAATGCCTTCCTAGGTGACCTCCTGGTGACCTTCAGCACTTGGCATGTAATGTCCGTGACAGAACAAGAATGTACTGAAGCACCTGGCTGACACCAGTACTAAGTGTCTATTACGTTGGGAGAACGGTGTTAAGGTCAAGGTGCCAGAAGGAATTTCAGCCTTGCAATAACCCACACACAGGCTGAAGCACCTGGCTGTGGAGGGGGACTTCACAATGCTGGATGAGGTACCTAGGGGGCTGAAAGGAGAGAGCTGAGCATCCAAGAATGAATGAGAATGCTCTACTCAGCATGACAGGACTTCCAAATCAGACTATAAAAAGCACTGAAAAAAGCCAGGAGAATCAGGAATATTTTTCTCTTGCTTGAATTTGGCACCCTTGTGAAACTGTGCTTCAGAGCCTTAAATGCTTTTCTGCGCTCAGGGAAGCAATGTTATACCCATAATTTCTTAAGCTTGGATGAAGAAGAAAGTACTCGTGCTCACCTTGTGCATGATGCCATAGTCCCCTCATCCAGGAAGCAGGAAATCGGTCTTGTATCCTCAGTCTCAGAGGGCTTGATTCCAGAATTCCCACATCCCAGAAGAGCCCTGTAACCACCAGATCAGTTCTTCTGGGAGAGATAAACCTCCACCCTTCCTGCTGCAGATGAGTCAGGGCGAACTATGACAGGTCAAGCCAAAAAGAGAATAAATAAGAAAACACCTGATGCTGTGCTCTCCTGAGGAGGATATGCAGCAGAGGAGATGAGGTATTCCCACCTGCCAAAGAGCCTTGGGTCAGGCTCCACAGCAGAGAGCCCTAGCAGCAGTGGTTCACTGAGAACCTTCCTTCTCTGTTCAGAGTTTTGACTCCAAAGCAGAAGCATTTTGGTTGCAGACACTAGTGGGTTTTGTTTTCTTTTTCCAAGTAAAATCTGTTTTCAGTTAACTTTACATAAAAATACTGGAAGAAGCTGTAAATTTTAGGGGTTTATTATACTCCAACAAGCAAGCATATAATATATAGACAGAAAGAGCGGGAGATGATATACGATACATTTATATATTCAGCCTTTTGTTGACAAAGCGATTTTATCATCAAGAAGAACTGTCATGACTCGTAACCTTAATGACTTTCCCTTGTTTACAGTAGCGTGACAAGAAGTACAAACCCCTGCCTTTGGTTTTCTATACATATTTATCTTTTTTATCTTTTTATGTCTTGTTGCTTTCTCAAAGCCATAAACTGAACTGAATTCTCCAGTTCTTTTCAACTGCATTTCCCTGATTGCAGTTTAATTTCTATTTTTCCATTTTAAGAGCAGCACAAAAAAGGGCCATAAATGTATAAAAATAATCAAGATCTAATTGAGGTGCTCTCTGTGAGTAAAGGCACGGATGGAAAAGAGGGACCCATGTGTCCATCTGATGCAACTATGCAGGAAGCATGGTTCAGTCACAGTAGGAAGGAGGTTTAGCACCATTAGCTGGCAATGGGAACAGAAGAAAGATTGTGCCACTGCTTTGATTAGGAAATGCAACAGGTTTCATTCATGGCTATATCAGCTACATAGCACTCTTTGGTTTGCTACAATTACAAGCTGTACGGTATTTTCAAAACAAGGTTCCAAAAATATCCACATGGAAGACAAAAGGACACTGCTTTCATGTGTGCCAGTGGTATCATTGCCAAGCTCTGATTCAACAGTAATGCATACACATTTCTGAGAACTGGAGACTTAGCTATTTCTACTTCAGGGTGCTGCATTAATTTATCATAAAGTATGAATCATATGACAACATTTACTTGAAGTACAAGACAAAATCAAATGCATTGAGCTATATCTTTTTTCTGTGTTTATCTCACAAAGTACTTCTAAATGCTACTGTATACTTCTTCAGTATTTATACTTCAATGAAACTTAGTACTCAATGTAGCAATGAATTCTAAGTCATCTCTAAACATAGATTTTGCTGTTATCAAACAAAATGCTAGCAACAATAGCAGAGCATCTCAACAATGAAATAAAAATCTGGAAGCTTTCAAGTATTTTGAAACTAAATTCATGAGGCCTCATACTAAAATAGGGACGTACGGTTTCTCTGCTCACCAGGCATGCTTTTTACCTTCATTGTAACTACACAGCTCTTAAGAAAACAAGGCTTTTTGAGCTCTGCACAAGGACTATTGATAATAGGTAGATATTTCAGCTGTTTGAAAAATTGCAAGCATTAATTGAAGTGCAACTCTTTAAGCGCTCCTGAAACTCCAGTGCTTTATCTATTAAGCTGAACAATGTGAGTGATGTATCATGTAGAGCAGAGTGACAGTGTTTGCCAACATTCCCATTTGCAGAAAGCAAGAGGAAACCTAATCCTAACAGGATCCTGGCAATGCTGTTGCCAGACTTCTTAATTATCGAGGAAGGGAGAGCTACTGGGTGTTAAATTGCATATGCCCGTATGCTGCTGCTTAGAGAGTAATGCATGAGAGAAAACCCATTTATCAAGACTCTGGTTGCATATTACTGTGCCCTAAAAGTAAACACATGACAGCTTTTCTCTGCTCTCTGTGCCAGTTGGTATGACTACAATACTGTTCAGCCATCTGCACGTGGCTCAGCATGTTATATAGCCTATGCCATGATATTATAACTAGTGCTGTGTCACTTGAATGCCTTTCAGTACATTAAATGACACGATGAAATGAAGCAGAAAGGCTGATGTGACATTTCTCAACAGGAAGTGTTTATCTCTGTTCCATCAGTGTTTAATTGACTTGCAAACCACTCAGGACTCTACAAACATTAAGTGTAGCAGACAGTAACACTTTACACTAAGTGTCTGTAAGTACACTTGTTCATAGTATAAATGTTCAATAAATGACACATTTTAGATACACACACTGTGAATATTAACCATGACATTTACCTTTGAGTTCCCCTATCTGTATAGCTGAAAGAAATTTATGCTTATCATGCTAGAAATATTTATGGTGTTACACAATGAAATCTCTATTTGCCCATATCACTTTGGCTTACTTTATTCCAGTCTGTGCTTTAGTCTTACAGCTCAATCATCAGAAGTTTGCAAGCAATTGTCATTAGTGCAGTAAGTCGCACAGTTAGTGTCTATCAAATGCTGTTTGTTTTCTCATCTTCTTCCCAAGAGGAGAGGCATGCAGTGAATTGTTTGGTTTTGGTACAGAGTTCTGGACTTATTTTGCCTTCCATTTGTTTTTTTAATATACACATTGCTGTGTGGAATCTAAAACTATCCCACAGACTGGGATACAAAGAACAGGCCTAAAAGGATGCCAAGCACATGTATTCCATATGTCTCCATCTTCCACAACCCATATATTTCCCGGTATGCCAAAGAGAAAGATTTGTGAAGATTCTTGCGGGACTATGTAGTGCCACAAGAAGGGAGCAAAAGAAATCAAGATCACTGACAACATCCTGTTTATGTTTGCTGTTTGGCTTGCTCACAGGGTCACAGGAAATGATTTATTTGCCCCTCTGTAAAGAAGCCCCCAACTGCCCCCAGATAGCTGTGGGCCTCACCAGTTTGGCATGAGGGAAAATGTGTTCCTGATCCCAAATCTGGTGAATACTTTATGCACCTAAGACAGCAGGTTGGAGCCCCAGCACATCTGCATGCTATCCTTGGTCTTACTGTAGATGACTTTTATTGCTGCAGAAGGAACAAGAAGAAATTACTTTAAAAACAGATTGGGAGCCAAGTTTAATATCAAAGAAGGGAGAAAAAGTCTTTGGTCTCTGCAGGTGGCCAGCAGAAACATGAAGCCTTATGTTAATGTGACACAACTCATCTCATGAACAACAGAGATCACATGTACTTTCATTGCTGATCAGAAGGTCCAAATATGAAACAGCCAAAGACTGATGTCTCAAACATTAATCTGTATGCTGGATTCATTGTATCTTGCCATACAATCCTATCCATAAATTTATCTTAGAAGTAATTTTAGATTATTTCTCCCACAATTCTGATAGGAAGGTTATTTCAGAACCCACTGTTTCAATGGTTGAAAAATGTTTTCTCAGTTCTGTTCTAAATATAAGTGATTACTGTAGGGCAGGCAAGGTCCAAGAAATGGGCCTCAATGTGCCAGGCCCTTGCAAGGGAAGTTGGTGGAACTTATGATATTCCTCAGACCCCAGAGGACGTAAATAAGCAAAGCCAGTTCATCATCTACTGTGATTAGATGGAAACTCTTCAGTGGCCAGAGACAAGAGAAAAGTGGCTGTGTTGTCATTTAGGATGAGCAGGACTTCAACAATATTTCTAGATTACAGTCCAAATCAACCTATTAATGCCAAGAAAATTATACACTATGACTTCAACATCATCTAATTACTTTACACCTTCCAATCACACTATTTCTGTCATGGCTTTATTTCAAATCAATCACTCTTTACTCATAATTTGACCTGTCCAATAAATGGGCTATTCTGGTAGTAATAGTGTAAAAGAAAGGTGAAAGAGATATACAGATTGAGACTTCCTCCAGTGAGATATCAATTTAATTCATTTACCTGAAATCCTACCACTTCTGTCAGTGGAGATTTAAATGCTAAACACAGGGTCTAGGAAACAGAAATGCATGCATCTCCCTATAAGCACATCTATTCACTGGAATTATGGAATAATCCATAATTTTGACAAATTACCGTTTGAAAAAGTAGGTTATTCTGGATCTAAAATATTACTTTCAAGTAGATGAGCTTGTAAATGACATATAACTCCTCCAGATTTACAAGAGGTGTGTTTGTCTAATGGTATTTTAATATTGCATAGTCACATGTCTGTGCATTTGTTAAGAGTAAGGAATAGATGTTATCCCAGTGAAATATTGGCAATTTCAGTTCAGAGGTCCCCCAGTGGAACTTTCTTTCACAAGTCAGGAAGGACACATCACCTCTGTAAGTCTTGAGCTGAGATTTGCCTTGGGTGTTAGGAGCTTCAAAAGTAAATTAAAGAACAAGCAATGCAAATGAGCTGTTGATTAATAGGTACCAGGCTGTTTGAGAAGGCAACTTGTATATGTACAGTATTTTTTACAAAGGTGCTTAATATGTGTTCGGAGCACTCCTTAAATGCTCAGTCCTAAAGCAGGCTGCAGGTACTCAGGGTTGAGGAAGAGAAGTTTGGTGTCTTCAGTAGAGTGGATATAAGGATGCTTCTAAATTGTAATGTAGTTTCAGCATAGATTTTTGAGAGTTTATTGTAATTGATCTGTCTGTTTAAGCTTACATGTCCTTTTGGATCCATTGGCAGCATTGTGGCACATTGCATGGAAGTTTTTAGAAATAATCTGTCAGTCCTAGCAACATTTTCTGTCTATGTTACTACAAATACCTTCCTTATAAATAGGCCCTACTGCTTTCTTTATTTAACTAATCATAACTGACTTTCCTTTGAGATCCTGTTCAAATATTTCAGCAGGCACTGGGAACAGTTAATGACAAAGTCTGTAAATTTCTTTGTGCTGCTCATCATATTTCTATTATGTTAATAAACTTTACCTGGTTTGCTTGCTTGTTTTTTTTCAAAAGTGAAATATTCTTTGGGTAAGCACACGATTTGGGTGCTGCAGATTTTTCCCTGTGTTTATGCTATATTGCAGCAAAAGGATTTAGCAAAGCAATGGAAAGAAGAGGTTGTTATTACACTTCAATGACATCAGCGTGGTGGTGTGACAGTGCACATGGCACTCTTGCTGCTAAAAGCACAGTTGGGACAAGGAACTCAATTTCTTGCCCCAACACATGCATCTCTCTGCAGACATCTGTTTAATTTGCACAGGACTCAGGACTGGTGTCTGTGATCAGCAAAGCCTGTCTCCCCCTCACCTGCCAGTTACCAGGCTGGTGCCTCACCTGAGTAGGTGTCAAGGAGGCCCTGCTAGTGGCAAACACTCTCAGCAGCAAAAACCCCATTGTTGGCACGTGCGTGAGAAAACCCCTGGGAAAAGGAGCCATGCGTGCCCCGCAACCCCAGGCACAGCTCTTGCTGCCAGGCCAGTTTCCTCATTTCAGAAGGGAATTTAAGTAGGACTTTATGTCCTAAGAGCATGTACCAAATTACTTTTCTTTCCTAAGTTCCAGTTCCAGGTTAGTGAAATTTCTTAGTATAGTACATAATTTTTTAACAGCTGATATACCACATAGTAGCATGTTATAGCAGCAACGTGAACTCTCATTCTGTCAGCTACACAGGTCCTTCTGAAATAATTTGTGCTGCAAACAGAAACAGTTGCTTTTTATTAGTTAAAACACCTCCTTCAACTTTCATTGTCACCAAGACAAAATGGCTTCAAACAAAAAAATCCCTCTAAAATAAACAAATGAATGAAGGGTCATGAATCCTCAAAAATAACAATGCCGCAGGTCTATTTTGGTAATTTTCTTGGCAGAGTAATATGGAAGCTTCTCTCAAATGAACTGTTTCCAAGTTAAAAGGGAACAGGTCATAAATAGATTGTTCAGGAAATTCGCAAAGTTTGGGTACAATTATGAGAAAGTAGCTGATTAAAGGCAAATTTTGAATTTACCTTTCTAAGTTACAGTGGCAGTGGACTTGTCCCCCAAACAGGGCACCAGTGTCTTGCTTCTCCTTAACCCTTTCTGGATTGATTGTTGGTTTTTTTTTTAAATTGAATCTCCATCCTTCTCTTAGTGGACACTTTATCTCCGGAGCCAGAGATAGCCTTTGAGCCAGGCAAGGAGAGGACACAGTACAATAAAGGACATAGAGGTCTTTGTGATGACAACAGGAAAAGCTCAAGGAAGAAAAGAGAGTGGTGCTGAAGGATATGTGCCAGAGAAGGACCAGGGAGGGAGGGGATACTGGGGCCAGAGAGGGAAGAAGGTGGAGGAGTCCTGGAAGTCACTGTTATTTCAAGAGATGGCACAGATAGGCAGAGAGCAGACTACAGAGTGCGACCACCGACCTTTCATGAGCTTCATGTTACAGCAGCCGTTGGCTGCAAGCACCGACAGAGCTGGTCCATCTTCAGCAGGTCTCTTAAGACACCCCTCACTGCAACTCCTCTCTCCTTATGTACAATACTAGCTTTCTACAGCTTCCTGTTTTAAGCCTCTGTGAACCTCCCCATTATTCAAGCATGCTGCATTCACTCAGCATGAAGCTGGTAAAAATTTGACACCACAGGATAGCAGGAGGAAAGGACATTTCAATTTCTTCACCAAAATACGCCAGTTTATCTTTAATCATTGTGAAAGAAATCAAAGTGGAAGTCTGAAGCATTTCCAACTTTTCTTATCAAGGGCAAAATACATACAGAAACGATTCCATCATCAGAAGATAATTTAAAAGTGACAGAAATTATGTGGGAAGACTTTCTCTTCCTTTTCAAACCACCTTTTTTCTAATGAATAAAATAAGTCTAGAGATTTTATACTCTTTTTTCTTTTTTGTGGAAATATGGAAAAAAAGGCATTTCTCAAGTATTTTTCTATTTTAACTTTTATCTGAGTAAGAAAGATTAACTTTCTTCTGGCCATCTCTCCATATATATCTATATTAAACTGGGACAAGACACAAAATAACTGGCATTGTAAAGATTATTACATTAGTCGTAAAAAGAAAACAGCATGTTCAAACTTGCCATGTTATTAATACCTAAAATTAAGAATTAATCCAGGATCCTAAAGCATTTTAGGAAAAAATGCTAAAGGATACAGTGGTGCATTATTGACAGTCATTCTTCTGTCGAAACTCAGAACCTTGTTGGGAGTGATAGTACCCAGTTATTTAAGACAGGAAGTGAAATATATTTCATTTAATTGCAGGAATAATGTATGTGGCTAGAGCAATACTTTGATATGGCATTTGGTCACGTCACACATTTAATCGCTGTGTGACAAGTGACAAAGTGCTGTGACAAGTGCTATGCAATTCTCCACAGCCCAAGTGGTCAACATCATTTCGTCTGAACCACAGCATCTTCAACAGTGTAGCACTACCTTAAACATCAGCTGGGACACTGACTCTGCTGACTCAGAGGGGATATGCTAACATGCTAAATTACAAACATCCTTCTCTACATGATCTGTTACCTGGAGATTTTCTCCTCAAAGCAGGATCCTTGTTAAACTTACTAGTTTTGAGAACTGAAGAAGACCTAGCACATAAAGTGTGAAAGCCTCCTTCAGAGAACTGGAGTTACCATTCATTCTTAGTTTGCTGTTCTGATCTAGGTAGGCTGCAAAACAAAAACAAAATAGAAAAACAGTGCCAGTTCTGTGGGATTTCAGCACTCATTTGATTGTAGTCTGAATATATCCTCAAAACAACTTTCACTCTGTCTTACAGAAAATTTTTAGAGACTTTACTTTCTTTAAAAGTGGGATAAATAGCAAGCTAAATCTGGCAGCTAGACTTTTTCAAACTTGTATGTCACTGGTTTTCTCCAGTGAATAAACACAGAGGCACCGCAGAAGGTATCACATCAAGAAGGTGCAGTACAGCTTCTTGTGATCTCAATAAAAAGCCTGTTGTGCTTGTTGTTTGGAAGCTTTTTGTGTATCTTTGGGCTATCCCCCTGTCCTGGAACTGTTTTCTGAGGTATGTGAAGAAGTATGGCTTCTTAGTTATCTCTCCCAGCCCATTTTGTGAGAGTAAGACAACTTAATTGTGCTTGACGATATGGATGACCCTTTCAAGTCATGTAAAACGATACTGCTGTGCTTATCACAGGCAGATAACCGTTAATATTACATGTACTGTCTGTGGGAAGAGAAAGGGTCTTGTTTGTTTTGAATGTTTTCAAAGGTAGGAAACAAAGGGTCCTGTGGGGACACAGGCACATAGCAGACAGTGCAGCCATACAAATTGAAGTTAAAAGACAGGAACCTGCAATAAAAATGGGTGAAAGACAAAAACCTAGCTGTTTCTTTATAATAAGGCTAAGCCATTTCACTGAGGTGTACAGCAGTGCAGAAGTAGAATAATGTCATCTTTAAGTCAAGCAGAGCTCCTGGACGTAGCCTGAAACTTTTGCTTTATTGTAACATTGTTCATTACAGTTTAGGAGCACGGATCACAGTCCCAAATCTAACTATAAACAACCCATCTCAGTACAAAATCTTTCTTTGCAACCATGAACACCACTCATCTTACATGCAATAGAGGGGCAAGGGCAGATGAGGAAGAAACTAGTCAGCTGGGTAAGTGATGGGAGAATTTCTGAGCTTAATTTTACCTTGGTAAAACATTTAATAAGCACAGAACAGAATTTTCAGCTTAATTCAGCTTTCTGAGACCCATGGACTTTGGAGCTAGCCTTTAAACTGCTTGTTTAAAACAAAAAAAAACCCAAACCACAACTCCATAAGAAGTCTGAAAGTAAAATGCGCCCATTTCTTTGTAACACGCAACATGTATTGTACTATGATGAATTACATTTTTAAGTCAGTGGAAAACATCTCATTAGCTTAAGATGGCTTTGGATCATGCTCCTGAAGGTTTTGAAAAGACATTGCCAGTGTCTAAGGGCTTCAGACAGCCTCATTTTTGGAAAGGGAATATAATAGTTTCTCGTGCTATTTTAAAATTGTGTAACATGCACTGTGACATTTGTGGTAAAACAATATGATAACATATCAAGTTTATATTTCATTTGACAGATTTTGTGTTATCTGTAAAACAAGAATGTAAAGTATAGAATTGCTGGGCAGGCAAAGAGCTGATTGAAGAAAGGGATCTCTCAACAGAGCTCAGTGGAAACACAGTGTTTCAGAGAATAATGAAGATCCCAGATCCCTGGTGCCTCAGTCGTTTCAAATAATTAGGGGTTCACTTGCTAAGGGTCAGATAATTTTGTTGACCTCTAAACTTTCTGATCTTTAGGAACCTCCTCAAAATAGACAAAAATTAAATAAGAAGATAGTATCTGCCTTTTAAAGTGAGTTTTCAGGAAATCAAAAAGATATGATTTCTCTGACATTAATTAAAATGTTCTAAAGGTTTCGGTTTTGAAGCTTTTCAAAAAGGCAACTGTTGCCTCAGTTGAGTGAAAACATAACATATTCCCTACATCTTACAGAAAAGAAATGCATTTTTAAAATTATGCCAAAAGAAAATTACTGTTGCTAGTTACAAAATAAAACTTTTTTTAGGGCAAATACTTTTACATTTTGATACTTTGTTTTCATTGTAGAAAAGCTGTCAATTTGAAATTTCTTGGAAAACCAAATATTTGGGGGAAGCAGTCAGTCAGCTGATTTGTTTTGAAAATACTGCTGAACTATCATGGTATTAGTTATCAGAAAGATTTGAAACAGTAAGCACATATAAATTTGAAATGTATGGTTAATAAAATATGCCAACATCAAAATATGCCAAATCTCAACACCATGGTATTTGAAACACTTTCATAGCATGGCTGTAGACAATGAAACATAAAAAAATGAAGTTGAAAAAATGAATGTTTTGTTAATGCTACAAATGCAAAAATAAAATTACACATTTGTTAATGAATAGTATGTGTTTACTTGATTTACATAAGGTTGCAAAAAAGCTATCACAATGGATTTACAGGGCAATAGAATTCAATATTGATACTGCTATGTTGCATGAGCAATGACATTATAATGGCTACATTATTTCATTCACTTGTAGCATGAGACACTAAGGATTTTAACTTGAAAGAAAATCATACCATTGTATACTTATATTTTCTCCTGTTTTTACAGAATAAATGCATCTTCTGACTTTCATTGGACATTCCTGATACTGCCATGAAGCACAGCTTTAAAATGTTGCATGAAAGCTTCCTTCTTTTCAAAAAAATTTTACCATAGTAAGAATTGCTGTAACAATGTGCTTACCTTCTTCTGCTAATAAAATAGAATACTAAACTAGCAACTTCAGAGAAATTAACAATCTCTGTGCTACTCAGCGAAAGTACCTATCAAAAGCAGGAAGTGCCAGAAACATCATGAAATTCCCTTGACCTTGCTACTGCTCTTGACTTTATGTAGAGGACACTAAGTTTTCAAAAAGATGCTCATGCAACCAGTCTCTTTGAAATCATGGTACTTTTTAGGTACTTAAATGCCTTGAAGTATTTTGACTTTACAGTGCAGTGATAGGCTGTAGTGTTCAGCTCTTAGGCAGAGAGCAGTGCTCCTCCAAGCTCATTTTGCAACAGTAACAGGAATACTTGATCACTTTGCAATTCTGAAGTAAAACTCCTCTTTAAAGCAGTTTTTACAAAAGGCTTCATTTTATCTACATGAAAATCCTCAGATATTTTGCTGAATCCTTTAGGAAAGTCCCTATTGACCTATAGGGAAAATAATTTGCAAAAAACCACTGTGAACATAAATTTTAGAGCTCCCATAAAACATTATGCATGGGACAAGTGAGGCCATATTACATAGAAAAGTGGACTCTGTCCATAGAGTTATCAGTTAGGTTAGTGGTTAATATGTAATCTTCAATCTACAAACACTGAAAAATGAACTCTCTGTGCTCCATATCTCCTCAAAAAATGTGTGGGTATAGTCACTTTCCATGATCTCATAACTTTACGACTGATTTGTTAACTTCACAGTATTAAGCTGAGCCAAAATTTTCCTTCCATTTATTTTTCTGCCACACTTTTCATGCTAAAAAGCTACTTGAATAGTTCTCCTGCTAGTTTTATTACAAGTTTTACCTAGATAGAGCATTGAAACTGTTTTATGCTTTCCTAAATTACATGATCCAAAACTGTAACACACAAATATATGAACATCTAGAAGATGTATTTTTCTTAGTTTATTCAAAAATCTAATATACTATCTTATATAAGATCCTTACCATTTTAACAAAATTGATCAAGCAAGTTGTGCTTACTTGAAAATTTGGTACCCCCTTTTTTTTTTGTTGTTAGCATTTTTTTTAAAAGCTAAGCTGTATTATACCAGCCCGATTCAAATGCTGAGATTTTTTTTACTGCATTATCTTCTTCTCGCAAACCATGGGATAGATACATGTAGTGCAGAGTATGCAGATACCTTTATAACTACTTTATTTGTTGCTACTGCACACCTGAACTAGAAATCCCACAGAAATACTATTTGTGCTAGGCGAGAATGGATTTGGATATGCTATTTTCCTTTAGTATCATTCACACCCAGAGGAAACTGTTACTCAAACAGAAATGAGACACATACTCCAAGCTTCAGGGGGACATTGTGTTCCCTAAAAACCCTAAATAAAGACCTTTTCCCTAAATTAAGACCCTATTCCCTAAATAAAGACCCAGCAAATCCTGCCTAAGAAACTACGGAAGTGATTAAACTTTTATTGAACCTCAAAGTTTTGGCTTATCTCTTGGGCAATGGCTGGGCTGGTTCTTATTTATATCCCTATGCAAAACAAGCAGATTAATTCTTGGGTTTGCTTTCAAATTTAGTCACAAGTGGAATGTCTTAATTGTTTGTTAAAGGAACAGCAGGTTGTGGTCAGGGTCAAATGCCCTTGTGCTCAACAGATTTTAACTTTGCATAGTACTAACTCTTGAGACTATGATAAGCAAGCAGAGCAAATCTGGAGAAAGATCTTCATGCTGTATGTGAGGTAAGTGCTGAGTGTGCAGGTATGCAAGGGCAAGGGTATGAAAGGGAGAAGCAGACCTGAGTTCATGGGACTGGGCATTTTTTACCATGTACTGGTAAATGCGGTTTCAGTGCATGCATGTCAGGGAGTATGGAATTCTGCAACATTAGTAGTAAAATAATGCAAGTTGTCTCCACTGCAGAGTTAACTTGGATGTTAGCAGAAGGGTTTAGGTATATGGGCTGGAAACTGGTTCTGTGTTCACTCTCGTTGGTAACTCACCGCCTGCTTTGTAGGTGCAGGCTGGACCACAGACCTGCTGGTGGTCCTCCAGTGGTGCCATTTCAGAATTCTCTGTTTTCCTAGACCAGGTGGGGTTCTCGCCAAGTCACTGGAGAAGGATCTTCAAGTAGTTTACTCTAACACAGCATAAAGTATCATGAGACTTCTGCTCACAAGTGCTGAAGATGTCCCTCAGATATATATGTAAGGAAGGGCAAGAGCCTGATGGTGTGCCAGAACCAAGAGGTACCACAGAAGACCTGCCTGTAGGCATGAGCCCACTCGTTGGACTAGTGCAGTCATGAGAGCCATATGCTGGTTGGGTGATTTCTAAGGCAGACTCCCAGGGAGCTGGGGGAAGAAGGCCCACTTCATCATTGCCTCACTGGCCTTCCAAGCCTAATCTTGCCCATTCAGGGACAGATTATGAGGGGGATTGGAGTGGTTGGATAGCAGTGGGGAAGATACGGACAAATCTCTTTTTATGTGATCCATGAAGTGTCAGGCTAGGTGTAGCACTGCCTGTGATCACTGAGTCCCTCTCCCCGCTGTTGAGCAAATCCTCCCAAAAAGGAGAAGTTAGCAGGAGTAAATGAGGTGAGCTCAAACTCGCCCAGCTGCAGTGGGCTGGAGGAAGCGGATGGCTCAGCAGGCAAACCGCCTGTTCCAGCCCAGTGGCTGGCACAGTGTCTTTCTTGCATATCAGGCAGCCTCCAGGGAAATATAAAGGGTTAATTTAACTCAGTCAGCCATGGTTTTAGCTCTGTGCTCTTCTGCAAGGAAAAAAGGAAGAGCTCTCCCATATTTGGGACCAAGGTACTAGTTCTGTTTGGTTTCCCTTGGAGTAGACTGATTGCCAACTTTTCCACTCCCTAGAACAAGAGCAGCTGGCTTCATTTATTTTCAGCACCCTCCAGGAAATGAGGCTTTAGGTTTATTTTCCTGAAGCTAGAAGGCCTGTCCAGTTTCTTTGGTAGGTGTAGGGGCACAGTTACAAAATTTACTGCATTTTTTCCAAAGGGTTGAGCCTTGGAGCAAGTCTGTTATTCCCTCTAATTACCTGATGCCCCGATGTGTCTCTGGCTGAAACCTGCCAGCTCGAATTGTGGCCTGCCAGCACAAACAAAGACCTTATGAAGGCAGAAACCTTTAGTCAGCGCTGATGAAAGAGAAATCCTAAAACCTGTGGAGAAATGTGTCTATTTCCATGTGCCTGCAGTTGTGTCTTATATGATACCAAGTGCAGCAGTGGTGAAGGCAGTGAGTGCACAGGTGATTAAGGCGGCTGGTTTACAGCAACATGCCAGTCTCCCACAAAACAAAAAGAAAATCCAGGTAGCATTACACAAGAGAAAGGTACATTTCTTTCTCTGATCTCTTTAGTGCTTACAAGATTTAGATAACATGCTTATCATGAAGCAAACTGAGATATTTTGCAAGTTTTACTTTGTGTGGTAACAAATATTACCCTTTATACCTTTGTAAATACCCTGAAGTTCGCAAGAGTAAGGGCATATATAAAGTGAACAAACACAGCCTAACTCCAAATACCTCTTGGCTTTTCACATACATCTCTAATTAAATAAAGAGGATAATTTTTTGTGAGGTTGTAATAAAATATAATTATTTAAATAAATATCTGAACAAAATGGTCATGCGGCCAGAATAAATTACCATCATATTTTTAATTACTGAAGTAAGTTTTGGTAGGAAGAAATGAATAATATTAAAAGATTTAATTAGTGAATTCAGAGAGGGTTATTTACAGCACTAACATCAACAACATAACATCTGACATAATTAGGGATCAAAACCAGCCTACTACAACACTAACATCTAACATAATTAGACATCAAAGAAAGTCTACCAGGCAGGCAAGACCCTTCTTGCAGAAGAAGATGTGGTCTCCCAGTCGTTAATTCTTGCTTTTTTCTCCTTTCTTTCCCAAGTACTTTTATTTCCTCTAGAATATTCAACCATAGATAATTAAATAATTATTGTAATGGATCAAATAACCTGCAGCAGTAGCCTGTGGGTTCTACAGAAACTAGACATCAGAAATGGCTGCTGGATATTGATTTCAGAATACCACTACAAATGAGAAGAACGGAGCAAGGGGAAACAAGACATATTACTGTTATTTAGCACAAATGCTGATTTAAAATTTTTCTCTAAGATGCATGAAGGGACCTTCTGACTGGGTAATAGTTCATCTGTAAAGTTATTGGGCAGAGGCCTTGCTCTACCTTGGCCTTGTCCTATGTCTTTTGATGACTCTCAGGCACATGTAGTGTTTAGAATAGGACTAGCACCAAGAGATAAAAATTAATTAGATTAATTAGATTCAGTGAATTAAAGGAAAGTTCGTGAGGATTTTTTTGTGGAATTTTCTGCCACCCAAATGCATCCTACTTATTCCTGCAATTTCTCTGACTTGCTCCACGTTTCCTGGCCATGCTCAGGAACCTGCTCCAGTCAGTGAAAATTATGTCTCCTCTGCCTAGACTGTAGGCAAAGAGAGAACATCTAATAAAAATGCTCAGAAAAGGAATTTATTTTTATGAAATGTCTTGATTTCTTCTTTCCCTCATTTTCTGACAAAATTTGAAACCCTCTAGATTAAAAAGTAAATTAAAAATAAATAATTAAGAAAAGCTTGCAAAAATTTCATTAAAATTACATTTTTCCCAGAAAAATACTGAAGTTGTTCTAATATGTATTGGCTCTTTGAAATTTCTGTTCCTTTAAAATTCCAGCACACTCCTCCAGGAGCAAGGAATAACAAAATACATAAAAGGCATTAATTTTCAGTAATATCGTTGTAACTTAAGAAACTTAAAATTAATCTCCGAAAGTGACTATTTACTCAGTAAACCATGTAAGGCTTCTGTACCAGCTCCACACTGCATTAGAATCTGTATCTTTAAAAGTTTTGGTAGTAGGATTTAAAACTAGTTATAAAAAGCTTTTATTATCAACAAATCACATGCTGGAACGAGAGAATAACACACTTTTGTTTTTCATCAGCTTTCTGTGGGCTCCAAAGGGCTCTGTCCTTGGTTGTCTTCCCTCCTTCTTCTGGAGAGGTCACATCCTCTCTGAGGAAGCTGGTCTGTAAACACAAGCCAAACTTCTCATGCCGATGACTCAAATCCACCCATATGCTCCCTTCTGTCCAAGCCCAAAGCTCAGCCTTCTTCCCTCTGAATGTCTCGACATCAGCTCAAGCTCAGTATGGCTCACCACAGCTCTTAATCTGTCTTCTAAGCTGTCTTTGCTGCTGCTTCTCCCAGTTGCTGTGGCTAACATCACTGCTGCCCATCTGCAGTGATGGCCCATCTGCTGCTTGGGCCTTGAACTTGTCACCACCTTCAGACTGGGACTTTCTCTCAGTTGGCTTTTCATGTCAAGGCTCTGTGTAAATCTTGATACATAAAACTTCAAACTATGACCTTCTTCATATTTCTATACAGCTAAAATTACCGGTCCAGCTTTCATCCTTTCACAAGAAGATGCTTCTCCTTGCTTTTGACAGAGCCCATTTCCCACTCTTTTCTTCATGCCCACAACTTTAAGGCGGCTTCCTCTCTCAATCCATCTTCCCACCAGCTCCCCCACCATCAAGCACAACTTAATTCTCCTCTGTGCAGATTGCAGCCCTGCTGCCCTCTCTGACAACCAACGTCACCAGCTGTCACTGCACATTTGTAAACCTTTCACACCAGTAACGTCCTCTTCCTACACTGCCCTGCCAGCCTGGGAGGAACTCTGTAAAAATATACATCACCCTGCCATTATGCATCTTCAAAATTTCCCCAGGAGCTTTCCTTTTTCACACTGTCTGCAAAAAAACAAGTTGCTGCAAGTGTTACATGCACAATGACCTGTAACATCTTATTATTTTTCTCCAGGTCCCAGAATGTTGTTTTGTAGGGTTTTTTCACTTTGATTGTAAACATTAAATCATAAATGCATTGAGCATCTCTATCATTTAGGAATTGAAATTTTTTTTTTCTTTCTTATTTTTGTCTCCATTATGGAATTGCAGTGGCAATATTTTAAATGAATTGTTACGACAGGGTGGCTAGAGCACTACTGTGTGTGATAACCTTGCACATTGTCCATTGTAGTTTGAATTTCAGATTCAGTGGTCACTGCATTGCATACAGTTTTCTTTCTTTTTTTTCCCCATGTATTGAGAAGTTATTCTCAATGGTATATGTAAGTCTTGCTTGAAATCACATTTCTGGTGCGCTGACTCTAAAGTTTCTTTTTTCTGCAGAGATCCATAGTTTCTATAGTGTTATAACCCAAACCAAATGTTTGCTGAGGCACAATAGAAAGCTCTATTTCTAAGCCACTTGAACACATGTATTCAAAATGTATTAAACATGGGTACATGATGACTGCTGAAGAAGATATTCCTAGATGCAGAGTCTTTTAAAATGAGCTAAAACTGTTTTCCTTTCCAAGAAAAATATATCAGTTTCACTACATTTAGTGTATTTCAAATTCTGTCAACAAGTCATAAGCTGTTAATAGGAGGCTGCTTTCTGTTTTGCTCACTGCCAAGATTGGGGATGACATTCCTACCCTCTTGAAATCAGGGCAAAACTTTCTTTGACTTCAATAAGGAGAAGACTTCATCCAAAGCAAGAAAATTATTATCCTTACATTTTCAGAATTGAAAAGAATAAAAAGGCTCCTTCTAATTCATACTTCTCTCTGTTTTCAGATACTGCCATGTAAGAATCGTTTATATTGTCATCTTTTTCAATATAAAGGTTATCTTAGTTGGTTTTGATGCCTGAAGACAGGAATTAGCTTATAAAATGTTTTTCTGCAGCATACAACAAAAAAAAAGTTCAGAAAAGCAAAAAGCAAACACACAGAAATAAGCACTTCTCTTTGAATTTTATTAATGTGGATTTGCTGTCTTTCCCAGAAAAGAATGAGTAACTTTTCATGAGACAGAAGATTATGCTTTTAAAAATAGTTCTTTTTGAAGAATGATTTTTGATGGGAGGAGATGGAAGACAGGTTGATTCAAAGATCGGTGAAATCAGTAGTGGAAAAAACTAGATATAGAAAAACTTCTATTGGACTTTATGTCACACACTTTCCCCCGTTAAATACTGTGTAGCAAGGGAAGTTCAAACTCTTCTAACTTTTCTGCAATAGCCTTGCTAAGAAGAACAGCAAAATACATGATTCATGGGGTCCCAGCTGAATTGTATAAGATTAGGATACACTTCCAGAAATGCTGGAGTAAGCGTAACCTAGGTGTCAGGAATACACAATGATCTGGTGCACAAGCAGACAGCACCTAACCTTGCAAACACTGGGGACCTCTATGATAACTTATTAAAAGAACCAAACACACCAAATTCAGTTAAAGCTGAGTATTGACTATCTACCCAGGGACACAAGGGTCCAGATTTCCCTATGTGGTCTCTGGTATTTGGCAAATCCTTTTTTTAATGGCCAATTGTTTTCAGTTAAAAACTGAAGAATAAAACCAGCGCATCAATTAAAAACTGTGGTCATCAGCTTCTTCTAGGATTAGAATTTTTTTCATTCTTCGCTTCACAGAGAAGGTCACTACAGAAGGAAAAGGTGAGCCTAAACACCTTAACTTCCATCTGCCTGAAAAAAAATCCTTCAAAAAAAAGTTACTGTTAATTGGGTGTAGTTATACTATGATCTGTGTCTTGATACTCATACATCAGTTTAGATACATTTATCATACCATAATCATGGTTCAGTTTGCCTCCCTGATGAAATACTTTGAAATACTACTTTGTAATTGCTATGCCATACTAACTCCGCACGTGGACATTGCTACATCACTTAACTGACTTTACAGCACCAGCAGTGTAAGCACACCAATGCACAATACAAGGCAAGCTACAGCAGGATTCTGTAGCATGACACTGACTTAAATGCACCCATCCTGTCCCATGGTGCGCAGAGCAATTTACCACAATGAAAATGGTACTTTCAAATATCAACCAGACCTACAACAGGTAGAAGTTTTTGTAACCGAGATAACAAAAACATATTTTGTTACATAAGCTACTTAATAATTCAGCCTAAAAAACCAAGCAGCCCTTCAATTATCCATAAAAAATACACAATTTTCACAATTATTATGTACAGCAGATGAACATAATTTAGGAATCAAAGATTCACACAAAACCAACAGGACTTAGGCTCTTGAGTCAGTGCTTTCAAAACAGAATTTCAGCAGGGCAGACACTTTCAGAGTTGCATTCCTCTGAAACTCGAGTTATTTGTACACCTCAGCAGAGCTCATGATAGTGAAAGACTGAGGTTCTGCTGACATCTGTTGATAAGTATCTGAACAGCAGAACAGTCTGAACAGTCTTACAATTAGGTACATGAAATAAAAAACATACATACAAGAGTAAAGGTACAGACCAGGCTTCTTTCTATCGCAGAAAAGTTTCCAGTCATTGCTAAATCATAATGGTGGAGTAAGGCTGGGGAAAGGACGAAAAGGAAAGGTAAAACCAAAATTTGCTGCTAGATTTTCTGTCAGATCTTCCCTGACAAGGACAATGAAGTCACTTCCTACTGAGTCAATACACTACTTGCAGTGAGTCATTGTGGAGATGCTGAGTAAGCTGAAAGAGATTTGCTAATGACTGGATGATCAGCATAATTAATATCAGCAGAGACCAGTATCTGTTTTTGAAATGATCGGATTCATGCTAACATGAGAATGCAATAAGATGACAAAGATCACAGAGAGATTTTCTTTTTTTCCCCCCCCCCCCCAAATATAAGAAGAAATTTGGTTTGCTTACTCAGCAGGTTATCCTCAAAATTCAGCAAATATCATACCTGAACTCCGATGGGGTTGGTTAGGCCCAAAAAACCATAAAAATTTAACGGAATTTTACTTGTTGCTATAACACTAAACAATTAAGATAGGCTTCAAATACTCAGTTATGGTACAGCCCTAACACTAACCACTTTTAACTTTGTGTTAAGCAAACATACTGAAAAAAGGAGAAGATTGCTATACCTTTCATAATAAGTATTTCTGCTAACAGACAGCACACTGCACACTCCTTTTCATTTGCACAGGGGGTGCATGGTCCCTGGTAAGAAAAAACTGTTTTAGGCAGTGTTTTAGGCACTATGTAACCTGTATTAACTGCTTTTCTGATAAGAAAAGATCAGGCAGTGTAGATTTGCTCCTTTTGCAGTTGTTAGTGTGTGATCCTTCCCTGCCTCCACCCTCAAAGGAGAAATTTACAGTAAAGAGAAAAATTCACTTTCTGTCCCTGGTGCTCACTTTTGAAAGAAAATTACTGCTGGTAAAATAGAGACTCAAAGATCTTACCTTGGACAACCATGTACTTGGGTTTCTTTGTATATTCCCTCCTTCTCTGTATCCGGGATGAATTGGAAGGTACTGTAATGGATAATTACTGTGATTACTGGATGCTTGCCAACCCATTCAGGAATTACAGCGCCCTGGACTGAAAGGGTTGCTGAAGCCTGACAAACTGGCGCTCCTGTGTGCCAGCTGCAGTCAGGCTGCCCTCTCTCGGCAGGCCGGATCTCTCCGTGTGCCCAAAACTTCCAGCACCCCGGAGGAGGACTGCTTTGACATCATGAAGCTGATCTACGGCGGCACTATGGACATGCCCAGGATATGTGGATGTACGGCTGCTCAGTCACAGCTACTCGCAACCATGACTGAGCTGCTAAACATCCAGAAATTCTGGACAAATGTGAAATACATTCACCCCAGACAACATCCTCAGTCTGGAAGTGGTTTTCTTCAGGCAAACTGCAGCTCTGAATCAAATGCATAGCCTTTGCGGTGTATGAAGTAAACCTGCAGCCGAGGCTGCTCAAAACTCTCAGATATATGTACATGTACAGCGTGTTTGTGTAGCACACAGGCAAGCTGAACACTTCACAGTTATTGAGCTAATAATTCTCCCATGGATGCAAATTTCTGTGCAGGAAGCTCTAGATAGAAATGCAGCAGCTTCTGTCTGCCAGTATTTAACCTGAGCGAGTTGCTCAGACAATTAGCAAGCTTTCACCTGCAACGCGCATGTCACGGCACTGCCATTAACAACCGTGCTGGTTGCCTGTTGGCGAGTGCCAGAATGGACAGTGTGGTCAGCAGCTGTGCTCCTGCCTTGCAAAGGGACGAGATTAATAGAAAAACAAGGCAAGAAGGAAAAATTACCAAAAGAAATGGAACAAGAGACAAGAAGCTGTGTAGGTGTTGTTTAGGATGTAAGTGAAGCTGATGAACACAGTTATGTCACTTAGTAATAGTCTTCATTATGGGGCTGGCTTATTTCCTCCTATGCACACATCCCTCAGCCTCCCCGCAGGATGCCCTATTAGAGATGGTAACTTTTCATTAAGAGTAAGTGAGCAGGTAACTATAAATGCTTGTTGCCATTTCTGAAATGTTTTACATCATTGTCATTCCAGGGGGTTATTTTATTCACAACTGTGAATGCTCTTTGGGCTGATGGAACCTCTGAACACCATGGCATTGCAAACCTTCTTGTCTCCAGCTGGTACCACACACTCCACATACACACGAGCTCTCCAGACGAGCTGCAGTGAAGTCCCCCGCAGGCTGACAGGACGCCTTGGCGAGGGCTGCTGCTGCAACTGTGAAGAAAAGACTACTTGGAAGAAAAGCAGTTCAGCCATGCTGCTAGCCAAACGACGACCTGTCCTCCACGTGTTTCCAGTGTATGGGGCTACCCTGGGTCACTACCTTGAAGGAAAATCCTGATGAAGGAAACACGTTTGCAAGTTTTCTGACCCAGAAAACTATAGTACAACAAACACCTGGCGGGTGAGCCCGAGGTCACCCACCTGAAACACCTCTAGTGGGTGCACTTTCACCCAGACCGGCTGCACAGGCTGCAGACCAGAGCTCCTGGCACAGTGGGTGAGCAGGACAAGCACCGGCCAGGCTGGTGTGCTGGAGCTTGGCCTGTGCTTTTAGGTGAAGGGGAGTTAGGCAGCGTGTGAAGCCTGTTCGAAATGGAAATGTACCCAAGTTTGGGTGAGCCTCGAGCCGCCTGAGCCCCCCCCCCCCCGTGAAACAGCTGCTGTTTTCCCGGCAGGGCACAGCCTGAGCTCCCCGCACGCGGTGCGTTAAGGCTGGGGAGTGAGAGGAAAAATAATCTGAAAGAATAAAAACCCATTATGGTTTTTTTAGCATTTAGTATAGGAAACACGGAACACGCTCGCCGAATGGTAACAAACAACACCGGCGCAGGTCGCTCCAGGCGGGGCGAGCACAGCCCAAGGGCGGCCCACACGCGCGCGGCCCGCCCCCCTCACCCGGCCCGGCGCCGCCTGCGCGGCTCTCCGCGGCCCGCCGGTGCCTGTGCGGCGGCTCCCTGCAGGCGGCGCTGTGCGGCTTGGCCCGCCGGCGGAGGGCGGGCCGGATGGCGGTGCCGCTCCGCCCGGGCCGCGCTGTGCGTCTGCTGGCGGCTGCCGCTACGGCCCGAGCCACAGCCCCGCGGCCGCTTCCGCGCATCCCTTCGTCCTACTCATCCTCTTCTTCTTCCCGTCTCTCTCGGCCGCCGCCCGCCATGCAGGCCTTCCAGTACCCGGAGGTGTACCGCGACGAGACGGCCGTGAGTACGACACTCGCCGGCGCAGCCCGCCGGCGTGTGGCGGCTGCCGGGCCCGGCCGCGGGACAGCCTCTCTCTCCAGCCCCTCGGTGCCGCGGTGGGCCGCCTCGGGGGAGGGGTGTTAGTGCTTCCTCGGCTTCAGGGCTTTGTTCGGCCTCGGCCGTTAAAACCCCAGCGCGCTCTCTTCAAAGGGTGTGGGGTTTTTGGCCGCCGTGGGCCGCGGCGGCTGCCGGGCGCTGGTTAAAAGGAGGATTCGTGGCCGTCGTGCCGGTGCCTGCGGGCACGTCCCGCGTGTGCGGGGCCGGCGCCGCCGACCGAGGCGGGCTGGCGGGCTGTGAGCCGGGCCGGGGCCGCGGGGTAGCAGTGGGAGCGGGACCCGCGGCTGCCGGGCCGGGCGTGCAGATCCCGCCGCTTCGGTACGGCTGTGCGGACCGGGGAAGTCCAGGCCTCAGCAGGGCTGTAGCTGCGTGCAGCGGAACAGGTAGTCTGTTTTTGGATGATGGCACATCTGTAAAAGAGCCCCATCTCCTTGTGATCCATAGTAACTTGATACGCAAGGATTATGGTAGAAGTTTGGTTGAAATGGGTTTAGTTGTCTTTGCCTTCTGCAAAGGGCTGAGTACAGGATTTATTTACAGAACTAACATTACTTTTAAACCAAAATGTTTGCCAACATGAGCCAACACTGGAAAAACCTGAACTATTTGATTTCATAGTTGAGTGAAAGGCTGAACCATGCAACTCCTAACGGCAGGTGCCTCATCTTATTTTGTACACTGGAGGAAAGAAGCAGATAAATTCAACCATGTGGGTTAGTCATTTCAGTTTTATTGGTTTGGTTTTTTGTTTGTTTGATTTTAATTTATATATGTACTTCACTCACATGTTTATGAGTAGCAATAGTAGGGCAAGCTAAACCAGAGACAGTCACATAAGCAGAAACTATATTTTGGGTGCATCCAGTAATCAGGTTTTGTGATTTGACTTGGACACCTGGATTTGGAGGAGGTTTTGGGGTTTTTTTAGGGGTTTTGGTTTGTTGTTGTTTCATGGTTTGTTTTTATTATTATTATTTCTTTATTAGTCTTATCTTGTACAAAGAATTTATATTCATGTTCTACATTTCCCTGGTGCTCTGTGTATTTTCTGAGGACAACTCTGCTGCCTTGGTGCCATCACCAAAGGATGGTAATGTTAGCAGCTCGTGTGAGCAAGGTGTTGCTTTTCTCGTCCTTTGCTTCTCAGCATTCTATGCTTTGGTGAAATTCCAAATACCCTTCATCTTGATGCCTGTCATTCCTTGATGAATAGTGTCTGTGCATATCTTTTTTTAAAGTACTCTCTTTTATAAATTCAGGTGTTGGATTATCATGGCTGTAAAATAAGTGACCCATACTGCTGGCTTGAAGATCCCGACAGCGAACAGACAAAGGTAACCTTTCTTTGCATGGGAATAGCTGTTTCAACGTGGTTCTCTTTTATAGACTAGGTGCATGGGTACTCTGTTTTTCAAAGACCTGCCAAGGCTTTTTGGCACCAATTTGACACCATTATTTTGTACCTTTGTGTTAATGGAGGAAAGACTAAAACACTTAGTATAACCTAGATAACAGAATTTGGAAAACTCAAGGCCTTGTATGGCCTTGGACCCATTTTTCTTAGACAATATGAATGCTCAAGATAGTGTCGTCACACTGAAGAGAAATCCTCTGTTTTTAGAATGCTTTATCCACTGTCCTAAGTGCATCTAAATAGTGCATCTATTTATTTGTCGTAATAAATAATAAATGCCATAATTGCCATAATAAAAAAGAGTAGAAAGAAAACTCCTTTGGCTTGCTTTCTTTGTACAGTGACAGTGTATGAATCTTCTATTTTCTTATCCCTTTTCAAAAAACAAACAGACAAACCTATTTTCCTCCTGAAGTTAGGCTTTATTAGTGTCTTTTATTACAGATTGCAGATGTTGCAGTGTTTTTCAGCCTGCAGTCTGGTGTAGCTAGCCTGTGCTGCTGGAATTGGTCTTTCGCTGAGAGATAATCCTGAAAAAGAACAAATGTGACTGTAAGCCAGTTCCTCTGATAGTCATGGCACAGGGCATTGCAGGGGTGATGGCCAAAAAGTGGTAGGTTGGCAGTGTGGGGGGGGGTTCCTCTGTAATGGCTAATAACTTTGTGATAACTGCAGTTCCAGCTCTAAACCACTGGTGTTTATCTAGTATGCGTTATTGTGCCAGAAGGATGATGGAGGGCAGGATCTCTGTTTAAAAATATTCTGCAGGGTGGCTTTCCATTAGTGAGATTCCTTCTAGGTTCTCTCATCTATACATCTTGATGAACTAGAGAGTGGTCAAATAGAACTTAATGTCTGTACAGTTAGGATCCAGTTCCATTCTTACAAATCTATCAGCATATATAAAGACTCATGTGGATTAAAAAGATCCATTTGGGAACAGGTTTTATTGAAAAACTCTGGCACTGACATTAACATTGAAAATTAGATATTTAGTAAGTTGGGAGTATTTTGATTTTCTGATTTTGGCATCCTTAAGAAACAATACACATACAATAGTTTGTGCCAGATTCAGAAGGATATATGTGTGGGGAGATATGGTTATGTCTTTCTTTCATAGAGGCCTTACAAATATCTATTAAAGTGGTTTTCAGGATCCTCTGGAAGAGTTGGGATTGAGAAAATGTCAAGACCTGACAGTGTTTAATATTCTCACAACACACTTGCTAACTTTTCTTAATAGTTTTATCTCCCAAGTTCTTGAGATAGTTAGCAGAACTCCTGCAGAATAGCCATTCTGCACCTACCAGATCAAAGAAGAACCAGACATTGGTATAGAGGCAATTGAATGACTGTGCAGGCTTCACAGAGAATTTGGAGCATGCTTTGTAGGCTTTTCAAGCCTTCGAGTCACTGACCGTGAGACCTGTGTCCTTCCCATTCTTCCTCCAAGTTGCTTTCTCTCTTTATGCAGTCCTTAGTATCCTAAACCTCCATTTATTTTGGAGAAAAGTCAGAATATCCTGTGTAAGTCTCCAACAATAGGCTACCTTTAATTTTCTACATGCTAAGTACAGAACTAGAAGAGGAATTGCTTGGTCATCCATGCTCATTTGTAGTGAAAGAGCCCTCATTTGGTTCCAGTTTACATGCTTGCTTGCTTGATTTGACTATGTGTAACACTGAAAATTCTGGTTTATATCAAAAATGGAGACTGATGTCATTCATTTACTAAGTTAGGAATCTTCCTGTGCATGCGAACAATTGAAATTATTTGGACGTGTGCTGTTGATTAGTTACACAAATATGTTGGAATTCTGCTTTTCTAGTCCTAGCAGAAATAGTCATGTCAAGCATAGGCATGGTCACAGGAAATAAATTGGTAGACCTTGCTTTGTTTCTGTGTTGATATGATTGGTGAAGCATCAAGTTTACTGTTTCTTGAAGCATGGCAAAAGAAGCAAAGGCAAGTGAGGTTGGTTTTAACTCTGGAATTTTCATGGTAGTTTCACCTGCTGCCCACTGTAGGGTTAACAGGGCTGTGACTGAAGGAAATTACTCACAACAGCTATGAGCATAAAGAATAGTGCTCATTGCTCCTGTGGCTAGTCCAAATGATCTTGTGGGCTCTGATAGTTAGCAACTTACAAACAAGTGAACATAGAAGGGTGGGGTTGGTGGGGTTTTTTGGTAATTGGCTTAATGGTACTTTTGCAGTGAGAGTACTGTACCTGATCCACTGTAGTTTGCAGGTTTCCGTCAAGTCAGGTAGTTCTTTGGTTTCTCTCTGTCCTCATTCTCCTTCTTGCACTAACAGGAATGCTTCTGTCTCTCCATTGCATGGGTATAGCCATGACAAGGTGATGTTCTGGTAGAGAAGCCTTTGGTGGATTAGTTTTTTATTGGTACATATGTTTAATTTAGGTCACCCCAAGGCCACATGATAGTTGGATCTAAGATGGTTCAGGAATGGGATCTTTCCTGCCCACAGCCTACTTTTAAGTAGGTGAAAGTCAAATAGGTCTAGAATTTCTTCAGCCGGGTCACTAATATGTTGTTATTTCATATATACCGTATATATAATCTGCTACAAAAAGGAAATTATTGAAATCTGCAGGTGGCTAAGCAAGACTCTTTCTTGTCAGATGCTCAGTCTTATTGCTGATTAAGCCTGTCATCAAGCCACATCCTCAATCTCTTTTGGAAAAGCTGTTGTTCAAGAAGTATCTGCTTTCATTTTCATGATTTACATGCTTTTTTTCACCTGTCAGTGCTTGGTTGGAGTAGTCATGCACAGCAATAAGCAAACAGAACTCCTTTCTCCAGATACATAAATAAAAACTGAGCCCCTGGTCAGATGGGAAAGTTCCTACCTCACTTTGTAGAGAGGAAGTGGAGAATGTGGGTTTGTGCTTTGCTGCTATTTGGCATTGACCTTCAAGATAGACTGAGGAATTATCCCCAGTATAGTTGAAAAGTTGTGCTACACTGGTAAAACACTTCTGGTGACGATGCAGGTCACAGCTGCAAACGTACGCTTTTACTGTCGTCTTGGGTTTGACTTGGGTGGACTTTTCAACTTCTTGGTTTGTTTTTACACTTTGTGGGAAATAAGCAATTTTTTAGACCATAGCAAAGTCTTTCACTTAGACCCTTATTCTGTCCTTTCTTCTGCTAGCAACTTCTGTCCTGGTTCAAGGCTTACAATCAATTGACAGATATAGATTTCTACAGGCAAAATGAGAATCTTTCTCTATAGGCTTATGAAGATGCACAGTTACTGTTAGCCCTATAGCCTGGATGGCGTCTGTTCAGCTCAGCATGGTTGATGGAGTTGTTTACTCTGAAAGTTTCTGCTGACATCTGTTCCTGCACTTTACCTAGAGCAATATTTCAATTATGTATTGCCTTTTGAACATAAGCGCAATCTTGTGCTCAAAAGTGTAAGAACAATAGAGTTCCCAAACTGGGCTGGATTCTTCTTGGTGGAACTCGTTCAAAAACCTGTAATTCCTACCTCCTTTTTCAGATAGCAGTGTCATTCCCTTTTACAAATAGTCTTGGAATCTTTGGTGCATACTAAAGGGAAAGGGGAAAACGATACTAAGTTTCTGTAAAAGCACAATTACTAGCAATTCAGCTGTGAGTGCAGTAGTTAGTATGTAAGCATGCTCTTGTGCATGCTTACAATGCTTGTAAAGAAAAGTTTGTGTCTCCTCTTTGAATGAAATGCAAGTAATAAAAGCAGATGTGGTAAGATGTGGCTGTGCAGTTAAAAGTGAGTAACACATTTCTAGTATACCCTTACAACAATGTTACTGTTTCGATTGGGCTGTTGATATATGAAACAGAGATGTGTGCCAGTTTCTGTCCAGTAAATGCAACTGAAAAGTGCTTTTTGCCCATCCAGTGCAATGGATGGTTTTATACATGGTTTTTTAAGACATCTTTTCTCTGAAAATGTCACAGCAATTTGATTAGTTTATTTGTGTAGCATGTGCTGTCTAGATTTTTGTGTATGTGGTCTTTAAAATTTACTTTTCCATTTAGAGGAAACAAATTCAGATACACATAATTCTTGGGTAGATTTCATTAACTTCTTCCATTATGTGATTGGGGGGTGGTTTTAGAGGTACAGTGTAAAGGCTGCATGTCATTTTTTGCTTACCACTGGGATGTGCTGTGCTGCCATGCTGGGCGTTAAAGCTGTCTATGCCACTGTGATCCTCAAAGGGAGAACAGAAGTAAAAATTTGCCTTTCTTTGGCAATGCATTCACCTCTTCCCAAGGAATCGTTTTCTGATTTGATTCTTGCTGATGCATAAAGTCTAATTTTGAGTAAAGGTCCAAAAGTCATCATTGTTAGCCTGCTGAATCTGTTCCTTTTCAGTGCTGTAATGCTTGCTTTTTTATGTCGTGCTTGCGTGGTGACTTGTGTGTAGCCAAACCACGTGTTCTTAAACTAGTATGTTTCAGCACTTAGCCAAGTGCTCTTAGAGCATTACTAATTCTGCACTCATGTGTTTAAAGCTTATCAGTTTCTGTATGCTTTGCTAGGCATGAACAAACACATCTCAGGTGGAGACTGACTATAATTAATGCAGTTTCTCCTTTGTCTTTTGGCCTGACAAGCCTCTGAAAACACAGTTTGGCATGTAGCGCAGCTCTTGGCTATGCACTGCTGTGTCAGCAAGACAAATGAGAGGGAGAGTGTCTCTCTACTTACCCCATGTGCTCACTTCTCACCATGTGACATGTCTGCAAAATGCTGCTGAAAGAGTTTTATGTTGTATTCTTTCCTCTTTTCACCTGAAGAATTGGTAAATGAGTAAACATTCATAGCAGTTAGTGAATGTGTGCCAGGCACTATGTACAGCAGCTGGCTTTTCTGAAGAACTGTGAAACACAAGTTGTGAAATATGGATTGTAGCCCTGATGTTTCCGTGGGTCATGCCCTGCAGTACAGTTCACTGTTGTCCTAAGTAGTTGTCTTGTGTTCATCTTCTTGTTGTGTGACTGATTCATGACGGGTAGAAACAATAGCATCTTTCAGAGCAACTGGTAAAGAGACCTGTGTAAGCGAGAGATGAGTGGACAGGGTTTCAGGCTGGAGGCAAGAGGCTGGGGTCCGAGAGTGATACTGCAGCCATCATTGCGATATCTGGTTATGAATCACAACCACTCACACTGTGTCCTGTCCTTCCTGCTCTATGTTAGAGACTGAAGAGCCTGCATGTCTGCTTCTTAGTAGCTGTGGTTGCCCTTAAGATGCTTAGGTATTAATTTTATGTTAGTGTACTGTGCTATAAATAGGGATGGTGGAACACTGAGTGCCATTTTTTTCTGTGCATGCCATGGGAGCGGCAGCCTATACAAACAGCTGGAGTAGTAATGGTTTTGGCCACTGTCCTTAAGTGTTTGTGACTGAGAAAAAGAAATCAGACTCCTCAAAGCTATCTTCTCCAAGATTGGGTACTCTTGCCTTTTGTATCTAAGAACTGTTCTGTGAACAGTGCTTTGACCTTTCCAGGAAATACTGTATGGGACAAATCCTCTGTGTTATGTTAATAGGATGAACAGATGGTGCACATGATGTTTTGTATCATCTTTCATCCCTTTCCCACTCTTGAAATAATAGTGCTGTCTGTGGGCAAAAGGGATTCTCTTCTTTATCCATTTCTTAATCTATTGTAGAGTATTGGAGTGATGTATATTTGTGATGAAGTAAGGGAAGATGGTATGTCTTGGGTATATACTGTAGCTTTTCTATGCCATTTAGACAAATATAAAGAGAGTTTTTAAAAACATGAGGCTTGGGTTTTGGTTTTTTTTTAAAGAGAATGGCAGGAATCTGAGCTGTCTTTGGCCAGAACACTGGCTTCCTCAGTGCATGCCCTAGAGAGAAGTTATTCAGGATATAAGATCAGTTTTATTACAGTATTGCAGCATAATGTAAATGTGTAAGAATCTTCAGGTGTGACACTCTATATGACTTACATGGGGGGAAGATGGCTGTGATGAATTGCTTCAGAAAATAGTGTTTTCTGTGGGAAATATGTGTTTCTGCTTGAGTTCATGTCTCTTTTGGGGGGATTGTTTTCTTTCAGGCATTTGTGGAGGCTCAGAACAAGCTTACAGTACCCTTTCTTGAGCAGTGTCCTGTCAGAGGATTGTTCAAAGAACGAATGACTGAACTCTACGATTATCCTAAGTACAGTTGCCACTTCAAAAAAGGAAAAAGGTATGTGAGGAATGTCTTTGTAGGTGGTGATGAATGTGAAGCAAGTCAAAAGCAACTACTAGTAAGGAAATCAAACGATAAATTATATTTGTATTAATTCCTTTGTAGTTGGGAAGTAGGAAAAGTAAGCCAATGTTGGTATATATGGTTGCATGGTGCAGAGCACAAGGTGCTTGGCTGTCTCCTGTTCCCAATCATATAATCTTCTTGGGTTTTTTTGTTGTCTTTTCGTTTTACAGGAAGATTTGTGAGTTTATCAAAACTCAGACAACTTTATAGAATGACTATTGTAAAAGTAAAACTTTGAGGAGTTCCTTTCAGGTTTCATCACTGTCAGTATAGTTAAAGGCATTTGATGCTGAAAACAGCACAAGTCTGTCATATGCATGTTGTTCTAAATATTTGCTAAAACACTAATCTTATGTTGGTTGTACTTTGAGCAGCCGGTAGGATTTTTGTTTAGTCATAGCCAGTGGGATTCTCTTCTGAAAAACTGGTCCTGTACCTGAAGAGGATAGGGGAAGAATCATTTGGTGGACTTAAGGCAACTGATGTAGAAAGATCTGTCTTCTAAGAAATAAACAAACCTTGCTATATTCCAGTATCTAGCCTACTTGTTTTAATGCTGTGGTTAGGCAAAGAGATGGTGCTTACCCGAGGTCTGGAGACTGCAGCTGCTACTCAATTTTGTGACCTCTTTGAGAAACTCTAGCAATCTCCTAGAGGAAGGGAGTAAAGGGATTAAACTGCTGGTTAACTTAGTAACATCTAAAGACTGTTTTAGCAGTTGAAAAAGAGGTAGTGTTAAACAACTAGCCATTCTTAAATCATGTGAAACACAAATTATCTTTTGTGGTATTTTGCATTTGTTTCATCTTTGTTGAGTGGGCACGCAGACATGCCAGCTATGTTTTTACTGTCATCCATAGGAAAGAGAAGAAGATGTCTCATTGCCTTAAGATTTCTGCACAGATATTGGGGGAAATCTGCTACTCTTTAGTCATCTGTCCTATGCTGTGAGGGGAATGTGGATACTTGTTACTAAGGGAGGAAAAGTCTCTACTGTGTGTGTTTTTTGTAAAGTACACTGTGAGGAGTGAACCCAAGCTGATGTTGATTTAATTTGTCACTGATGTAGCATAGCATGTGAGCGTGAGGTTTAAGCCCAGAAGCCATGGAGATGTTTAGGTCACTGCTGCATCCAGAGTAGGCCTTTTTGAGCCAGTCAGGCAAAGAATATTTTGTATGTGATGCTCATGCAGATGTAGCTGTGCTGAATCTGATTCTGAAGCAGGCCTGGTCAGTAACTGCTCTGGATTCTTGGACCCATTCTCCCTGTACAGTGCAAACATGCCTGCGTGTGGTTATCTTCAATGCTGTTGAAATTTGATGTTGCAGGAGTGTTCATGGCAGTGATGAATATGGTCTCCACTAGAGATACGTCTTAATTTGATGCAACTCACTGTCCTCCAGGAAGAACATTTATGCCAGGAGCTTAATGTGCTTTAGCTTGTGACATTTTGTTTTGATTTTAATAGATGTCTTCTTAGGGTTTTTTTTTAGTGTTAGTCTTATTTATTGACCCATTCTAAACTTAAATCACAGTTGTTTAAAAATCATGTGTTGTGGTGTTTGAGGTGATCAAGAGGGCTCTACCAAGTTAAGTAACATTTAGTAAGGGGCAGGGAGAGGAACTGTTCTATTTGAAGAACTATCTAAACTTCCCATGACACATGGAAATTCTTAAATTTAATTACTCCAGTTTTCTGCTAAAGAATAGCAGCTAAAGACAGTGTCTGAAATGCTGTTCTGTAGAATCTGCAGAAGGGAAGAGTGCTCAGGGAGGTGCTCTGTCTCTCACATTGTTTGACCTTTGCTTCCAAGCTTATTGCCCAGTATTTCAGAGGTGAAATTGGCTAGAAAATGTATGGTCAAATGGAAAACTATGTATCTTTTTCTTCTATTCCTTTGAATCTTTCAATTTTGTCACTCACTGAACATTATTGTTAGTATTTGAACATATTACTAGTTCAGATTGTTAGCCAGGCCTTTGTGAGTGTAGTTCTCCCTTCTGGGTTTACCAGGTTCCCACAGTTGTATTCAAATACTGCAGAGTCTCGGGGAATATGTAAACTTACGTAAACTTAGGTTTGAACGTTACTGCATAAATTCCCCTGTTCCTCCAGGTGAAACTGCTATTTGATTCGTTAAGTCACGGGTTTGTGTAGTAAAACTCAGAAGTCCTATGAAAGAAGAAAAGTGTAGTACGTATAAATTGCATAGAGTTATTAATTTTTTGAGCTCTGTACCATCTTACAATGTGAAGAGTATCCCTCACTAAAGAGAATTCTGTAATTCTCTGCTTCTACAACTTTTTCAAAACACACAGTTTTAGGGACAGTGGGAAATACAGATGAAACAATTTCAGTTGTTTCATTTAAACATCTGTCTGCCACTGGATGCAGATTGAAAGTAGCTGTATGAATAACAAAGCTTAGAACAGGAAATGGGAACCTGTGCCAATACTTGTAACAGAGAAATGATGAGGCTGCCAGAGCTGTTTAACATAGCAAGTATGTAGGATTTGTAGTATACTTGGCTTTGTTTGAAATGAACTGTGTCAAATGCAGCTTTTGTTTTTAAAAGATGTTTTGGATATATCCTACAGTCTCTACTATACAATCTGTATCACTGGGGTGAGATTCCTCTCATTTTTAGAGGCCTAGAGATTGATGTCTGGGCTTCCTCTGTACTAAGCGGGAGAAAAAGACACCTACAGGGGGTGGTTAAATCTCTGATGGCCGCAGAGGAAACCATGATTCCTACTCTGCCTTGAAGCTTGTGTTTGCCTTATATATTTACCCGTCTTTTTTTTTTCTTTCCCCCTCCCCCCCCATTTTATGACAATCTCATACAAGCTTTTCATGTTTGTCTAGCTGTAAGTTCTTCGTACTTATTTTTCCCTCTTGTGTTCTTTTAGGTATTTCCACTTCTACAATACAGGACTGCAGAACCAGCGAGTTTTATATGTACAAGATTCCTTGGATGCCGATGCCAAAGTTTTTCTTGATCCAAATAAGCTTTCTGATGATGGCACTGTGGCTTTACGAGGTCAGTGAGATGGTAGTTCCTGCTGAATAAGCCTGGGTCTTTAGCAGAAGTCGGAAATGGTTTCCAGTTCTTCACCTAGAAATGTATAGCTAGAGTTGCTTGTTTTAATTAAAGTAGTCACAATAGACATATGTGGATTTGTATAGTGTTTCAGGGGAATACTTCTAAATCTGCATTGTATTCACAATTAACTTGGTTCAGTTTCTCAACATCTTTTCACAATTCTGTAGCGAGTTTCCACTGAAATATGAACAGATCTTGAGGCTGTCCATAGCAAGGAAAAAAAGTGTATATATTTATATTGACTAATTTTCTTAAAATTGTATTTTGCATCTTTAACACAAGCCAGTAAGTTAGAGACTGTGGAGGAATGTAACATTAACTTTTATGAGAATCACAAAATTACTTGTATTTACTTCGTTGCTTTTAAACTTGTGTTAGCTGCCCATTTTCCCACTCCCTATTGGGTTATTGTAGAAGCAAGGGTCTTGGACCTAGAAGCTTTTAAATCTGTTCAAGACCAGCTGATAAAAATAAAGGGCAGAATCAGAATTAGTGGATGCATCTTTAAGTGTGACCTAGTTGGAAAGAATCAATATGACTTTCCTTAGTGAGAAACCTTGCCTTGAACTGTGGGTATAAGGAATTGAGTTCATATAATCTTTCTGTATTTCTAAAAAGCTTATGACAAAGTTTCTTTCCAAATGCTCTTAGAGAACCAACAGCCACGGAACAGGAGGAGGAAACTCCTGGTGTTGATAAATAATTCATTTAAAGGCAGAGACAGGAATAACTGATAAACTGTCAAAGTAGAAATCACAAGTAGAGTTCTGTCAGGGGCTATGCTAGGACTCACACTGTTCACTATGTTCATATTTATTAGAAAAACGAGTGAGCAGTGAGGCAGCAGTGTTGATGAAGATACAAAGTTATTCCGGGTGAAAGCTGAAGAATGACTGAAGAGCTGCAAGAAGACCTTTGCAATAGCACATGGGCAATAAATGAACAGGTAGAAGTCTCTGTGCAGATAAATTAAGTGAAGCACAGGGACAAGCAATCCTAATCTCATTTGTAGAGGAATGGATGGAATGGACTCTGAACTGACCATGACCACTTGGGAACAATTCTTAGTCTGTAAGAGTTCCATGAAAATGTCAGCCTGGTTCTCAGTAGCAGCCAAACAAGCACATCAAGTATCAGAAATTATTAAGAAGGAAATAGAGAATAAAACAGAAAACAGCCCTGAGGTTTATAGAATATCACTGAATACTAAATATAGTTCCAGTTCCCTCAGCTCAAAAGGGGCTCTGAAATACATTTCAGAGGAGGGCAGTGGGAACAATCAAGAGCACAGAGCAAAGGTCAGAGACAATTGAGTATGCTTGGATCAATCAGCTTCGAAAAGGGACCATTTACAAGGTATATAATAGAGGTCTACAGAATCATTTGTGGCATGCAGTAGCATGGAGAGAGAGTGAAGAGGGGTTGGTTAATCATACTTTTTCTATTACAAGAATGAGGAGATATCAAATTAAGGCAGTGGAGTCGAGTCCAGAGCAAATAAAAGAAGGTGATGGTTCATTCCACAGTAGATTTGTAGAACCCCTTACCAATGGACGTTGGTGGTGCAAAAAATGGGTTTAAAGGCAAGCCAAACAAGGTCAAGGAAGAGGGAAGCATTGAGGATTATTAACCAGCTACTTCATGGAAATAAAGTCTCCTAAGCTAAAAGCAGTCAGAGGTTGCAAGAATGAGGAAAATACTACTTGTGCTTGCATGTTCCTACTCTTATAGGCATCTCATTGAGGACTACTAGGTGGAATCATGTTCTGAATCAGAATGGCCACTTTTGTGTTCTTACGGGGGAGAGTATGTTAGGAAGGCATGGTGGTGCCTCTCAAACCTACGACTTCTATTAAATGCATCTTGTTTGTGTGGGTTTTCAGTAGCTTGAGGTCTGTACAGGCCTATGATAATTCAGTCTTCTCACTTGAGTTGGATTTGCAAGAGTGAGTTTGATACTTGTCAGCTATGACGGACGCTCTTGAATTTTTTTCAGAATCATGTTTTCCTCAGTTTTGAAAGAGCAATATATATATATCAAAGCTTTTAGTAAAGAATACTGGGGATTAATCCATTTGCATCTAGTGGCAAATTTTTCCAGTTACTTCTGTTTTGATGGTTTCCGCAGGGTCTAGTTTTCAGTGACTCCAATATTGAAGTGTTATTTGCTTTATTTCAGGATGCATTGCTTGCATCTCAGTTTCTGTTGACTTCTTTGGTACCGTTTCTCTCCTGAAATCTCACTTTAAGTTCTCTACCTGTGTGCATTTTCAGTCTCCACTTCTTCTCCCCCAAACTCGGGGAAGGAGAAGTTATTCTTACTCAAATCATAATTCAGTAGTTGGGGATAAGTGATATATGCATGATTTCTAAGTATGCATGCCTAAACTCATATCTGTGAACTACTCGAAGTCCACAGAGACTAGAGAAGTTCTGTGAATCCCAAGTGATAGCAGATGCAGTTGCTTGCACTGTCTTTTAGAGAACATACCCTCTTCTCTCAGTGTTCACTGAACACAATTCTTTTAACTATTTCCTGATTTCACCTCTCTTTCGTTGGGATTCGGCTAGCATGTAGTAAATAATAAAAAGTTGTGTGGCAAAATAACCAGCACTTTCTTGAAAATATTGATCCCTTGTTCTGGTTCTTACTTGATTTTGTTTGACTCCAATTTCCTAGGTTATGCATTCAGTGAAGATGGTGAATACTTTGCATATGGCCTGAGTTCTAGTGGCTCTGATTGGGTTACTATCAAGTTTATGAAAGTAGAAGGTCCTGAGGACCTTCCTGACACACTGGAGAGAGTTAAATTTAGTTGCATGGCATGGACTCATGATGGAAAAGGCATGTTCTATAACTGCTACCCAAAACAAGATGGGAAAAGCGATGGTAAGTATGGCTGTACTAATTGCATGCTATGTGGAAGCAAAATTACCTTTTCAGTAAATTCCAAAAAACAATTAGCTCTGTTAGATTATATTGAAATAACTAGCTGTACTATTTTATACAATTAGATACCAGGTTATGTCTTGTATGACCAAAACCTATGCTCAGTTAGTGTGAGTATCCTCTTGTCTATCTGTTCCTGTCTGTCTCTTAAAAGTTTGCTGCTCTTTTTTCTCTGCAGTGATTTACTTAGCTTTCATACAAAGTGTATGAAAGGCTGGAATTTGATGTCTGGTGATCACTTGCTTAGATCTCCTTATGCGTGTGTGTGGGCTAGGTGAACTGGCTTGGGAGATTGATGAATAGCAATCTGGGGCATAAGGTTTTTGTTATTCAGCCAGATTAATTCATCTGTGGTTCACAGCACAGCAACACAAAACGTTTATGCTAGCAAAGTTCAAGGAGCAGTGCACAAAGTGGAATAAATTGCTGAGGAGCGTCAGTACGGAAGGAATTTAGCAGCTCTTATTGTAAGGCAGTGCTGCTGATAAGTTTCTTCTGGAGCTGTGCTCTTCGTTAAACCTTGGAGAGAGCCTGAATTTTGCCTCTGTGTTTGCTTTTGCAGCCTATAATTTTGCCAGACTTGCAAGTTAGATACCGACCTTGTGTTTTTTACTTTTAATTATGTTTGTAGTTCAGAAGGTGAAGTGTTGGAACAACAACTACAACAACAACAAAATAATCAAGTAGCACCTCATGCAGTGCTTTAAAAGATTTCTTTTAATTTGTTTTCAGCAAATGGAAAAATGAAGGTTTCTGGGAATCTTAATTAGCAATCAGTCTCCCTTAGTTGCCCAGGGTGAAATGGGACCAAAAACATTAGAGGGTGTCAGGGATTGTTGTTTTCCTTTGCTTGGTGAATATTTATAGAAAACAGATCTTGAAATGATAAATCTTTAAATTCAAAGAATGTATCGTTAGCAATAAAAGGAAAGGGTAACAGGTTTGCAGCGTGGTTTGAAGTTCTGTTTTGTCTTGTAGGGGGGTGTTTGTTTCGAGGTGAATGGTTGTAGAGTGAGCCATTCCTAGTTCTTTCTGCTGAATTACTCTTTTATATGCAAAGGAATACAGAATTTTCTAAGGGTTTTGTTTGGTTGTTGTTGGATTTCCTTGAGAACTAATTGGTTTAAATATCTTCATTTCACTAGGCACTGAGACCTCCACTAATCTGCACCAAAAGCTGCATTATCACGTATTAGGAACTAACCAGTCAGAAGATATCCTGTGTGCTGAATTTCCCGATGAGCCAAAATGGATGGGTGGAGCTGAGGTATGGTGAACACCCTGAAGCTTGTCATCATTATGTTCAGTTTTTCAGTTTCTAACACTGATACGAATTGGAAAACATTTTGTTAAATGCTTTTCATAAGTGTTGCAGAGTCGGTCATTAAGCTAAGAATCATTGACTAAGAATTGCTGAAAATAAGATTGTTTAATTTGCTTTAAATTGGTCCTCAAGCCTGTAATGACACAATCACATACCCTTTTTCTTCACTGAGGACACTTCAGTGATACACATTCCAGGACAGAGAAGGATCATTTGATGGACAATGTATCAGTGTTCTTGTTTCTTCTTAGTCAGTGTTGAGCTGCAGCCTTCAGTCTCTGCACAAAAAGCTTATTCCAATAATCAGCATGGCTAGATATTCCTTGCCATGTTTTGTTTTTTTTTTAATTTAGATTTATTTTTGTGATGTCTTTCCTGAAAATGAAATACATCTATTCTGCTTACTTGAAGAATGGAGGCATGCAGGTTAAAACCTGTTAATACTGTGTGCAAAGTTAGAGACTTAACAGTTTCCCTACAACAAGTTTTATCAGCACAAATACAGTGTGGACTGTGTTATTGGAACTGGGACAAGTGACTGGGACAAGTGACAAAATAAGCTTAAGCTTATTTTATTCAACTAGTACGATATTGTGAACCAAATGTGATAGGTAACCATGCTTTATTCTTTCCATGAATGATTCAAAAGACCCTAAGTTTTGTAATTAATGTGTGTTTTATTCTTCATATTAGACTTAACAGTGCTTGATTGAAGACACTGTTCTAAGCGTTGGAATGTAGCAGTGGTCATTGTGTTTATGCAGGAACTGATGTGTTCTTTGCAGTGGATAAAAACCTGTTGTAGTTCTTCATACTCTCCTAGCTACTGTGTTTAATCAGTACATTTCATTTCTGTATAGGGTCTCTTTTGGTTTGATGCTTTTTATGAAAATGAACTGGTTTTGCTCTGATCATTTCCTAGAACTACTTTTCCCTGTGATCATCAAATATGACATTTTTCAACACATCAACCCGTGAATATGTTGGGGGTTTCTTTTCTGTGGCCTGCCAGAAAAGTTCATTCAAAGAATTTGAACAGTGGGAGTCAAAATGAGAGAATGAGCGAGAATGTGAAAGGCTCCTCAGCAAGGTGACCACACTGAGCTTTCTTTATACGAATCAGACTTATCTGTAGGTTCTGTGAATAAACAGAACCTTTTTTTACATAATCTCATCTATTCATGAAATATACCTGTAACAACTGACCTGAATAGCAGTGTAAACTTGCAAATGGGGCTTTGGGAAGTTGTGTTTGTTTTTTTTACCGTTTAAAACTAGTCAGTTATGTTGAATTGAACTGCAATAAAATGGAATTTGGAAATAGTTATCCTTATTTTTCCCTAGTTCCATAAATAAATGGGCTTTCTGTTTGTGACAGATGTCTTGTAGTGATGTATCTGCTGATTCACATGAGTGATGCTTATTATTATTGCTTTGCAGTGTCATGAGCTATACTACACGTGTTATGAAGGCAAATTAATTTCCGTGGGGGAGGGCTGTTGTAGTCTGATTCATTAGACTATACAGCTTTTTAGGGTAGTGAAAGTTTACAGTCTCAGATGGTATTAAGTCCCATGAAAATGATATCTTCTGTGTTGGGTGTAGAGGTACCTTTCTCTTACAAATACCAAAACCTTCTTTGAGATAATAGCATACTAACAGAGCCTTTTCTTATCTAAGTTGAAGGAGCAAGGCTGGAGCATCTCAAGATCAGAAATAACAGGAATTCCTATGAGAAGGACCGTGGAATGGAATTTGTAGTACAGTGCTTGTAGTGAGTAGCAAAGAGTTTGCCTGGCTAGGGTCCCCAGAAGCAGCAGTCCTGCATCTCCTGGCTCTTCTATTGTGAAAGAAGAGCTTGAGGCAGCCTTTAATGTAAAAGAAGTATCTTTTTATCTGATACCAAATGTCTCAGGGAAATTTTGTGATTAATAAGAATCTATAGCCCTTACATGAAATGCTCAAAAGGTTTTTGCGGTGGGAGGAAGGGACTGATAGTAGTAACTTTTGCAGTAGGATAGAAAAATAATAGAATCTATCGCAGCTACCAGTTCTGAAGCCGTTGGAATTGAAACAGCCGCATAAGTATTGGGAAAGTGGGGAGGATGTTGAATAGAGAAACACCCCACTACTCTGGGTTCTTGTTTAATAAATTTATATGGCTGCTTATGACTCTTTTCTTGACATCTAGGAGGCATAAACTTCCAGAGATACTGGTATTTAATAAGAAATGCTATTTTAAGGAGGCATGGTAAAGCAGAGATCCACCTTGATAAATAATCTTGAGCTTATCTAAGTGAAACATTTAAAACAGCTAATACGCTGGGGTTGTGCTGTAAGCTTTAGCTGTAAAATGTGGCTCTGTCATCCTTATAGGAATGAAAAATGGATTTTAATGGTCAGGAAGAAACATATTCTGCAATTAAAAACCCCAAAACACAACAATGCAATTGAAAAATGTGGTTTCATCCTTGTGCAATAGTTAAAAAATCTTCAGGCTATTCAAACAAGTTTTATGGACAATTTGTATGTGTTTGAGAAAGTGGAAGACCACAAAGTAATGGGGGAAAATTAAAATGTCACTAGTAAAAATTAAATTATTGTCCTGAAAATCATTACTTGGTGCTAATATACTGCCACAGATTTTAAAATACAGCTTTGCACAGCTCAGCATTTTATCAAAGTCTGCTTTGATGCATTCCTGTCAGATTAATAAATGTTTTTTTTCTACAGGGCTTTGGTAGGCCAAATATTTAGATACATTTGGTTGTTTTACCCAAGCTCCAGTGAAGACAGTGAGATTATGGTGTGGGATGGTCTAGCCTAAACTACCAAACCTTTCTCCGTAGTGGGGGACAGAGCTTGATCTTCCATACTTGGGTTTAAAGCAGAATTTGCAGGTCTTGCAATCACTGAGTCGAGGGAGAGAAATATGTTGCTTACAAGTGAAAAACACCTGACAAGGTGCTTCTTTTGGAGAATCCAAAAGAAATAATATTGCCATGATAATTAAAAAAATGAGTAATCTCAAATGCACTGTAGGGAGTTGGTGCAGTATGTATTTTCAATGGAGAAAAGAAACTAGGTCCCTGATTAGGACAAAAAAGGGTTGTGTAGAGTCTTATCAGCTTAATATGTTTACAAGACAACATGCAAGAAAACAGCTTCAGTTTTTTGCCTCATTACCCATTCAACACCAGCTGCAAGTATGCTTGATTCAAACAAAATCTATGGTGCTGAAAATGATGTTGGAATAGAAATACAGATGCATTTCCAACTCCTTATTTGAATGGATTGCTTCTGAGGAAGAAAAATCTGTTTATTGTTAGTCAGATGTATTAGTTTTAAAAAAGAAGATATCAAATCTTCTCATTATTCTAGAGAAAGCATATGTATTTCTGGTACAGATTCTGCTACAGTGGAGGAGCTATGAAGAGCAGGGGCAGAGTTTATTTGAATAACATCCCAGTAGAGGGCAGTCTGGTACGAAGATTTTTGAAACCTTGGCAATGTTACAGCTGCTCGCAGCAAAGAGGAGCTTCCCATGCTTCTCTGTTTAAGTGGCATGTTCTTGTTTCTTCTCCAGACTCGCAGAGCATCTCTCACAGCCAGAGTGTTATTCTCAAAGTTAAACAATAAGTTATATAAGAGCCTTTCACAGTTGGTAGTGTTAAAAGTCCCTACGGTACCAGCAGGAAAGTAAATTGGAAAGAGAGGGTGAGGGGAACCCTCCCACCCTCTCATCCCAGTTCTGCCAGCAGTAAACCAAGTACAATTTGTCATATGGTCTAATAAACGCAGTGCACAGTCCCTGAATTGACTCTTTTTTTTAATGTTTAGAGCTGTCAGTTAACATCAGTGGTTTTCAACTATGGAGGTGATCTTGCAAATGAAATTCAGAGCACAGAGGAGTAAGCTGTGCCAGATGTGTGCAGGCTATGGCGTTTTTGCTGAAGGAACATGGAAGTGCAGTATCCGCAGGGGAAGGGCTCACAAAATTGTCAGCTTGCTCGAGTGAGACTCGCTGCTGGATAAAATGGGCCTGTTTTTTTTCTAAAGCCTTACACTGTCTTTTTGAAGGCTGAATCTGGAATAGAAGCCTACTATGAATATCTTCCTACAGCCATGGCAGTAGGTCTGGAGAATTTTAGAGAGTTTTACTATTAAGAAACAGGGAGGCAATCTTTCTGGCTGCACATTAGGCTGTGGAAGCTATGTAATCTCTTAAATAACCAGGTTCCTGCTGTTTTGGTGCTTTCATTGCACTCGAAAGCAAGCTGAAACACACAGAGAAAGTCATGGGTGATGTTTGTCTGTCACCTCAGAATGTAGTTCTGTGGGACCTGATGCTGAAGTTTTGTATTCCTGTAATCACTCATCATTAGGGCTGCTGAAATCTAGTTTATTAAACTAGTATGATGCAAATAGAAAACAAAATGAAGCATTTGCAGCCTTAGAGTACCAGTTTCAGGGCGGGGAGGGGGGGCTTACATTATGCGGACAGTCGCAAGAAGTCGCTTAGTGAAAGGAAGTTTTTGCCCCAGTCATCATCATGTTAAAAGGCCAAAAGACTGCTAGGACATTAAAATGTGATAGGAGCTATATGCAAGCTTCAGTGACTTTCTGGCACCACTGCAAAGATAATGTCAGAGCATATGAATATTAAAAAAAAAAAAAAAAATCTAGTCAGTCACTCGGGGTGGTTTAAACTGTTCAGTATATAGCATAGAGTGAAAATTATAGCAGTGTTAAAATGCAGCTTATTGATGCTATGGGGTTTTAATTCCTAGTTATTAATGCCATGCATTGCATGGTTGCTTCCTTATTACCACCCATCTTGCCTTCTCTGGACCATTTATCTTCCCATGACTGGGTACGCACTGTCCGCACTGAGTTACTGATTTGACCATTTGGCTCTGTTTGAAGCTTTGATCGTGTCTGTGATTTTTAGTGAGCTTTGAATTTTACTTTTTTTGGGGGGGGCAGGGTTCGGGGTTTTTTTGTGATTAATTTGCTCCATTTCACTGGAAATGTATTAGATAGCAATGACAGCTGCCTTGTTCCATATGCAAAGGGCACTAGTGTATGAAGAGCAGTAGTTTGTAAACTAACCACAGATGCATTTTAGGTTGTGGATTGTGATAATGTTTATGTCTGCAGTTAAAGGAGAAGTCAGTTTATCTTTTCCTCAACGTAACCGTATCATCTAATAACTGAATCTGACTAATTTTTTAGTATCTTGTTATGCAGAAACAAATTATACCATGATTAGTGTTTTTCCACCTTGATAATAAAAAGGGCAAAGGTGGTAAAACTTTTAATTGGTCAGCTTAAAAAGGAATGATGTACATATACATATAGTTGCCTTAATATAATACTGTGCACTCAAAGGGCCCCTATTTGTGAACTAAAAATAGAGAGCTCTTCCTTATCCTGAATCTTGAAGTGATGACCCAGGTAGTATTCAAAAAACTAGCATTGATATTCACCGGGATTGCTGTCATGTGCTTTTCTTGGAAGCAAAGCATTTAAATGTCCTCCTATTGACATTTTACTTGAGGAGTAATACATAAAGCCAGGAATTCTGAAAACCTGACAGCCTTCTTCTGCTCATTATTTTTTGTGTTTTAGTTTAATTATGTATGAATTTTTGGTCTGAAATTTGCTGCTAGTAGACAAAATACTTCAGTTTTACTGCGGATTGTCATAGATGGTTAGTACTATTGTAACAGATCACATAACCCTTTGGGATTCTTTATATGGAATTAACTATATTAATTAAAAAAAAAAATTAATTGGAAAACTCTTTACTAATTAGGCTTTAAATAATATATCTTTTTTTGATATCCACTGATTTGTTGAAGTTACAGTTAAACTACTTCATCTCTTAATGATTTTCAAAGCAGTGGTTACTTTTCATCAAAATAGAGAGAAGAGATAACATTGAAACGAAATTGCTAATAAAAACAAAAAATACTCCACTATAAACCAAAACTTCACAATAAAGATTTTACTTCAAAGAGTCTGATCCTTGAAAGACTAACAGTACTTGGGAGCGGAGCTATTCTGTATGTTTGTATGGTGTAAAGATGGTCACAGTAAATACTTCAGAAATAATAGATCTAATAAATTCAAAATTGCCAAGTGATTGAATGGCAGCAGTGAAACTACAACCTATGTAGTAACGTCAGCTCTTTGAAATAATCCTTCCTTTACTGGTGCTGATTTAGGGATAAGTGCTGCTTATGCCAATAAAATCATGGTTATGCTGAAGGTTTTTGAAAGCTCCAGTTGAAGGGCTGCAGAATTTCTTCTGTCCTATTTTGACAGGACCTAAATATCTTTTAAAAATGTTCAGTTGCTTTATAACCTCCTTACCTTTTACCAGTGGATGTTGTTTGAAATGATAGAAATTATTTTAATGGGAGAAATGTGTGCTGGCTAGCATTCCAGATCTCTCAGAAATTATTGAGATGTGTTTCCTTTTCAGCTTGGATGTGGGACTGGGAGAATTTATTTCTGATCCAGACTGTCAGTTCTGACTTTACAGCTGTCTCCCTTACGCTGAACCATGAATGCATTTTAAGATTTGAGTGGAATGCTGGTATGAAGTTTCAGTTCACAAGTTTGTGGGCCAAAAGCAAGGATTGCCATTCAGCTCCTGAAGATGATGTAGCAGCATAAGAATAACCCAAATGATAGTGGGGAAATCCTATTTCCTTTTGCCATTCTGAAACCCAGAGACTTGTCTGTTTGTGGTGTAGAAGGGTCAGTGGCATTCAGGCTGTGATTACACATTCATCAGTACTGCCATCTGAGCTGCCTTAAGCAATCTCTGCCCCTGTTATTCATGTTTCCAGCTGCTTGGTGCAGTATGTTGGCTCAGCCATTTGTGCAACTGCACAGTGAACTGACTGAGATACTAATCTGGCAGAGGGACTGCTTTTATTCTGTTTCTTTTTTGTTGGTTTTTTTGTTGTTATGTTTTGGGTAGGTTGGTTGTTTTGGTTTTTTTCTTTTACTACTTTTTTGGGTGGGTTTTTTTTGTTTGGTTGGTTTTTGTGGGGTGGGTGTTTTGGTTTTTCTTTTTTGGTTTTTCGTTTAACATGCTGGATTTTTCAGCTGGATCAGTTCCTCAGTCTGGTTTAGCTCACAAATGGTGAATGCTTATACTGACGTAACTAGGGGAATGAACTTCCAGGGACACAAGCAACCATAGCAGTAGGAAGAACTAGAGGTGGAGACCACATAAGCTGGTACTGCTGCCAGTATTTGCTCATCAAATTGTAACTTTGCAATGTGGATGTCTAAATACGCAGTATAATACTAAACATTTTAGCATGCTGCAGTCAGCAGTGTCTTGTCCTGTTTCTGTCAAATTCCTTTGGATTATAGAACTCACTGATATAAGAATAGCTTTAGTGATAGAGACAGACCTAATTGGCATCCCACCAGCAGTATGCTTTGGGAATTCCTACTTCAAATTAAACATAAACTGCTATCAACTTTTCACTAGTCCAGCTGGGAATCTGGAAAATAAAAATTCATTAGATGTACTCAGATTTGCTGTCATCAGAGGTTCTGAATTGCCCTTGCAGCAACATCATCAGAAATTTGCGAGTAAGTTTGCTTTCTTGGGCAAAACAAGCAGTCTTCTGCTAACTGTTAACTCACAGCATCAAAGAAGAAATTTATGCGGGTTCTGACTACAACTGAAAGAATTTTGTGTGTCATACTCTTGAGTTTAACTGAGATTTGTATTTGTATATACTACTTGCAACTATTTAACATGTTTTGTGAGTTGGTGAGGAAAAGAAGGGGAGACTTGGCGCTTTGACAATATGAATAGTTGTTTAAGAAGCATATTGCAGTCACTAGTTTAATTAGAACTGATACCCACAGTTGATGTTTGTCTAAAAACACTGAAGATGCTGCTTTCAAAAAAGATCACCTGATCTTGGTTTCTATTTCTGACTATACTCCCATCTTGGAAGAAGGAGGCAAAATATCTCCATTTTGCAGACTGTCCTGTTAAAGCTATCTTAGCTGTTTCATACAATAGGGGGTTTTTGGTCCAGTAGGAATCTTAAGTGTTTTTTTCTGTTTGCCTTCTGAGCTTTCAGCTGTATGGACTTTTTGTAGGGGTATAATTAGTTGTTGACAAAATGCCTGCAAAAAATGTGACTTACAAACATGACTTTGAGATTAGTTTTGTTTGTTTTGAGGGGTCTTTGGTTGTTGGGTTGTGGGGTTTTTTTGTTAGCTTTCATACATGGAGATTTGCGTCTGTATTCTACTAAGTTCCTTTCTTGTGTCTTCAAAGCTGTGGATGTGTTTGAACAGCATTATAATTGGGACCTAATTCTTCTGAAATTTATTTTGCATAACTAATTCTACAGATACTTTACACAACTAACGTTACAAATATTAAAGTAAATCGAAGAAGTAATTACAATATATAAGATATTTTTTGAAGATGTGTTTAGGGCCAAATGGAAAGGTTCCAGAACTAGTTTGTGACTAGGGATTTAATTTTCCATTAGATATTGTCATATAAGAACATGGGCAGGAAACAGCTTTCTCTATCAGTTGTTAATAAAAGCACCTAAGTCTAGTAATTTTGGAATATGCTCAAAACAGCTTAGTCAGGAGAGGAAAACTTTTAAGTTGATGACTTCTTCTTACTTCCTGCCTTTCCTTGATGGGCTTGCACTTTCAAAAAAGCTTTGCCAGGACACAGTGTTTGCAAAGCCTGAGTAGAAAGAACAATTCATTGATGATGTTACATACCATTTTGGAAACTTTATCGTGTGTGTGTGTATGTGCATGTGCAAAAGCAAACCAGGAAGCTTCATCAGAAAATTTATAATATGGTTGTAGCTTGTAATGTTCATTTAACAGCAGCATTAGATGTTTGTGTATGTAAACCTAGTGAAAATGGCAAATATTAAAACTTTCTAAGTGTCATTTAGCTTGCCACAACAAGCAGAAGTGTCCTTAAGATTATCAGTTTGGATGGTTTCTAAGAAATTTCATACTGCTTTGTGACAGAAAACACACCTTATTAATTCTGTCACTGGAGAACTTGAGGGAAAATTTGCTATGAATTAAGTGTTTGTCATTCAGATGGACTAAGCTGCCAGCCTTTTTCTGCATCTGAGATGAACTTCTGGCAGATACCTTAAGGCAGCCAGAGATCCAAAGCTAATCTCTACCACTTGGGTAGTTTTTTCTGTTGTATGTCATGCTGTGAACAACAGCATTAAGTAGATGAGTATTCATCTTTTGCTTTTAAAAGTTGGATTGGCAAAGCAACTGTGTAGAGCAAGTATGGTTGCTGTATGCCAAGAGCTGACTTGATGGTATTCGCTGTCCTGCCATTGTGAACAATTGAATTTTGGTTTTCCCATTCAAGCAGCAGGTATTATATTATCTTACAAGGCTCAATTCACAACAAGTGTGAATCTGGAGTCATTTGGTAATCCTGGATTTTGGCATATCTAGGATATTCACAGGTTCAAACGCTGACTGTATTGGGTATGGTAGAGAGAGGAAGCATGGTGAGAGCTCCTCATGTAGAGGAGGCAGCAGTTAATTTATATAGGCCTGTAAGATTCACCGAGGGCCTGTTTTAAGAAGTAGGTTCTATTTAGCTGACAGGTTACACAGTAAAAAAGTAAAGTAAAAGTAAAAAAAATGCTTACACGGGGATCAAAATAAAAACCTGACTGAGATAAATGCCCCTTTCACTTAAGTATTAGCTGTTTCAGCAGCACAATTTTTGCTTTGGTTGATCAGCAAGTGCAGTCCTGGTACATCTCTGCCTCTCTTAAAATACTTGAATTAATACCTGTATCCAAATTGCTGATTTTCAATGAGGTACGTGTAACTGGGCCTTCTCATGTTGCAGCTGGACTGTTTCCATAAGCCTGGGGGGGAAGGGGAGAGGAAGGCCAATTCCTTTTTGCATGGTATTGATACCTTGATAAAGGGGTTTGGAACTTCATAAGTTTTGACACCATCTTCAAGAAACATTTTGGGAATTGTTTGGACAGAAGACACTAGTTGCTCCATTTTTTGGTTTTGTGAGTTTTGGGGAGTTTGTTTTGTTTTGGGGGTTTGGGGTTTTTTTTGTTGTAATGGTTTTTGTTGTTGGTTTGGTTTGGTTTTTTTCCTTCTTGCCAGCAGGTTGGCTTTTTGGACTGTTTATACTGAGTCCATTCTTAGTTACTAAAATGTCAAGGTAGTGCTGTACATTAGCTGTTGCATTGGGTATATGCGGTATATCTTGGTACTGGGGCAGCTGCAGGGGTGGCTTCTGTGAGAAGACACAGGGGCTGACCCCATGTCCAACAGAGCCAATGCCAGACGGCTCCAAGACGGACCCACTGCTGCCCAAAGCTGAGCCCATCGGCAATGCTGGTAGCACCTCTGTGATAACATATTTAAGAAGATGAAAAAACCCAACTGCACAACAGAGAGTGGAGTGAGGATATGTGAGAGAAACAATTCTGCAGGCACCAAGGTCAGTGCAGAAGGAGCAGGTGCCGGAGCAGAGATTCCCCTGCAGCCTGTGGTGTAGACCATGGTGAGGCAGGCTGTCCCCCTGGAGGCCCAGAGTGGAGCAGATATCCACTCTGACTCAGACACCTTTTTAGCTGGAATACTTTTAATAATAATATATTTTTTTAATTCACAGTGGAAAAAAACAAATAATGTTTTTTAATTCACAGTGGAAATAAAATCTCCTGAAATGTCAGCAAACTATACTTATGTTATTTGTTGATGTAGGTAATGAGTGTGGGTTCTTGGTGAGTTCTCATATTCCACACATGTTTGCTCACTCAACTAATTTCAGCATCAATTCATTTTTTAGTAGGGGTTTAAGGACTAACTTTTCAAGTTGGTTGGTTGGGTTTTTTTTTCCCCCAGAAGGTGAATTGTCTTTGATTTTTCTGTAACTTCTTACAGGTATCAGATGATGGTCGATATGTCTTGCTGTCTATCCGAGAAGGCTGTGATCCAGTGAACAGGCTGTGGTACTGTGATCTACAGAAAGAGTCTCAGGGTATATCGGGTATGTGTTGTCTTTCTTTGTAAGTTTTGCTTCATTTTAGGACAATGCAAGACTTGAAATACTTTATGTTTTTATATATACACAAGATCTAACTGTAACCATTTGCTTGCACGAATTCTCCGTTTTGTAAACTTTGGAGCTCTCCGTATCTGTCTCACTAAGTTGTCTAATGCGTTTTCAGTGCAAAGACTCTTATATTTACCCTTGTCTTTCTACCTCCATGCTAGTAAGCACAGATCTGACAGTAAGCATCTGGGTCATTTCCTAGAGTTGATCTTCCATGCAAATGTAAATAACCTGTCCCTCTGGTCCTTCAGCCTTTGATGGCCAGAGGCAGTAAGTAGAGCAAGCAGTGATATATGTAAGCTTAATTCTTGGTTCTGCCGTGAGAGGTATGATTTCAGTTCAACTTGTAAGTTTTTGGGACAGAAGGTGTAGAAGAGGTTGCTTGTGAAGCTAGGATAAACTAGTGCCAAATTTCATTATTTAAGCTGTTTTAGAGAAGTAAATGAGCAACTCTACAATAACAGAGTTTAATGGCAAGTCTCTCTTAAGACTTGCATTTAACTTACAGTTTATACAGACTGTTCAGTAATAGATTTCAAACTATGATGGGTTAAGATTAAGTGATACTTAGAGAATTAAGTATAATGGAAGCACATTCTTAACAAAACCATGAGATAGAAAAATACTGACTCCTGGCTCTTGTTATGCCATTGATAGAATGCAGTGTTCTAGACAAGGGTCTGTGTAAGTATCAAACCATACCACTTGTGAAGTGTTAAGAGAATCAAGTGTCTTTGAGAAATATCTGTACTTTTAAGATGTATTACGTTATCCTTCTATCTTTTAGAACAGGCTTTATTTATGAGTAGACCTCACTTTTGATGACATCTAAGATCCTTCCTGCCATTTTCCTCCTTCAGAACTATTGAGTGTTTAATCTGAGCCTTTTTACTTGACCTGTTTACAATATTCTGTTTGTTCAAAAATCCATTCTAGAGTTCAGAATATCTCATCTTAGTTTTGAAAAAAATGTAAAGGAAAGAAAAGTAGGATAGCTAGCGGGTTTTTTTTCAGTGTCCTAGATGGTATTTGATATAGATAAATAATCAGAATTTCAGACACTTTTTTTTTTTTATTCTCTATTTGCTCTTTTAATCCAGGTTGTCCAAGAATGCACTAGTTCTCTAGAATATTTTCTTTTTATGTCTTAGATCTTTCAAGTCTCAAACTTCTTTAGACTTGTTCAAAGGCATCAAACGCAAAAGGCAGTGAGGCCTTTTCAAAAGTAACAGGCAGTAATATTTTACATGGCATCCATTACTTACATATTTCTTTGGGAGGAAGTAAGAGCAGTTGCAAAACAAAAGTTATTGGATGAGATTCTAATTCTTATGAAATTTGTGGCAAAACCCTAATTACAGAATGACATGCTTCAGCAGATTGTTTTTAAAGCTGCTCTGTAGTGTATATTGTTTATAAAATAATACTTCAATCATGTAATCATAAACTGCTCTTTTCTTAAAAATATTTCTATTCCATGGTAAACATACTACTGCATAGTTCAAAATGCTACATGTAAAACTGTGAGTTAAAGAATTTTCTGTTACTTAGAATTGCACAAAAATGAAGAGAACTGCTTCTCATCTGTGACTTATTACCTGAAAAATCTATTTCAAAATGTCATGTTAACTAACTGAGGGATGCTTTTCTTGATTTTTGATTGCTAATAGTGCATTCCTTTCCTTTGACAGAAGGCAGTCCAATTTCTTAAGTTGTTTAAACAATTTTCTAAATGTTCTAAAAAAAAGAACATGTTCTCATAGTCAATATATACGATCACTGGAGAATGAATTTCTTTCCCTTCTGATGTACTGAGGCCTTGTAGTTAGCTGTCACTCTGTACTGTTTCTTAGAAATGATGGTTGCAATGATAAAGGCTGCTTATTTGGCCCCCTTACTAACAAAATTCTGCAAAGAAGTCATGAACTTCAGTGTTCAATGAAAATAAATGCTGTTACTAACACTTTCTGCTTCCGAAAAAGCAGAAGGAATTCCTTGGAAATGGGAGGTGCAAAAGTATCTCTCTTTCATTTTAGGAACTATAATAGCCAAAAACTAGAAGAAGAGGAGAAAGTCTCCTGTTATCTGTAGATTAGCTGTAAATTTGTAGAGGAAAGGGTTGAAAATAGCAGAGTACATTGAAAGAGTGAATGTATGTGCATGCTTGTTCCCTAAACAACTTTCTCTTCTTTTATAGAATCATAGAATAGTTAGGGTTGGAAAGGACCTTAAGATCATCTAGTTCCACCCCCACTGCCGTGGGCAGGGACACCACGCACTAAACCATGTCACCCAAGACTCCATCCAACCTGGCCTTCAACGCTGCCAGGTACGGAGCATTCACAGCTTCCTTGGGCAACTCATTGCAGTGCCTCGCCACCCTCACAATAAAGAACTTCTTCCTTACATCTAACCTGAACTTCCCCTCTTTTAGTTGGAACTCATTACCCCTTGTCTTATCACTACAGTCCCTGGTGAAGAGTCCCTCCCCAGCATCCTTGTAGGCTCCCTTCAGATACTGGAAGGCTGCTGTGAGGTCTCAAGAATGCACTGGAGGTGAAATGGCCAGGGAGACATGAGAACCTGTTAAGTAAGGGCTGTGGCATAAACCTGATCTTGTTATACCTTGAAGATTCACTCAGATGAGCAACGTTATGGTTGCCTGAGGTGTAGAGAAGGCTTCAGAAGAAAGTTCTGCCGTCTTAGACTTGAGAAACTTTCAGTCATGGTTCCATGTGGATTATCACAGACATGAAAGATAATGGAAGTTTGTGCTTCAACTGTTACATTCATAACAGCTCTCTTCTGTGTGTATTCTCTGATAAAACGACACTCTGCTTATGGGGAATGTTATTATGAATTGAGTTAAAATGTCAGCCAAGTTTATATAACTCTCTGCATCAGGTTCCATTAGTTCCAGTGTTCAGAGACTGAAGTATCTCTTCATTACATACAAGATTCTGTTTTTGCTTTGTAGTCTTTTAAGAGGGACCCTTGTGCATTTGTTTACTCAGATCGTAATAGTGTTCAGCTGGGCTTTGTCACTGTGAGGGATTGCGGTGATCTGAGATGACACAGTTTCAGAACTGATCCATGGATTAGAAGGAGCAGTAGTAAGCACAGCTAGGTTTCTAGAGATCTCCTTTAACAACCTGATTTCTATGCTGACTTCTCCCAGAGGTAACAACTGAAAGTCATAGATCAATTTGTAGTATGTTAGACAAGTGTGTTCTCAGAGTCGAAACAAAGTCTAACTGCTATAACTGGGAAAATTCAATGAAATATCATAGTAAAGGAATATTAGCTGGTGTGGCGTGTGATTTAAAGGATGTACAGGGTGGATAAATAGGGTAGTTATGTTTGGTTTTAAATTTGTATGCTCATTTTCTTGAATGGGCTATTAAGTGAGATGTCAGTTAGGTAATAACAAGACTAAGTTGCTCTAAGTCACATGTTCATTAAGCTCATCTGGCAGCTAGTTGCATCACTGACTGCTGTGAGATGCAAACTGTGGACGAGATGGTTAATGAATTTTCTTATATGGTGCTGTACTGCAGGAATTCGGTCATTGCCGAATTCTGTGTTCGAGGTAAAGTGAGAATCAGTTGCAGACCCAAGATGTGTTAGAGGAGATGACAGACTCAATTTACCTGTTCGGACCATTAGCTGGGGCTCCTGTGTTCTTGTGCTGTTATGCGGAAAAACTCTGTGTGAAATAAGAGTCGTCAGGATGATTCAGTCATGTGGAATATGGGTAGCCTTCTGGAGAGGTCTGGACCTCTGTGCAGATTGCAAAGGGTGCCCATGACTGTTAGCTCACATGCTTCCAAAATTAAAGGGAGAGAACCAAAAGGGAAAAACTGCAAAACTGAAAGCTACTTTCCAAAATTGAAACAGAACATTCCTTCTGTGGCATTTGAAGAAAGTAGAAAGCTGAGGTAAGACAAAAAGTTATTTAAGACACAGGTGTTTGTGAAAGGAGATCTCAAAAAAAAGAGAACTAGTTGCAGGTCTATTTAAGTCAGTATTAGTTATTTTGAAAATTGTATTGACTGGTAAAGAGGGAATGCAGGAAATGGAAAAAAGAAAGAAAATGTTGGGCTATTATAGGTAGCCTAGGATCCAGCAGATAATGCTTCTGATATAGATGCTTCTTGTGTGTTTTAGGGAGAGTGCTTTGACGGTGAAACTCCAATTTAGTGACCTTAACAAAGAGATGAAATAATACTAGATTAGAAAGAGGAGAGCTCTGATTGTTTTGGTCAAAATGCTTTTACATCCTGGAGATACTTTCTGAGGAGAGACGTGCAAATAGTCTGAATTTCCAACTGAAAGTTGAAAAGGTGACCATTGTACTTTCATTTATTTAGGTTTTAGCACCATGTTAAGGTGAGACTGACTAAACTAGTTACCCGATTGCTGAAGTTGATTGACTAAAGAAAGCTTCTGTCAAATATGCCAGACACAGCTATGGTTGTATAATGAGCTGAAAAAAATAACAGAGCTGGTAATTAAGGGAAAGGACCTAATATATGGAATGCACCTCAAAATTGAAAGGACACGACTGGTTTTCTGATATTATAAATGGTCTTGTAGTAACTCCTGGCACCCCTGTTCCTTATAACACTTCAGTGTTTGGACTTGTCCTTCAAAGTCTCACATAGTCTGGTTATAGGAGTGTCCTTTATTCTGTTAAATTTCTTTGAGATGCATCAGAATTTAAATACTTTTTGAGCCACGAGTCAAAATAAGTGCTTGTGCATATACTTGAGGGCTAAAGCCACACTACCACTGTAGAAGCTCACATGCTCAATTTACTGAGTATGTTGCTCTACAGCAGCATCTTGGCTGCTGTAGCAGCAAAGATGAGTAGGCAGATCTGATTTCTCATGTCTGTATCAGGCAAAACGAAAGGTGAGGCTTGCCTTAACTGCACAGGGGTATAAACACAAGGTAATAAACTGTTCGTATCCCAGACATTTTACAGTCATGTTACATGTTGTCGTACTGAGTAGTAATGTTCTGGTTTCTAGGTTGAGGATCATGTAATAAGTGAAGATGTTTGTGTTTCCGTGAAATGATTCGTAGTTTGGATCCCTTTGATGGAGTGCTGTACAGCTTATTTAGAAATAGTGATTGCTTTTATAATTTTCCTTGTTTAAAGCAGGCCTTAAGAAAAAAATCATTAAATTCCATGCAATCTGGTAACATTACACTGGATATTCTTGAGAGGTTGGGAGGTGACAGAATTCGTTTATGAGCATATACAACTAAAAGTCTTCTCTGTCATGTACAGAGATTATTATATAGTTTTTCATTATTATGTTCATCTTTGGGGGCTTGATTGATTTAGTTGAACTAGTCTGTTCAACACACAGATGGGCTTGTGAAATATTTCGAGACTGGTATCAACCAATTTCCCATAGTTCTGAATTTATATTGTAAAGTCATAGTTTAGAAAGTTACATTGCAGTTTCTCGTGGCAGTAAGTACGTTGTACTCAGGGTTGTAAGAATTAAGGTTGGCTAGCTCATTTGTGGGATTCATTTCTATCTTCGTGTATTTTGGAAACATGGTACAATTTTTTTTTTTTAATGTTTTAATTTTTTGTACCTACATGTTAAGAGACCTGCTTGCTCAGAGTAAAGTCTGAAAGACCAAAAAAAAACCCTCATTTTCCCTTAAAGAACACAGTATCCAGTTGAATTATTTTGCTTAAATTTGCAGTATAGAACGGAGAAGTGAAGTGGAGTAGGGAGGGGGGGATGCATCTTGGGAAAATACATAAGAAAAAGGAATGCAAATGAAAGAGTATGTTTCATGTGTGGAAATGAGAACCACTTATCAAAAAGCTGCCTGACAAAACTCGGAAGATGACTGTGAATTCAGGGATGAGTCAGCTACTCATTAAGAAACATAATATAGCTCATAACAGGCTTACAGGGTTCAGATATTTCTTTCCCCAGCAGATGAAAGGAATGTATAGTCTTCCCTTTTTATTCTTATTTACATACAGCTTGGTTTTATAGCATTTCCTTTTTAACTTCAAATTAAATTCAACAGTTTCTGGCTGTTTTGAAAGATTAATACAACAGAATAAGCATATCAAATGAAAAAGCTGTAAAACCTTTTTTGCCTCCTTAAATTGTGAACTTTTTATGCTCAATGACATGCCTATCCTGTTTTTACTATATATCTAGACAATACACATAGATAAGTAAATCTGCACCTTTTCCATCTCCGAGACTGAAAGGGACGATCCAGATTGTCTCACAAGTATCAGCAAGAACTGGAACAGAATGAAAGAGAAAGTTCTCACCTTTTTGCTAACAACACCAGATTGTGTTGGGGTTTTTTTTCCACCTCCTTTAAGCTTTACATTAAACCACTAGTCTTGTTTTCTGAACGAGAGTCTGGCAGGCAGTGGTGCTAAATCAAAATGCCCTGTTGTTTCAAGGTGCCTGGCTTAGGTTTTAGTTCACTTACCTTTACTTATCTTTGTTGTTGTAAATTATTTCAATTTTTCACAGCATATGTTGCTTCCATTTGGAAGAATGGAAGTCATCTTCAGTCACCTTGCTAGTGAAGAAAGATTACTGGGCCTTAAAAATAAGGATCATAATGTATTTTTTCATGGGTTTTATCCCATATTGTATAGATCAGTAACATCATCTGGACATTACAATTCTGAAATATTTCAGTACTTATCTTTCAGATTCTTTGCTACCCCATGGAACCTGCAGTCCTGAGCTACATTTCTATTCTATGAAATTCAGAGAGAGGGCCCATAGATAAGAATGAATGATCACCTGCCTATTGAGATACTGAAATTAGGAAATAGGGACAAAGTTGAAACTACATGGGATGTATGTACTCCATGTCCTGTGTTGGGCAGGAACTGACCTTGACTCTGAGTGGAGGTCACATCTAATAAATGAGAGCAGACTATTTCTAAATGTTTGAGAAACTTAAAGGATTTGACTTGCTTATTTCTACGTTTGAAACTTTTAGGTGTGTCAGCCCTTCCCTCTTTGCTGTATGTGATTACTCATGATATTTAGTCAACAGCTATAGGTAGAGTTTACACTGCAATCTTCTGTAATAGTCCTTGTCAGTTTGTTTTCCCTTGAAGATAATCTGCACAGTAATGTTTCTATTTCTTTCCACGAACATTACAGAGAACATCTGAGCATCTTTTCTGCTTCCCAGATTAGCTATAATGTTCTTCATTCTTCCATTCCCTCCTTCACAGTCTTTCTCCTGTATACAGACTGAGTCATTTTCCTCTTCAAATATTCAGGTTGTTTGCTAGGTTTTTAAGTGGGCCATTGCGAACTCTTTGTGCCAAGAATGCTCCTTTTTAGAATAGAAAATCACTGGGATAAGTAAGTTATGAAAAATACATACCTATTTTTGTAAGAATTTTAAATTAGTCTGAAAAGATAAGAGGTTTGGGGAGATATTGTTTCCCCTACTCCTCTACTACCATGTGTATCTCATGATTCTCACCAGGTTAAACCAGTTTGTGGCTTAGTTTTTACGACAAAACTCTTCGTGTTAGAAGTGAGCAGGTTTACCAACTGGAATTTTATGTTTATAAACTTATGTTTCTAACTTAACCAAATGCACTTAAAAAAAAAAAAAAAGGCTGTTATCTCATATGAAAAAGTGTTTTACAAATATCTGTGCTGGCAAGACGATACTGTGAGAAGACACCCATGGGAGAAGACAGCTAGGCTTAAGCTTTTGGGGGAACTCCCTTGCTATATATACTCTGCTTCAAGTAGCTGTGGATATGGGGGCTTTTCCCTTCATTCTTGCCTCTGGTTCCTTATGTGGTGGAGTTTAGAAAGATTAGGGAAAACAAATGATGGGATCATTGCCAGGATTTCACTACTCTTCGTCAGCCACTGAACCAACTCATGCAGTTTCATTTTACTTTATGAAATTTCAGTAGCACAGCTGCAACAGCTGTACATTGTGTCGGGAAGGACAGCACTGTGGGTTCATGTTCAGAAGGCTATCCCTCATTCAGGACTCCAGATTTCCCCACTTATCTTGCTGAACTGCGAGTAGGGTTTTCCAGCCTTGACGCTTAAAACAAATATTTTAAAGTGATGTAATGCTAAGTGTTTCTTTAAAAAACAGACGCATATATTTTCCCAGTAGCTGAGCACTGTAAGGCACAATTATTTTCGTAGCCAGAATACTGTTAGCACTCAAGTTTGCTTGTATGTTGAACCAGTCAAACAAGAAAATTTCTCTCATCAATGTCTTTACTTAACTGTTGTTCTTGGTATACCTGAAAGCGCCTCATATTAGCCAAACAGCTGGATATACAGTAATCAAGCAATTATATATTAGCAAACTATTGTGCACCTTACAAAAAAACAAAACCCAAACAAATAAAAAAAAAAACCCACAAAAAACCCCCACAAAATCAAACAACACAACCCTCCCCAAACCCAAACAAAAACCCAGTAGTGCTTTTTCTATAGTATGCCTCTTTCTATTTCTGTGCCTGCTAATAATTTTGGTTTTCCCTTTTCTCGAGAAATGAGATTGTTTCTTTTCAATTAGATTGTCAGCCTTGACTATTCTTTTGAATGTGTGGTTTGGTGCAGTGAAGAGGAAATTTAGCACAAACCTATTGGTGTGCAACAAGAAATAAATGAAAGGTCTTTAATCAGCCTTGGCAATGAACTTAAACTAACATGACATGGCCTATTGGTCTTGTTGAAGTTGTTCTTAATATTGACCTTTTTTCTTTACTTTGTGTTATGGTAGGAGCTAGGAAGCCTAATAAAAAAAATAGAATCTTGTTGTGAGCACCATAGAACTGATTTATGAGTCACCGACTCAGAGCTCTGGACAGAGCCCCACTTCTTCCTGGGAGAGCCAAAGTATGAGAACAGGGGGAGGAGGGGAAAAGGAAGAATATAAGGCAGCATGGGGAGCAGAAGAGTTAGCTCTCAATATAACCTCTGGGCGCATAGAAACTCTGAAAGGCTGCTATGGCTTCTGGCGTACAAAAAGTTGAGAGGGATGGCTAGTTGGAAAGCACAGCCCGGATCGTTGGATTAGAAAAGATTGCACTGGCTAGAAGCTAAACACAGGTTTGTGTAAGTTGGAGGTACAAGGAATTTAGGGAGAGAGGACAGTATCAGGGACTCTTACGCTTGGGTACTGGGCTGCTTGGAGATCAACAGTTTGTGTCTGTGGGAGACAGTGGAAGGTGGTGGGAAGACACATACACGGGAAGAGGAGCTATTTGAGAACCACTGGCTTGGAAAGATGCAATAAAAATTGAGCAAAACCTGAAGTTCAAGCTTGCTGGTTGCTTAGTCGTTGTCAGTTGGAACTGCTTTGCACTAGACTGGTAGAGAGAGATTGCAAGAAGGAATTGAAGAGCAGGATTATCAGCCATAAGAATTTTTATTTTGTGTCTTTGTTTAGAAGGTTGTTCTTTTTTCCTCCCACACTGAAGAAAGCATGTGTGTGGCTTGGGGGCAGGTAGAAAAACAAAGGTGATGTTTGTCCACTTCCTGTTGAAAATAGGATTATCTGGCTTTTTGTATTTTAATTTAGTCTTGCAATTTATAAGACTCTCTTAAAAATAATTTTAAGCACAGTGAACAGTGATATAGCACTGTTAATCATAGTATACCAATATTCACAGTAACATCAAAGGGGTGAGTCAGCATCTTCTACGTAGCCTGAATAAGTGGATCAAAACATTTGTAGTGAAAATAAACAATAAAAAAAGGATAGTGAAGAGACAGTAGACATCAGCTAGGAAGTGGAATGTGGAGGGAGGGAGAGTACTTGTCTTTTTTTATTCAAAGACTTTTTTGTGATTAAAGTAACTTTAAAAAAAAAAAAACCAAAACCACCACTTTCAAAAATGAGTATTGAAATGAAGCCTTTATATGCTGGTTTTCAAACAATAGGGAGAAAAAAAATCAGTTGAGTCTTGGAAAATATGTGGAGGCCTCAACAATAGAGTGTTTACTTAAAGAGTTTCATATCCCTTAAATGGCAATTCCAAAGAGCTGTCAGTGTCTTTTTTTTTTTTTCTTTTTTTTAATTGAAGGCAAATCATTAGTAATACTAATGAAGTTACTTTTTAGATAATGTATTTGTGCTTTTCTTTGTATATATTAGAGCAAGTATGGAGTGAGAGAAGACATGTATATTCTCTTCCCCTGTCTTTTGAGTCATCATCCAAATGGAAGTAAAATAGAATTCTTGAAACTGATCAAGAAATCTCTGCTCATAAAAGTGCTTGATTTCTTTTTTCTGGGCTAATCTTTAATATGTCTTGACATGTCTGAACTTTTTAACTCAAAGGAATAAATATTGCCTCCTTCCATTCATTTGTTTTTTAAATTGCAAATACATTAACTTTCCATGATCATTAAGTAGCTGTCATCCATCTTCTGCAGGATGAGTGGTACTTGAGAGCCCTTTCAGTACAAACATGACAAGTCGCATTCCTTTCAGGGACATCTTAATATGTCCTCTCCAGTATTCCCTCCCTCAGACATACATAAGCAAAGTCAGGTCCCAAGAGATGAAGAGATCTTATTTTCAAAGAGTCCAGATTGTTTGAAAGTCTATTTTGCCTTTGGAGACCCGATGAGACAATTAAATATTTGTGATTGTGAAGAAGGAGGCAAAACCCCTGAATTGGTTTCCATAGCTGCCTGGCTCAGAAGAGAGAGCTTGAGAGCAAGCCGAGTATTGCATAATTCAGAAAGAAATTTGATTCTATTGTTGGAAATAGATGTCAGAGTGAAAGGCTATGCTCTGCCATTCATTTCCCAGGATACATTATAGACATATCACTGAGGCCCTGAACCAGTCTCTATCGATGTGAAGCACACTGTGTACCGTGTCTTCTATTGAACATAAAACTATTGTTGATTAGCACTGTGACAAACGCTGGAGTAAATGTCCATTTTTTTCAAAATCTCCTCTTGTGGACAATACTTGAAATTTGAGTGTATGGATTTTCAGTGTCTGAGGAGTCTCTTAAGTAAGTCTGATGGATCTGACTTGCTTTATTTAGCAATGAAAATGTGCTTCTGCATGAAAACTCAGATACTTTTTATATGGTGACTGCACCTTCAGCCATGAAACCTTGTGCAATTAAGCTGACAACTGGTATGAGTAGCAGTAGTGAAAATTAAAAGGTGAACCTTCATCTATCTGTCAACATAATAGATACTTTTGCAGGTTATAAGCTTCTGTCAGTCAGCATATTCATCACTACCGTCTTGTTTGTTTGTTTCTGTTAGTGTTCTGGGGCACCAGAAAAGGATGATGACTGTTGTCATGGTTTAACCCCAGCTGGCAGCTAAGCATCACTCAGCTGTTTGTTCACTCCCCCTGGGTGTTTCTCACCAGGTTGATATTTCTAGCCCAAAGGAGAGATCTAAGAGGATGGCCTAAGGCAATGCTAGAACATCCCTTTCAGTCACAGACCACAACTGGATCAGCTGCAACCAGCCATAGAGATGCATCCTTTTATTTCTGATAGCTCTCATTGCCAAGGGTTTCTTCTTTTCACTGTAAAACTGCAGCACATACTTTGTATAGTAGCAAATGTACGTGATGTAATGATCTCTTTAAGCTGCTTGTAATTTCCTCATTATGACCTCTTAACTTAGACAAGATATTGGCATATTTAACCACTTCAGTGAGACAGTGATTTAGAGGTAATTCATTTGCAACAGTTGTCTTCTAAGGACTATATAACATCCACTTTAACAAGATGGATGCTCTAGATTTTATAACAACAAGTTAGTTTGTCCCCGTAGAATATCCACTCTTGCTTTATTTACTAGCTGTTCATTTGGGAGTGGATGAATGAGTTGCAAGGAACAATGTAAATCCCTATTGTCACATTATTGTTCTTGTTTTTCATGGAATCCAACTTCTGTTCAATCATGGAGATACAATTATTGCGCACATTTACTGTTAGAAAGTGGTTTTTTCAACAGTCTGGGGATTCCTTTTTATGGAGTCTTGTTCTTCTGTAGTACGATGGTTTTATTCTGTCAGATACCAAAATACAAATTTTCCGATATTGTTATGGTGTTATACTGCAATTAAGTTTTTATTTACTAGAACACTTGTGCATGTGACTTGGGATCTTAAAACAGTTTCACTGGTGTATATCACAGTTCACTGTAGGCTGGATTTTCTTTGTTTTACCGGGCATCAAAGCAGGTTTTCTCTACAGAACTCTGAGCAACTGGAGGGACTTAGCGGGATATTTCTTCAACATGAAATCTTTTCAGAAGGACAAAACTTTGGACCTCAGCGAAAATCAAGATTTAACATGCAGTTGGTTGATTCAGAGGCAGAATACTAAGTTGACTGGATTGTCTGCATAGTTTGTATTACAGCAGTATGAAAAGTAGAATTTAATTGGCTAATCTGTCACATTACATGAAGAGACAGGGAAGTTTTCCTTAAACCAAAACAGCAATTAAGAGATACGGGCTTCATGAATGTGCTAGGTCTGGCTATACTCTCTTATTACATTTAATGGGTTCAAAATGACCTTAGACATCTCACTGCTTCCTCAATTATTATTTTCTTTTTTTTTTTAAACTTACAGTAATTACAGCTCAGCTATGATCTACTTCCATTATTCTACTAAGCTTTTAATATTATAAAATAAGCTGATTTGCTGTTTTAGTGATGCAAACATTAAATTATAGAATTTCATGAACAGATTTATACACAGTTTATGTGTTTATACTTAAAACTAAAGACTCAACCTTCAATTTTAGGAAAGAGGCAGAGGGTATGACAAATGTTATTTTAAAATACGAAAGCTTTAATTTCACGTATCAATAAGGATTCTGATTTTTCATCATAGCTAATGTACAATGCTTGTAATAGTAAGTTTGGTTGATAGGTTGGGTTGTAGATATAACAAGCATATTGCATATCTGATCTAGCCTTGCTGCTTTTTCATTCTACTATTTTCTAAACCTATTGCAAAACAGTAAAATGTGAATAAAAAGTAGTGGAGTTTTTTCAGTCCCAACTCCAGGTTGAGTCAATATTAATGTTATGATACAGAGTGAGTAAACTGGGGCAATTCAGGTTTGAGAGAAGTGCCCTTCTATTAGCGAATGTGGTGTTCTAGAAGGTTGATAGGGAAAATGCAATTTCATTCTTTGCAGACCCAGAAGGTAACATTTTAGCTAACTGTCTGTACTTGTTCTTTGGAAGTGGCAAGCTTCTGCAGAACAGCACTTCAGGAATGTTGTTTCTGAATCATCAGGGAAACTCCTAGTGTTAAAGTTTGTTATGCTCATTCAAATAGCATCATCTCTATTATGTGGGAGGTTCTGGGCTTTTAAGGACGATGGAAAACTTTCCACTTTAAGAAGTAACTTTTTTGCAGAAAGACAAAACCCCCCACAACACCACAAGCATTTATTTTATGATTAAATAACAATTTTTTTAAAATCTATTAAAAATAGAATAGAGGTTGGAAGCTTAGTGCAGTCTTGACTCAGCTGCGACTCCACGTTCCAAGAAGTCTGTAGAAGTGGGGGCTTGTGAGCTCCATTGGCAAGAATCTGATGTGCTCAGTGGCATTGTCTCCATGGCACCTTTGTAGCAAACATCTGAGCTTTCCAGCAGTCCCTTAAAAAGGTGGTGAAATGCTAGCCATAGTTCTGTCAGTTTTGTACATGTATTTTGCTAGAAATTTCTCAAAATCAGTATGTTAACATGTCCACCAACTGGCATTTTTCTGCTGTAGCCTATTAATCTGGAGAATTCTTTGTAAGTTCTTTCCACAGCTGCACTTCTTCCAGTTGCTGCTGTTTTTCGAGAAAGAGCCTACAGCAATTGTCAGGAAGGCCTTACTCATGTTGTTAAAAGGTTTTGTTCCAGGAGGTGAAGAATTTACATTGTATTTTTGATCTTGCAGGAATTCTTCAGTGGGTGAAGCTGATAGATAACTTTGAGGCTGAGTATGAGTATGTCACCAACGAAGGAACAGTGTTCACTTTCAAGACAAACCGCCATTCTCCAAATTACCGGTTAATCAACATTGACTTCAGTGATCCAGGGGAATCCAAATGGAAAGTTCTTGTCCCTGAACATGAAAGAGATGTTCTAGGTAAGAGTTCATGTAAAGTGAAAGACTTTCTGTTCTTTTTTCAAATTGATGCAGTAATTAGGCTATAGAGTAATCTTGTACAGACCTTCTTACTCTTTTCCTGTGTTTAAACTTTGTTCAGGATTTGCATTTAAAAGATTGCCGAGACTCAAGAGATACAGGATCCATTTCTATTTCTAACATCCTGTGTGGTCATACTGAAGTTGCTTCATCTGTCCTTGTTTTAACTCTGTAGAAAATACTGTCCCCTCATTTCCCGCTTCATGTCTATGTAGTAAACATTTACTAGACAGTTGGAGGTTACAGCAAGAGGGACTTTGTAAGCAGAAAGAAAGAGCAAGCCTGGCAACAGTGCAGCACACTATGAACAGACTTGTTCAGAGTTTGAGACAGGATTTTCTTTTGTTCCTGGGATAAGAGAAGTAGACAACACTTGGAAAAAAGCCTGAGGAAAGTTGAAGGGCGTGGAATTCTCCAAATATAAAAGCAAGTTCAAAACATTAATTTTTTTGTTTTGATACAATTAAAATGAAGGTGTATTTTTTTTTTTAATCTCACCATTTTGGGGAAATTTCTATGAAAACTGAACTAGTTTCAGATAATGCAGAAAACCCTTCTCTAAGCTGTTTTTTTGAAAAATGCTTTGTGTACATTTATGTAGTCTGTTCTCCATACAGTATAAGATACAATTATGATTTATCTGACTAGCATAATTATAGCTATTCACAAAGACTAGCTGTTGCTTTTTGTGGTTTTGTGCTTTGTTTGTTTGGGGTTTTTTTTATTATTAAAGCATCTTTATACAAGTTCATTGATGTTTGCTACTTTTCCGGTGAAGAGCTGCTTTGTAGAATTAGTAGAATTCTCTGTGTGTGATTTGATACAGTAACTTCTGTCTTTTCTCACTAAGACAAACCTATTTGACTACTGTTGCAAATTCCTCATAAGATCTTGCTTTTCAAGACACATAAACATAAAAAAGTCTTAATCTCTGTCTGCATTTCACAATGTGTCCTGCATGGTTTTTTGCCACAGCCTAGATAAAGTGTCCCCACTGTGACATAAATGGTGATTCTGAGCACACCCATAATTGCAGTGATATTGCACAAACAGTGTTGGTAAATACAAAACCAGCAAATTAGAGCTTGATGAGACACAACTCTTTTTCTTAAGACTGTGAACTGTTTGAATCAGGAACCACGTGCATCTTAGAGGAAGTACCTTTCAATTCCTAAGCAGATAATAAATTAGACATGTAAGTGAAAGATTGCTTCCAAGTCTAATTAGATTGCATGCAAATTTGCTGACAGTCTGCGAAGCCATGCGTAAGTTATGAGGAACAGCAATTTATAAAGTGGGACCAAGCTGAAGAATCGACTTAGGGATGGTGAGTGTTCAAATTGAATGGGACAGAAGCATGTCATTGGCATAAAGTTTAGTTATTGTGTGTGGATTTACCTGAGATGTGGTTTGGGCAGCATGAGGAGCTTTGACCAGTGGCTGTACAGGCACTGGCTATATGTTCCTTCCTGGTAAGATAAAGGCCACATCTGCTCTTCACTACACTGCAGTATTTAGCTCAACTCCATTTTGCTTTCATTCTAAAGGCAAAGTCATGCTGAGTTCATGTTTGTGCATATGCAGAAATAATTTAATACATGCAACACTCCTTTAATGGCTTACACATGACAGCCTTGACTATATAAACTGCACTTAGAAAACAAAGTTCAGATAAATGGGTTTGGTCAGGGCACTGGCCTTCATACTGTAAACACAACAGGCATTCAGCTCTTAAACACTTGAAGGCAAACATAATCTGTCATATAAAACCATCAGAGTGACTTTCAGGAGTCTGTTGTGTGTCATTAAACTTCTACAGTATTTGAATGTGAAGCCAGAGTAGGCTTATGTCCTTTTCTCCAGCTTTTTGGAGTCGTATGTAAAAGAATTGGATTAAATTAACAAATCAGAGTGTCTCCATAAGAAGATGAGTTTTTAGCGCTACAGTAAAGTAAGTTTGGATTGCTCAGTTGCTTCCTCGTGGCAGACAAAGCAAATTAGTGTTGTATCCTCAGCACCAAGATAAGGGAGTTTTGTTGTGTTCAGGAGGTTGTAGCCCTGAATAAGTAAAAACACTCCTTCGCTTGATGAAGTCAGCAAGCAAGTCAGTCTCTATGTTACGGTTTTTTAATAATTCCAAGATTTGATTTAGGAAAACATAATTATAGCAGAAGACAGTTAGTAATTAATTGTCTTGAAAACCTTGCAGTCAAGTAAATTTGATTTTCTGTGATCCAGAAATGACAATCTAATGAGACCCCTTCTGCAAAAGCTAGGACAGCAGTGATTGAAAGGGTAAAGGAGTATTGCTGCATGTCCAATTTTAAATATGTGTGGGAGTGACAACTAATTTCATCTTGGTAAGGAGTATGAGAATTTCTTTACAAACATTATATTTAGTGATGCTTTAGGTCACAAATGTGTTTTACTGGGATATATAAGTACTTGGCTCCTAAAGTCTCCTACTCTGGTGTAATGAGCCTGGTAGCCACAGCCTTCTGCATAGATTCAGTTCCATAAAAGCTGCACTGTGCACATATAGGAATAGATTTATTTATGAATAATAAATTCAGGATTAAGAATTGCCATCATCCGTCAGTGGCAAAAAGAAATTACACAAAGTATCCTAATGAATTCTTGGGGAAGATGTTAAATAGCTACTGTAATCTGACCAAGAAATGAACACACATGCCTACACGGCTGTGTGAATGTCATTTGGTTCCTTCATATTCTTCAAGACAGACTTTTTTTGTTGGCTTTGACCTTTTTTGTTTTCAGAACTGTTTATAAATGAGATAATTTGGGAATTACAGGAAAAAAACCCAAACATACTCCTGCAATGAGATTGTACACGCACCTCATTTTAAAACTTTCAGCAGGGCTTTCACGCAGAGCTGAGATAAATTTAGATCTCTACTCTGAGCTGTGAGGGGAAGAATTAAATTGCAGCTATTTTAAAATGAAATTGAGGGGGGCCTCAGAACATACTGAAGTGTGATGAGATTCATTTCCTCCACATTGGAGTTTGTTTATAAAGTGTTACTTTTAATTTTCAGGGAGTCTAAAATAGAACCATAGGAGAGATTCACATCTAACATTGAACTAGGGCTTTAAATGACCACAAAGCTGCAAGTAGGTGTGCTGTATTAGTTAAAAGGCATCTATGAAACCATAAACGTAGACTGATCATTACAGTCACTGTGACCCTAATTCTAAGGCATAGGATAAACTTGCTGTCTTTAGAAGGCTAAATAATTGATTTTGAGAACTCTGCTCCCCCCCCCGCCCCCGAAGTGCTTAATACTGGTAGAGCAGGACAGCTCAAGAGTAGCAGTTATATCTAGCCCTGTACTGGTGACAATTAAAAGAAAGACAGAATAGATATCCTGAGTAAGGAGGAATGAGAAATAAGGCATATTCCTGAATGTGTCACAGACGAGATGAGTGATCCTGAACAGTTCCTTGAATCTCAGCCATTTACCAAGCAGGGTCAAAGCTAGCAATGCTCCTGTACCTTGCACACATCTGCATACCTAAACTCAGTGATATAAACTGCTTCCCTTCCCTCAGCTGGAATGTGCACTCCAAGTGAAATATAGTATTTTTTTCTTCATACCTTTAATCTGCTAATTCATAAATGCTTAAGAGTTGCAGTAACACTCCTCCCAAAACTGAAATATATCTTTTGGCACTGTAGTGAAACCAGGAGGAAAAGTCTGGAATGAGCACCAGGGAATTGTTGATCCTGAATGACAAGGATGTGTGTACACGGGTGTGAGTAATCCCTTGTGTTCATCTTGGCCGTCAGGAAGCTTGTGTACTCTGTTACTCTGTGGTGTTTTTCAGAGCCTTACAGTCTTGGGAGTTTTGCTTGCAAAGCAGGTGCATGAAGGGTTGTGTCTCTGTTGTGAGGAGCAGTTGTGTGGCCACCTGTGTACAGCCCAGAGGAAACATCCTACAGAGACAGCTAGTGCAGAAGTGTGGCAGAGAGGAGGGAGCTGGCTACAATGCAAATGACCAGATTGATAAGCTTCTAATATGAAATGGGACGTATGTGCACACACACACTCCCCTCGACAAACAAGCCAACTGAGGTGTGGCTTAGCTCCAGTGTTTCCCAGCAATAAAAATCGCCCCCTAAGATCTGGCCAAGCTGGATACAGTCCCTCAGTCACTGAGGAGAAGATGTGGTCCAGATGCATGTCCCTGACTGAAAGTTTTATTCTGCTTCCCTCATAGGGCTTTTATGGCTTTGTTTAACTCTCTTTACCATGGAAAAACTGCATCAGTCACAGATGGCTAAAGCCTTAGGTTACTTAAGGAAGCGTTTCTCCTAATGTTTGCAGCTTCAGAAGAGCTTTGGGCTCTCGTTTTGTGTGTTTTTTCTTGTTTTGAAATTGGTTGGAGCTTTTCCATTAACTTAAACATGGCAGGCTGTCACTGAGGATGGCATGTCAGGGAGAAGACACATGCTTTATGTTGTGAGGGCTCATGAACATTTACTCACGTGTTTCAGAATGATACATGTTTTATTCTGTAAATTGCTCATATTTTACTTCCAAGTCTACTCATAGGTAGCCTTGAGTGGTTACAGATCATTTTAATTGAGGTCAGCATGGATACCTGTTGATCTCAGAGACACTGTGATACGTGGTTGCTGTCTGGGATGACCAAAGAAACCAAAATGATCTTCCAGGTCCATTATCCAGCTACAGCTTTGTCAGTCCATGGAAATATATTCACTAGTTGTTGAGAGGATGCACAAGCACACCGTACAGCAAGTAACTCAGCAGTTTATTGCTGAAGGCTTATGGCTACCTAGCTTTGCTAGCTTGGCATGTTCTCCATCAACATTTCAGTCTGCATCTGTCAAAGCAGGTTTGTACAGTTGGACAATTGGCATGCTGTAGCTACTGCTGCAGAAACGAAAGGTCAAAGCTGTTGTAAGTAGTTAAGGTTAGTGGCACAGATGCTTGGTGTGAGGATTTAATCTTTTTTTTTGTGAAACTGTTTCAAAAGTTGTTCACAGCAATGTTGCAGGTGCCAGGTTGGTGGCATGCCTTTGCTACTAATGCAGACTGTTGAAATACTAAAGGTTTTGGAAAGTAGCAGTATATGAATTTTTAAAAGGCAGAGCTACAACTTCAAGATGGTTGAGCTCAATTTTCTAGGCCTTGTTAAGAGGTATAACTCGTCTAGCACAAATTTAGCTGTTGAAAAATTGTGCGTAATCTTTTATAGTTATCCAAGTGGTCACTGTCATCTTCAGAGAGAAATGATCAGTGCCAATAATTCTTCACATCTATTTTCAGCACCTACCAGTGCCTCCAACTGTGTCCATCTCTCTGATGCCTGAGCCGACAGGCTCAAGTTGGAAGAGGCAACCTCTACATGTTTATTGTTAAATAAATCCCTTGCCTGATGGGTATTGCAAGTAGGTGCATTGTAAGTATGCTGGAGAATAATAGATAAACTTAGATGTAACTGTGAAAATAACTGCTCTGTTCATTGGTATTAACTGAAAATAAACCACCCTATATATTGGAGAGGTATTGGATGGTTAGCTTTTTGTGAAAATCCCACTTGTGTTAGAAAAACTGGTCAGCAAAGAAGTTCACATTATCCCAGAATGGAGTATCCAACACAATTGGGTGAACTGCATTCTAAAGGTGCTTTTTTCTGCCCATTGTCTGTAAAGAGAGCCTACAGAAATGTTGTCAGATTTAACTTTTAAACAGTGAAGGTTCCAGGAAGTGCAGGGGTATGCAGGATGTGTTCTGCAAAGCATGAGCAAAACCAAGGAGTCTGACTGCTAATGCAACAAACTTGACAGTATCTGCAGTTCTCTGTGGCAAGCATGGGAGTAACAGAGACTCAGCTTGCACCTTGCAGTCAAAAAATAGCTCTTGTTAATAATTCAGCATTGTTTTAGCTTGCTGTGTATAAATGTAGGCTCTTAGTGTCTTTTTTTTTTCCTGCTCTTTCGTGTCTGCTTCAGTGTTTTGCTCTGTTTTGATTCTGATTTAATGTTGCTGTTTCCTAGGCAAGGTCTTCAATAGCAGGAATCTTCACATAAGCCAGCAGTCTTACCCTTAGGCAACTGATTTTTTTAGTAAAAGAGTAATATTTCTTTGTAATACGTAAGTCAAAGTAATAATGTACTTCGACTTTTAATTAAAATATTCATTAAACTGCAATGCTTCATCAAACTATTGGTGAGGAATTAAGGGTCATCACAATTTAATTGTAAAATAAAGATTGCTTAAGTAGTATTTTTGCGGAAGCAAATCTATGTATTACACATTTAAAGTTGATCTAAGAGTGTCTGTCATCCATTTCATGAAACTTTCAAGTGTCAAGAAATTTCAAGAGTAAAACTGGACATTTTAGTTACATCTGCAAGCAAAAATTGTGTGTTACTGTAGGGATACTTTTTTTTTTTAATTCATATTTGCGTTAAACCAGTTATACATGTGAATGTTAGCAGATATGTGCAGTGACAATGTAATAAATATTTTAAATTACTGCGTATTCTCCTTGTTTATACAGCCAAGAATGATGCTGTGTTTCAAAATATGTAATTGGCTATAACATTTAAACTTACAAAGTTTATTCTGTTCTCCAGCCTCACTTAAGCAATTTAAGTCACTGCAGAGCTAAAATTACACATGAATTACTAATTTATAAACAGTGTTATGTTGTGCTCTGTCGTATTATTTCAGGTCATGGCTTCATGGTTGAAATTCCAGTTAGTGTTGTACTCTGGTGCTTTGGTTAGAAAATTCCCAGATTTAGGCTAGAAGCTCATGAGGAAGTTGGAAAGCCTTAGGGTAAAAAAGTATCAGTGGTGGCCTCTGTGAAGAAAAGAGTACTAAAGCTTTATTTTGGTGTTTATGTAACATAAATTCATTTGGCCAGAAAGTCAGACTAGTGTTAAATTCAGGAGCAAGCTAAAAGGAAGGTAGACTGTATTGAGCTATTAGGATTTGAAGGTCTTGGAGCTGTAGGGGGTCATGACAGACCTGAATTGTATATGAAAGCAGGGACTGTTAAAGAAGCTAAATGCTACAGAATAAAGAATTTTGACCTTCAATTCAGAAAGACTTTGTTAGCCTTAATGGAAGGGGCACATGATACAACTTCGAACTTTTGTTCTGGAACCTGAATGTGCAAAGATCCATTTATAAAGCTGTCTTCAGTACAACTCTGAATTCAATTTATTTGGTTTTATAAGACTCTGGGGGAACTGGAAAGAACTGTTAAAATGTGAATAATGTAAAACTGAAATTCAGTCAATTTTAGCTTACTTTGTTTTGGTTTTGATGTTTTTTCCTCTGATATTGGTATTTTAAACTCCCCTTCTCACAGTGCTTCTTTGACATTACAGTGTGCCCCAGTCGGTCCTACCAGATTTTTCTTGCTCATTTTATTCCATCTTTCTGGGTTTTGCTTACAGCAGATTAGAGAAGTCATTGTCCATGGTACCTTGCCCATGATTTAGGTTGCCAATCTGAGTAGTCAGGGGAGAAGTTGCATATATAAAGTTGGTAGAGGACAAGAATCACCACTTCACCTAGTCTTACAAACAAAACAAAAAATGTCTTTTCCTTCCAGATATATTTTTCTTGACTTTTAACCTGGTTTGTACTTTGTCTTGTTTGTATGTGATTTGTGACTTAATGAGAAGAAGTTGAAATACTTTTGTTGCAAAGTAGGGTAAGTGGTTTTTAAAATGACAGAAGTAGTAAGAGAGATGAAGAGGTTTCGAACTTTTCCCTGTCTGCATAAGTAAATAAATATATTTGTCACTAAAGATCTAAAGCCAGCAGCAGAGGAGACAGGAGAGAATGTTACGTGATATATTCTGGGTGAACTGGAGCCCTGAAGAGTTTCTGTGCTTCACAGGGTATAAAGATGGCGAGAGGAAGTGAGATGGTCAGTAGAACTGCAGGGATTTTTGTAGAAATTGCCAGCCCGGAGCTGGTTTTTTATCTTTTTCTTTTTTTTTTTTTTTTCATTAGTTTAGATTTTTTCAAAGTCCAATTAAGAAAATCAGCATTCCCTCATGAAAAAGTTCATACATCTCTGGTAATTATTCTGAAGAACAAACTCAGAATGTGAAAGGTTCTTTGAAGCAGAAGCTCTCTTTCCTGCACAGCTGAGGTGGGCAGTTCTGCAGGACCCAGAGCTGCCAGGAGTGGTATAAAGGAAATAACTTCTGTAGAGGATTTTGTTCCTGGATCTTTTTGCCAGATTATGTTGACTGTGTTACATCCTGTTCCTACTACCATACAGACTAAAGAATGCTGTTTAATGTTAGCTTCTTGAATAAACACTTTTTTTGTGACAGTGGTGTGTTGAGGATGTCATCTCAGAGTAATCCTTTTCTTACGCCCAGTAGAGCTTACTTAAGATAATAGCCTCCTGAATACTTAACCAGTAAAAAAATGATGAATGGTAACCTCTAGGTGCTGTATTTCAATGTGCAATACAGGACATGTCTATTCTTACGAGTTTAGCTTAAGTCCGAATCATAATGATTGTTTTTATTTTCATGCATTTCCATAAGTATTACTGGCAAAGATCAGTGTTTTGCTTGGGTTTTGCACTGAAATATGTGATATTTAAGAGCAGTAACGGTCTATAAGCACCCCAAATGTATAAGCATCTTGGTTAAGCAATTCTTTACTCCTCTGTCTGCATAAATTAGCTTCAAGCATCATGGTTAGTGTGTTTCCAAAGAATGTCAGCCTTTACTTTTGGGTTCACCTTTTTGTTTCAGAAGGCAGGTGACTTTTAAAGATTTTTAGGAGTTGATGCATGTCAAAAATTTTGGTTCATGTATTTCGGAATGGTAAAGAATTTTACAGTCAGGTTATGTCTAATTGTTTTCCTTCTTACAGTTCTTTTCACTGTATTTTCTGTGGTTTTGTTTCTCTTTTCTGCAATCTGCAGAATGGGTTGCTTGTGTGAGGTCCAACTTCCTGGTTTTGTGCTATCTGCATGACGTGAAGAATATCCTGCAACTTCATGACCTAGCTACTGGTGCACATCTCAAGACTTTCCCCCTAGAAGTTGGCAGTATTGTGGGATATAGTGGCCAAAAGAAGGACACCGAAATATTCTATCAGTTTACTTCCTTTTTATCTCCAGGTAAGATTGGTTTTTCCCCTAGTTATTGTTCCTTTTCTTGGAAACAATATCTTTCTCATTTTCTGTTTAGTAGTTATTAGGTATCTCTAAGATGCAAATAAAACTGCTTCCCCACCATGTAGTTAAGCAGTGGTTGTGCACTTCAAAATGTACCAGTCCTTGATCCATGAGGGCTAAATAATATGCATACTAATATTTGAGAGAGCTGCACTGAGAAATTACTCAAGACTGGCTTGTACTAGAGAGGAAACTGTAGCATTCTCACAGCTATTGCTTCATACAGCAAGATACAAGTTTACAAATTCTGTTGAAGACAATTTTTAACGTATTCAGTGGGATTTTTCATCACAATTTTGAAGAGCATTTTAAAAAGTCTTTTTTTTTTTTCTGATAGCTTTGTGATGCATTTATGCATAGCCTCATAAGAGCATTCTTACTATCTGTGCTTACATCTGTTGGATTATCTGTTGGATTGCTGTAGGAATCCTCTTGCAAAGCCAGAGCTGTCCAAAACATTCTGTAATACATGTGTGGAACACCAGTAAGTACTCCAGGATTTTGAATAATGAGGGAGTTTCTATGCAACTGTCAAGCTAGTATATGACAAGAAAATGTGTTTGCTGGTTTTGGGGGGGTTTTGTTTGGATTTGGGGTTGGTTGGTTGGTTGGTTGATTGGTTTTGTTGTTGGTTTTGTGGGGGTTTTTTGCTGTTGTTGTTTTATTTAAAATTTCTTTATAGCCCAAACAATCAATAGCTAATGCAGGAAAGGATTCAAGTATGGAGAGGAGAGATAGGCTCCAGAATCTTCATCTTATTCCAGGGTTGTAAGTGATCATGAATCATAAGATGATCCAAACTGTTCTTACAGCATCTGATATACATTTTCCCTCTGTTTCAGTTAAAGCACAGCCACGTTGCAAAATGGCTGTATGATAGTTTTGATAGGTGTCTGTTTTTGCTAAAGGATTGTGTCAAATTATCAAAATTATGTTTCAAGCTTAGCAGTTAAGAAGTGTGGTAGATTTCCTATTATTATCTTACTATTTACATAACCAGAAACAAGATAGGTTTCCAGTTCCTCTTTTAAACAAACTTTTAAACAGCACTAAGATCATTGCAACTGGAGAGGAGCTCAGGGGCACTCTGACTTCATCCCAGCATGATGGTTCAGATTGTTCACTTGCTCACATCGCAGCTCATGGGCAAGAAGTTGCCAGTCTTACGGGCCTGCACTGTTCACCTTCGCTGATTCAGCAGAGTCTCTGCAACTGCTAAACATGTGGAGGGGAAGAGCCCAGAGATCTGTTAATCTGCGGCTTGCCAGCCAGCAGTGGTTGCTCTCACTGCCTGCTGGTTGCTTAGGCAGACTTTTTTTTCCTTCTTTTCATCCATGTGCTTAGCATCTACAGAGAATTTGCCATGAGCAACCTGGAATATAGAAGAAAGAGGAAGGGAAGAAATGGAGGTAGACTGTATGGGAATAAGGAAAGGGTGAGGAAATCAGACCAGAGAGATAATTTTTAGGTAGGTGTGTGGGTATTTTATTCGCATGCAACCTCCATTCACCCCATCAGTGGAATAATCAGACAAAAGGTATGGAGCTGGTCCTTGATAAATATAGATCTTCCTACTTTATGATTAGAAATCAATATAATTTGCACTTGTATTAAGTTGCACTTCTTTTTTCTAATGAGAAACAAATTAACATTTAATGTTAATTATTGTTTGTTTATGCTTAATACCTACAACAAAAGTAATAGTAAATATATGTATGAAATGATGAATAAAGCAGTTCTAAAACCATAGATGCTGACACCATAAAAATAATTTTTGCTGTTCCCTGAAAAATGTGGTTATCCCTGCTGTCCCCTCCAGTAGGATATTTAAGGGAGCACTCTATTGTTTTGCATTTATTTACCACCCAGCAAAAGAGTGCAGGCACCAACATTACTATGGTTTTGGATATTAACTGCCATGCCACTAAAAATATGACAGAACAAGAGATGCGGTATCAGGGATTCAATTATATGTTACTCTAATATTGGGTTGACTGACTCCTGAAATGCAGTCTGTGACTGTGCTTATACTTCATCATGTGGTTTCCTAATATGCAGCTATTCTGCCTGCTCTGTGTGTAATGTTTGCCAGTACATTATCCAGCTTGGGTGGCTGTATATATATGTCAAATGTCTGCTCTGCCTGTTGCCACCTGATGTGCTTTCCTTTGTGCTTTGGCATCACTTTCTGGATCCTAATCTCTAAGGGAAATGCTGTTTTAATACTTGTTTGTACCTGTCACCCTGCATTAGGCTTGCTAGTCACTTGTGATAAATGAAGAAAAATTCCCAGCAGATTAGATTCCGTGTTAATTCACCATTATAGAAAGAGGCTTTATCAGTTATCAGGAATGTTAGTTTTCATCTCTGTTCCTTTGCCAATCTGTATCTTTCTGATTTTCCCACAGTCAGTGATTTAGTGAGACCAATCCCTTGTATCAGATATGTTTCCTCATTATTTCATGTTTCAATATAATTTTTTATAGCTATAACCTCTGTAATAATTACTTCTGATTTCCTTAAAGTATCTAAAATACAGACAATACAGCACTATTTCAATCAAGTCCTGTCCACCTTAATTTTATTACATTGAGGATCTCTATAGAGGGCTCTTTGCCTTAACTTTTAGTGATCTTTTCCCTGGTACACATTTTAAATTTTATAGAGACCACCTTGTTGTAAAGCTGAAAAACAAAGAATTAACACCGAGGTTAGTTTTACGTTTCATATGTATCTGCAGTATATCCATAAATATTAGGATTTTGTAAAATGTTACCCTGTGTGCATATGCTCAAATGCTCTTAGGGTTGAATGACAGGAAATATGATTCATAGTCTAAACACAAAATTCTTCTTGGCTAATTACACATCTGTTTAATATCTAGATTGCTGCAGTCTCTGAGATTCTGCCTCTGCTGCAACCTAGAAATCTTATACACATAAATTTTCTAATGGGCACAATCCTTTGGAAATCATGGGTGCAACTCAAGCAAGTCAAGTTGCCTTCAAACCTGCAGGATCAGATTGTAAAATAAATTGCATGAGACCAAATTCTGTTCAGTTACACAAGTAACCCGAGCTAGTCTGCTACAATTTCAAGTGGATGTTCAGCTTTTTCCATTATCCGGGGGTCTATTTGAATTGTATTTTCAAAATATTTTATCATAAAGAGAAAAATGTTGACCTGAATGAAAGTCTGATATATTAGCTCTAGAGGAGATGTTTCATAATTGACTTCCTACTTATTTCTTCCAACATCATCATTTTCAAAAAGTGCTATGTAACTTTATGAAAACAAATATTTTTTTCTATTTTGCTTTACCCACTTTGGATAGCTGGCTTTATATGGGTGTAGAGAGATATTCCTTCTGTACAGAAAGCTTTTGCACCCTGCCTAGGTGAAGTGCATATATCTATCTGTTAAATTATATATTAACTGAAAGAATGTGTCTAGAGCTACTGTTCTTCACCCTGCCGAGTTACCTTTGCTATTCATTACTCCATCAGAGCACTGAAATCAGCATCCTTTTAACGACGGACATACACTAAGCTGACAAACTTGCACTCTATTTTAGGTATTATATATCACTGTGATCTGACCAAAGAGGAACTGGAGCCAAGAGTTTTTCGGGAAGTGACTGTGAAAGGATTTGATCCTTCAGTTTACCAGACAATTCAGGTAATAAACATGAATCCTGCTGTCTTGCTGTGATCACTTATGCAAGAGTTTAACAAAATTGCACTTGGCTAAGGATGAGAGTGCTTTAACTAGCTCCTGGTTTGCAGGTCTGTTTGCACTCTGAAGGAATTCTTCCAACTCTTGTTAGAGAGATTGGAAGATGTCACTGCAAGTAACCAGGGCAGATTCAATCCTTACTTGCCTTACATTATGGAACAATATGTTCTCTATTTTTTCCCCCCCCATATTATGGTATTCTTTGATATTTGTTTTAACATCAAGCTGCTGCTTTTCCGTGTTTTTTCCAGGGCAACTTGGCACAGCTGCCATAGGCAAGTGTGTGAAAGGGCAAGACTTAAGAGGCAGTGGAGAAATAGAGGAAACTTGGAATTGCCGGTCATCTTCCCAGCAGTTCCACAGCATTCTGAGGCCAACCACTGAAAGTGGCAACAATAGATGAAACACACTGTCCCCACCAATCTTGTGTAAAATCAGCGATAATTTTTTCCTGAAGTTCATAGTGTGGATCTCTGTTAAGACCTGAAGAAGAAACTGGGAGGAAAGAGGAAATGCACTAATTCATTTATAGCTGGCATCAAATATGAAATCTGCCATAGAACTATGAAAGGTCTTAACCATGATTATTTGGAAGAAAAGTAGGAGGATATCTAGTGGTCTGAACAGAAAAATCATATTCATGCATGCTGTGTAAGAATTTTGAGTTCTAACTCAAAAGGTTTTGAGTCTGCCTTTCCTCCAGTGCCAGAGTATATTGTGTTCATTAATGCACCAGTGCAGTTACACTTGGAGCAACTCACTTTTATTGTCCTAAGAGCAGGATTAGACCCTTTTCTTGCAGTGCTGGAATAACCAGAACAAGAAGCAAAAGGTAAAAGGAATTTTAAATACATACATACATATATATATGTATAATTAATATTTCTAATGTAAAACCCCATGAAGCAATTAGTGACCTTTTGCCCGGTTGAAACAAAGGCCCCTGCATTTAAAAGTTTGTGTAAGTGGAGTTAAAATTACAGACATGGATCATTTACAGCCTGGTTCTGAGAGATGTGAACATGGAGAGAAATGAGTGAAGTCTTTGCTAGCAAGGTCTAATGCCATTCAGGAAACTCCTCAGAAACCTAGAGAATAAAATCTTTGCTGATAAAGTATTTGGAGTTAACAAAGACTGGCAGATAACAAAATAAGGACAGCAGGTTACTGATTTGTAATGATGTGAACTGCTTGTTAAATGGTCCCATTATCATCATCTGCATTTCAGTATAACAAAGTGTGGGTAAGACATCTGGGAATCAGGGAGGGCTTTATCCCACTTCAAAATCTGAAATCAGGTAGGTTGTGTCATTGGGTATCCCAGAGCTCCCTTTGCAATCCCTGGAAGGCCATAAGCTACATCTGCAGTTACAAGCAGTGTGTTTTAGCGTTCATAGAAATTTGTTGAAATCATATAATCATTTAGGTTGGAAAAGACCTTTATGATCATCAAGTCCAGCCACTAACATAACACTGCCAAGTCCACCACTAAACCATGTCCCTGAGTGCCACATCTACATGTCTTTTAGTATCTCCAGTGATGGTGACTTAACCAAAATAATTAGAGGTCTAGAAAAACAGTCATCGTATTGCAATGCTTAGCGTATTTAATACCTGCAATTTATAGAAGAAATATTGAACAGTGGATTAATTATTTTATATGTAGGATTTTGCATCTGTAAATTACGAGTGGAATAGAGGATTTTTCTTTCTATACACAAAGGTATAACAAGATCCAGTGCGTAAAGTGGAACTTAAATAAGCTTGGCCAGGAAAAAGGTGAAACGACCTAGGGAGATAAAGTTAAGCAACAGTGTGACAGCATGACTTGGAATCTTTGAAAGGAGATTAGATATTTTGCTTAATCTCTTATTTTTCATTTTGCCTCTGGACAGGACAGATGCTCTAAAAGCATAAAGACGGTAGTATGTGTGCACCAGGTGGCTGTAAACAGCCCCATCTGTTTGTCTCTATATCTCCAGACAGAAATAAAAGTGTTATAGAGGACAGTTTGCTGGAAATGTTCTCACAGAGAATGTGTTTCTACTGCTTTTCTTAAATTCATTAAGGGACTTCCTCAGCATAACTTCAGGGCATAGTGAGCTGAAAAAGAGAAAGAAAACAGCATTCTCTTCAGGAGAGAACTTGGTACATTTGTAATACTGCCATCAGACTCAGAAGGATAATAATGGAACACCGTGTAATTAAAGAGGGTTTAGAAGGGGTTGCCATAAATTAGAAATAATGTAGTTTTATAGTAAATCAAATTTTATGAAATAAATGTCTGGAAAAACAAAATCTCATTTTACATTTAAATGAATTACATGTTAAAGTAAGGTAAAGTAGAAGAATAATACCAATAATTTCAAGGAGGCAGCATGCTGTTGCTATGCCCTTGGAAGCCTTTGCTTTGTAAATCACTGGCAGAGCTTCACTGCTAGGCTGTAATGCGGTGGAGGTTAATATCACTGTTTCTGGTTTTCTCCTTACTCACTCCTGTTCAGTACCAGCTCTAGGGAAATGTGACCTGGGTAGTTACACTGGGATCAGTGCTTATGAAGAGCAGTCTTGGCTCTTCACTCATCCAGTGTTGCCTTTTATCAACAAATGATCTCAGTGTGGCAACATCTTGGAAATTAGTTTCCCATTATCATTCAAATAAACAGAGACATCTCAGCTGAGCTGTGAAGGAGGCAGTTTGTCAGAGCCAGAGCTGGGACTGCCTGGTTGCGTTTATAAGTAACTCGCCTGGCAGTGCTACACACTTCTGCCAGTCCTTGTTTCCATTTGTGGGGTCCTACGTGGACCCTTGATGATGCTGCTGCTTGGAGGAGAGAAAGGGAAATGGCAGCTTACCAAAGCAGCTTATAAATGGCTGTCAACGTGGATGAAGGCCTTGCATAGCCATTGCAAAACTCAGGCAACATCGTAGGGAATTACGAAAGCAACTCAAGAGTGCAAGAAATATACTGAGAATAGGCAAAGATTGCTGATTACTGGAGAATGAACACCACTGTGGAATTTATCTCTTGATTTTAATTTCCATCAGAATTACTAAGCAGTAAAGAAAAATGTTGCTTGCTCTATCCTGATCTCTGTCCTTTATGAAAGGCAGGTCTCCTGCCAAAGTTCGTTCTTTATTCACATATACCTGAATAAATACCTACTTAGGGTAGCTATCTTCCTAGCTTTCTCTGTGTAGCATATATGAAACTTCAACGAGGAGTTGCTCTTTAGCAGTCTTTGAAAATAACTGGGTTAAGAAGACCTGAATTGAGCTGTAAGGTGTCGTGTGTATATGAAACCTGAATTAATGGCAATTGGAAATTGCCACAGTGCCTGTTTTTAACTCTTTTGGATCCACTTTGCAGTATTTCATGGATGCTATGCAGTGCAAGTGTGGACCAGTGATAAAGTTTACTACACTAAGTAAATTTATGGTAGAGCAGCTGCTTTGTAGTACCTGAGGTTAAGTTCTTACCCTTTGGCAGCTCAAGAGCAAACTAGCTGACTTAGCTTGCACTGACGGGAGAAATATTTCAACATACCTGACATTTACACCAGGGTAAGAGCATGCCTGTAGGTTGTTGGCTCTATGTGACGCCATGGAAGTACATAGTCTAACTTACTGTGAAATAGCTTGTGCATATGCCCGTACCTTGGAAGACTCTGTGACTTTCATGAAAAAGTCGCACTGTTTAAAATGCTTGCCACATCAAAAATTTATCCTGACTACTTTTGTTAAATGATATATTAAGTTGTGTTAATAATTTTTCCTTTGCCAAATGCTTCTTGAAATTTGTCTTTGCTTCCATGCACACTTCCATCTATCACAATAACAAACTTTTTTAGGAAATGGCCTGGGGTGGGTTTTGCAGGAGGAAAAAAGACTTTTGCAGGAACTTGGAAATGGCACTTGCCATAAGCTGTTTGCTGCATCAGTAGCACAACTGCTGCTTTAAATAAAGAGCCTTTATTTTATCTTTACAAAGTTGCCAACTAAGTTCTTGCATACCTCTCCATATTAACACCTCACGGTGACACTTAATCATGGATAAACAGTCTTCTGGCCTGGCTCACAACTCACCTACTTTTAGGCTGATACGCAGGCTTGTAAGTGTTAAAATTGCAACAATAAAAATGTTCTTTGGCTCCTTTTGCCATTCTTTGAATACCTTCCAGTGCTGCCCTTAAAATAGTTTGAGATGAACCAAAAACAGATGTTGCTATTGACAGATGCACTTCAGAGCAGCTCTTGCAGAATGGTGAAATTCATAACACAACTTAGTTTTACAACTTAGTTTGATTCAGAAGCAGCTGCTGTTTAGATACTGTTGCAGAGATGAAAGAAGGACAAGTCTTAAAAAGGGTATTCTTTGGGGGGGGGGTGCTGGGATTAATTTTCTCCTCTTTCTTTTGCAGAAATTATTTTTATAGGTAAATTAATTTTCATGAGAAGTTTATTGGTTTATTGCGCAGTCTTTTACTCTCATTTTCAAGCCCTTGCAGCCCTGATTTCAAGTTAGGAGTCATGATAGGGAAAATTTGTCTACAGTCATTTTAATTCGTAGTGGAATTCTATACCGTACAGTTGGCACAGGAGAATAGAACACTGTTTCAGGAAGACACAATGCTGAAAGCAGATGAGTCAGGCTTGAGGCTGATTGGCAGAGCTGTGGGAGAAACTTGTGCACAGCATCTGCCCACGCTATTCCTGGATCTCGCCACTGCTGGTGGTGTCATTCCATGAGCATTAAATTCCCTCATTAAGATAAAAAGTAGCAGAGGGCTGCAGAGGAGGGCAGTGTCCTGTGAAAGATGTAGTAAGTTCAATCTGCTTAGCAATGCAAGGGCTGATAGTATCATTGTTTTTTCAGTATGGCTGTAGAGATAGTCTTAATATTGTTTATTTTCCTTATCTATGTGTATATGAATAGATCAGTGGAGTTTGGAGAGAAATTCAGTAGCTTTGACTCTGTGTCTCTTTTGAGAAAAAGCATTCTTATACCAGAGAGGAAAGGCATGTACTTTTTACATTAATTTTGAGCAGAGACAAAGAATTCTTCCCTTCAGGGGAGTAAGTTGTTCTGGCATCATTTTCTTCCCTCTTCTGAGAATCCAGCACAGTGAAAAGGGGATTCGTTTTTGAGGAGTTGTACTTTCTTGATTCTAACAATATTTGGAGTTTCAGTGCTGCCTTGATCTCATAGGGTGGGACGGTAGAATTAATACTTGGGGTAAATAAGTATTGTTGTTTGTTTCTATTTTATTCCTTTTATTTCCTTGTGGTTCCACATTGCAGTAAGGAAGAAAATGAAGAAATACTGGGGGGAGGAAGGAATGTGAACAAATGCACCGATTTTAGTCATTGCCACAGTGTGGCAGATACCTGCCCTCTTGCAGGGGGACAGTGAGCTTTGAGCTGCTTCCATCGGAGCTCCCAGGAAGAAGACTGAAGTCTTCAGCTCTGATCTCTGCCAGTGTTTTGGCAGTGGCTGTGGTTTTGGCACGAAGGCAACAGTCTTGCTTTGGAGGACATCAACAAAATCACAGTGACAGCTGTGGCAGTACTGGCTGTTTGCCTGTGTGAATTTATCATCTTACACCCATGGCATGCAGTTGTTGTGAACACCACTTTAATCCGCTGTTACCTCTTCTAATTGCAGGTCATTGAAAAAGCACTGACTGAAAATGTGGTCCCCTAGTTTTAAGGCCCTGAATTTCTTGAAAGCCAAGAGATTATATATTAAATATGTTATATATTTGCAGCCAGAGTACACTCCATTTTAAGGGGGAAAATTGGCAGTATGAAGGACTTCCATACTAGACTTCATACATGTCTAGAAGAGTATCAAGTGAAGAATTTCCCATAACGACCTTACATGCTCTTGAACTTTGAAATCCTTATGCCTGAGCAGATGAGTAGCAGTTGTCTCTACACCGATTATATTTAAGGATCTCCATCCAGTACACTTCAGATAATTCTTACCAGTAATTCTCACAGACGATGATACTCCTTAAGTGTCTGGAGTAGGAACCAGATCTCTCTATTCAAAGTAAGAGGATGAAGTGATAGAACTTTGCATTGCTTTCTTCACCAATCCAGTTCAAATCCTGTTTTAAAGTCTAAATGTCTGGGATCGTTTTCTCCTCTTCTTCCATACCATGGGGGATTGCTGCATAGTTTAGCATGTTGGGAGCTTTTGTTCAGCAGAATGCAGAACAATGGAAATGTGGTTTGGGATGGGAGAGTACAGAACTGCTCTTTGGAAGAATTAGCACAATACCAGACCACACAGTATGGGGGATAATATTAAAATACCAGTCTCTGAGTTCATTTGGATTGTCGTACAGGCTTTGTGACTCACTAGTTCCAAGCCTTTAATACTAGATTGCTTAGTTTTCTGTGGTGTGCAGGGAATTGAAGAGCTGCTTAAAATGTTGGTTGTAGGACCTTGATGTTCAAGACATGTTTTAAGCCTATGAGAGAAGTAATTGCCTAGTAGTTTAACTAAAACTCGTTATGAAATATTATTCTTATGCCTTACTCAGTAGAACTTTTTTTTGAACTTACAGTGGTTTGTTTTCCACTTTTCTAGTGAATGGAGATGTTAGTTGGCATGCTTGATCCCAAGATGCATTCTGTGCTCCACTGCTATCTCAGAATTCCTTAAAACACAAGGTGAAATAACATGGAATAAAACAGAGCTGTAACCATTGAACACAGTGTAGAGAGTCCCTTTTTACACACAGGAGTTTTAAACAAGAGCTTAAGCAATTCTGATGGAGCTTAAAGGATTGTTTTACACCTTCCCGTGTCTTAAATGATTCAAGTTTTAATTGTGAATTAAAAAAAAATTTTCATTCTTACAATAAATGGTGAAATATATTTGCTATCAGGAAAAAGATCTTAAAGGTCATTCACTCAAGGCACCTTAAATGAACATGTGTGTTTAAGCTTTCAGGAATCTCCGTAGGTAGATTCTTTACTGATACAGAGATTAAAATGAGACTGTTGTTGCAGTGAAAATGCTTGTTTCTTGTCCTCTTTCTAAACAAATCACTGAAGACTTCTTCCCTTCTCTTTTTTTCTCCAGCTTTCATATTCACTCCTGTGATTGATCTCACCTCCAGTAATTAACCATGAACACATTACTATTTTAATTAACTCCCTTACAAGATAAGTAAGAATTCTATTTAATGATTCTTAGTGGGAATCTTCTTTGAACTTTTCTTCTCCCTTTTGTATAAAGATATTGGTGTTATTTCTCAAAGGTAGTGAATATTTTTAGCTCCATTCTACAGGAGCAGAAAGATTCAGAATGAAATTTGTCTGTGGTTGCACATTGATGAGGTGTTACACTGGGCATATGTTTTGATGGTTTGCTGTTCTAATGGCAGTGGTTTGCTACTCTTCTTTTTGCTGATCCTCTGAGTTCAATCTTCAGATGTGGTTTGAAAACTTAAGCCAGTTATGAAAGTCTTAGACAAGTAACAGTTTGTAAAACTTCAGTATCAATAAAAAGCCCTCAGTCTCGATCTCTCTAATACTATTAAATGCTGACAAAACACTGTCTTTTGATCAGTGTGGTATTTGTGCGTCCTGTATAGAGCAGATTGAATGACTAATTCCATCAGTGGTGGAGGATCGAGCACACAGAATGCTTCCACAAAAAACTGTTCCGAAGCTTCTTTGTGGTTGTTTAATTGTGCTTACACCAAGCAGACATAAAAATGAAAAATCTCAGCACACTAAAGACTGCATGTATAGTCCTCTACTGAAAGAAAGAAGTGGTACCTGCCACTTTATTTTCTCTGCCCCTTTTTTGAGGCTAAATGTCAAAATGACAGCATGACAGCATTGTTCAGAATGAGAGTGCTCCTCTGCAAGTGTGGGAATTTTTCTGTCCATCTGCCCACCCATTACTTTGCCTCATAGAGCCTAGCAGGGAGGGTGTTAAATTGTGATGATAATGCTCCATTGAGGACAGATGCTCTGGGGCTACAATCATTGGTTTTATTCACACAGCTGGCAAAAGATTATTAGATGACTGCAGTTGTCAGTCATCACTGGTGTGGGCCAGCATTCAAGCCATTGATCTAGCAGCAAAAAGCATTGAATTCCTTTACCAGGCCACCAAGACAACCAGACTTTTCTGGTTGCCTTTTTCAGTACTGTGCTAGCAGAGTCGTGTAAGTCTGTTGAAGAGTCATTAGGTTTCCAAAGCAGGGAATGTGTTATAGTCCAAGAGGTAGGATATCGGCTTTTCCTCCAAGAGAGAAACCAGCTGTTACTACCCAGCAGGTGGTGGCAGCTGTGAATTGAAAAACCTGTAGAACTGCTGAAATAACCAAAGGACAGAAAAACAGGGAAAGAGAAGAAACTACAGTTCCTGAATGTAGTTGGAGGTGGTGGTGACATGGGCACGTACCCATGTCGCAAAGCTGACCATTGTGGCTACCACAGCTAGAGCATGCTGATCTGTCCTGAGCACGGTGGCAGGTCGCTTCTGCCTATAGTATTCCTGATTGGCTTTTGTCTGCCTTGTGCTTAAAAGCCTTCAGGCTCCCTAGGCAATCTGTTCTAGTGTCTCACTGTATTTACTGTTAGAAAGCTTTTGCAGGGAGCAAGGTCTCACAAGCACAAGGTCTCACCTAAATACCCTTGCCGCAGTTGAATTGAGTTGCTTAGTGTCTCTCACAGACATGGAAGACTCTTCTAGTTACAGCAAACTTGTGCATATTTAGAGACTGTCACCATTCTGTCCTTGCATTTTTTTTCCTAAAAGTATACAAGAAAACCCGTGCACTCTGCTTGGGTTTTTTTTTTAGAGGATTGTATTTTCTGGGCCTCCTATCACTCGTCTTTCTCACACTGGAGTCTCTTTAGATGCTCAGTGTATCGTGTGCCACGGTTTAAACTGAACACAGCGCTCTAGCTGAGGCTTTGCAAATGTTGCATACAGCAGAAAGAGTTATTTCATATGTCTTGTGGTTGAGACTTTGGCTTAGATGTCCCACTCTAGGGTTTGCCTTTTCCTTAACAATTCATTGTTCATTTAAGTTCAGTTTGGCATGTACTGTATCTCCCGAAATACTTCTCTGAATTATTTTTTAGTCAGTTGTTCTCTGACTGTATGTGATTTCACCTGTCAGAGTATAGTATGTTACATTTCTGACCTTGCTGGATTGCATTTTACTTTTTAAGGTAGTTTTGCCTTCTGTTTGTTATGCATTCCAAAAAGCACTCGTCCCCTCTTTTCTGCAGCATCTCAGTGTTTCCTGTTAGCAATTAAGCTTCCCTGCAGCTCCATATTCCGTTTAAATACTTTACGTGAGATGCATCTCTCATTCTGAATGGTGTCTTTGTAGGCTATCAGGGGACTGGGGTGTTTTCAGAATAGAAATGGCTCTGCAGAGCTGGGAGGTTTTTGTTTCAGAGTTGCAGGTCTCCAGTGCACACAACTTGGTAACTAGTTTATGCAGTCATCTATTAGGCTTGACATGCAACTGATCCAAAGAGGTTTAAGATAGTACAGGAGCCTACAGATAGCAAAATAGAAGGTAGTTGCTTCTATATGCACTTGCGTTATTGTAGCTCTTTGGAGTCTTAGTCATGGACCACATTCACCAGTGTGCTGGATGCCACAGAAATGCAGGCCATCACAGGGCCCTTAGCAACCACAGCTTGAAAGCAGAACAGAGAAATAAGTCGGTTTTGGAAGATTAATAATGATAACTACTCATTTACTACATATTACCAATTCAAATTTGTCTCCTGTATTTAAAACTAATGAAAAATGCAGATAAACTTCTGACACTTGTATATCCTACAGCACAATAAAATTATACTGTCTTCACCAGGGCCAAAACTGCTTGGTGGATTAGGACTTTTTAGGCTGATGTTAATTAACATTCATCATCATGGTGGAAAGCAGATTAATGGAGTTGAGAGTGGAAAACAGCAATTTCAAATGTTGGTGAGATTTTACGTAGACTTGTTTCAGACTTAGTGTAACTAAATTGTTTTTAGGACAGGACCAGGAGCCTCTGCAAAGTAAATGAGGCTCTGTGGCTACTGCTTGGAGCAGACTGCAGTTTAAAGGAAAAAAGGGAAGCAAATGATAGCATGTCTTGTAAACTGAAGCTACAACTTTTGCTTTCACTGTGAACATGATTACCTTAGAAAAGTATGCGTATCAACCTCTCTAGGCTGAAAAGGCTCAGCTCTTTCAGCCTTTCCTCATATGGGAGATGCTCCAGACCCTTAATCATTCTAATGGCCCTTTGCTGGACTTGCTCTAGGAGCTCCATGTCTCTCATACTGGGGAGCCCAGAAATGGACATAGTACTCCAGGTGAGATGTCACCAGGGCTAGTAGAGATTACCTCCCTTGACTTGCTGACAGTGCTCTTCCTAATGCAGCCAGAATACCATTGGCTGCCTTGGCCACAGGACACATTGCTGCTGGCTCATGGACGACTTGTTCTCCAGCAGGACCCCCAGGTCCCTCTCCACAGAGTTACTTTCCAGCAGGTCAGCCCCCAGCTTGTACTGATGCATGGGGCTATTGGTCCCCAGGTCCAGGGAGGAATAACCCATAGTCGATAGGTTTTTATCTAGACAGATTTGGTGGGTTGTTTTTTCTTAAATTGTCATTCACTGGTGAAGAGAGAGGACGATTTTAACACAAAGTGCTTTGGTAAGTATCCAGAGATGCAGTTGTGAACTTCTGTAAGTGGACCACGTATGAGTGGGATCATTCGGGAGACTTCTGTATTGTCTGCTCTCAGTATAAGATCAGAAGTAATTAAAAATTATAAAATCTTGGGGCATTCTGAAAGAACTTTTTTTTTTCCCCCAAGGAAAAGGAAGGCAGGCAGCAGTTCACTTTATACCCATAAACAGGTCAGCCACTAATTATGTGAGCTTTTTTTTCTGTGGGCTTTTGTCTGCTTATGATCCAGTACAAATTAATCAGTGTGCAGTATTATTAAGGGTAATGTAGTTTGCATCTTCATTTAGCAGTTGATTTGATTTTATCAACACTGCCCAGAGGTACTGATAGAATATAATCTTTCCTAAGATTAATTATTTCTGCTCTGTCCTTGAGACATCTCTCAGGAAAATTTATGGGACAAGAGAAGCCTCTTGGAAAATATCACTATTATTCATAGTAACTAGTTTTTCAACTGTGTAGATGAATGATATAAAGAAATAGATTATTTCCTTAGTTCTGGCTTGCTATTCTCACAGACAGGGAAAAATTGATACATAAATTCTCCCTGACAGTTCCCTGAACTGCTTGCTTTTCAGCCAATTTGTCAATTATTTTTAAAGCAGTAGTACACAGAGATCACTGCTAGCAGATAAAAATAGACAAGATGCAGAAAAGCTTCAAAGCATAATGGTAGAATGCCTAAAATCAGGCAATCTTTTACCAATAGGAATATCCTTAACTTTTTCCTTCTAATACTGGTGGTTTTTGAAATGTTAGCACTCACTCTAGTTGACTTGAGATCATTAGACATTTGATCTGTTGATTTATTAGTAGTTGAATTCCTTATGACTGATAGAAGTTTGTTGAATTGTTCACATTTTGCCTAAGATTGCTGCAAGCTGTCCTTAGTTTTGTGGCTTTAAAAAGAAAAGGCATTCCTCTTTTGCTCATTTTTCTCCTCCCTCTTCGAATAGTATTACAGGGATGCATCAGCACACATCTTGGTGTTCCTGTTATGAGGTACCTTAAAGTCTTGCTTATGACGTTTGTGTGGAAATTATGCCGTCACTTGGAATTTTTACTGGGTTGCTTTATACCAGTTTTGGTTTAAATTTTTCTCTAAGTATTGTTACGACAGTGTCACAAAAACTCATTCTCATAATTCTTTTCTTCTTGCTACTCGCTGGGTGATTTTCTTTGTTGTACAATGAGTGCTGCAAATCTGAAAACAATAGATGAGCCTGAAGTACTGTCTCCCAGCAAGGAGGTGGTCACCAAACACAACTGTTGAAATCAGTGGCATCCAAATCCTTAGAATTATTGTCTTCTAAGCTAGCAACTCAAATATTTTCTAGGATTTTAGTACTTTACTTTATCCTTGACCATTCTCAAGGGATTTTTTTTTTCCTGCTGCTGCCACTGTAGTTTTTTAATCATGTAGGGACACAAATGGGTAACTTTAAATTCAAGCTTAAATCTCAGAAAATAAATTATTTGTAGCTATAATGTGAGTGAGAAACCACACAGGAAGTGCTTCACAATGCTTTTATGTGACCTGTTTATTTCAGTAAGTTCTTCAGAATAAATATGCACAGCGTAAGTGATCTAGGACTGATTTTGAAAGGTGGATTGTCCAGTGTAGGTGATCTCTGTTTCTTTTCAAACCAAAAAGTGGGAATCATAGGATGGTTTGGGTTGGAAGGGACCTTAAAGCTCATCTAGTTCCAACCCCCCTGCCATGGGCAGGGACACCTTCCACTAGACCAGGTTGTCCAAGCCCCGTCCAGCCTGGCCTTGAACACTGCCAGGGATGGGGCAGCCACAGCTTCTCTGGGCACCTTGTGCCAGTGCCTCACCACCCTCACAGGGAAGAACTTCTTCCTAATATCTAATCTAAATTGACCCTCTTTCAGTTTAAAACCATTTCCCCTTGTCCTATCTAATGCCCTTATAAAAAGCTTTCTTGCAGACCCCCTTTAGGTACTGAAAGGCTGCTCTAAGGTCTCCCTGGAGCCTTCTCTTCACCAGGCTGAACAACCCCAGCTCTCTCAGCTTGTCTTCATAGGAGAGGTGCTCCAGCCCTCTGAATTAAGAGTATCAGCTATTTTTTCAACATTTCAGTCGCATGCAGAATTTTTGTAGGTGTTTAGTGATTTAGAGCACCTCTGGTTTGGGGTAACCAACTTGATACCTATAAACATGCTATGATACTCTAAGGAAGAGAGAGCAGAGTGCTCTGAAATTGTCCACATATTGAAGGTCATAAGTAAAGCATCTTGGCAATGTTAGGTTGAATATGTGGGTCCTCTTGGGGCACTTGGCATCACCAGTGTCAAGATTGAATTTGTTCTGTGCAAGTATTTTTGGATACAGGTTTACAGGTGAAATTTGAGCACCCTGAACCATGTAGATGTCTGTGTAAGGGAGAAAAACCAGCAGTGGTTGTATCACCTTTTCGAAGCTTGTAAAAGCTCTACAGCAGGGCTGTGTTAAGATGACCAAGCCAGTTTTGAGCAAGATGAAGTCAGAAACAGAAAAGTTGAATGAGACAGTTACTGTTTGAGGTGAATACATCTTTTTCTCACCATGTTAAATTAGATGTGTGCACCTACCACAGCGTAAAATCATAAATAAGAATAGTTGTTGTAGAGTAGCTTGCGTAAGCTAAATTCTCCCCTTTCTTACCCCATGGTAAGTTACTTCTATATTTTTCTTCTTGTAGTATTTCTCACTACAGCTTGAGCTGATATCCAGAATGGTAAAGATGAGTAGTGTTTATTTTCTTATGCCTACGCACTATTACAGTGAGTTGACTCCTGCCAGAGCAGTTTTCTCAATGAAGTAAAGCTTGATTTAATGAAAGAAATTGCACTAGCCAGCACCTGTTATTTATGTTTTTATTTATAAGTGTGCTACTTGTATTGAGACAGTACTTTGCTTATCTCATGCTATACTACATAATAATAATTTCTCGAATGTGTAAGCACAGAAGTAATGAGACTGTAATTTACAGAGGCTCCTGGGACACTTTTCTGTTTAACATGACTACAATGTGTATTTAGCTCAAAAGGTAAATGTTACCTGTCTGATATCTGGCTGTCTCTGCACTATACACTAAGTTTTCTTTAAGGCAAATTTATAAAAGAAATTATATCGATGTGGCAGATGCTAATTATTCTGCTGCAAGGAGCTCTGGAAGGGGCAGAGGATAAACATTTAGAGAAGAGTCAAGAAGTCATCCAGGTTGCAAAAGTGGAGTAGAGGGGGGTCTCCTTGCATCCCATTTACCTCTAATGCTTTATGCAAAGGGAATGCTGCCTTTTAACTAATTAGAAAAGTGTGATTTAAAAGCACATACCAGTCTTGCAGGATTTCTGAACTTTCAGCTATATTTTTCTCTTACCTTCCTCTCCCTCCTCCCTCCCACTGGCCTGTGATATACCTCCCTGCAGTCATTTGCAGCTAGGCAGCTGAACTTAGTAAGGAAGCATTTCTTCTAAAAGACCATCTCCTGGCACATTGCCTCTATCAGCATGAGGCTGCTTTTTGTGCCAGTGGGTGGGTGGTAAAACAATTTCTTCTAAAAGGTTTCTTGATTATTTTCACAGTACTTTTGCAAATGACTGTTCTTCTTTCTGGGTTTTACCTGCATGAATTTTTACTGTGCTGAGTTACTTTGGCCCCTGTCCAGTTCTGTATTAAGCAAGCTTTGCAACCCACACAGAACTGCTTTGAAGCTAATTTAAGAGGCTTAAAGAAGATTGATGAGGATTCCCCTCTGAAGAAAGGAAACCTCAGATCCTGTGGATTTGCTGTGTAGTCGTAATCATTCTCTATTACTTCTCCTGGCTTCTGGTTCATGCTGTATATAGGAATACAAAAACTGGCAGTTAGTAAGAGCTACTCTTACAGATGGCTACTGGCTGGCTGCCAGAGCTGTCCGTGGGACCACTGGTGGTCTTATACTTGGGTCTGTGCCAGTGCTGCAATAAATAAGATGTTTTGCTTGTGATGGGCTGTAGTCTTTAGCCCCACACTAGTATCAGATTTTTTGTATGGTCGAAGGCAATGAGGATTGAATGAGCGGGGCGGGGGTGGTGTGGAAGGCAGCATGTGATTCTGTTTGAATGGGTGAGATTTCTGCCCTGGCATCTGGAGGAGAGGATTTCTCCCTGCTTGCTAGTGCTGAAGTGTTCAGACTTGCTGGAGCGAAGGCAGGGTCTTTGTGACTTGCCTTCCTGAAGCAAAGAGTAGCAGCTACTAGAACTTGCCAGTGCGAAGTGTTGCTTTGTAGCATTGTTCAGCCTCAGGCGCTCTTTTCTCTGTACCCAAATACAGGTTTGAACACTCTGATGCCACCTCTGTGTAGGAATACTTTCTCCAGGGACTACTCCATTAAGTTTGCTCTTTCAGACATCTTTCAAATAGTTGTGGGGGACTTTTACAATGGTGAGCCTTTAAGAAAGCATTTGCAGCGTTTGGGAAAGCATGATCGACATTACATGATTTACTTACACTATGCTTTCCTTCCCCAAATCTCAAAACACAAATGTGTGTAAGTGCGATGAGAAGTCTTCATCTCACACTTAATGAAGGAAATATTTTATGTGAAACTGAATGATTGAAATGCAATTCTAGGAAATAAAAACTGAAGTAGTCATTCCCTTTGATCACCTGCTGAACACAGCCCGTCGGCTGCTTCACTTGTGGCATGGATGGTGGGACTGAACGGGGCATTACGCTTCTCTACCGCTGTCTGTAACTTTGTGGTGGCCACTGGTGGAATCACAGCAGCTGTGTATGAGGGCAGCCACTCTTACCTAGAAGCAGAAAATAATTGTGAAGCTTCACAAGACTGCTGCATCCTGTATTTGTTTCAAATGAATTATCTCAGTAAAATTCTATAGAGGACATTGGAACAAAACTCTTTTTAAAGGCATTGTCATGGTGTTATTAAACCTAAATTATGGAACATGCATTTTTAATAAGGCGTATTCCAGCATGATTTATATGCTTTTTAGTTGCTCTTTGTAAAATTCTTTGGCATTTCGCACAATGGATGTCAATCTAATGACAAGTGTAACTCTTAACTGGTTTTGATCAAGCACACAAAGACATGGAAAGAATTGGTATCTCTGGTATGTAGTACCTAATCTTGAAAGAGAGGTTGAGAGAGACATTTTTAGAATCACTAGTGGCTTTCTAAGGATAATTAGTCTACTGTGACTTAGGGGGTGTTTTCAAGTCCCAGAAGTCAAAGTTCCTTTTCATATGTAAAATTCATGTATAATCTGCAGGAAATAATTCTTACTGAAAAGCCAAACTAATCACTTCTTAATTGGATTTTAATTCTCTTTGCTATTAATGAATCATAAAAATTGTAAAAGGTTTGTGGACATTCAGGTATTGCTCACAGCTTAAAAATATATGCATTAAACCTGTTTGGATAAGATTATTTTTTGTTTGTGTTTTACAGCAGTATTTCAAACCCTGTGTTGAATCTTACCTTTATAAGGTTAATTTTAAATCTGTACAAGCTTGAGGTTGAATTTGGCTTAGAAGAATTTTTGGTTTTGTAGAAGTACTGTTATTTCAGGAGTACAAGCCCTATCACACAGCCATTAAGTGTATTTATTACTTGTAAAGCTTACTATGCAAACTGTCTTCAAAGTAAATTTCCATTGTCATTTTTAGGTGAAAATGGAGTGTAAATTGCTTTCAAATGCGAAGTTAACAAAAACCAGCAAAACACCACTCTATAAATATATATGTATGCACTAAAGAAGAATGACTTAGATTTGTTTTCATGTAGCTTGTATAGATTAATCTTCATGTAATTTATAGTAATGAGTAATTGTGCAAACAGTGCCGCTTTCTCCCTGGGTCATAAGAAGAAGAATAGGGGCTATAAATTCATGCCTCCGGTTCCGGCATCTGAACGGAAAGTGATTCTTTCTGGCACTGAGACCCCTCTGCTGTGTGACAGATAGGGACATTAGTGTGAGATGAAGTGAGCTACAGCTATTTCAGGGCTGCTGTTCTGTTCCTGCGGTATGCTCCTAGAATAGCATGAAGGTTTGCAAGCAGCAAGAGTGCCCTGTCAACCACACAGAGTTGTGGTGCATTTCTAGAGGCTGAAATTATGTATTTTTAGCATGTCCCTCCTTGAATAGTGAGTTTCAGCATTCATGATAATACGTCTGAGCATTGATCTCCACTCTTTTCCCTCCAAAATAACTTTGCTAATATGTCCTCCTCTTACGTGCTGATGTCTGTAGTGATATGAGTCTTTATTTGAAAATATATGAGCAATGGGTAATATAATGTGACCAGTGCAAGTGGATCACTCCTATCTGTGATAAAGCAGAAAACAGTAGTACCCTTTTATTAGCATTTACTGCTGTAAAAGCTGACTGTTTCTAAAATTAGGCATGAAATACCATCTTGGGAAGTTCTTTTTAAGGCTTGCCCTTTCCAGTTTACCTTAATCTTTGAGATAGAAGCACGTTCCTTTATTGGTTACATGAATAAACCATTGGACTTGCTTCAGAGATAACACTTAATTTAAAGGTGAGATTGAATCAGTTGTTGAAAATAGTCTATTTGGAGAAGCTTAAATAGCTTCACGTATCTCAGCGTCTCACTGAATTGATTTCCACCCCCCTCCTGTTTGTTCATCTTGGAGGGAGAGGTAATCATTATTTTAGCAAAGATAGGAGTGAAAACTCTTAAATTGCAAATGTCACCTTGACACGTATCTTCTTTCTGTTGAGATTTCATTTAATGGTATGTTATTTAATCTTAACTGATGATGATAAAAGCCCTACTGAAGTCAGTTTTCAGGGAGTTGTTTCAAAAAAAAAGCTCCTTGTTCAGAAAGAAGCAGTAAAATCAGTGGCATCCTTTAATCATCAGGAAAGGACTGGCCAACAGCCGGAATTGCTGGAAATGTAGGAGGGCCAGGTGCTCACTTTGCGTGAATAGCGCACTGCAACTGGAGTTGATGAATGGCATCTTAAAAAGGAATCTCTGTGGAACTCCTCATCGCCAGCCTCGGCTGTTCTCCTGTCCATTGGGTAGTTTATTTTTTTATAATGTTCAGCTAAATACTGAAAATGAAAATCCTTTCTATCCTACTTCAGTGAGTTCTGATGAGCACTTCTTTGTCAGTAAAGTTGTAGCGATAGTTAGAAACAGTGATAGAATCTCTGTAAAAATGCCTTCAGGCTTTTGTTCTGAATTTTTCCATCTGCTGGGAACTGTGAAATACCAAATTTTATCTGGAATATGTCTACAGATTTTGGTGAAGCCTTTGGAGCTAGATGTGGTTTCATTAGAAATTTCTCACATTTCCTTAGCAATGATTAAAATTAAATGCAATTATTTTGTTTTCAACATGCCATGTGGATTTACATGTTTCACATTACAGTCAATGCTCAGAATAAATGTGTTGCACAGGTTCATATTACTCATAAGGTTCATGTGTTATAAAAATAGATACTGATGATCACATGCTTTATAATAAAGCGTAGTAGGTCTGTTTCCTTTAAAAGCACAGGGGTTGTAAACATGCAACAAAATGATAAGAATGTCATTCTTCATTTACCACTTCTTTGTTCTAATTAGACTAGAAGCTGCAAATAATGATGCTAAAGCCAAAGCAATGAGAAGTAGTCAACCAGAACTTTAGGACAAGCAGTTAACTGCATTCACACCCACATGTTTTGCTTGACTGGCAAAATAAGACACGCTGGATCCTAAAATAGAGTATGCGGGCAGATACATGCATCAAAACAAGATATGGCAACTGTGATAAGCAACTGCAGTCTATGTTTGTGTACATGGAATTTAGCTGTTAAGTTCAAACAGTGCTGTGGCAGTCATAGAAAGACATGAAAGCATGTGCTGTGTGGATACTTGGTGTTTTGGGAGCTGATTTCTTGAAAGCCAACAGGTGGTTCTGTTGTCTTGCTGGATGGATTTGGGGTTCTGCAGTGTTAGGGCTCCTGGTTCTAGCTGCTAGATAATGTCTGAAAATGCACCAAGCACTACAAATGTTTCTGTCATGGCTCGATGAGGTGAAGTGGTTGATGAGACAAGCTGGGAAGACTGGCCAATGCTTAGTCCACTTTACTGGATACAGACTTGTTTTGGTGAAATCATGCTGCATGTACCAGTGTTGAGTAGTCAGCTTTTCTGTTTTCACAAGGCTTAGTAAGAAACAGTGTCTTCAGCTATTCAAAATTTGCTCTTTTAACTTGAATCTTGTGTATGAAGTGACTCTGTTAAGAAATGTTGTTAATGCTAATGTATTAATACTAAAACCAAAATACTGTGACACTTAAAATATCTTTGGCCTTCTGCTTGTGATTAAATTTATGTTTTTACAAGCAAAGACTGCTGCATCAACTGATATAAAGGAATTCTCTGAGTGCAGCAGTACAAGACCAGATCTTCAGAGTTTTACATATTTATTGGTAGTTGCATAGCTCTCTGCTATCCAAAACAATGTAATGCGTAGTGGGATCTCACTCAGTCACCACCCTATCAGAAGTTTTTCTTCTCTGTCCACTCTTCTCTAGTGTCTGAAACTTTGAATTTTTAAAAAGAAGTTTTTAGCAGTTGTAATTTTAGATTAGAAATCTGGTTTTAGTTCTGTTCATTCTCCTTGCCAGGTCAGTCTTTGCTGCTTTCATATACGATGGACCATGCAGTTCTTGTGTTTTCACAACAGCAGTCTTCCCGTGCAGAGAGTTGTATTGGTTTTGCAGCATTTTCTTAAACCCAGTCGTATGTAGAATTGATAAATAAGACACATAAAAATGATGTTGTCGTACTCCTTGTATTGTCTTATTTTGATACATTTTCCACAGCTATTAAGCAACAAGATGGGTGATGGCCATTACTGAACCTGCCCTGGACAATTGGTGCAGATTGCTTGGAAAGTTTTACCCATTGGACACCATGAAAGCGATCGCTTCTGATTCTTGTTAACACCACTTGTGGAGAGTTATGACAGTAACAGCATTTCAGATTTCTTTTTCTCTTGTCTTAGGTTTTCTACCCTAGCAAAGATGGCACTAAGATCCCAATGTTTATTATTCACAAGAAAGGAATTAAATTGGATGGTTCTCATCCTGCCTTCCTGTATGGTTATGGAGGCTTCAACATATCAATTACACCAAGCTACAGGTAAGCAGGGTAATTAATACCTTCTTCTGAAGTATCAGGTATCAGCAACTGTCACCGAGTACAGGGTGGACTATGGATCTGACAGAGTAATGCATTTCAGGTCCCTGGGAAGCAAGATGGGGGCCTTAAGGACTGCACATTAGTGTCCAGGCATCATTTATCTGCTTTGTTAGTTCTGAATTCAAGGGTTTTTCCCAGAGTTACAGAATAAATCTGCGTCAGAGCAGAGAAGTGCTCTTCTGAGGTTTACAACAGGCACTCTGCCCTTTGGATTACACCTTAACCTCTTCCTACTTTGTCACTGAGCTCAACAGAAGAGCATGTGGACATGCATCAAGCAAGTATTTGGGCCGTTTAATAACATAGGAAGTTTTCTTTTTTCCCAAGTTATATGATTACCTGTGTCTAAATACTAAAGAAACATTTGTTTAAATGAATGTAAATAATTAAAATTTGGCTGAGTTTTTGTATTATACTTTTGAGGAGATTACATCAGAAGCAAAATTGTACTGTGTTCCCATATGATCATGAAAGAGGAAAGATGATTGTCTTGAGATGCTGTTGATATGGGCTCTACATATGCAAAGCAATGCATTGTAAACCAAAACTGCTGTGTGCAAAACAGGATTTGTAGCCCTCAAAAGCCATAAGCTTTATTGAATAAATGATCTCTTTAAAGAAAAAGCTTATTTCTTCAGCAAGGGAATTTTTATAGACTTATCAAGAGGCAGTGGTTGTCTGTAATACATAAGAAATGCTCTTAGGCGAGGCAGGGGAAAACAAAGGCAGAGGACTGAATGGAAAGCAATTTTTCATATAGCAGAAGAGCAGCTTACCAACACAAAAATAACCTATTATGAAATAATCCTATTAAGTTTAGGTGCTATCAGTCTTGCTTTAGACTCAGCACATTTCAAGAAATCCTTCGTAGTGCTTGCTTTTCCAGGTCACTGTAATTGTATTTGTGAATAGCACTTACAGTTTCCTGTCCTTTCTAGTAAATACCTTGTCTAACAATGGACCTCCCATCTAGTGTCCATGATTATTTGAAGGCTTTTTATCTGCCTTGTAAAGCTACATGTTTAATTTCCTGTGTTTTTTGAGAGATACAATTATATTACCAGAATAGTTTTTAAATTCCTTTTTTAGATTAGGCTCAAGCACTGATTTATTGGAGTTCATTGTAGATGCTGAAAACTGTGATAAAACTTAATCATGTTTTCTTTTTTAAAGCAAATATTATGTATCTATTGATTTAAGGTAAAATTTCAAGTACTACAGAACTGACACCAACTGTCTGCTGGCAAAAGAAGATATCTCACAGTGACTCCTTCTACCTGCCATCCATTGGCTCTGGTGCTTGCTGGAATCTTTGCTAAGCTGATTTACCTTGGAAGAATGGCAAAAAAACTATCCCAACAAAACAGAGTGGGTGGTTTTCTGCCATTTTGGCTAGTTGAAAATTGGCTCTAGTAGGAGTCTGCCCAACAGCAGCAAGAGGGTGCAGGTGACAATCAGGAGAGTAAGATGGGAGGTGGGAGCAGTGAGCTATGTCTTCCTGAACCCTATGAAACCGTTATTACACAGTTCATAATATAAGAATATAAATCTGTTATGGTCCCTTAAAAGTAAATACACAGAGAACTGTCAGTCAGCACCCGATCAAAATACATTATCCCACTGACAATATAAATAAAACACGACTGGCCACACCTCCCTCATTCGCTCACTGTGATATCAACAGCCTTTCTCTTCCTAAAAGGCAAATAAGAAAAGCCAAAGCCTTCAAATGCATCTTTATGGTTAATAACCTGAGAATTGAGTAACTCGGTGAGAAAGTGTGCTGCAAAAATAGGCAAGTAAGATCAGGGAAAGGAAATTCTGATAAGAGAATTTATGCCAGAAAGGCAGGACATTCAGTTCCCCTTTACCTGATAGATTCAAGTCATGTTTGACTTGTTTACTGTTTACTGTTTACTGCAATATTCCGCAAGGAGTTCCCAGGTTCAAGGGTTGTTCCAGCCACAGCCCAACACCGTGACTTGGTCAGGTTGTTTGTAGATGAGCACAAACATGAGTGCTAGAAAGCAGCCACAGGATGGTCAAGGCAGAAGCTTGCCACATTGTCCACCTGATCCCGAGCTGAGACGTAGCTATAGAAATGCAACTGAGTAGTAGCCTGCTTACCTGTAAAGCAAACAAACAAACAAGTTACTGGGTAAATATTGCTGATTTTTTATTTGAACTTAGGGTTCTTACGACTTTTCACAAAGCATTCCATCTTCTCCTTTCCAGTGGTTTGTTTCTGTCATATATGTCTTCAAGCCAGTACAATGTTTTATCATTGGTATTTTGCACCCATTAACGTCAGCCAGCTTTCTGGCTTGGGGAGCTTACTTCAGCTTAATTCAGAATCTGGTGTTGCTTTTCATTTTTCCCCAACACAAAAAAAATGAAAATCTTTTTGAAAACAATAGAAACAAACCAACAGGTTAGAGGATCCAGAAAGAACTGTGAGAATGATAGGCCAAAGTCATTAAGTCAGTTACAGTAGTGGTTTATTTTTGAATGCAAGCATGCATCTTTTATATGCTCCTCGGGACTGAAGAGCTGCATTAAGTAGTAGTTTGAGTATGGTGCCCACTAGAGCTCTGTCATTAATTATACAGCCTGCATAGCGAGTGCAAGTGAAGGCTGATGGAACTGACACCAGTGGCTTGTCAGAGCTGCTGGGGAAATGCCATGACAAATGTACCACTAATGCCTCTGATTCGGCTAATTACCCTGCAGGAACCAGCGTGTTTCCCTTCACTGTCCTGTGTGTGCCCATGTGGGTACAGGAAAAGCAATTTCTGATGCATCCTGGAATAGAGCTGATTGTGAAGCAGACTGTGAAATTGCATTTTGCTGCTACAGGGCCAGGTTGTACCAAGCCTTTAAGCAAGGAGGTACTGCAGAGAAAGACTGTAAGGCCAGAGAAAGGTCAGGCAACATAGCAGCCATGAGTGCAGAGTGCAAGATTACTCTTTTCAGTTAGTTTGGTACCGCTTCCTCCTGCTCCACAAAAGCCAAGAAAGCGACCAAGTCCAGAGACTCAGGGATAATGAGCAAAAGGCTATAGAGACTTCTGGAAGAGTAGGCAGGCACCAAGACTTCCCTCTGCAGAATGAGGTGTTTCATAGGCATCCAGATTGACTGACCAGTTTGCTGTGACTTGAAATCAAACCTGGAAGCAAGAACCCACCTGGAAGAACACAGGAGGCAATAGCAGGATTGTGTATGAAACTTGAATTTTGTGCTGTCTGATCACTTGGAATTTTCATTTTTTAAAAAAAGTTAATTCCTAATTATATACTTACAAAACCTAGTCTCTTGAACCTTAAGGTCACTTTGAGAAAGCTTGCTATAAGCTCTAGGCAGATCTACCTTGAAGTGTTGGTGAAGTTAGGGCCCTGACTCACTTTGCTACTGACCATACCAGAGTGGGTATTAATTAATAGTCATTAGCAGGACATTGCTAGATGTACATGTTGGAGTATACAGGGTAATGTTTTCTGAAGTACCTAAAATCCCGGTAGTAGTGGGCACAGATTTACTAAACTTTACTTATAATTTGGGCAATATAATGATTGTTACCAAACTCTGGACTTTGTCCCATTGAGGGTCTGTGCAACAAAAAAATTATTTGCTTGTGGAAATGGGGACTAGCTTCCTATAATGAATACCAAATATCCTATGAGAGGCTAAGTCACTTAGACCCCTCCAAAAATGATCATCAAGGTGCCACCTCTGTTAGAGAGTCCACGGACGGGATGGGGTGCACTCAGTACTCTCTGGTTTTGCATTGCTTACAGATTCTTTGGTGGTTAAATATGCTGATCCCTCAGCATGTTTCTTTCAGCAGGTGGAAGAGGATGGACTCTGTGCAGAATATTCTGGAAGGTTTTGTGGCTCTAACATACCAAAAATTAAGAAGTCTCATGCGGCAGCCTACTGTCAGGCTACTCCACATTAGCTGTGTAGCAACCTGTCAAAATTAGGCATCCTGGAGTTTGACAGAATAATGCTCTCTGACCTTTGCACAGTGTGCTTAGAGAATATCAATCTTGCATCTGATCAACATGTCACAGCAATTTAAAGAAAACACAATTCACAGTGATGCACTTCAGAATTGATTTTATAGAAGCAGAGATAATTCATGCCTCCTGAGCCATCTGATGGCCACAGATGACCAGCATAGGTGGAAAATTTTTCCTTTGATGGATTATCAAAATATAGAAATCTGTTATCAGTTATCTTTCTGCTATTCTTTTTGTTTTCTTAATCCTTGGTGTATACTCTGAAGAACAAGTGCCAGTACATAGATAATTGCTTTGGAAAGTATGAAAAATTTACCTGTTTTGACATTACATCCACATGAGACACTGTAGGACTGCCATCTTTCAAGACATTTCTTGTAAGCAGTAGGGGAACTTAAAGGTAGAAAGGCCTAATCCTCGCTCTTGTGGTTGAATAGGATTAATTTCTGCAGGCAGTGGTTTCTTGCATGAGCAAAGATTTCAAGTAAATAAGAAATTTAAACTTACTAGACTGAATAAACCCGACTTGTTGGGATTCAGTTTTAATATTTTACTGGTCTCCTTGGCATATGTGTGGTTTGCCATCTGCAACTTCTGCTATGTTAAGCTTCTCCTTCATCAGGTAAAAGATCTATTTCTCTTCTTAATTGTGAAATATAATTTAAATTATTTCAGTCCCTTTTAAAAAGATAGCAATAGCTTTGATACTTTTGCAGTCTGGCATTAAAAAAAAACCACCCAAGTAATATGTTACATTAGCTTTCAATCAGGTTCTAAAGCTACTAGGAAAGGCAGAACTTGTAATTTTATTTTTTACTATTTGTTCTGTATTTAGCAGTGCAAGTGGAAAATAAATAAAAAGGTGGTTGGCCTTGAATGCAGAGCGTGGCACAAAACAATAGTAGAAGCAGAGTTTTTCTTTGCAAACACAATTTTACGAAAGTAAAAAAAAAAAAGGTACATTAAGCAGAAATGCTGAAAATACCTGCTCATAAACAAAGATCAAGTGCTGATCTTAAGTCTTAATTCTTTTCTTTCTTCATTTGGACTAAGCCTTCCATTCCTCTCTGAAAAAGTGCAGGACCCACGGAACAGAAAAGGTTCAGAAAACTGTGGGAGTCCAGTGGTTCTGCACAGCTCTAGTCCCCACACTGAAGGCTTTGAAGATTAAAAAAAAGCGGGGGGGTCTGTTAGGCAGAACCACTGGCTAATCTCCTCCAAAGTGCAGAACTAAAGGAGGAAGAATGAACCAGCACTGGTTCTTTCCTCTCCCCAGGCTGCAGAGGGTTTCATTCCCACTAGTAACCACTGAAAAAATCCTGGCTACTCAGGTTTGCCATCAAGGAGAACTTCATGATTTCATGATTGATTTTGGGAGAGATCTTTGCCTCAAAGTATTTTTGTAAAAGTGATAGGGATATAAAAATTGGAAATTAAAAATAATCCTTTATTGGTTTGCTTTTTCAGTGTGTCAAGACTTATTTTTGTTCAACACCTTGGGGGTGTTCTAGCGGTGGCGAACATCAGGGGCGGTGGTGAATATGGAGAGACCTGGCACAAAGGTAAATCAGTCCAAATAGAGAAAAAAACTGCAGCCTAAGCAATGAAAATTACAACATTTTCTCTTCACTCTCTCTTCCATACTCCCATCTCCTTTTGCCTTTTACTTATTCTGTAGAAAAGTATTTTTTTTTTTCCTTACTTATATGTTAGATCTTTACATTGTCCAGTGTTACCTGATGGTTTTCTTTAGATTGTTTTAATTTTTGCAACCTACTGAAAAATGGTTTTGCACAAACACGGTATTTTCCAAGAAAATTATTGCAGTTTTTAAAGCAAAATCATATTCTCCACACTTAAGGATTTGAAAATGCAGCTATTTACCTTGAACTGATTTTCAAAAAAACCCTGTTTGTCTATACTGCAGGAGACCTGGATTGCTTTCACATACGTCTTTCATTATTTGCAGGTGCACGTGGCCCCACAATTCTAGACCCCCAAGACAACAGCAGTAACTATTTAGACTCTTTTGGTATCATGCAAAAAACCCCCCTATTTCTAGAACTTTACAGAAGATGTGAACTTTTGAGTTCAGAATGTAATTCTTCTACATTGTTTTTGCACAATTTATGAATAGACCCTTTTGTTATTTTTAGTGAACGTGATTGGAAAAATTTCTTCACCGAAAGGGTTGTCAAGCACTGGAACAGGCTGCCCAGGGCAGTGGTTGAGTCACTATCCATGTAGGGATTTAAAAAATGTGTAGATGTGGCACTTGGGAACATGCTTTAGTGCTGGACTTGGCAATGTTACGTTAATGGTTGGACTCAAAGGTCTTTTCCAACTTAAACAATTCTATGATTCTGTGATTGAAGTTCATATGAAATCAATCAGCTCCACAAGTGCAGTAACTTGCCATCCCCTCTGCGCTCTCTTAGGGAGTCCAACTTCTTGTAGGCAGGCTGGTTTTTAAAGCCGATTTTAATGCTGCAGGGAAACCAAATCACTCACTACAAACCCCTTTCAATCTCTTTTCCCCTTTTTTTAATACTTTTGATGTATTTCTTTCCATGTTTTTCCAATCTAATCATTGTCTTAATCTTTGATCGTCCACCGTCCTTATTGTTGACAATTTAGTACATCCCTTCACCAGAGGAAAAAGATGGGAAAAGTCCAACTCACCTCTGTAACATACCCATAATTATTTAATGGCGATGCCTCATTCATATCCCAAGAATCTGGTAGATATGTTGCTGGAGATGTTGTCAGCAAGGCAAATGCACCAAAAATGCACAGTGGTGTTTATGATTCAGCAATTTGCTATGGGACTAATCCATAATAACTTTTTATCAAACAAAACAGTATTCCCAGATCATTACGTCTTGGTTTTACTATATCATGTGTGGTAACTTTTTGTCTGGGTCATTTCCTCCCAATTGAGTTAAATATGTAATAGTTTCATAAATAGAAGCTATATATGCTTGCAGATACAGGATATTATTGCTAAAGATGAAGTATCCTTCATTAATTTTAATTTTCTGATTGGTTTGTAATAGGTTTTAATAAAATTTATTATAATACGATAATGCTCCTTTGGTCCACCTATTTCCTGCTTAATTTTGACCCAAGTCTTTTACTGCAGTTGCATAAGAAGAGATGTATCTGGGTTTTGTTAATTCCGGAAGTCTGTTTACTTAGGTTTAATTGCATAGGTAGGTTTTTTACCTAACACCAGACCAGAACTTTGAGCAAAGAGTAAGATTTATTTCCTCTTTATTGCCACACATTTGAAGATTGCTTTGTGATCTGTATGACCAAGTGTCAGTTATCTTACTAAACCTTTGCAACATAGGAATGAAGCATCCAGTGTAAATAGGATGTCTAGAGTCACTGGATGAACAATGGAGATAGACACACCTCCAGATTATAGCTCATCTCACTTATTTTAGAGTAGAATTAATTGCCCCAGAGGTTCCTGAACCACAGTGGGAACCTCAGGCAATTAGCTTCAAATAAATATCCAGCTTTTAAAATAGAAGGAACTGGAGTTCCCCTTCTGCATCCACTGAGCTCCTCTTACCTGGGTGGACCACAGCCTTTGCTACAGGCATATGAGGAAATTCTTCCTAGTTCCTATTTCTTACTAGCATGTGTTGCCTGAGAAAGAACGTAACAAGTCTTAAGGTAGGATAACCTTCGAGGAGAAGCCAGTTTTCATCTCTTGCCAAACAAGCATCTAAAATGGGAAGATCATGGAATTTGACCAACTGTGTGTTCTCTGGGTTGATAATCTTCTGCTCAAATAGTTGAAAGTTGGTAGGGAAAACTATGCTTTTCCTTCCATAGCCCACCATGCAAAATCTTTTGGTTTGAGAACTGGAAGTCTTACCAATGATGTCATTTGGACCTACATTTTCAGTCATGATTTATTGCTCATACATCTCATCACGTTTGGAATTTTGTTTAACAGGATGGCAGCATCTTAAGCATTTCCATATTGGTAGTTAATAAAATTTCAAACCAAGATGCAATTCTGAAGTCCCTGTTTGATCATAGCTATATATCATCTGATTCGAAAGCAACTAATCGGAAAAAAATTAAATTACCAGCCACATATTCTATGCCCAGGAAATTAGAAGTGCTTATTTTATATAGCTTATTTTATAAGTTGAGGCTTTATTGCCTTAAGAAACTGTCACTGAGTTTAATGCTGTTAAAGTCCCATTAAATCAAACCTCAAGTGGATTGTATGTGGTCATTTTGTATATATTTTGCAATGCAAAGCTTTTAGCTTTAGTTTTACTGGTTAGAAGCATTACATGGCACTCACTCCACAGTATAGGTATGTATTATTCAGAGTTTCTGAAAGCATTAGTGTTATTGACAGAACCATCTTATACCCTCTCTTTGTTGAAAGAATCTTTCATTTTTGCAGTCTTTCTGAGCCGCATCAATTATTAAAATGTTCATGAAACTGGAATTGTTCCCAGGTATTTTTGCACGCATGTTTTTCTGAAGAGATGGTATCAAATGGATTTTATGGTATCAACTAATTTGTTTTATTTGTGTGCCAGGTGGTATCTTGGCCAACAAACAAAATTGCTTTGATGACTTTCAATGTGCTGCCGAATACCTCATCAAGGAAGGCTACACATCCCCAAAGAAGTTGACTATTAATGGAGGCTCAAATGGGGGCCTCTTAGTTGGTAAGATCTGCTTGTATATTTCCTGGGTTTGGTGCTGGGTTTATCAAAGTAACCAGACAAAAATTTACCAGATCCTCTTTTCAGAAGCTGCCAGAATATCAGTGCATTGGTCTATACCAGGTGTAAATATATACCGTTTTACTTCATTTGCCGTTTGCATAGGACACTGGGATTCTGCAGTCTATAGCAAAGGCTGACTGTTAAAGCCATGCTTAAAATTACTGTCTTGTGTGGTAGAGCTAATCTTGTGGTAGAATCACACAGTAAGTAAGAATGCTTAAAAAACATTCGGGGTTTTTTTAATTTTTTCTTTCTTAGGGCTAACTATTACAAAATAATTACTGAATAACCAGAAATCTGTAATGTAGAATGGGGAAACTTTGTGTGGTCTGTAGCATAAGCCAGAAACCCATGCCCTGTGATCTTTCAGCAGAGCTTCTCATTCACTCTTTCTGTGGTCATGCATTCTTGTTCTTAGAGGACAAATGAAAACGTGACAGTTCTGCGTTTAAAACCTTAAACAGGGACATGTAACAATTTGGCTCTACTTCATTGTGTAGTTAAAACCTGCCCACAAATAAAATCATTAATGCCTCTGGTGAGAGACACAAAATACAAGTACAGCTACTTGAAGAAGTCATGAGCTTTTGAGGGACTGTGTCAGTTGTAGAACTTTGTTATAAATGCATCTTTCTCACACGTAATTCGCTGCCATGTTCTTTAATTCAAGGAAATTAATAGTCTCCTCTTAAACAGAAAAGCCTGTCACAAAAATGTCTCACAGTTTAAGCAGCATTTAAAGAACCACAAAATATGTTTCTGACTAAATCTCTCGGTCAGAAAGCAGTAGAAGAGAAAGGGAGATTTTATTCCATTTTGAAGGGAGAAGGAAACACGAATAATACTGCAGTTTGTATTTTTTTAAATAGCATGAAAGGCATGTGACAGTGTGACAGAATTGAGCTACTCGTGAGAAGAAAAAAAAAAGGCATTTCAAGTTCATAAACCACTGATTTATAGAAAATGAAGAGTTTTACTAGGCCCACTCTTTGCTTGTTCTTCTTTTTATACTCCTTCCTATTTATCTGCCATTGAATACTGGCTGTATTGATTTTATTTTATTTTTCAGTGAAGTAGCATCCAGCATAAGAAACAGGATTTGGTGTTATACAGATCTTTGATCTAAGCCATCTTGGCTATTCCTGCATTCTTATTTTTAAAATAGCAAGTATATGTAAAGTGGAATTTTTCCTTTCTGCTTATATACTTCTTGGTTAGAGATGGTAGGAGTTACTTGTGCATTGTAAATAGGAGCACCAGTAGAAATGAATGATATGGTAACAGATTAAAGGGTTTGTACACCATTGCACAAGTCAGTTTTATCTGAGTGTAAATATATAATTGGAAATGCAGTTAAACTTTCAACATTTTACATAGCTTCTGAAAACACTATTTTGTGGTTACATGGACTTCTCTTTCACTCAGGATGAGATTCGTCCTACCCAGCTTTAGTCATCAAAACCCCTGTGTTTCTGGCTGAACAAGTCAGCTGGGCTCCTTAGTTAGGTAAGGGGAAGCAAGTGCCATCTGCAGGGTGTACTTCATTCCAGTAGGAGACAGGTGTTAGGAATCTAGACCTCCCTGCTCTGAGAAGTCTGTTGTTAGAAACCTTCCCTTGTACTCACAGATGGATTACAATCCAGCTGTATTTCCATGCATTTGATGAGCCAGATAGGGAGTTTCCTTGACTGGGTAGCATTAGGTTAATTTAGTAAATTCTTGTAAGTGCTTTTTCAATCAAAGCAGAACTAAATTTTGCAATAGTTGTTCATGCAGCACTAGGGAGCATAACTCCTGCTTTAGGTGGAAGGACTCACTGCCAGATTTTCTCAGTTCTCATTTATTGAAAGAAAAAGTGACAAGGAAGAGTATTGTCACTCTAAAAATACTGTTTCCTTTCAGTCAGGCTAACAGGAGGTGTCTCTGAGGAGTGCAGAGCCTTGAGCTCTTGCCTCATTCAACTGCAAAACAAGACTTCTTTGTCCTGCAATGTGATCCCCAAGCTGAGTACAACCACAGCTGTGAGCTGAAAACCTCCTTCACGCAAATGCAGTTTGACCTCTCGTGTTTGCTTCGACAAACAGATCTGAGGTTTTGAAATCTTACTTTTGTACTGAATTTTAAAGCTCCAACTAAATGTAGGGAAGTAAAATTCACAAATAAATTTCTGTTCCAGGTTACAGTTTATTAATGCATATAATTAAGTATAATGACTAATTAAAGGGGTGCAGTGGGAATGGATGAGTGCCTCCATAAGTGATTTCTTACTGAAGTAACTATTTAGGGAACTAGGAGCAGCAATTTTTTATGAAATCCTGAGCAACACACACTGCTTCAAGAGACACTCTGCAATAAAGAATGCTAAAATGAAATGTTATACGATAATTGTTTTGGCTTTTTTTCATACCAGAATATAATTTGTGTTCATAAAAGGAAATAACATAAAGGGGAGGCATCTGATCTAAAGCTTCAGTTAAAAGGGGTAAAGAGCTTTCACATGGTAGCCATTTAAGGCACCATATATCTCTTACGAAAATCACTCAGAAAGGACCCAGAAAGAGTTAGCATAGCTTCATAACACAGATGACCAGAAGTAAAATCGCATCCTTCAGAAAACAGAAATCATGTTCAAAAATAGAAAACAAGGTAGAGCATAAACTCTGAGAGAGACTGATGGACTACAGGAAACTGATGAGCAAATTGCTTCCACTATAAAGATTAGCAGTGAAAGCTTTCTATGCACATCAGAAGCGGGAACCTGGCCAGAGGATCTATGGAGCTTATACATTAAGCAAGGTGTAAAAGGAGCACTAGAGGAAAGATAGTGACAGAGCAGAACAACTAAATGGTGTATTTGTATTGATGTTCCCTCCTGAGGAGCCTGGGGAGTTCCCTGCACCAGAGTCTTTCCTCATGGGGAACACTCTGAGGAGCTGTCTCAAGCTGAAGCATCAGCAGAAGAGGTTTTGGAGTAAATCAATCACATGAAAAGTAGTGTGTTGCCAGGACCAGATGGTGGACACACACAATCCAAGTGAACTCTGATACGAAATTGCAGGCTACTAAGCCTGAATATCTGAGGAACAGAAGGGGGCAAGTGTAATGCCAATTTTTAAATGGTTCATGGTGATCCACAAGCTGCACATGAGTAAAGCTGGCTTCTCTAATAGGCTAACCAGCTAAAGCCGGTAAGTAATAGCTGTCGAGGAAGAATTTTGCAGGCTGAAGTCACATCTTGCAAATCTATTAGAGCTATTGGAAGGAGTCAGGCAGTGTTATGGTGCTTTTAACAGTGATCTTGGTGAGGAGTTATTCTTGGATTTTCAAAAGCTTCTGACAAGGTCTCTTGCATAAGGCTATGCAAGAAAGTTCTTGCTGAGCAAAAAGCAAGGTCATGTCATAGCAATATCCTGGTTAGCAGGAGGCAAAGAATGGGAATAAACAATCCATTTTCACAATGGACGAAAATGAGGAGATAGAATAATTTGGGAAAGACTGTGCCTACATGTGGATGTGCAGTGATTAGCTCTGAATAAAGACAAGGATTCTGGGATCCACTGTAGTAGGTATGTGAAAATTTCAGTGGTCTTATTTCTTAAAATTCAAAAAAAGCAGGGGAATTTGTAAAATCACCAGACAACAGATTTTAATCAAGCAACAGAGATTGGAATTGAAGAGCTTATTGCTGCAGACTATGATGAACACTAGATCGCTTGATTTAAGGAATGTAACATTCTTCCTAGGTGTAGCTTTTTCTAAAAGAAGTATGAAATAGATGGAATCTTTGTGACTTAATGCTAGATGAATAAACATTAAGAAAGGATGTATTTACAGAGGATATGGGTTTTGATGGTTGTTTTAACAGGATGGCTGCAGGTAACTCCAACTCGGGGAAAACCTAAACAACTAGTTCAAAAACTGATAATGTACAGGAAGTATCTCCCAGTATTTGCTTTACTCCTTTTCCCAGAGCATCTGCCAGTTGCCACTCTTATAAACTGAACAGTGAGCTAGATGGACCTACTGTGGTTATTTTTAAAATATATGAGGCAAGCATTGTTCTTGAAGAAATTGTCCTTTCCAGTACTGGAAGATGGAGGTCATAAAAAAAAAAAAAAGAACATATAACAGTTATTTGTTTTATTAAGATGAGGTTATTCCTCTGATTTTTGTAGTATGCTTTTATCAAAACTCTTTTCATATGGGTTTACATAGTAATTATAGAAGAAAACTTTCATTAGTAAATGTTCCTTAATGCCCTTTTCTTTGCTGATACTAATATTAAAGGTTTAGACAGTGAATGTTTTAGTAACCTTCAATTCAGTAGTCCAAAGCTCACGTATTTTAAAAAGTGCATTTCTCCTTTAAACCCAGTTTGCTAGTTTGGAAGGCAGTTTTCAGAAAACAGCACGTTTGGCGCCTGAAGAACAAGGAAATAGCTCTTAAACAATTTTGAGCATACCATCTTTGGGAGTTATAATTTTTATTCATTAGCGTATTTGCTTTTGGTTTTGCTTAAAAGTCTGTTTGATTTTGTATTCATGGCAGTCTTCTCCCAGCGCAATTGGGTTTATATCAGATACTTTGTACTGAAGTTTTTTGGCTCCAGATGTTATATGGTAATCCATGCTTCTTCTTACATTGTTTTAACTTTACAGTTTTGGGGTTTTTTTTTCTTGGGTTTTTTCTTGTTTTTAAGAAACTGAGTTTATAAAAGATAGCTTTTTGGAAGTTGGCTTTCATGAACTTGGCAGTGGACCTTTTACTGCTGAGCTTAATTCTTTGAGATAAGAATACTAATAGAGTTGTTTTCTTGTCAAAGCTGCCTGTGCTAATCAGCGCCCTGACCTATTTGGTTGTGCTATTGCCCAAGTGGGAGTCATGGACATGCTCAAGTTCCACAAGTACACCATCGGCCATGCTTGGACCACTGACTACGGTTGCTCCGACTGTAAAGAGCAGTTTGAATGGCTTTGCAAGTAAGTGCCTTTAAATACCTCTGTGGTTGTTAAAATGCATAGTCTGCTCAACAGTTTCAGATTGTCATGTTCAATATCTAGTCTAAGAATTACTTAGTCCTTTCCCACATGAGATGTGGGGGGTACAGCATTTCCCTACAAGTCAGTTTCACATGAAAGATTAACTTCAAAGCCCTGTTGAGTCAACTGGTCATATTTTCGAAGGCCTTGTTCTACAAACAGCTTTAACAACTCATAAGGTTTTCTTTCTGAATAATGACTCCTTTAGGCTGTCACAACAGAATATTCTCAAGCGAACTGCTACATAAATAGTGTTTTTTACGATGGGGAGAGACAATCACCATTGTGAATTATATTATACAATGTGAATGGGATCTATTTGTAGGAATCGAATGGCCATAACAGTGTATTCATTTCCTAACTCCTTGCTGAGAGGTCTGGAAAGATTATTTAAAAAAAAAAAAATAAAAAATTCAATGTCAAGTCCAAATACTAGATGGTCAGTTGGGACCATTGTAATTAGATTGTTTCAAAACCTTCTGTTGTCTAATTTAAGTCTTCAGTGGAAAACATGTTTTTGTAAATATAGTGCATGAAACAACTAACAAATTTCATAATTTGATTTTTATCAATAGATAAATTAGATTTTAGATAATACATAAAAGATTAACTGTTATAAAAATGATCCAAATAATCTTCATGATTTTGGACACTGAAACTTCCTTGCACATCTGTAAATTCAGATATTCTGAAGAGGTAAAGTAGAAGCAAAGTTTTAAATTCATTCTGTGATAGAGAGAAATACATCTGCAGCAAGGAGTCACTCCATACCTACTTAAACACATGCTTACTCAAAAATCTCAATGCATAATTTTAGAAACATCTTATATGGCAGTACCTGAAATATTTCTTTCCCTCCTTTTCAATAGCTGGCAATTGCTTATCAAATGTAGGAAGACTTATATGTAATGTTGCTTAGATGGTGCCTTCACAGACACCCAAAAAATACATAAGGCAAATAGTGGTATGTAGTGACTATCATTTAACTTCTTTTCAAAACAAATAATAGTCTGAAAATTCACTTACATTGTTCCTTAGATGAAAATGAGGAAGCCAGAGATCTGCTAGGTTAGACATTCAAATATTGTCATGTGTTCTTAAATATAATTTGGAGTTACTTCCTGGGTACTCCTCCAAGTGGGAAATTCATTCAAAAATAAAGCAAAATTTCCTTCTGTATTTCCTGTCATGAAATAGGGGGAAAAAATAGTATCCTACTCTTGACTCAAGGAATGTAACATTTTTTCTAGGTGTAGCTTTGTCTAAATGAAGTATGAAATGTTTAGATGGAATTCTTTGTGGTTTACCTTTAATTTCTAATGCTAGAGGGTACTTTGTGTTGAGGTATGTAGATACACCTTTTATGTTATGTTGCAGTAGCTAAAAGGTGTAAATCCTCCTGCAAAGAAAGTGAATTTTGAAAGTTAGATTGTTCATTGTTCAGCAAATAAAAATTGAAGTCATCCATTGAAAGCAGGAAAACTTACAGTTCTTGTTTCTGTTTCCTGCATGGTGTTCCCTCAGTTTCCCTATTGCCCATTCCTGATATTTTTGGCATTTCTATGAGAGGTATGCATATGCCTCTCTGAAATTAAAAAAATGTACTTGCTTCACAGTTGAGAGCCAGAGTTTTGTGGCCACCATCAGCAGTTGCCAGTAGTGCAATTCTGATATATGTGACTGAAAACTGTAGTATTCTGGGTGCTATCAAATGCCACTGTGATGATTTCAGTATGAGAGGACCTTCTTTTTGGGTCTTGAGGAAAAAGTATGTAAAGATTTGTGTGCTCTTCTCAGGTACTCTCCGCTTCACAATATCAAACTACCAGAAGAAGATGGCATACAGTATCCCTCAACGTTGCTTCTCACAGCAGACCATGATGATCGTGTGGTCCCTCTTCACTCACTGAAGTTCATTGCTACTCTGCAGTATGTTGTGGGCCGAAGCCGTAAACAAACCAATCCACTTCTCATCCATGTTGACACCAAGGCTGGGCATGGAGCAGGAAAGCCAACTGCTAAAGTTATAGAAGAAGTGTCAGATATGTTTGCTTTTATAGCACGATGCCTAAATCTTGATTGGATTGAATAGGCAAAATGCTCATTACTGTCTCCTATAGAAAACAAGGGCTTTAACACCATTTAAGACCAACCAGACTACTACTTGGTGTAGTACTTACATTTAAGAACTGCTGTTTAATATTTTATTGATCCAATCGGCTATGGAGTTTTGATCTTTTGTGCTTCCCTCTTTTTGGCATTTCTTTGAATTTCTTTTCTACTGCATCCCAAAGTACATTTTGAAAAGCATGTTCAAATAAATAGCTGAGCTGCTGTCGGTGCTGTTGTGAACATTTAGATTCCAGAGTTAGTGCTAGTTGAGCTTATTTCCTGAAAACAATTTTAATGTATTTTGCACCTATAAATATATCCAGATCATCTGTAATTAAATGTAAGTACTGTCCAAATACAGGAACTCTGAGCATACTTTATTTACACAGTAACTTATTTAAGAATGTAAATTGAAGGTGTTCAGTGATAACCATGAAATACCGACGAGACAGTAATCTGGGTAATTAAGTCAAATATTATTAAAAAGCTTTTATTACATGCTGTTCATAAGTGTGTTACAGTCTATAATAATACTGTTTCTAAATTGTTCTTTCTTTCCAAAGAGACTTTAAAATGTCACCAGTTTTCTCTTCTGTCATTTATTTCCACAGAGAAGAGAAAATTGAAGGCTGGAAAATTTCAGGAATTCTGAGATTCTCACTGTAATCTCAGGCAAGCTATACAGATACTATTCAACACCCCATCTGCTGTTAGCTCTTTATCTATTCCTGAAGAGTAAACCAGACAACTAGTTAAAAAAAAAAATAAATTAAAAAACCACACAAACACCCCCAAAAAAAACCAACCAAAAAAAACCACCAAAACATCAAAAGCACAGCTTTTGTTTTCCAGATTGTTCAAGTTCAGGTTTTCCTGATGCCTTTGACAGAATGTTCTCTAACAAGACAAAATCTGAGCATTCATATATAACCTAGTTCTGGCTGCAGAATAACAAGAGCTCGTAGTCAGACTCTCTAATGATTTGACACAGGCACAGTATTTGAACTGCCATTTCATATCTTTCCTATCTAGGCTGTAGAGCTGGAAAGTCGATGTATTTGCCTACTGCATCAATCAGTCTAAACTGATGCACTGCAGCAACTAGGGTTTGATGTTACAGAGAAAAAAATCCTACCAATTATTATTAGTCTTGTCCCTCCAGAGAACACTGCTCTTTCTCAGTTTTGGTTAAACTGATACATTCTTCTAGAATCATGCTGCTCATTATATTCACACTTAGACCCTAAGGCCTGTGTTTTAACCCTAAGCATTGTCTCAGCACAGGAAGAGGAGGGAGTGGTATTTAAGAGGAGTAGGCTGCTGTAAACAGCAGCAACATTAAAAATAGATTTGCACTAGATTCACTCTCTGTTTCTGTCATGCTCTGGGGCTTCTGCTGATTCCCTCTGCAACTGAGGAAGGATCATCCCTTCTAGGCCCTTATAATTTGATTTTAGGAAGGAAAAAAAAAAAAATGTATTTCTGATTCCTTATGAAATACTACACCTAAAACCTGTATGTCATCTGGGGTTTATTTGTGATCCATGAGCATTATGGTTTTACCAGATACTTTACAGCCTGGTGCATTCTGACCACAACATTGATTTAAACAATCAGAATAGGGAGTTGAAAGAGGTATGGGGTTTTTTTCCCTCCAGGCTGCAAAAACAGGGCTCAGGTTCAGCACCCGCCTATTCCCAGAGGTATGTGAACTGTTTTCTATGATCTTCTGGGAATTTTCAACAGCTTCCCTGAATGGCAGAAACAAAGCATATAAAGCAGTAGCGTCCCCTCTTGTAACACCTCACAGTTGCAGCAGCTGGCCTTTTATTGAATGTCACAGTTACCAAGAGGACAAAGCTGCACCTCTGAGACAAGAGCTTTGCGGGACAGGGTGTGTGGGAAACATGGTCCTCATGCATTCGTGGAATAGAGCTGAACTGTGTCAGTGCATCGAGTTGCAAAGGCTTGGGCACAGCCACCTCAGTCATGGCTTCAGGTCTTTGTTTCTAAAAATGTTTTTCCTTGTTCTCCACAAAAATTTTGGCACAGATTAAAAATCATTCATTTTCTTCCTGAAGCTTTCTGCTTTCTGCTCTCATATGGGGAGTTGGGAAACAGAAATTTCTCTCTGAGTGGCAATCAATAGTATTGAAGGTGGGTTGCTGGAGACACCACTCATAAAGTAAGGGTTCAAAAGTATCCCTTGTAGAATGCTGTTATCTATTGGGAAGGCATTGTGTTTCTGTAACAGGGTCTTAATGCTGACATTTTCGTTCATCTTAAGGTATGCCAAGTCCAGGATTCAAGTGCCAAAAAAGTGATGTTGCAGAGCTGTCTTATTAGCCAAGTTGCTCGTTTGGTTGCAGAAAGGGTAATGCTCCAACTGGAATCTGTAATTAACTCTGAGCAAGTAATGCTCTTGTAATAAAGTGGGATTTAAACCTTCAGAGTTTGGATTAAATAGACCTGGAGCCAAACCATTCCTGCTGTATAAACCTAATGAAATCTTTGTTAGTCTGGTTTCAAGGTTACCTTCTTTTCTCTACAGTGGAAATGCTATTTTATGAAGAGGGTGTGTATTTTGTGCCTTTTGTTTCCAGTACGTATATCAAAATTCACTAGCTGGGCTAGGTAACCTCTTCACAACTACCTGCTTTTTCAAAATCATGTTTCTTAGGAAAATAGATACCAGTGTTCTGTGCCAAAATCAAACCCAGAAAAATCTTTAAGTCCTGTAAGAGGCTTATGCTACCTGAACTAAAATCTGGTTTTAAGTGGAAATAAATTGACTTTTTTGCATATTGCTCCTTGTGATACTCTTCACAACTAATGTAAAGATATCTTAGTTATCTTTGCTCCCATGAGAATACTTTTGCATCAGATTTGATTTATGTGAAAAAGGTCAGAAGTATTTTTAAAAGCTGAGAGTCTTCATATTCTTCACAGAGAGAGTTATTTGAATTCCTTTGCATCAGAGTTAAATTATATTTTGGTAGCTAAAAAAATAAAAAATACTGACTTGAGATTGGTGCTGCAGCCTCCCCAGCAACATAACCACCAAGATCTATGGGTGGAAAAAGGCAGCTGGCCTGAGAATATGTAAGTATAAAGGATGCTTGAGACAGAGGTAGGAGACACCTGTTACTGGCACCTCGGACCTCTCCTGCTTCACCAGGGTTTTCTTGACTTGACTCTGCTTTGCCATCTCTCTGTAGGAAACCAGAAACATGAGCAGCAGTTCGCTGGGATTCGATACGCCAAGCAACAGCTTTCAAACATCTATGTTGTCAGGTCATTTATTTATTTTCAGCCTGAGGTAGCCCCTCAGGATTGCCTAAAGAGCTGCTTATAGACTCTTCTTGACAGCCTTTCCTCTGAAAGGGGTTTTCCAAGCCGAGTAGGATTTAGGAGGAAGGGACTTGGAAGCCAAGCTAATAAACAACCACCCCAATTTTCTGCCAAGCTCTTCTACTTTGAAAATCCTTAATAGGCAGCTTTTGTGCAATTGCCTCTTTGTGCAGACCTCTCAGGATTTGGATAGTCGATGCTGTCTGAACAGCCAGGGTTGGCAACTTTGTTCATTTCTCCATATGTTCTTTTAATTACTTCTGCCTTACTGTACTGCATACCAGGAAAAGAAAAAGCAGTACTCTGGCTTTTTAGTTTTTTTCTTTGCAGGAGGGGTATGTGGGGTAGCCTTCCAATTCTCACGTCTCTGAAGGTAACCAAGGTGTGTCCTCAAGATAATGTTACTCTTGAATAGCCTTTTCTGAAAAAGCTCGAGTTCAGTTTATTCATGGCAGAGAAATCCCAGTGATGGAGTCCCTCGGTGGGGGTTGGACTAGCTACTGGCATCTGCAGAAATGAACTGAAATTCTGGACTAGGAGGACTGTGATTTGGCCATTTCTCCTAATTTTTCATAAGAAGATTAACTGAAAGTACAACATTTAAAACTGAAGCTGAGCAATAACATGTCAGTAAGAGCCTCTGTTCTAGCCACCCCTCTGCCTGGCTAGCAGGAGTAACAGAGGCAAGGTACGTGGTGCTCATGTCCTTACCCATAGCAGCTGGAAGTCTGAAAGGCAAGAGTCAGCTTGTGATGATTTTCACTAAACATTTCTAGCTTCCACAGCAGCTGCAGCACAAGAGCTGGAGTCGATGTATGATATCTCTGCAAATGTGACATTTCTAGCCCACTGTGTGCTGCTCAGAAGACTACAATTTGCGCATGTGCGCTACTTTCAATGCCTGTCAGACCTTCTGTGTGCAAAAACGAAGGAGACATTATTCTTGAACCCCTCAAAGTGGGGGCCGCATGCTAGTTTTAATAACATGCCTATTAGGTGGGTCCAGAGAAGGGCAACAAAGCTGGTGAAGGGTCTGGAGAATAAGTCTGATGAGGAACAGCTGAAGGAATCACGGTTGTTTAGTCTGGAGAAGAGAAGGCTCAGGGGGGACCTTATTGCTCTCTACAACTACCTGAAAGGAGGTTATAGTGAGGTGGGAGTTGGTCTTTTCTCCCAAGTTGCAAGCGACAGGACAAGAGGTAACAGCTCAAGCTGCACCGGCGGAGACTTAGATTGGATATTAGGGTGATCAGGTATTGGAACAGGCTTCCTATCACCATCCCTAGAAGTGTTCAAAAACCGCGTAGATGAGGTCCTCAGTGATATGGTTTGGTGGTGGTGTTGGCAGTCCTGGGGTAATAGTAGGACTTGATGATCTTAAAGGTCTTTTCCAACCTAGTTGGTTCTGTGATACTATCTGATAGTTTTAACTGAAGCATGTAGATATTTGTCTATAAACAAGGCAATATTAAGCCCAAAATATTGTCTATAATTTTGATCTTAATTTTCACCTATAATTTCCACTGACAAAATACTGGGAAAATAATGAGAAGAAAAGCGATAGAAAGGGCTTGATTTTGTGGTATTCATATTAATTTGACCCTTTCAGTACTTCAGGAGAGTGGATGAACGTTCAATGTGTGGGTTCTAAAATAAGCATTCCACAGACAAGGAGGGGGTTAGAATTTCCTGGATTTAGGAAATAAAGTTGTATTATAAGTGTAAGATTGCACACAGTGAAGCTACAGACCAGTTGTAGGTTGAGCTGCATGAAATACCTTAATTCAGCAGGGGCACCTGGACTCGTAGGTGGTAATTCCATTTAATTCTTTGCACCATCATTTTCATGCTGCTTTTCTTTCCCTGCAGAGACACATACTTAACCTCTGACATTTCCTCAGTAAAAGAACAGATGAACATTAAGATATATTGCATTTCAGTGATGCCATCAAATACATACTCTTCTCCTGTGGGACTTCGAAAGTGTCAGAAGAGCAACAGCAAAAAAATTAATGTTTGCTTTGCCACCTAGTCATTGAACAACCATGAGCATACTAAATAACAGAGGACTTTATTCATTAGTTAGTTATACACCAGTTAATGCAATTTTTCAGAAGTTTGGATGAGAATGCTTAGCTGGTAAAAATCTGCTTTCTGTGCTGCTTTATGCTTTTAAGGCCATTTCTGGTATGCAACAACAGCATGTCATTTAAACAGCAAGTGACAAAGTGCTGTAGCATGCACTGTTGTTTCTTTCCTGAGAAAGAAACTGAATAAAGAGCTTGGGCATTTCACTAGTCAGAATCGTTTGGAGCTGTAAGGGGAGCAGATAATACTTAGTGTCTTCTGATTGTTTCAAATGAACCAGTGTGATTTTCAGCAGAATATGGTGTTTTCTGGAAGTGTTACATCTCAGAGGAAGCTCTGCCATAGTAGAACGAGCTTCTAAACGTAAGTCTGTGCAGGTATCTATTTCACTAGGTGGACCAAGCTGCTAAATACTTCCTACTTCGTATATTTAGTGTTAATAATTAACATGCTGCTGCTAAAATTGCTTTTTTGGTTTAGTTTGAAGCTTCTCAGTATGAAAAATGTGTTTTCATCATGAATGGCATAAAGCTGTAGACCTACAACAATTCATAGGGACCCAAGCTTCAGCTCTTCTATGGTTTACCCTCCATTTTGCATTTCACTGGGTAGACATAGGTACTCGGTTAACTTTGCATTACAGTAAAAAAGTGAAAGAAATATTCATGATCACTGCCCATAAATTGCAGATCTTGGGAAACCTGTGTTATTGACTGTATTTTGAAATTAAAAGCTGTATTTTGAAATTAAAGGGATTACTTTTCCTGATTAGAGATGTTCAGACTTCCTTGGACTTCAAGGAAGTGCAGATCCAAATCTGGTCTTTGCAAGAGCACCCATCACTCGAAATGCCTAAAAGCAAAAGCTTTTAGGCAGAAGTTCTTGAAATTCCCCATATTCACAATGTGATTATTCTCCAGCAAAGCTTTGGCTGCCAAGGACAAACTGGAAAACATCCTCCTCTCACAGATGACAGTCACTCTCACAACCACCCAGTCATTAAACAGTTTGCTGCCGTGGGCCTGCTGCCCATGCTTCCTGCCTGGTGGAGCCTTCCAGGGCCTTTGTGCTTGTGAGAGGAAGTCGATTGAGGGGGTGGGCTATCAAAGTTACAAAATCTCTTCCAGCTAATGAATTAGAAAGCTTGTTGAGACCATTTCATGAGGGGGTTTGGGCAGCTTTTGTTATTTTCAATGCGTGTTCCCTTTGGTGAACATTAGGCAGCTTGTTCTGCCAAGTGGGGACAGCAGTGCTGGGTCAGAGAAAGAGTCATGCTGATGGTGATCATCACCTGGAGAGGCATTGTGGAAAATATGCCTTCTGTTCATCGAGGTTTAACACTGACCTGCACTCACTTCTGCTTTGCTGGTCTAATTAGGTGCAAAGGAACATCCATCAGCGCATTAACTGCAGATGGGTGTTGTGGCCCCTTTGCTACCTCAGAGTGGCTGGGGGGGCAAGGCACCCATTGTAGCAGGACTGGCCAGAAACATGCTGGTAGTAATCACCAGTCAAATATAGACATGGCATGTCTCTCAGTGGATGACAGGGTAAGAACTGCCTATCTTTGTTTTCAAATGCACAGGCCTACAGAGCTCCTACTTACGGAGCTGAAGGAAGAGCCATTCACCCCAGCTGTCAGAAACTGGTTTTGAGATGTGTTAGCTGTAGCTCTTCCCAAGGTCCTACACCAGCCATCAGGCTGGTACTTAGCTATAGTCACTGAACCATGAAAGTTCTCTATTTGGCTGTTATTTTGGGAGCCGAGGATGATGCACCAGTGAGTTGAGGAGGGACGTGATAGACTGAATCATTAAACCACTCAGCCACTTCACCCTGCTCTGCAGGCCTTGGTGTAGATAGGCTTTATTGGGTTGCCCGCAGGCCAGAGTGCCACAGGGTGGCCTGCACCCATGGCTGCGGGCAGCAGCCTCTGAAATGGAGGGCAGATTTTGGTCAGGAGAGATGGCCATGTCTACCCAGCTGGAAAAGCATGGCAGCCTCTAGCCAAGCATCCCTTTTGGGTACCACCAAAAGGCTGACAGGGATCTAAACCCCTGCAATGGGGGAATCCTCCAGGACTGGGACAGTGCCCCGGTGCCACTCCATCTTGGGCTCCTCTGAGGGTTGCAGGTCCTCTGCTTAGCAGCTACCTCATCCTACCTGTCAGCTGCAGCCTGTGCCAGGTGATGTGGTCACCAAGGCTGAGTCCCTCTGGACAGCCAGTTTCCCTGTGTGACAGCTAGCAGTGGCCTCAGCTGTTAGCTGAGGGAGGTAGGATCGAGGGGGATGCCAGCACAGACCATGCTCCCACCAACTTGGTGCAGTCCCACAGGGCCAGGCCATGATGGGCAGATCTGGGAGCTGGTAATGGGGCTCATTAACAGCCCCTGTCATGGCAAGCAGTATACCAAGTCGAGCCATGGGCACCGGACAGGAGCAAAACGAGATGGGGCCACAGAGAGGGCATATGCAAGGGGTGCATACTGAAGACAGGCTACCCACAGTGCATAGTAACAGGGGCTACCCAGCACCTGAGATAAACACTTTCAGGGTTAGTTTTAGAAATAAAACTGAGATTTATTTCCTAGTCACTGGATAAATAGAAACCCCTCCTTTCCAGGAGCAGACACTGGACCCTCTGCCAGGGAGAGAATGGGGTATTCAGACATCCCTTCCAGTACCTAAAAGGGGCCGGCAAGAAAGCTGGAGAAGGACTTTTTACAAGGGCATGTAGTGATAGGACAAGGGGGAATGGCTTTAAGCTGAAAGAGGAGAGATTAGATATTGGGAAGAAGTTCTTCACTGTGAGGGTGGTGAGGCGCTGGCACAGGGTGCCCAGAGAAGCTGTGGCTGCCCCATCCCTGGCAGTGTTCAAGGCCAGGTTGGACAGGGCTTGGAGCAACCTGGTCTAGTGGAAGGTGTCCCTGCCCATGGCAGGAGGTTGGAACTGGATGATCTTTAAGGACCCTTCCAACCCAAACTGTTCCGTGATTCTATGACATCCCCATAGATGGCGGTGTGGGTGCTCCGGGTGCTGCAGGACTTCAGACCTCAAGGTGCCTCGAATGCACGGTTAATACTAAGTCTTTCTGACTTAGTGCTCCTGACAGCTCTCTGAATCGCGTTTGAGATTTAGGTTTACTTCCCCCCTGCTCATGTAGAGGTCTGGCAGACATATTGCTGAATCTTGACCTCTCTTTTGGAAAGCCTAGCTTCTAAAATTAGGTATTGATACGCCCAACTTACAGTGGCATTTAAATCCCACCCCAGAGTTAGCCTGAGGCATTTTCACTTAACTGTATAATCCTCTGGGAGCTTTTAGCAAAGCCTCTGCCTGGGTTCAGTTTACTCAATTCAGAGAAGTCAGTACCTCACTTGGAGCCAGGTACCAGCTGTTTGCTCTGGTGTAGTATTTTAGGGGATGTGATTCAGCAGGCATTCTCAGAGCATGTTTAACAATCTGCCAGGACAGAGCTCCCTGTGAATCACAGCTTTCCCCTCTCTCCCTTTCCAATCATACCAGCAGCCCCATGGCTGGGACCCTCCCCAGGGAGAGGAGTTTCGGGTTGAGAGATCCTGTAGCCCTCCCTGGCTGGGCAACACTAGGCTGCAATGATAACTGCAGGAGTCATAATACAGGCAGTACACAGCAACAGCTTACCCTCCGTGGGGCTGTCCTGGGCTGTGGCACCAGCATCCAAAGCTGTTTCAATGTTTTATCCCATGATGTAAATATCAAATACCAATATGGGCTAAGGCAATTTTCCTGGTAAATACTAAACTGCAGAGTTGGGGCCACTCTTCTTTTCCCCCCCCCCATCCCTCTGGTTTCTGAAGTCCTTCACTTGTCTCAGACCAGAGGCAACGGCTTCTTTGAGCAATGGGGAAGAAAGGGGGACCTGCTCAAGCTGCTCACACACATGTAGGTGAGTGCTCAGCCAGTCAGCTAAAGGATGAGCCTTACAGCTCCTGACTTGGGCCTGTCTTTTGCAAATGTAGCCCACCACGAAAAGTTTTGTACCTATTTAAATAAATAAACCCCTCTTCTTCAAGACAGCTTCCAGCGTTGCAGACATCTGGTCAGGCTCAAACAGCTGGTGATAAATCATTCTGAACAAAAAAAAAAATAAAATATTTCTTTTCTTCTTCTCCTTTTTCCCCAGATGTGATGTTCTTCCAGCTGACACCCGCCTCAAGGCAGAAGTCTGGCTTTAATCGTTTCTGCCTGGCTGCTGGGGTAACATGCATATACCACCCCACACGAGCACGACACATGCCCCCCTGCAGCAGGCAAGCCCACTGACACCATGCTGGCAGACTCTGAACTGGTGAAAGCACTGTGCAAGGTGGGAGCGCTGGGAGGCTTGTGCCTGCCTCTGCAACGCAGAGCCCGAGGAGGACTCCTCGGAGAAGGGCTGCCGCTGCCACGGCCCTGTCTGCCAAGGCTGGAAGGACAGCCGCTGCTGCCGGTGTATTTAGTACCTCTGTCATCACCCAGACTAATGCACCAGCTTGCAGGAAGGCCGTGCAATCTGTGTGCATGCCAGAGCAATGCCGGTGCTTGACATGGGTCTTGGCTGCAGGGGAAAATGGGTGTACATGGGAACTCAGGAAATATATTTGGAGTCTGAGGTCCCTAGGACCACCTGCCCTCAGCAGAAGGCTTGAATGCTGCCACATTGCAGGGGAGACCTTTCTCTTCCTTTAAGTATAGACATCTCCTGCACTAAAAGCTATATTTTTTTTCAAGTTTATTAGCATACTCATCTCATTTGTGGGTTTTCTTCACTATTCCGGATGACAACAGATGTCTAGGGAAGCTAGACTCTTCAAGCCCTAGAAGGCTGTGCAAGCCTTTTGGGAGAGCATGTCATACTCATCTCCAGCACAAATTTCACTGAAAGTTGCTGAAATTAGCTTAGAAGCCAGCTTCCCACAAGTCTTCTTTACAGCCAAAACATGGAGCTGATCTCCATGGCTTGCCAGCCAAGGACCCTCACAGACCTATAGATAACTGAAGGGAGATGCAGCAAGCAATAGGACCCCTCAAGCCAGCAACAGCAGCCAAGGCAAGGGAGCTGGGGAGCCCCAGCCTCTCCAGGACTTATCAAAACCCTACCACCAGCTCCTTTGTTTGAGCTGTCCTGCTGTGCTGTAAAGCACGAGGATGGCAGGAGAAAAGGCATGCAGTAGCCTAACCATGCCATTGAATAACCAAGGCCTGCCATTCAGTGCAAAGGAGGCGCCCAGCTCAGGGCTTGGGTGCAACAGAGACCTCTAGCTACCAAGAGAACTTTCTGGCACACAAGAAACATTTTTGGAGGGAAGCAATGAATTGACAGGGGTTTCTGAATCACAGTTTCAGACTTAAACACCTGGAGCCTGTCTGACAGATCCTCCCATTGACTCTAAGCCCGTGTCTTACAGCAGCAGCTTCATCCTTCTCATTCTCCCAACCCATTCTCTCTACCCTGTATTACATGCTGCAGGAATATCTTATTTTCTTTATCTGCTTTGACCTCCACAAGATGCTCTCATCTTTTCTAATCACACTAAGCATGCTCATTTTTCATTCTTTGACCTTCTTGCTATTTTAACCTTGCCTACTACTTGAATTACCTAAAGCTTCAGCATGCAGGAATCACTACAAAGGCAAAAACAAACAAGCTGCAGACTCTGTCACACAAACACATTTGCAGAGGGAGACCTTTCCTTGGGGCTTTGCTTAATTTTCTCTCTGCTGTGTTACAGATCACTTATTAGCAATTCAGAAATCCCTCGAGCCAGTTTCCAAAGACTAGCTGTTCTCCTTGGGTGACATATGGTTCCCACATACGTGGCCCTCCGAAGACTATGCTTCACTGAAATCTGATTTCAGAGATGTGATGGGGACTCGAGACAGCGTGCTTATTTTCCATGGGTGACTGAATCTCACCCATTGGGAATGTTTGGTACCAGCACTACAATTCCTGTTTTGCCCTCTGGTTTTAATCCTTACTTTCACTGCGTTCTCACCATCTGTGGCTAACTCCAGCTGTCAGCTTTTAAAGAAATCCTTTTTGAACATTAGCTGTGGCTCTGACAAACCTTTTCTCCAGGTGCTTCTGTGAGAATTGGATGTCCCTGGTGAACACTCAGCACTATCTGATGCCCGAGACATACTGCTGCTCTGAACTTTCTCCTCATCTGTTGAATTAACTCCTTTAGCTGGAACTAGCTGTGGTTTAGCTTCTGTTGTTTTTCCCTTTCCTTCATCTTTTCACCAGGGCAAGCTGTCCCTATGGACTGTTGCCACCTCTTGTGCATCTCCTTCATCTTGTTCCTTGAAGTTGCCCACAAAAGCACTCTGCATACGTTTTGCTTTCCATACTAGAAGATGGGCAGCTTGCAGAGCTTTCAGCCCTGATGGTGGCTTCACCTCGACAGCAGCCACTTGTCCCAGTATTTGTCTCAGAGGCACAGGCCCCCTGAGATGACGTGGTCTTCTCCTCCTCCAAACTCCATGCCATTTTCATTACTGTGTCTTTTGCGGAGACACAAATAATATGCCTGGCACGACATTTCCCTATTCTCATTTCATAGAATCACAGAATCACAGACTGGTTTGGGTTGGACGGGTCCTTAAAGATCATCCCGTTCCAACCCCCTGCCACAGGCAGGGACACCTTCCACTAGACCAGGTTGCTCCAAGCCCCGTCCAGCCTGGCCTTGAACACTGCCAGGGATGGGGCAGCCACAGCTCCTCTGGGCAACCTGTGCCAGCGCCTCACTGCCCTCGCAGGGAGGAACTTCTTCCTAACGTCTAATCTCAATCTCCCCTCTTTCAGCTTAAAGCCATTCCCCCTTGTCCTATCACTACATGCCCTTGTAAGAAGTCCCTCAGGTAAACTCAGCCAGAAAGGTCTAAATTAAACAAAACCCAATGGAATGAAGAAGTTTGGGGATCCCTTAAAATGAACCACCATCTTCTCACCCCAAGGTTTTCACTACTGGAAGCTGAAAACTGACTGGCAGCAGAAGGCACAGCAATCAGTGTTAATCTTCCCATTTTGGCAATGAACTTTCATATCAGACCCAAAAATAGTAGGGAAATTTTCATACTAGTGTAATTTTGAAGTTGCAGCATAGATAATGCAAAAGGACCCCCAAATAACTTTTGAGATATTTCAGTATAACTTCACCAGGGCAGTTCTGCTAATTTTGTGCCTTTATTTAATCAAGTCCTTGGACAATCCTGGGACCTGCAGGTCACTGATTATCATGGCCAACCTCAGTGACAGGGCAGGTGAGAGCACATGTTAGGGGATGGCCAAAGGAGGGTCTGTGCAATGGGGAGGAGGCCAGGGAGCTGTGACCTGTCCCCAGGATGCTCCCCAGCTGGTCCCATGCCAGCAGCTCACGCTGGGGAGTCCTGCAGGCTTTCCTAAAACAGCAGCTTCCTCTCAGCCCTGCCCTTGGGAGAGGCCCAGCATTAGAAAGTGGCAGCCTGATACCCTGCTGCAGCTCCTCACTTCAAGCCCTGGGAAGTCCTAACCTAACCTATGCACTATCCACTAAAAACATATCCACAAATACATTTAGAATTAAACAAACAAACAAATCCCAAAACCCCCTAATCCCAGCACTGGTAAGGAAGAGGAGAGACACCGAAGGTATTCATCCTCCTCTGAAATTGGGCATTGAACTGCATTGGTTCTACATTGAAAAGATGGAGCAAAAGTAGGAAAGTGCATACAAAAACCAGTCAGTCAGATGGCTGTTAGGAGATAGTGAAAAATTAAGAATTGTTCATTTGGAGAAAAGTGAAGTGGGAGAGCATGAAAGATATATTGCTAACAACAAACACTGCAGAGATGGCAAACTGGATACTGAAATCTGCATTTTCTCTAGAAACAGACCTCAAAAGAAAATAAAGAGGCAGAGATTTTACAAATACTGAAGGGGAACAGTTTCATGCAACTCGTGATTAATCTGCAGCACTGCTGACCACAAGATGTTATTGGGGTTAAGTGCTTAGCAGAACTTGAAAAAAAAATTAAAATGCATATTAGGTGCTAATAAAAACATGCAGTCATCTGTGATAGCTGAAACTTAGGGAAAAAAATCTGCAGAATATTTAAAGGAAAGCACAGAAGGTATATGACAGTTCATGGGCCCACGGACATTACTCTTACTGCAAAAGTATGGACAATCCCCTCTGAATTGGAGCCAATCAGTTTTACATACAATTTGCTGTTGAAATATTAAACAAAAAGCATGAGCATTCTCAAGTCTCCATGATGCATCCTGAAGATTATTCAGGATAGAGAGATGGTGGGAGAAAAGTGAGGAAGAGGTTTTGAAAAGGAAACACTTTGCTTCATTCTTAAAATCCTTTTCAGCCCTAGCAATCTCTACTGGATAAAAGAGCCATAGCAGAAAATGACTGAAGCCATTTAACATTAAAAAAGGAATAAGATTATAAGGAACGAGCTCAAGCTTACTTTGAATGTGATGCCCCACCACTGATGGGATTTTTCAACCAAAGGAGTGCGCATCTGTGCTCAGTCCTTGTGTTACTTCATCCCCTGTGATGATCTGAAGTAGCTTTGCCAGCCTGTGGGAAGTTTAAGCAGCACGGTGTTTTGAAAGAGACATGCTCAGAGGCTGTTTTATGCAAAGGGGTATGTACATACCTGTGCGTTACTGCTACCTTACCACTCGGATTCATGCCACGGTCTGTCAAGAAGTTTCCTGAGCTCTTTGCTTTCTGAACAAAACAGACTAAGCTTTTGATGCCAGCTCTTATTACTAGAAACGCCTTTAAACTACTACACATCTTTTGCTCCACTTGTAGCTAATTATGAACTCATTTGACAACTGACAATTAACCTGATTTCCTTTCATTCTTTTTCCTTCTCTCTTCGAACTTAACTGGCTGCGCTATAGATGCTAACATCGATGTCAGTGCAGACTTGCTGCCTTTTCACTTCCATTTTCCTTGCTACTTGTGCAAAGCCTGGGTTTCAGTTTTCTGGCCAAACTCAGATATAATGGGTTCAGTGTCTTTTTCTTCCGCTCCCCTCCCCCCCCCCCCCCCAACACATGTCCTAAAATTAATTTTTAATTGAAGACAATGTTTCATTTGTCCAGGCAAAAAAACAAACAAAAAAAAGAAGCACATCCATCCCGAGAGAGAAAAAGAGAAGCAATTTGAAAATGAAATTACTTGAATTTGCCAATATTTTGTCAGTCTCTTTCGTAACAATTCACTGAACTTTTATCAGCGCATCACTGTGTTGTCCTAAAATATGGGTTCCTGTTTGCTCATAGCATTGCCCTTCACAGTCCTTCATGCACTAAACAAACCTACATTATCATAAGACCCCTAAGCTTTTTCTAAAGCATTTGTAATTGCGTGAGAGATTTTTGGAATGGTTCCACCTTTTGTAAAGCTTTCTCAAAGAATGGGGCTGCTTCTGGTCCTCTTGTTTTTTCCTACCAGATTGCTGCTAAAAACATGTAAGCTCTCAATAGGAGCTAGTGCACAATATCATTAATCAGTGTCACCCGCCAAATTCTTGCCAGTATCTCAAAGCAGCACTTGGGGCAATATTTTTCAGCCTCCATTCATAATCAGTGATCTCTTGCTTATTACTTTTACTGCAGTGACAGTTTTGCTGGATCGATTGACTTCCACATGTGTCTTTTGTGGGATTTTCTGCAGTTACATTTCAGTCTTCCTAAATTCCTATTTGGCTGCAAGTTTCTTCATAGTTTTAAGTCTTATCTTCAAATGCTTCTGCCCAGTGGTGAAAACTGGCTTTGATCCCACTTCAGTTACTTTGTGCTATGTGTCTGCATCACAGGAGCAGCACTCTTTCTTCTTTTCCCCATTCTGCATCTTTGGTTTCCCTTTCCCTTCCAGTCTCAGACAGAGGGGGCAGGTAAATCTCTCATCTTCATGTCTGAAACAGTAGTGAGAGACTGTGGGTCTCAGCCTCATTTTCATTCTTCAGAAAACGAAACCTAACTCACAGCTACATAGCAACAGCAGTGGCCAGGAGCCACCAGCCTCCCAGGGCTTTGAGGTCCCACAACGGCAGCCAAGCCCTGCTGTGCTTAGGTATCGTGTCCAGGGCCTGGGTACCTCACCTCCCATCGGTGACACTTTCCACTGGTGGCCACTCAACCTCACCAAGGAAGGACCACTTTTCCTATCAGAAAGTGTGGTGATGCTGCAGGTGCGACAGACTTGCAGGGAAAGGCAGAGATAATTCCACCAGTAAAATGGGCAATGGGATGATGTTACTGCCACACTGCATTTCCCGGTAATATTACTGGAAGCTGTGCATGCACCAAGTTCAGTCTAAAGAGGCTCAGGACAAAGTTATGAGGAGCCTACTGGAAGGTTTCTCTTAAGCCTTTCAGACAATTCAGGTTATACCACCCCATTTTTAGTTCATTCTTGCCTGCTTAACACAGTGCTACAATGAATCTTATAGGCACATCTTCAGAGGGAAACAGAAGATCTCTTCTGGTTTGCCAGCAGCAAAAAAAAAAAAAAAAGAAGAAAAAGTGAAGATTAACTGCTGTTGTCAGCTCTGTTAAAAATGTCTTTTGCAGGTATGTCAAATCTTAGTGTTATTTTCACGCACAGTGAAGTATTAGCTATTGTCTCTGTCATAAGCAAAAAATTCCATTTCTTCCGCAATGTGCTGAAACCTGAAAAAGAAAAATTGTCCTTCATAATTCCTGACAAGATTCCATTATATTGAAAGGGAAAAGTGATCTTGTATTTTATGTACCCAAAGAATGATGTCTTAAAGGCTGTGATGCCTCTGTTATATACAGAATATTTTTCCACATCAGTGCAGTTACTCTCAGACTACACATCGATTAGTCCCCTCCACGTCTTTATTTCATATAACATGGAAGTATTTTCTGTGGAAGATACACAATAACTTTCATATCACACCAGAATTCATCGAAATATCACAAAGAAAATACATATTTTTACACAAAATCTTTAAACCTAATAAATTCTCAACAAAAATCTGTGGTTTACACTGAATAGATAATGTTTAACCATCTGAATAAACTGTAAGGTACTGTTCCACCATATAGTTTTGCACCTCTGGGGTATTACAGCAAGGAAAGCTGGATGAATCCATGACAGCTGAAAACGAAAAGACAAAATCCTTCCCTAATATAAATCCTCCTAACTTCATCAAATTCAAGCAAGCTATAATGATTTACACTTCTCCAAAGTGTTTTCAGAACAGTTTCTTTTGTAAACAGAAGGATGAAAATGGGAATAAGAAAAGGTAGGATTATGGATAAAAATATATCTCCTGGAGCATGGAGACTGCATGAGGTCTGCTAGGGACCCCTATTCAAATGTAGTTGAGCTAGGAAGTGTGTGCTCTGTGTTGTACAGAAAAAAAAAGAAAGATGTATTTTTAAAAGATATTTAGAAAAGTAACCTAGTATGTCCTGCACAGCCCCTGTGTCAGATAAGCTGCTTTGTGATTGCTGAGAAATCCCAGCTCAGTGCTGTATCATTAGGGGAGCAGTTCAGTTGCTTGCACATGGATGTCTAGTGACATATGAGATGCTCTTGGGCATCCTTTCAGCCTCCAGATGCTCTCCCGAATGGTGCAGGTTTCCCAGGTCTTGGTGTTTTGTGCCAGTGCTGCACAGGCGTAGCAGACACCCTTGGGCATCTCAAACTGAACAACCCGCTTATCTCTGGGTACTTGAAACCTGCCCTTGGCAGGGAGGCAGCTCCAGATTAAGACACCTAAATGTAGATGCTTACATGTGTCATGGTTTAACCCCAGCTGGCAACTCAGCCCCACACAGCCACTCGCTCATTCCCCCCTGGTGGGATGGGGGAGAGAACTGGAAGAGTAAAAGTGAGAAAATCATGGGCTGAGATAAAGGCAGTTTAATAGATAAAGCAAAAGCCACAAGAGCAAGCAAAGCAAAACAAGGAATTCAGTCACCACTTCCCATGGGCAGGCAGGTGCTCAGCCATCTCCAGGAAAGCAGAGCCCTAGATCTCCACTGACCCTAACAGGAGCCTGACCTCAGGTCAATTCCAGTCCCAGTAAGTGCTGAAAAGTCATGATCCTCAGTGGTTTGCTATATGGGATTGCTGCCCTACAGAGTTATTCTGGTGGTATATGAGACAGTGTATACCGTATTTAGTGATCTAAAGGGCAGCTTTTTGTCTATTTTCTAAGATATTATTTCACAGAGGAATGATTAGTCTATTTAACAAACAGTGCAAAGAGCATCTGGTCTATAAAGAAAAAAACAACAAGCTAATTATAAACAATTCTGTCTATATCTCCTATTCAACTTTTTTTAATTCCTTCTCTGCTTTAATTTCATTTCAGTATTGTTTCAGGGAAATAAGGTCTTTTGCTTTAAGACTTCATCTGCTCTTGCTTGTCATATTTTAGAAGCTAATAATCCTCCTTATGACATCACGCGCTCTCACTGAAACCCATTATGCTAAGGACGAAGTATGACAGTCTCAGACATGGGGAATAAGAACAACAGATGAGAGACAGCAACAGATGCAAATTAACTGCTGAAGACAAAGAATTATATTGTACCCTTCCACAAGAAAACTCCGAGAGGAAGGCAAAGAGCCCAGCAGTGGTGTCTGTGCCCTGGGGATGCTTTCTAAAATCCCGCACCCATCATTAGCAGCAGTGGAATTGATCAGACCAACACTTGTCTTCTTCACAAAGGAAATGTAGCGGGCTAACAAACGGCAGCTAAAACATGGTGTTAAACACAGCCTGGCACTTAGTGCAACCAACTCACGGTTAGCCTTAAGTCGCTTTTAGTACTAAGTAAAAGCATAGCTTTACTCCAAATCATAGTGTTATCTGTTTTCCCATGCAGTTTGAAATGATGTTCAGTATTTTTTAAACGATTGTATTTTTTTTTTTTTATCATATCTAGAGGATCAATAGTGCTGTCAGGTGAGCTGGGTAGGAGAGATAAAAATTATTGTAATGCTTTATAGCCCCCAAGCCTGCTCAGTTTCATGTTTAATGTGGTTTTGGCCAAAGGAGTCCCATGTTTACTGAAAAACCTAATGCTGTTAATAACATTGCATTGTACTACAGTCAAGCGTTGGAAACACATTCCAGTGTTGGAAACCCTGGTCACAAACAGGGCTTTTACTCAGACAAGGGGTTCCCCGCGAGTGCTCTCAGCTGAAAGAGACAAGGAAGGAAGGTGGGCTCAAATGTAAAGGGTCAAGTATCATGTCTGTCTTTTCACTGTAAGTATCTGCTTCCAAATTGCAGATCAGGAACCAATTATCTTCGCCCAAAAGATGTTCTGCCCCCCCCCCCCCCTTTTTTTTTTTTTAACATTTAAAACTGCTTTTGGAAACACAAGAGCAGAAAGGTTCTTTAAGGTGCTGCCTTGTCTCCAGCAGTGACTGCAATCAGGTGTATTCCAGGGGGAGAGTACAAGAACATGGCAAACATGTATGGTCCTGCTATCAAGTAAATTCACAGCATCCCGTAAGCCTCAGCAAACCTCTTTTCCATGAGCTTGTCCTGCGCTCTTTGAATCCATGCAAACTTTGAGCATCCATGATGCCTGTGAGCAAAAGTTCACAGGCCAAGGACAGACACCCTGAGAGTGGAACAACCTCCTGTGCTGAACCTGCTGCCTACTACTTTCATCTGCTGGTGCCCCATTCCTCTACCAGAAGGAATGTGCTGTTGATTCCCTCTTCTAATGCCTTTCATGATTTCATAAACTTCTGTTACATACACACACACACACCCATTTAGTTGTCTCTTTTTCAGACTCTTTCATTCCTTCTCTCATCGTTCCTCATACAGAAGCAGTTTCATACTTTTTATCATCCTTGTTGCCCTTTTCTGAAACTTTTTCATCCTTTCTATGCCTTTCTAAGAAAGTCCAGAACTGCATGCAGAATTGAAGGAATGAGGAAATCATGGGCTTATATAGTAGCATCATGATGACATCCTGTTTCCTTCCTCTTTCTTTCCTGGCAATTGTTAATAGTTGCTTTGCATCAGACTGCATACTGATAGCAAGGACAAATAGTTTTCACGGAGCTATCTATCATAACCCAGAGCTTTTGCTGATGAGGGAATCAATCAGCCCATCTTTTTATATATGAAATTAAGATTGGTTTTCCCCAACTTTCATATTTGTCTACATCAAATTTCATCTGTCATTTTGTTGCTCACTCAATTGAGCAAGCTCCTTCTGCAACTTTGCATAATCATTTTTGCTATCCTGAATAAATTATTAACTTATAATCAGCAAACCTCACTCCTCACCCCACTTCCATGTCATATATGGTGGTGTTGAACAGTGTAAGTCCCACTACAGATTTTCTTGCAGGATCCCCCTTACAATCTCACTTCACCATGAAGAATGACCATTTGCTCCCAGCCTCCTGTTCCTTTCTTTTAATAAATTAATTATCCACGCATGAACCTTCCCTCTCACCACAGAGCTGCTGTGCTTCCTTAAAAGCTTTTGGTGAAGGGCCTTGCTGAAGCCTTTTGGAAATTCAAGTAGACAGCATAGCTAGTTTTTTTCCTATTCAATTGCTGTTGACATTTTCAAAAGACTAAAGGTTTGAGAAGGTGATGTTCATTTATAAAAGCTATAACAATTATTTCCTAGCCAAAGGGATTTCTGTTACTCCAACCAGGAAAATTTCCTTGGTGGAATCCAGCACTCATAAAATGGGTGCTTTTTCACATAACATATTACCCAGCACTCATTTCCAGAAGAAAACACTCAGGTCAAGAAGTCAGCAGGATTCAAAACAAGGTTGGGCAACCACAGTCAGAGTTGTCCTGGCTCGTTTTCCACTGGTGTAAAAAGGGATATTGAAACTCATGAATCAGGGATTAAATGATTGCCTCAATATAAATGATCATGATGAAATCTAATGAAGATTCGTAGATGATCCCTTATTTTCTGAATACTCCTTCATTTGAACCAGATCTGACAAAAAGAGGCAAAAAATTGAAACAGTACATTAACAGGAGAATTAGCTGCTCATCAGCCACGGAGATGCAGGCTATGGGGCCAGTCAGCAGAACTGCCTGCCTGCTGATCACCAGGCTGCAGCGAAACTTGCTTGGCCTGCGCACATGAGGATAAACACTAAGACTAAATTATCTGTGAAGCTTTTCAACAACTTATTGATCTTCATTTTAATGCTGACACTTGGGTTATAATATAAGCTGTCCAAAATCTCAAAATCTTCATTTAAATTACAAAATATCCCATTTATCATCCTCATAAAATAACTTGTAACACTCACTCTAAACCCAGTCTAATGCTTGTGCTTAATATGTTTCTCATATTGGTTTGTTCTTCCTTCCCTTTCCCTTCGCTTCCCTTCCCAGCAATTTGCAGCAGGATTAGATTCTCACACCGTTCAAGCTGGATCTTGTGATATTCAGTGTATCACAGCCAGTGCTACAGCATTTCTTAATGATAAACATAAGAGCTGATCAGCCCATTGGGAAGTATTCTGGAGCTCTGCAGACGTAACACTCTTCCCCCCCACCCCACGCCGCTTTTTTTTTCCTGTTTTCTTTTTTTTCTTTCTATATTTTTTAATTTGTGGTTCCTTCACTCCGCAGACCCTAAGGTAAAAGGTATTATGGTATACAATGTTTACAAATTTTTTTCCCATTTGATACTTTGTATGTGGTGCAAATAATTTACCAAAAGTAAATTATTAAGCCCCTGGGTCTCACTTTGCTTCTCAAAAACCTTTGGTCATGATTTCTAGTGCATTTACGTGCCTCCACAACTGAGATAGCACAGTCAGATCTGAGTTAGCTTCGCATAAACTAGATACATCCACTTTACAGCTACTGCATAGAAATACCCTAACACAGTAAACTAGCTCACTCAGAGGGCTGCGATTTGAAATTTAGCTTGGATAGCTCTCTGATATGTATCTGTCCACACGTTTACTTCAGAAAGGTATCTACTCCTTAGCACAGAAGCGGGAAAAAGAATTAGCACAAAGTATTTTTTGTTTTCTCGCTTTTGATTTCCATATGCAGCCATCATGTTATCCATGTTCAGATACTCTATAATTTTCTGTGCATGTAATAAACGCAAAAGCAGTGCAATTTTTAGTAGCATTTATTCATTATTTGTGTGCAATGATACATAGTCTATTGGCATTATGGCAGGCAATCTACGCTGATAAGCAGAATGATCTTCCCAAATTTCCAGTCTTCAAGAACACAATTCAATTGTAATTTTCATAAATACTTCTGAACAGCTTCATTTTTCAGAGCAATCCCATTGAGGCTACATTTTAGCCTATGTGTCTGCAATTAGCTCTGTCTGTGTTAGTCTTTTAGCTGAATGTGTTTAGCCAAAACATACACTGCAAATTGTTAAGATAATGCCAGAAAAGACTAAAGAAAGAAATATTCTCAGTTGCTATAAATAAGTGCAAGCAAACATGCCTGACAAGGGATTTTGAAAAGAGTGATTGAGATACTCTTTTAAAGTCATTAAGTAACTATGAGAGTTAACTCAATTGAAAGATAATATCCTTATTAAGAGAAAACAAGAAAAAGGAGTATGTTGAAGTGGATGACACTTTCCAGAAAGAATAAGCTATGTCTGAAGTCCCTAAATTGAATTTCAATTGTTGTCCATTTTCTTATCTAAGCTTGTATGTGTGTGCCCAGTATGAGTACAGGTATTCTGAACTCCATCCTCCCTAATGTATTGATTTTTCCTCCCACCGGGCTGGCTTGGTAATATATTTGTACTGCTAATATACAGCAAAAGTGCCTCACGTACATGCAGTTCAGTAAGAACAGCATCATGTTGCTCTTTGGGGAAAGGACGTCCCCAAGCGTTGTCATACCTATACTTACTAATCTTTCACATTCTATTGCACTTCCACTTTCCGGCTGATTTCCATGGCATAGAAATACACTTTCATAGTCACAGCGGAGCTCATTAAGCCAGTAATGCCTCTTTGCTGGCAGTTTCCCTTGATCAGTCTGGTCCTGCATACGGGCACAGTCTGCGCAAGCATCTGGTGGTGAGGAGGAGGGAGTGACCTGCGGGGATGGTTCAGAAGCCCGTGGTCCCATGGAAGCCCCAAGTGAGGATTTTGGAGAAAAATGCAGCTGTCCTGATACCACAACACACAGACAGTGCACTAGCTCTTCATTGCTTCTATCTTTTTTCACCTGTTCCTGAATGAACGAGGAAATCGTGTCAGGAAGCTGGTCGCAACTGCTAGTTCAGGGCATGAGCCTGGCTAACCAGAGGCTTCTTGGCAGTAGCAGGGGGAAATGGATTTTGCCAGAAGTGGCTGAGTAGCTCTTGCAGGGACTGCTCTGCCCAAGCAGACCAGGTTGCTGGTGCCAAGTCAGGGCCAGGCAGGGAGGAGATGGCCACATCCCTGCAGCCAGCACCTCTGCCCTCCCTCGCATCAGCTCAGGGAGAGCAGCCGTACCCAACTATGCACAGACAGGCTGACTCCAGCAGCTTGCGACATGAGAGTGAAGGTCACAGTCCCTCCAGGAGCCTTTACTTGGGCTTTCCTTCCCTCTCTGCCATGCAGCCCATGGGACCTGCTCCCCCTTCACACTGCAGGACTTGGAGGCACTCATTGTCCTGGCCTTCATCTGCCTGCCACCCACGGCAAGTACCTGCATTGTCTCATCCACCCAGGCCATGGGAATTCACAGCTGGATGTGACAAAGTCAGTGTGACAGCCAGGGTGTGGGTTTTACCTCATGTGAGGATTTTCAACAGTAGGACCTACCCCAAATCTTTCCTCATGAAGAGCTACATCTCAAGTCCCCTAAACTCAAGAAGAGCATCCTTCTCCATAATGGATTTGGAGTGGGTGCACCCAGAAGGCCACTGACTAAAATCAGTGAGCTGCCTGTCCAAAAAATAAAAGGCAGGTTTGAACCATGAAAGAGGCATATTAATAGATGAAGGAAATTGTGTTCTCTTTGCTTTTTCTTTCTCCTTTTGAATGTCATTTTTCCCACATGCAAATGTTGCACTTTGAAGAAAAAGAACACTATCAAATGCAGTCAGCTCAAGTTCAGGCACTCTGCCTTTTCTTTGTCATCCGAAACATTTACAAAATATTCACATTTAAAAGATCTTTGCTTTCTTCTTCTGTAAGCTACTGATTTTGTTTTGCCACAGCCTACTTACAAGATCACTCTGAATATTTTGTTTATTAAACTTTCACTTTAATCAAATATTTTTAATACAGAGAGTACATAAAGGATGAATCCTTTACATCTGGATGTTCTTCAGAAAGGATTAATTGTATTTTGGTCTTTTATTTACTTTCACCAATTTTAGCTAAACCATACACCCTGAAGGCATTGCATCTGACAATTAGTGTGGCACAGTCCTACTTACTTCCACCCCTCCTCGTTTCTTGTCACTGTAAATTGGTCATTTCACATTATGCATGATAAACCATGATAAAAATTCTCCAGTGCTTCTTTCTTTCCATGTAAATGCACAAGTTGACTTGGTAGATTAAAGTAATCTGCTTACTGACACCTAAATAGTTGTGTATGTGAACCAACATCATTAATTATCTTCTCTGACATGAAGTCCATCAGCACCAAGGACAGTTGGCAGTCAAGGTTTTCTGTGTGTCTTGTGGTAGGAAGCCAAAAAGGAATACCTAGCTCAGGACTTACTCATTTAAATTCAGTGCAAAAGTATTTTTCTCTGCCTGTGACCACTTTCATTAAATCAATCCTAATCTTTCAACAATGATGTGAATGCTATTATGCAAATAAGCTACTGCTTTTCAGATTTGCAGAAATGATGACACCTATACAAAGATTCTGAGGCTCTTTAACAGTAGCAGTCGCTGAACTTCATAAATACCGATTTGTAAGTATTGCATTCAGTGATAATGATTTTTTCTGTGAGGCTGGCCACTTTTAAAGCTGTTTCTTGAGGCTGAGAACTAATGAAATGTTTAATATTCTGGAATAATTCACCTCTGTGCTCAGAATGTTGTAAAAAGGCTCCCATCTGATGACGCCTGTAGCTGGCATGGTATGCTCTGCATTTATCACAGTGCTCTAGATAATATTAGTATTTAATGACTGTGCAGTGATAAGCCGAAACTGGATGAATAGACTCTCCTCCATCTCATTCTGCTTAAGGTGACATGAACTTTCATTTATGTCCCAGCCACTTGCAGCTGTCCAGATACACACTAAAAACGCTGAAAGGAATACTCTATCAATCGGCAACTGAATGAATGACCATAAGAATGAGTCTGTTGTCTTACCGTCTTTAGATTGCTTTAATAAAAGCATTTTTATGCCAGCAAGGAGGCAAAAATATAATTAATCATTGACACAGCTGAGTAGGCACATTGTCTAAGTGATTCATTAGGAAGCAATTTCGAGAATATTTATTTTGATGATATACATTTTATAATTCATTAGCAACATAATAAAGTGAACACTCAAAAGAATCCATTTCCTATTTTTATATCTTTGAATTAAATATAACTGCATCCTTGCTATCTGCAGCTCTTTGCAAAGCTTTTTGTCTGAAGCAAAATGCAAGAACTGCAATCATGATGGATATAGTTTAGCAATATTGGGAACATGTATTTACAGGGATTAAGTCCTTTTTGTATTGATGACCACAATTCAGACCAGAAATATGACATGCATAGCGAAATTCAGCCCCCCAATTCAGTATCATTGATAACAAGCTGGGCAGATAAGTCTAGAACTAAACGACTGCAACCATATACAAGAACAGACATTTACAATGACATTTTCCATACTCCAGATGCACTACAATGTGTGCAGAATACGGGCAGAAGGTGGGAAACAGCAATGAAGAATTCCACATGTCACCATGCCACTCTCCTGTACCTACATGGAGCTAGGGCTACACTGCAGCAGCTTGGTATGCTACATGATTTTTCTCTCTTTGAATACTTCAAGGAAAAGGTTGGTTTGAAGAAGAGGCCTTTTTGACATATATTTGAGTAGATTTTCTCAAACTTCATAAGCCTTCATGGCAAGTCTGCTGAGGGCTTACCTTGGTTCTGTTCACTGCTAGGACTCAATGACATACGTTAACCATAGATTCCGCCTGCAATTAATCTAACACTCTTCTTGCAGATGTATCTTTCTAACACAGAGAAAAAGAGCTATCGTAGATGAAACAAGAGCTAAATAACTCTACATGTGTGTCAACTGAAATTGGTGCAATTCTGAGCCAGTTCAAACTTGTTTTTAACAAGAAGATGGGCTCCCGCAGCCAAACAAACCTCTTGCATTGGCCAGCACACCTGGTCATCTGGATCTTTCTAAGCAAAGATAATTATTTATTTAGAAGATCTTTATCTATTCTTAATGACAGTGCTTGTGAAAATAGCTTGATTGGTAAGGACTGAGACAGAAGGCTTCTGGGAAGAGATGAAGGGGGAGCTGGAAGAAGGTAAAAAAGCCAAATGAGCAGTGAGAGTATAGAGTTAAAAATAAGAAGTGTAAATCTAAAAGCTACTGGAAATATTATGCAACTACTAAGATACTGGACATGAAAGGTTAGTCTGGGAATTACAGGTTTCCTTCTTTTTTCCAACAACATCTAGCAGGAGGGTGATGACAGCTCAGAACTTCAGCAAGAGAGAATATCAAATACTGATAACAGAAACCATCTCCATGCCTGAAGAGTCTTTAAACAGTTGTGCTGGAAAGCATCTGCTTTGTTCACCTGACTGTAACATAACCTTCTCCTTTTCACAGTTGATATCCTCCATAGTTACGTAATGCTTTGAAGAGATTTTAGATTTACACTCTGTATTTTTAACTTTGTATTCTCACTCCTGAGCTGACACCTTACTCGAGGGACGGACAAAAGTATGGCTCTGTAGCGATGCAAAGGTCAGGCCAGTGAAGCACCTTGTCTCATAGAGCCACATGAGCTGTGTGGGCAGCCCACCTTTTACCTAACAGTCTTGTGGTTAAAGACCCCATGCAAGCAGCTAGAAGTCTAGAACAATTCAAGTCCACATCTCTTTTTTGCCATACAAGCATTTTGTATGCCTGTATGGCAATACAACATTTACCATGCTGTATTTGCCAGCTTCTGAACACCTGGACATACTCAGCATTCCTGGGGTATATCTGAGTGAGGCAGAGATGCTATGGGGCACTGGTTTTGGCACACAGTCCAGCTTTAGTGCTAGTTTCCAGGTTTGTTTCTGTACTTGGCATTAAATTGTATTTAGCTACAAAGTGAAAACAGTCTTGAGAAAATGCAGGTCTTCCCCACACTGACTGCCCTAAGCACTAGGCTTTCAACCCACATGTTTTTTGCATAAAAAACAGGGTGGAGAAGCAGCTAAGGCTCTCCACCTTAACTGCAGCTGAGGATACTCAATTCCAAGTCTATTACCTGAAAGCCTTCAAAAATGAAAAGATAAAAACTTAAATGTACTATTTAGCATTTTATTATACTGATGTATGAAAAAAAAAAAAAAAAAGCCTTTTTCCTAAATTAAAACTATTTTATCTGTACCTGACAGGGAATGCTGTTAATTGAATGACATTTTAAAAAAGGTTTTCAATTTGAATTTTGCTCAGTTCTGCAAGCTGCGTATGATCTGAACTACGGGATTATATTGTGTTATGATGCGACTTGGTTGATGTCTCGATTGTAAGAGTTAGCAATAAAAACTAGTTTACTACACAAATGCAATCCTGATTCTTCTTACTTCAATTATATCCACAAATAAAGGGAGGAGAACTCAGTTATGCCAAAGTCTGATAAAAACTTCTCGAAGTACATAAAGAGTTTAATTCTCATTCCAAAATGACTAAGAACTCTTACACAAGAGACTCTTACAACTACCTGGGAAGTACAGTATTACATCCACAGAGGAAAAGCACATAGCTTCTTAAAGAAGTAATTCATTATGTCACCTGCTGCCATACTGCCCTGCTTCATAACTTACTTTTATTGACCAAGGAGAATGCAGGGAAAGAAAAATGCAGTGGGAATTTATTGAACATTTAAAAATTCTCAGAAAATATGAAAAGTCTCCCCCTTAAACACAGTTATTGATAACTTCTCCTTCTAAAGTACAGCATGATGTAAGAAACACCACTACTTTACTTCAGAGACAATGGAGAAGGCAACCATCTGCTGTAAGTCAGTCCCTCCTTACGCAGTTACTGAGGAAATAGATGGGGCTGTTTTCTAGACAGTGAAATCATACACTGAGCTTTTTTCCTCTGTCTGGGGAATATTGCCAGCACACCCAAGTGAAGGTCTGGAGCCAGCACCCTGGCATTACTTTTGGGTGCCTGCTCAGGTAACCCTGCTTTGACAGCAGCAACACAATGAGCAGCGTCTGGAGGCAGAGCTGCCAAGAAGCTGACAGCAGGGCAATCTGAGAGTTTTATGGAACTGTCAGACTTCTCGTAGGATGGATCGTGCCCAGAGATAGGTGCATCTAAGGTACTCCTATAAATATAATGGTGGGTATGAGAAGAGAGCTGTTTACAACCAGCCAGAAACTCACACTGTCCAGTTTCATGGCTCATCAGTGGGACTGGCCCAAAGACGACAGCGCAGGTGTTCAGGTTCCTGCCCAGCCCAACTGCAACTAATCTTGCATTTTCTGCTGCCCCTCCCAAGCTGGCTCCATGCAGAGCGCTTGCCACAGCTGAGCTGCTCCCTCAACCCAGGGCCACAAAGCCTCCTACAGCTTTTCAGTCTGATACTGGATTTCTGAGTCTCACAGCAGGCTCTCTGGTAAGCCTACCTTTAAGCATGACCTTTCTATCTTGCCATGCTGCTGCTAAGAATAATATTGGTTATAATTTGGGTTTACATTTATTATATTATTTGACCTTTCACAAATAGATCTTTTAAAAATAGACATTTTACCACAAGCAGTTTTAAATATATCAGGGAGTAGTCCAACTGCTCAAGTGGGTGGTTCAAAGCACACTGGGCAGTGCTACCCTCTCCATAGTGTGTGGTGGCTTTGCCATTTCGTTATTGCCTCCCTTGGATCTCTTATCCAAGCCCGTTTTTCAGGGCTAGATTGAGAAGGTCATTTGTAGGCTCAGTCTTAGAGTGCTAGAGGATATTTGATGTAGAATTGATTGAATTAAAATAAAAATCATTATAGTAAAACTGTTCCTTGGTGATCTATGTGTCTGTGGAGAATGATGATGACCATTGCTTCCAATTAAGTACAACTCAAAAAGTGTCTTACAGATATGCCATCAAAAGTTTCTTGCTTCTTCTACAATCATTAAAAGGAACATGTTTTAGTTTATGTAATAATGGCTTATTAGAATATTGTAATCTCAGTAGATAAGTAGCTCAAGTAAAAAATGTTATCATCCTTGTTAATTATGTATTTTCCCATCCCATCACTATCATCCCAATGAAGAGTAAATATAGTGGGTAAATTTATGCCTAATGCAACTGGGCATAAATCTGAATAAGTGCTTTTAACTCCACCCAAGTACAAAGAACAAAAAGGAGAAAAAAAAAATGTAAATCAGCACTGTAAATCAGGTTTCCCATTATAGAAATCCCTCAAACAATACTGCTAAAATTAAAGAAGTTGTAAAATATTATGTGCAAAGCATGTCTGAAAGGTAAATATTCGGCGCTACGCGGCAAAACCCTTTAAATGTTTAATTAACTACAAGAACCTTAATACATACTTGATTAGATTTATAAAAAGGCTTTTTTATAATAATAAAGTACTGCAATCAGATAATGATGTTTTGAATATATGTAACCCAGAGATAGCTCTCGGTTAAACTGCTCTGGCTCTTTGATTTCTCAAGTTTTAGGAGAATTGATTACTTCAAAAATTTATGCATCTTCTTCCCTGGTAAATATGGAGTTAAAAATCTTTGAGAATTAAAAAACCTCTTGAGGAAGCAAGTTCCTGAAGGTGTTAAGGAAAGCCCTGATCTCTCTGACCGGAGCACGACAGGTTGCTCTGTCGTTTTGCTTCTAGAGAAATGCACGTCAGCGCGTTGCCCTGCATCGCCTTGCTGTGCTTGCGTCGCCTTGCATGTCCGTCAGCTTACCATGGGGCCTCAGAGCTGGCCACCAGCAAGCACACTCGGTCCTCCCCACTTGCTATTTAAGAGAGATTACTGCTCATGCTCCAGTTATTGCGAAACAGCTTCTGTTGTACCAGGAGCTGCACATTTAATATGCCGTGATTTTTGTGTATTAGCAACTCATAAGTCTTGTATCCCTCAGTCAATAACTTCTCTCTCTCTGAAACACAAAGAAATCATCAAACGCACGGCTCGTACGCTGAAAGCCTTATGTGTTGACACAGTACCAGCACTTCTAACCGTATTCTTGGTAAGGCATATGCTTGTACTGAAACGAAATAACTGAATACCGTGTATCCATAGATGCATCAGTCACGTAATGAAGGCAACCCTGAAGGCATCTATCTCCCTCCTGAAGAACGTGCTGCTGAGGTGAGTGGGTGAAAGAGCAGAAAACTGTATGTTTATTTATTCCAAACCAGTGGTTCCACACAACGTCACCCGAGACAGCGGTATCAAACGAGACGCCCCTCCCGGCGTGTCCCAAGAGCAGCGGGGTTTGCGGGCAAGTCCCAGCCAAGCACTTGGGCTGCACCCACAGACGGTTTTTCGGTGCCCAAGTTTAGCGGGCGGCACGGCTGCGGACTATGCCCTCCCGGAGGGGTCGCGGCAGCCACCGGCGCCACCTCCTCGTTCCCCCGCCTGCCCCCACTTCCCCCCGTCCCCGACGCCTTCGGCGCTCATCGGCAGCGCGGGCCGGCGGGGGAGCGGGGAGCGCGGCCGCCGCAGGAGGAGGGGCGCGGCGGGACGGGCGGCAGCTCCCGCCGCCTCCGCTCCCCCAGGCTCAGCGCTGCTCGGTTCACCTCAGCGGGGGCTGCCCCGCAGCCCCCCGGGGCCGGCGGGAGGCGCCTGCGCGCTGCGGCCGCTCGGTGCCGGCCGCGGAGCTGGCGCCGCCCGCAGCCTCCCGCCGGCTTCTGCCTATTTTAGTCACAGCGGCGGGTCGGTGGCCGCGGCGGGACGCGGTGCTGGGAGCCGTGAGGAGAGGAGCGGCGGCCCGAGCCCGTCCCGTCCGAGCTGCCGCGAAACTTTTCCGAGGGCGTGGGGCAGGTAAGGGGCGCGGGCAGCCCTAGGGCCGTGCCGAGCCGGGCCAGGGCGGGCTGAAGCCCCGGCGCTGCCCCCGCCTCCTCCCCCCCGTGGGCGCTGTCCAGTCAGGCAGCTCGCGGAGTGTCGTCCCGGTCCGCTCTGCCCGGGGGTGAGGGGGAGCTGGGGCCGCCTCCCGCCTCGCGGCGCCTCGGGGACACCTGCTTCGGGCCCGGGCGGCGGCGGGGACTGGTCCCGAGGGAGGGCTGCGGCTCCGGGGGCCGCGTGGCGGGGGGCAACGCTGGACGGGCCGAGGCACTGCCCGCCGCGGAGGAGCGCGCTGCTCCCCGGTGCGCCCCGCCGGTGCGGTCCGGCCCGGCGGTGGTGACGGGAGCGCCCGAGTCCAGCCTTGGCTGGAAGTTGGAGAGCGTCACCGTGTCCCCATTACGAGGGAGCGGGGCTCGTTGCTCTGCTCTTCTCCTCCCGAAGGGTCTGTCTGAAGTGAGACTCTGCGTTACGTGTCCCGGGTTTAGGGTTCGTTCCTTAGGGAAGCGCGATTTCTGCTGCCTCCTCGGGCGCAGCTGCTGCGGGCTTCGGGAGTACCGCTGCTTGAACCAAACCAACTCGGGATCCGGGGATTACTCCCGCTGACTAGGGGTTTGCTTCACGGGCTGCCGTTACTTGATTCTCTCTCCCAATCAACAAATGGTAAGAGCAGATGAACCCTAAAATTAAGATCTGGTTTTGCATTTGCAGTTGTTTCTTTCCAGACGATACAAAACACATCTTTTCCCCAAATGATGATATTTTTTTCCAAACTTTTTTTTCCCAAACTATACTATTTTACCACATTTTTTCAGCTGTTCTGTAAAGCTTTGTGTGCATTTGGACTGTCAGCCACTTAATGGGCAAACATTTTATGTAGCTGATCTCTTGTAATACTGAATCATGGACCACCCAGTAGTGTTATAAAGATGTCATTGATGAAATCTGGCTTCCAGAACTAGGGCTTCATGCCACTCTGTTGATTAATGAGAATATGGTTGTATACATGCAAGTGAAAATGTCTTCACTGACCACAGCAAACCAAGAAGTGGTTTCCACATCTGTGGAACTGTTGCTCTTCAGACTTTCCACAAAGTTCTGTCTGGTGCCAAACAATAAAGTAGCTTAAAATGTCAAGTTTTAAAGAAATGCTTTGCCTGCAAAATAGCAAGTACACTGCAAGTCCAGTAGTGAGAACAGATATTGAAACAGAAGGAAATGTGATACAGGTAATTGTGAAGACAAAGTTTGTGGCAGGAAAAGCTTTTATGATGGAAGTTGAGAACAGAAAGTTTATTAAGGATTCAAGAAAAGGGTTGTTAGCTGAAGATGTATTTAATCTTTTTATTAAGTTGGCAGGCTCTTCAAAGATGAGATTTTATTTTATCATATTGGTGTGTTCCACTACCTTGAGAAAAAGAGCTCTGGTCAGCGTCTCCAGGGGATGATATAGTACATGTAACTGGGCATGCCCCTGTTGCCCAAATAAAAGTCAGAGATGACTTTTCAGTGAACAAGCCTTGGCTTGTGATTATACTAGGTGACGAAACTAAGAGTATTCTGGCTCTCATAGAAAACTAATGAAAGTGATGCTAAACCAGTGCCGTATGCATGCTTCTGGCTGGTTCTGCTTTGTATGTAAAGCCATATGACACTCATTCCAGTAAAGCAGAGAGTATAAATGTACTTCTAACCCCAAACCTCCAGTAAAGATAAATAATTTCAGAAGCTCAATTAGGGCATCCTCTCGACCTTTCACTGTGTTTCATTCTGGTTTAGAGCTCGTGGGGTACGTAAGTATGGCACTGCATGCCTCACCATGCTGTTCATCCAGTTGAACACGTGGCTCATGACACTGCTTCTCCGTAATCCAGTTGCACGAGTAATGCAATGAAGCAAGCCTTTGTGTTTGTTCTTTTTTTGGAAATGAAGTTCATGTCAGGAAGTTGGTTTCATTTCCCATCCAAAGGTACTACTGCACCGTACAAAATTATTTAAGCTGAATTCTACAGAGTTCAGCTGTAGTTCATTAACACAGTTTTAAAGCGCTTGTGAAATGTGTTGTAGCTGCTTTCTCTATTATTAATTTAAAAGTCGAACTGTAGAAAAGCTTGAACATGTGCTTCACTTTGCAGTTTCTATTATGAAATACAATGAAACAAACACCCTGAATTATTATTTGGCCAATGCTGTTCAATGTATGAGCCTTGCTCAAATTTACCCAAATGCTAGCAATCCATAGTTAATTTAAAAAATGTTTGCCTGTCATTTCATATTCATGTTCCCTAGGAGCAAAAGACCTTAAAAAAGGAGGGAGGGGATTATTCTTAGTTTGGCAGGAATACCACATGTACTTATGGTTCATCAGTTCTAATTCAAATTGGACGAAAATTTGTATTTTTTTTCACATTAGATCCTGTCTAGATGATAAAATAGACAGCATCTTCAATATTTGCTTTGCAACCACAGAGGATTACATTGTATATTTTTCAGTGATAAATGAGGAATCGTTCAAGTACTGTGAGCTGTGTAGAGTAAGCTGGTCTTTAAATATTAAAAGACTAAATAATAGCAGCTTCACTGTATGCGGTGCCTCTAATGAACCTTAAACTATTCTGTATTGCTGTGGGTTTTCTTTCTCTTTTGATGCCATCTCCTTCCCCCCCACCCAACTTTTTTTCAACTTAAAAAGATAAGTAGGAATTTGAGCACATTTTAAGTAGAATCAGGCCTCCCCAGCTGCAGCCAAGCAAGCTCAATGAGTTGAAAGTCCCATGAAAAGGCTGCTATTAAAGGTCTGTGCTCTACAGAAAGCAGTTCTGGCTCAGCCTGGTGAGGAGGACAACCAGTCAGTCATCAGCTCCTGCGGTTGGTGGGTCATTTGTGTGGACCATTGACCTCAGTGTAGAGATGATGTTGGGGTGTCTCCAGGGTTAGGCAGTAGCTGGCTGGAGGGGGTTCTTGGTTGAATAACCTTGAGTGTGGGAGCCTAAATTTTGCCTGGCCAGAGCAGAGTTTTGTCCCTGAAAAGTCCTGCTTGGCTGGTGGTTGTTTCTCAGAGATGCCCTGAAGGCGGTGAAGCACCTCTGGTGGTTGAATGTGTTCTGGGCTGCTTTATTTATAGCTCTGAGCATTCCCAGAGGATTGCTTTCTGAGAAGGCATCCATTCACATGGATGCTCCGGGGATAGGGGATCCGATTTGGCAGTTGCAGCCTGTGCAGCCCAGGGGGTATTGGAAGAACTGGGAAGGCTGCAGTTTGACTGCTTTTTGTAAGGCTTTAGATGCTTTACCTTCCAACTGACAGCCTGTACTCAGAGTAGTGATCCAGGGGCTGAGACGTAGCAATGAGACACCAGTGAGACACAGGATGCCTTCCTCTGCCCAAGGGAGTGCAAATCCATCTTCCCTCCTTCCTTGAGGGTGTCCAGAGTGACTCATTTTGACTCCCGTGGGTGGGTCAGTTGTTGCCCTTTTTGTTGAAGCTGTGATGTTGTGCAGAAAGGAGACTGAGAGAGGGAGACTGAGAGAGGGAGAACTGTGCCGCAGATGCTCTGCGTTCTGTGATGGGGACACTCGCCTGGGGAGCGGGATCTTGAGGCTTGGCTGCTGGGATCGCATACATGTTTCATGTTAAAGCATTCATTGATGAAACATCCCTTTCTTTGAAAAGCATTGGCAGAAAGGGATGCTGGCTCCGCATAGATGAAGGTTCCTTCTCGAAGGGCTATATGAGGAAAAATTCCAAAGAGATACCAGTCTTCAGTGTTTTCTGTTGTCTAAAGTAGCTGATTAGTTGGTATCTGAGGTAGGCTTCTAGATTGGGAAGACCAACTGTGTAACTTTCTAGGTATATACACACTTTTCAGATTAAGCAACTTAAGACGAAAGTCCAGAAGACATCATTGTGATCATCTAATCTGCCTTCCTGTAGAATAAAAAATAGAATTGTAGTAAATAAATTAATTTTTTAATAGTAGCATACCTAGATTTGGTTTAAGTACCAGACTTCCTTAATTCCCAGCAAAGGGGATCTTTAAAGCCATCCCATTAATTAATTACCTTTGCTATATATGTTCGTGTGTCTTTATAATCTAAATAGATCTAGTTTTATAGTGACTGATTATCTTGATACCTTTGTCTTTTGGATTGGATAGTCCTCTTCCTCATCCTTCTGAAGTCTTTTTTAATAGATGTTATGGACCGTGATGAAGCTACTGTAGCCTTCTCTATGTTGCACAGGCTGCATTTTCTCAGGAAAACAGTGTATTTTCCGATATTATAATTACTGCTTTCTCTAGGATGTAGTCTCAAGAAGTTTAAGGTAAGATAGCTTGTGTTGTCAGTTACTGTCACAGGCATGTCCAAGGACAGTTCATCACTGAAAATAGATTGTTTATCTGCCCATACTTGCCTATAGGCACATAGCCATACCTCTCTGTAGGCGCATAGCTCTTCTGTGCATTGAGTTAGACACTGCATTGCAATTAAGAGTTTGGTCATCTCTGTCCCTCTGTGTATCTGGCCCCAGGTGAACAACTGCAGAAGGAAAGTAGCTTCAGGAAAGTGAGCTACATAAACAGTCACTGAGAGCAATAGTTGTCAGCAGGGGGCCAGAGAGAGGGTTTCGGAGAGGCAGGTAGGGTGTTCAGAGCTTGTCCCTCTGGAAGCAGGGAGTGTTGATGCTGGGAGGGCCCACCTTGGCTGCAGGGACCAGTTGGTTCCAAGCAGAGTTGCTGAAGCAACTTTACTGACTGCTGAGCCAGGCTGTGGCCACAAGCTCATGTATAAACATCTATGCATCTACAGTGGCTAAAAACAGTGAGACAAATCCTGCTAAATCCAGCATAATCTCCTTTTGTATATGAAATGTACACATATGCTGTAAAGGAAAATCCTTTTTGCTTCCAAACCTGTAGCAAAAAATTCATTTGGGCTGGTTACAGGATCAGCATCTACAGCTCTATGGCCTCTTAATATGTACAGTGTGAAGGTGCTGAGGGCTTTCGTCTGAATGCTTGGGATAAGACTAAAGAACAGAGTATTCAAACTCTGAATAGCTTTACTTTTGACTTAATTAAACATACCAAAGAGAGAACTGCTATGTGCCTATAGGCAAGTATGGGCAGATAGTCTATTTTCAGGGCTTTTAGGGTTTATTTTTTGCAGAAATTTATTGTGATCCAGACACAGTAACTAACACTCAAAGCTTCTCAGAGTTGAATTTGAGTAATCAGTGACAAAATTAGGCTATAGTACCCAGTTCTCAAGCAAATTAAAAAGGTACGTAAGTGGTAATTATTTGTGGGAATACTACAGTGTATGGGGAAAATGCCCATTTGGGAGCAGGAGGTTGTACTATGCAATTAAATTACAATGTAAATTCATTGTTTTGACTGTTTTAATATACTCCTTATATGAAGTTTTAAGTTGCTGGCAGGTATTTATTTTGGAAAGTATAAGTTAAATAATCCATTTACTGCTTTGAAGCTCCAGGTTGCCTTAAAGAAATCCATTTCTTTAAAACAAAAACGACAACATTGCTGAAAGGACCAAGCTGTCATCATAAAGTGTTAAAATCAACAAGTTGCTAGAGCTTCAAAGCAGTAAATGGAGTAATATTGCTCACATCTCTTGTCTGGGGTGACTTTTTCCAGCACTTGATCTGCTTCTGCTGGAGAGGGTGGGGTGTGTGGTGGGCAAAACACTCAGAAGCATCTCAGTAATTCAGCCTGTGTTGGCAGGGCATGTCTCCTTCCTGAGCTGGGAGATCTCTCTGGTAGCCTACAAATGTCAATGTGTTATTCTTAATACGTCACATAGCAGAGACTGTGCTCCTGCATGGTGCACCTCCTTCTCCATAGGCAGGGAGCAGAATAAAACATACTCAACATTTACTTGGGGAAGATACAGTTTTTCAGGCTTATAATCCAAGATACCTGCTTTAAATCCAGTTTCCAGCTTAAGCTTGCCTGATCACCACCATCAAATGAACCTGTAGCAGCAACTGTTCACCACAGCCAGGACAACTGAAGCAGGACATCAAACAAGGCCACATCAGTTGGCACGTTCCCTGTCCTGGTAGCTAAGGACACTGAAGCATCTCAGTGAAAGGATGGTGTCCTTTTCGGGGGCTTACAAACTTGGTAATGCGATGCTACTGTGGGCACTTTGTAGACTGGTCCTCAGTGGAGAACTCATAGTTGGTACCACACCTATTTGGTTTTTTGGTTTGGGGATTCTTCTCCCTTTACCCCTGCTTCCAGTAGATGAATGGTTTAGTTAGCATTGGGTTAGACTGTTCTGAAGCCCTTAAGAGTTTAAATTTTGGACTTGTAGAAACTGTAAAGAAAAATGTGAAAGGCCTTATCTAGCACTAAATACCAACAAAATTAGAAATGTTATTATACTTAGGCCTATACATACTGTGGTCTTTGCTCTAATTCTTCATCAAAAAAAAAAACCTACTAACTGTTTTTAGCTCCCAAATCTTAGAATAATGTATTGATTAAAAAGAGGTGAATCCTCTCTTTCTGCCTGTGTTTCACTGGCAGCAAATGTGCCTGCTCTTCACTGTAGCCCTGAGAAACCAGCTCCATTTAGAAATAGACTTCATCAGTATTTCCAGAGGGTTTTTTTCTGCCTGCATACCTTATGTAGCTCAGGAGAGTGTCTTGTTGGTGACGCTGTATTCTGTGCTAGCGCTGGCCTCCCTCCTTTGCCCTTCCTTCTGCTCAGATGGAGGGAGGCCATCTCCAGCCTGGGTGATGCTGCAGCACAAGTAGAAGTTCTCAATGTGCAGAAATAAGTAGGATTTTTGCATACAATGGCTTTGAAAGGCAGGTTCCGTTCCAAAATAAACAGTTACAAATACAGGACAGTTTTTCGAAGCCTTTGGTTTTATGTACTACGGCTCTCTATTTGTGTCCTAGTCATATGCTGTTCTTTTCAAATTATTTTGACCCATTTTGTCATGAATAGATGTTTTACTGCAATGCTGTGAGCTGTAGTGTGGGCAGACTGTGAATGCTATAAGTGAATTGGAAATCGAACATATATTCTGTGAAATTATTGCAACGTCATGTCACGTTATTGCAATGTGTGACTTTACATGACAAAAAGACATTGGTAATGGAAAGTAGATTACAGTACAGAGTAACAGTGGTTTTGTTTGTGGCGTGCATACAGCTTCCCATGTAACTTCTCAGTTGTGTTTCCATTCAAAACACTGCATTTTTTGTAGAAATTAGTGTCTTCATGAGAACTGCTCAGAGAAAAACCTTGGCAATAGAGTAGAAGTGCTAACAATAATTCAAAATCACTCTTATCAATGATTCTATTTAAAATAACAAACAATCCAACAAAAGACCTATGCCACTGATTTTTGACCATGCAGTGGAAATGCTGACTGGATTCAGAACACAAAGTCTGGGGACTGCATGTTTGTTTTATTGTTTTCTAGTTCAGAAATCTTAGCCCTTGATCACCAAAGTGCCACCTAAAATTCCTCATGCTTTTACCATTCCAAGGTAACAACTTTGTAGCTGGTGCAGTTCTTGTCTCCCATTCTCCAAGGGCTAAATCCTGCATCTGGGGAGAATCCTGTACCAGAGAGGAGTGTTTGGGTAAAGAGACAAACAAAAAAGCTTATAATTACAAAATATTTCATTCTTGTAATGCCCGCTCTTCTGCTGCAGTAGGATGTCAAGCCTCTTAATTTGGAGAGGTTCCATGCTCTTTAGATGTAATGTTTTTGCGGGTCAGTGATTTCCTTATCCCCATTCCCAGAGAGGGAGAAGTCTCTTCCTAACTTCTTCTGAACTCTGCTGTTCATTTGTTTAGGATTTTATGTCTCTATTTAGCATTAGTGGGTTTGAATCGTAGAGTTAATGTTGGGGCTCGAGTAAACTTAAAAGAAGTAAAGCTGTAGCATCTAGGAAATGTGATATGACTTTGCATTATTAATTTCTTAGACCTGTCACTGTAAAAAAAATCACCACCGAAAGCCTTGCTGAATGATGTTGGATGCTTCACTGCACCAGCATTTTAAAGTATTGACAACTGTGGCTTTTGTTTTTTTAAAAAAAAAAAAAAAAGAAAAAAAAGAAAAAGCTCTTTGACATTCTAGACAATGTAATAATTTAGATAGCAAGATATTTCTTAGCTTCCCTGCTGTTTTACCAGGAAAAGGATCACACAGTTGAAGACTTTGATGGGTTTCAATGATGGCTACGCTACTGGCAGATTCTGGCTTTGCAATTTCTACCATGTCTAATCTCACACTGAAGCATGTATTTTTACTTTAAAAGACAGACATAGAAAGCTGGTTTTGATTTTTTTTTTAATTGATTTTTTTGGGGGGGGTTTCATGCTTTTTTGTTGTGAATTTTACTTTTTATTTAACTCTTAGAAATATCTTATATGGAAACAAATAGCATGTTTAACTTTTACAGTGTTGAACAATAAAACTATGTGGTCCATGGCATGAAATTATACGAGGTAGAATATTATAAAATTGCTTTGTGAATGTCCCTCGAGTAGTATTTTGAAGGACTACTTACTTCATGTTCTCATAACATAGACATGTATGACATCTTTTTGCCTGTCATCCTTGGAATAGAAAAGACCATCCTCAGTGATACTTGGGTTTCCCTTATTGTGGTGTTTGGCGATGCAGTTTGCTGTCTCCAGGGACAGAAAGCAGCCTTACTCAACTCATTAATGAGAGTGGTTTGACTGAAATCCAGAGTGAGATGGAGGAGGTGAACAAGGAACAGGAGTTCACTGTCACTTCTTGTCCAAGAGCTTAAATGAGACTTGCAGGCAGCAGGTTCAGGACCAACAAATGCAACTACCTTTTCAGCAGTTAGGCTGTGGGGAGGTTTGTCACAGGATGTTGTGGATATGATGTACAGCTTTTCAGTGGTGGTTCTACTGTTGCTACAGGGTTCATAGATACAGAAACATGATCTGCAACTGAAGGAACATTAGTTTGATCCTGGAATCACAGGGCTACAAAGGGGAATTGGAAGATTGTAACGCAGTCTGTGGTTTTAGACAATAAAAGGTTTGATAGAGTTTAATTGATGAAAGTCATTTTATAAGTAATTCCTTTTTTGTTCACTTGTCCAGATCAGATGAAGCTACAGATGACATGGCCAAAGTCAAAACAATACATGAACTGATGAGAAACAGCATTGCCTTCTGAGAACATTAGCTTCCTGGTTGCTGGAAATCCTAAGTGTGACTTTAGTACCAAAAGAAACCCTGATGTTACGTGATCATTGAGCAGAGTTTACAAGAATGGAAAAGCAAAGGACCCCGCTAGCTGCATCTCATAAATAAGAATTTCCAAGATTCAGCTGAATCGAAAAATTATTCCAGCCATGGGAGAAAATGCAAGTTTTTGGGAAAGTTTGATATATGCACATCCTACATGTACCACCTGGAAGCGAGAGGCAGAGGGATCTATCTACCACCTAGCCAGTATTCTCTTTGTTGTGGGCTTCATGGGTGGAAGTGGATTCTTTGGGCTTCTCTATGTCTTCAGCTTACTTGGATTAGGCTTTCTCTGCTCTTCTGTTTGGGCTTGGCTGGATGTCTGTGCTGCTGATATATTCTCCTGGAATTTTATACTGTTTGCTATATGCTTCGTCCAGTTCATTTATGTTACCTACCAAGTTCGGAGTGTTTCCTTTGACAGAGAATTCCAGGAACTCTATAGCTCTCTCTTCCAGCCTCTGGGAATTTCCTTGACTGTCTACAGGAAGATCGTCTTGTGCTGTGATGCAGAAGTGGTTACCTTGGAGAAGGAACACTGTTACGCCATGCAGGGCAAAACACCTATTGACAAACTGTCCTTGCTTGTGTCAGGCAGGTTTGTATCAGTTTATTCAGACTTATTGCAGACATCTTTATTTTTCCCTCCTTCTTAAAAATGAAATTAAAAAAAAGAGCCTGGTTTGTGTATTGTTTGTTCATTTTCCAGTACAATAGATTAAATATTAATGTAAGTCATATAAATATTAATATGCTAAATACACTCATCTATTACAGCTCTAGAGTAAAACCACTAAGCACAAAATCTGTAATAGCATAAAGGAAAGGATTTAAAGTATTTTTTTTTCCAGACCACTGTATCATAGTACTTAACAGGTTAGGCAGATAAAGGGAACAGATGTGTGCTTCAGTCTCTGGGCTATGGTTTGCTATCTATCTATTGCCTAGCTAATGAACACAGCATCTTTCTGAAACAGGAGTAAAAGGTAGTTATGAAACCAAATACACTGAGGTAAACTCTATTTGATAGAGATCTTGACTTCAATACAGATTGTATTTGGTTGCTTTATGGGGATGGGAGAAGAGAAGGAGTAAGGGAGAGCAGGAAGTCTAAAAGCACCTTTCCATTACAAGGGGATGTAGTCTAACCCTATCAAGATTTGCTGAACTGAGTCTACAGTTACTGTATACTGTGGCCCTTAGTTAGACTTTGAGGCAATAAATACACCTGCTTTTGCTCCCTAGTTACTGGAGACCTTTCTGGCAACCTTGCTGATGCTTTCCTGAAGGGCAGTGCTAGCTTTCATACTGTATACAAAGTAGTATACCAAGTGTATACAGTACTGGACCACCACAAGAGCAGGAGGGATATCCAGAGATGATGGCCATGGTCTGTCTTTGATGGGACACTTTGTGGGTGCATTTTGACAGCCTGCTGCATGGACAGATGGATTTTGTAGACAGATTGAAACTCCTCTGATTTAGGACTACATGCAATGAACAATATGGATTTTAGGTAGTTGTCCTTGGTGACACCCTGGTTCAGAGCATTCTTGGGAGCTCGCTAGAAAGTACCACGTGGAGGTTGCTTTTGGTCATAGTCATACTGAAGGAGAGGTGTCCATCCTTCTGCAAGCCCAGCCAGTTAATAATCGTGCAGGGAGTTTCTGCTGCCCTCCTTCATGCAGTATAGGGCTGCTGCCTCTGATTTTGTAAAAAGCATTAATTTCTGTGAAGAACAGATATAAAACCAGGATTCCTACAGTTTGCTTTTTTACTTTTAGCTCATGAAGTTTAAGCATATCTTTCCTGCTTGTGTGCCTTCAAACTTAGATATTATTTTAAAAGTAGAAAGAAAATTTTGCTTTGGCATCTGCAGAAGGCCACAGCATTCACACAGAGATCCTGTACATCCATGCTGTTCTCCTGACTCCAGAGGCAGTTCTGTGGTCATGTAATTCCTGTTAAACATTGAGAGCGCCATACCTAACACTGCAGGGAACTCCTGCTTCCCACTCCCTGCTTTTGCCACTTTGTTCCCTCTAAAACACATATTTGCCAAACCTAGAAGTATATCCCGTGGCTTTCACGTAAAGGAGGCAAATGGTGTTACGGACATTGGTCTTTCACCTCTCCAATGCACTCTGGCCTTTTCCTGACAAAGCTTGCACATCACTGCACAGACCTGCCCTAGAGAGAATAATATGACTTGAATAAGGCCTGGAAAGATTTCCATCTCAGTTGCACGATTGTCTTATATTCTCTTTCAGCTGGCCTGATCAAGTTGGATTCAAAAATATAATTAGGATGCTGATGTCCAGTGATTGCTTTTTTTGTACTCTGAAAGCTATATTTAAACTCCTCGCATCGTAGAAATAACACACTCTTGTTGCAGTCATTGCTGCTGTACAGGTAGTACTAACAAATTAACACATCTTATCTTGGTAGGATCAGAGTGACAGTTGATGGGGAGTTTCTGCATTATATTTTTCCTCTTCAATTTCTGGATTCTCCTGAATGGGATTCACTGAGGCCCACAGAAGAGGGAATTTTCCAGGTAAAAGTGGATGGTTTGTTGGCTTTCTTAAGACTACAGAAAACTGTTCAAGTACTAATTGGTTTAGAAATAAGTTCATTTAGCTGGGGGTTTCATTTGTGAAATTATACAAACAAGTGGCATTACATTAATTTGGGGAGGGAAGTCCTTGCCTTACCTGCTGGACTGGTTATGCTGTTTGCATCTTCTTTTTGTTTGTGTCTTTTGTTACAAAAAATGGGCTTTTCCTTAAAGCTAGTCTGGGAGGTAGGAAGTAGACACTGTTTGCATTCTTTGGCTGTGCTAAAATCCACCTCTGGGAAATCAGCTTTGCAGGAGGTGGGTAGATGTTGGTGCTGAAAAGGCTTCCCTACAGGAGGTGAACCCAAGAGTGCGGACTGGGAGAGACGTGCGTGTGACACAGTTTGGCATGAGGGTATATCCTGGGTCTCAGTGTCCATCCAGGCTGCCTCTCTGATCCATGAGCCATCCCAGTGCTGCCACTTGACTGACACATGAGCTTCTGCCTGTGTGGGATCTGATGTCTCGTGTCATGAGGGCAAATGGCATTTATTAAGAGCTTTCTTTAGATCTGCCTTTGCTGCTGGGGCTGTCAAGAATGAAGGAGGGAGTGCAGGGCCAAGGCTGGGGAATCCTGGCTGCGGCTGCCATTCAGCGTGGGCATAGGCATACTGTCACTGAGACCGACAAGGCGCAATCATTTGGTCCATTCCCAGTGACCCTTCTCACTTGTCCTTTGCATACAGTAGACCTTGCAGAGCTCCCTGGCTGGATTAAATGGCTTTAATTACAGTAGGCGCAAATACACGAAATGTATGCAATGTACAGGACACAGCATGCTGAGAGAGGGGTGCTGTCTGAGCAGGGGCAGCAGTGGCAATATCACTGCCTTCCCTCTTCGCTAATTTTAATTTCCTTTCCTATAGGTAACTCTTACAGCAGAGACAGATTGTCGGTACGTGGCCTGGAGGAGAAAGAAGCTGTATCTGCTGTTTGCTAAACACCGTTTCATCTCCCGCCTGTTCTCAATTTTAATTGGGAGAGACATTGCTGAAAAACTCTATGCCTTGAATGACAGAGTGCACATGGGGAAAGGCTTTAGGTACGACATTAGGTTACCGAACTTCTACCATGTTGCGCTGCCAGAGACTCCTCCGGTGCAGCCCTCCCACCACCTACAGAGAAGGTCCCCCCGGCGCAAGCCCGTGGGGGTTACAAACTGCAGCTCCCTCAGCCCACGGTCCTAGGAAGGAAAACTCTGCGGCAGCCGTTCCCCAAAGCAATGAAGGGAAATGTGAAGTGTGAAGCGGAAGAGCAGAAAGACGAAGCAGAATGAGACCCAGTCAAGCCAAATTTGGCTGACAAGTGCCATTTACTTTCATTGGAGTAGCCTGAATTCTTCCTCTCTCTAGAGCCAGCGGGTTGGCTTCTGTGTTTTGACTGTTTGCGCAATATGTTTAGTTTCTGTTGATTCTTTTGTTGATGTTCATCCCCTTACTTTTGGAGGAAAACAAACTATAACAGGCTGAAGTTTTACTGTAACTGTGGTGGCCTCTGTGTTGTGGTTTTTTTTAAGAAAACCAAACCCATGGTATTTGTTATTATACTTTCTCAAAATCATTTGCCATAATGAAGTATAGTCAGTATAGTCAATGAAAACAAATAAGTTGTCTTCAAACTGTAGCAACTTGCTTGTAACATTTATATATATGCCATGTGAACATTGTCTGAATTAACATTAAGAATATTGCAGGAAAAGATTAAGAGACCAATTGTATTGGTTTCCTTTCTTTAAAGAAAGAAAAGATTTTGAAATGCACAGTGAGATTCTTAAAACAACAAACAAACAAAACAAAAAAAAAACCCAACAAATTCTGCCCCATGAGCAATTGGTTTCTCCCTGGCTGTCCTAAAGAGGTAATATGTGAAAACAAAGATAAATGTAATTGCTGGCATTACAAAAGCAAAGCAGTTGTATCTGCTGCAAATATAGTTTAGGGAAATGATTGTGTAGTGTTTCTGGTGATAGAATGTGATGCTATAGGACCTAGGCTTCCACAGTGTCAGTGCCATTCGTGACATGTACAATAAATACTGCTAATCAATCAACTGCCAAACCATTGGAGTTTGTTTTACAATATTCTTTTTAGCTGGGTTTGTCAGAAACAGCCACAGCAATAAATACAATTTTTAACCAAAACATTCTTGTTCAGCTTCCAGAGTCACTTTTCTGTGCCTATGAAATTCCTGATTTAAAAGGTATTTATTCTCTCCCTGATTCTGTTGTGGTTAAATGGCATAAGTGAGCACCAGCTCATGCTTTAGTAGGAGGGTGTTGCTTTTGACCCTTGAGGTCACTGTGCCTTTGGGGAGAAGTGTCTGAATGTCTTTGCTAACTCACCTTCCTCCTGCTACGCCTGGTGCCTGCTAGTAATCAAAAAATAAGAAGCATTACTATTTTATGAGACTGTATGGCTGCTTGACACATCTGGAGGCAGATGACATTTTTAATATTTTAAAACTGCTGGACTGTTTGGTAGGGCAACCATTGCGTGTGTATGTGTGGGTATACATATGAGTTTAGATCAAGGGGATTGTTGCTGGAGGACTTAAAATAATGATGCACCCTCATGCTTGAAAGATACTCATGCAGTATATATAAGAAAGCTATTAGAAGTGATATGAAACACCACCTGTTTGAAGAGTCTTCAGTGTAGAGCAGATAACACTGTATGAGTTTTGCTTTTAGATTTATGCCCCTTTCTCAGAGTGGAAAATCTGCCAAGCATAAATACCATAGCATGCAATGTGATAATCCCCAAATCCTTCTAACAGCCCTTCAACACGACGTTTTCTGTATGTATTACTTAATGTGTGAAGTCCCTCACTCACGAAGTTACTTGGTCTTGGTCAAAAAAGAATTGACAAACTGCGAACAGAGAGTTCATTGACGGCTATTAAAGGCTGGCCCAGACAATACTAAGGTATAAAGTGCCAGAGGCTGGCAGTGTGCAGTAAGGATGTGCCTTCTTCGTACACTTTTGACAGTCAAGGGCCAGGATAGCAGGCTACCTGACCCCTTGGTATGGCTCAGACAGGTATTCTCATGTAACTTCAGTGCTGTGATTAGTATCATGTCTTATTTGTCAGCAGTGCCTGGTGCTGATGTGGGTAAGTACGTCATCTCTTGTGAATGCTGTCCCTTAGGCTGCACCTTGGATCCCCTGTCTGCTTCACCCTGCCAAGCTGCTCTGAAAACCTTATGCCTGTTTTTAATAGGTGATTTAAAAATAGTCTCCATCTCTCATTCTGATAAAATAACAAGAATTTAAAAAATTCTCGTGCTATAACGTGTTGGACCTATATGAAGTGTATACTTAATGTTTTATGTGTTAGCAATCTCCAAACATAAGAAGATTATAGTCTAAAAACTTAAAAGAGATGTTACTCTAGACTTAGGTGAAATATAAATCATTGATTAATGTTCTCCTTGGTTTTCTTGAATGTATGGGCTTGACCGTATATTCAAGAAAATTTGCCTAACTTAAATAGGGTCAACATTTAATACACTAGTATGATCATCTTCACCTTCAAAATAAGAGCAAGGTGTCTTGCCCACCCATGTTCTGTATCAAGCTTATATACTCTATTTCAACTATAGCATACTGCTTAGAAAGAAACTTGCTCTGGAGCGATGGGTGCTTCATTACATACTTTGGTAATCTTTTTCTTCTTTGTCACTGGTGTGTGGCTTGGTTTCAGCCTGGTTTCCAAGCACAGTTCCCTGTGAGGCTTTTCTCTGATGAAATCAGTTACCATCAGCAATCTCTACTAGGACATGTCTAAGTCAGTATCTGAACATACTCGTTTAGCATTTGCTACTGTGCTTTTTGGGCTTTGAGACACTTCTTTTAAAAAATTATTTCCAGTTTTCCAGCATCTGTTTGAGTCATGACTGGCAGAACGTTTCAGCTGTAGAATTCAGGGCATAGATATCTACAATAATATAAGTACATACAATAGAACTGGAAGCAAGACAGCAAGCCCTTTCCACCTTTGCTTTTTCTAATCTTCACAGCACTTCTAAAACGTAATGTAAAATGCGCTCTGGTATGTGACTCATAAACCAATGTTTTGGGAGAGCTCTATAATATGCCTAAGTAAAGACATAGTCAGACTGATGTCAGTGAAATAATACAAGCTTTTGTGATATCATATACACCCAGTCATTAGAGTGTTGGGATTGTTCAGTCTGGAGAGGAGAAGGCTGTAGGAAGACCTTATTGTGGCCTTTCAGTACTTAAAGGGGGCTTATAAGAAAGATGGGGACAAACTTTTTAGCAGGGCCTGTTGTGATAGGATGAGGAGAAATGGTTTTAAAATAAAAGAGGGGAGATTCAGGCTAGATATAAGGAAGAAATTTTTTACTATGAGGGTGGTGGAACACTGGAACAGGTTACCCAGGGAGGTGGTAGATGCCCCATCCCTGGAGACATTCAAAGTTGGGTTGGGCTCTGAGCAACCTGATCTAGTTGAAGATATTCCTGCTTATTGCAGGGGGGTGGGACTAGATGACCTTTAAAGGTCCCTTCCAACCCAAACCATTTTATGACTCTATGATTATTTATAGATTAATAAACATTTGGAGTTAGACAAAACTCTGATTTGAGCATCATCCAATTTATGGCTATGTTATTACTTAGGAATGACTATCAGCGAGATGGTCAGGCTCCTTCATAATCAGTTGAAGTGAATGGATACTTGAGTCCATGCTGCTTTGTGAAATGAGAATGCTATCAATAAATCCTTCTCTTGATCTGCAGTAATTCCCCTTTAGTCACATGTTACATTTTTAAAAGTTCCATAATCTCCTATGAGGTTATGTCTACTTTTGCATACTGTTATAAGGTAATAGTGGCGGAATCTGGTTCACGTGATGATTTGCTCATTCATCAGCATCAATCAATCTTCCAGAGTTTTTGTAATTGTGAGCATTGTGCTGGAATTGCCCTTACAGCCTGCAAAAGGGTTCAAATTTACTGCACAAGCTAAAAAAATTCACGGCCTAGGACAGTCCAAAGAGAAAAAAGAAACGGGAAAAGAAAAAGAACACTCAACTTCTTACAGGTTTTATCAAGGAGAGGTTTATTTTAGTTTTTAGGTAGTATTTTCTTAACTAGTAGTAGTGTAAGTACAGGTAACATATTCTAAGCGATGTTTTTAATGTCATGCAACTCCACTCAAAACTACGGAATAACCAGGGAGAATGTATCCCAATGTACTGTTGTATCCCACGGTACTGTTACAATTAATAATGCTATGCAAGGCAAATTTTAAGTGCTTAATGAAAAACATTACTTCATTCAGTTGCCTATAACAACAGAGGCTGGATTTGGTGATTTTCCCATCCTTGTCCTAAATTTTCAAGAAACCAGCAAATGTGACAGTGATCAAAGGAAACTCAGTAGTGGAAAGAATGATGGCAAACTATACATATAGATATATGACCTCTACTAGGATAAAGCTGAGAAAGATGAATACATGCTTGGGTGAAATTGTGTAGTTTTGCCACACCACAACAAAGGCATATGCTTGCAGTAATTAAATAATATGTTGATGCTACATTTCCAGAAAAAAAGGTGCTCTATAGTTTTCAATTATTATAAATGATAAATATAAGACATATCTGGGCTCCATGTACGTGAAAAATTAAAATACAATATTGTACTGCTCTTATAAACAGGTCTTGCATAGCATGTGTTAAAAATAAAAACAAATCCGTAGCTATTCAGCTAGAAGAAAACTACTTTAATAGAAAAGGGGAAAAAACCTGCTGAATTCAGACATTAACAGATTAAGTATTTTTCTTTCTATTACTGTAACAATTGAATGCATATTCTTCTGGCCCAAAGTGTTACTGTGTAACAGATATTTTTTATGGTACAAAAAAATAAATACCTTATTAAGCTGATTTGTTAATCCCTCTTGAAAATACTTACTTTGATTACATTAATAAGCATAAAAATGTAGTAAGTTCAGGACTCCCAACGGAAAGCACACTTTTTTTTCTGTTTCTCTAATCTGTGTAAATTTTCATTTCTTTTAGGTTTTTGTGTCCCTTCAGCTTCTGCTTGCTCTAATTCTACTTCTGTGTAAGTCAAAAGAGTTAATTCAACTTACCATGTAAATCAAGCCACCTCATCCTGATGAATCAAACCATGTAGGTGGAGCTTCATCAGTAGGAGTGTGTAGGAGAAAGGCAGCACGTCATCTTAAAGCCCCAGGATTTGGGGTTGCATCTCAAGACACGGCTGGCAAAGCCCTTCTTAGAGGGTAGCTAAGCAGGTGGTTCTGCCAGCGGAGGGTTTGGACCCAAATAATCACTCTGCAAGCAAAAAATGTTGTTAAACATTGTCATGGACCAGGAAAAAGATGGGACATTTCCAAAAGCCTGTGGGAGCAGGAGAATTTTATAGCAGTTATTCTTCTTCTGTGGATTCCCAGGCAATTTTATTCAGTTGTCAATTCCACCACAGCTTCTGGTTTAAGGGATGCGTGGTGTGTTGTGTGGACAGGACTGTTTCCCTACCCCAGTGAGGCTTTGAAGATGAACGATAGCAAATGATTAAGGACTCAGATACTAAAATCATATAAATAAACAACTGCAATAAAATAATGGTGGTAAATAACTATTCTAGCAGTGAATCCTGGACTTTCATTGTAAGCAGTAGTAAATCTCTTCCCAGACTTGTCTAAAACCTGGGGGATATAATAATTTTCTGGGAGTAAGATACGTTAGGCTGAGAAAAACACTGAAGCCAAAAATCCCATTTCATAGATAAATGCTGTAACTATGTCATTATATAGAAGTGGGCAGCACCATCACCTTCTATAACAACTGCATGCCATAGGCAAGCGTTGACGCATCTCAGATCTGTGAAACGAGGTGAGCAGGTCCCTGTCTGCAGGCAGGGATTCTGGCTGGATGATCCCAAGCAGATGGCAGCCTGCTGGAGCTGGGGCTCAGTGGGGGTGAGGCACACATCTCTGCTCAGTGTTTCCCATGTGTTGGTTTTAGGGACTCCTATGCACAGGACAGTGTGGATACCCGGTGTTGGATATCTAGATTGGATTCCCAGGGGCCAGCTGAAGGTCATGGTTACAAAGGTGGGATACCGACAGGTAAGCTAAAACACATTAGCTATGACCCTCTATCTTCCCATGTGCATTCTCTTACACTGGTGTAAACAAAAAATAACTTACTCTGTAACAAAAGTGAGGCAAGCCAGTTCATGTCTGCCAGATTACACAAGGATGAGTATCAGCAGCTCCTATAAAACAGCCATTGTGCTGGAAATCCTTACTGTGCTTTGTTCATCTAATTCCTCCGTGTTAAAAATCTCTGAAACTACTGAATCCAGTTGTAGCTGCTATTCTGTTTTAGTAAAAGCTTTAGCTTACATAAAATATTTTTAATACTTATTTTGAATATGAAGCAAAACTATCCTCTTTGCATTTACAGAAAGGTCGGGTCCCCTCAGATGATATTTTAAAGCAGATCTCCCTAGTGAGGTGAATGGGAGTACTTACTTAAAAATCAGTCATGCAGCCAGCACCATGCTCTGTTTTTTGAGAAGTCTCCATTTTCTTGTTCAGTTATGGCTTTTCAAAAACAGTGTCCTTTCAGTATGTATGTTCATTATTTAAAGAATTAATGAGTAAGTATTACTAGGAAAAAATACAGTAAGTACTAATATTCTGAAATTAGACGTGGAACATAAAACATTTTTGTATTGGTTTTTATTTTACAAATTAGTAGTACTTTTTTTTTTCTTTACCAAAGTCATTGCCATTTTAGTTCTGAAACTGCTTTATATAGTGGTATATGTACTTACATGCAAAAGCAATAATCATATATATCTGTATGTTTACTTTGATCTGTATACCTGTTTTTAATGCTATGTAATAGAGTTTTGGTTTTTGCTTTTTTCTTTACAGAACAAAGTACAATAAACTTTACTCAGAAGTCTGGTCTTATTTATTCATTGAAATGAGAAGAAAATATATGGGGTTTAATTCTGTGTTTGCCTTTACTTTCAAACATCAGGGTAGCAAGAAGCCGTTGTGGTCTACTATAACTCAGCACACATTTTGGTAGTAATTTACAATACACACAGCTGAAGCCCAGAATCTGGATGTACAAAGCAGCACGGATAAGGTGCACAGAAAATGCAGACCAGATGTTCCTTAGCTATTGTTTGATGCTGATTCTTCTGAAATGGAAGAGGAGGCAGCTAATCCAGAAATTTGGTACTTGTTATCTCCTTGAGCTTTATACTCAAAGCAAGGAGTGTTTCCAAGTCTCTTATTTAGGACTGCTAATCTGATCAAGTGCATAAAATGCTCCTGCTTGATACTTGGGCTACATCAACCCATTTCTGTGTATTTGGGCCAAACTTATGCAATCCTGATTTGCTTTTTGCTCTTGAACTTTTGTTCCTAGCATTTATTTTGGCTTACTTTCTTCTCCAGTAGGCTCCTTCATGGCATTTTCTCCCCACTCTCGCTGTCTGCTCTCTGTGTCTTTTTGTAGAGAAAAAAACCACTTTAAAAAAGCTATGTCATGCCCATTCACAGTTCTTCTGAGCTCGTCTATTTACTTTTTCTTTCCTCTCAGAGTGTGGAATATTTTCACTCTCAAATCCTACGGGCTTTCCCTGTCACTTGTTTTAAATAACCCCTTAGACTTATCTTCTGCCCCCCCCCCCCCCTTTGTCCTCCTTCCTCAGGTCTTTAAGTTAGATTTCTTTATCTCCTTTCCTTTCCTTTCCTTTCCTTTCCTTTCCTTTCCTTTCCTTTCCTTTCCTTTCCTTTCAAGTTCTGTCTGTCCTTCTGGATATGTTAAACAGTTGTTATTTAATTCCCTTTTAATCTTTAAATAAAATTCTAAAACCTTATCAATTATTAGAAAAAAAACCCCTAGAAAATTGTAGGTTTTAATGATGCTAATATGCAATGTTCTAGCAATTTAAGCCTAGCCTTTGCTTCTCAAAGCCAGCCACTGGTGAATATTAAAATGCACAGCTAAAAAGGACTAATATTGCAACAAAACAGTAATTGCCATTGTACCAACACCCAAAGGCACACATACATTTGTACCCTGACAATACCTGCAATTCCTTTGGATAACACAGTCACACAGGCTCACATAAATTCATAAAGATCTCTGCAGAGAGAATGCTGTGAGCTGCAGTTGAGATGGATTTACTTCAGGATTAGCACAGACATCTTTGCATGATCATTTTGAACTTTCTTTGTACATGGAAGGTGTCCAAAAAGGGAAGAGAAAAATCACAGCCAGTTCAACCAGTGCTGCCAAATCCTCTGTAGTGGGCCCTCCCAAAAAATGGGCTGTCACCCAACAAGGGGACAGATACAATACAAAAGCACTGCTTTATTACTTGTTTTCCAATTATGTGTGAAGTAAGAGCTGTCTCATGTTAAACAAGAGCAACATTTGGATAGCAACTTGAGTCCTGGACAAGTGATGTGGTCAAAATCCCTACCTGGTATTCCTCTATTTCCAGGAAGAAGCAGACCCATTGGGATCAGGCTCCCTGTTATTCCCCACTGCTATTAGCAAGCTGCCCGCAGGGCAGTGACAGGCACACCATCACCTCACTTTCAGAAATCCAACCAGTTCTGTAGCAGCTCTCCTTTTTTTGGGGGGTGAACCATGTTATTTAGGTAGATCTTGAGCAAGTCTCAGAAAAATCACTTGTGAGCAGCTCGTAGCCTTGCATATATTCATAGAAATTGTTCACCGAGCAATTTCAAGTAATGAACACACAAATTAAATTGTCAGCAGGAGACTGCTCATGCATAATTTGGGAACAGGAATAATTGCTAAGTGTGATTGAATAAATTGTTTACTGTGCATAGTTTAGATAACTTTAACAGCAAACCGTTTTACTCTGACCTTATACCTCTGGATCACGTACCCTTTGGATAAACATCTATGACAAAGTGCATCTGTTAAAAGTCAAATACTTTGACAGATCATTTTAGGAGAAGGTCGTCTCCTGGCTTTTGCAGGAGTTTGCAACCATCAATTACTATGCTATCCGTCTGATACTTGGAAGCCCTGGGATATGATGTTCTATATCTTGGATTCAAATAAAAAGATAGCCCTCCTTACATAAACAGGAGACACCCTCCTTACAGATGTGGCATGAGAAGAATTGCCTGCCTATGTATCAGAAAGCATCTGTTGGAGGGTCTGGGGTAAAAATGCACCAGAATGCACACACTCCTCTTACATAAACCTCCAGAACATTAAATAGCTGAGAGAGTATCTATTATTCACAATCTCTTCCATGCAAACATCCTTCTATATTCTTGAGGATGCTCTAAGGCATATAAAAAATTAGGTAAATAAATATTTTTTCTGTGGAAAATATGGGTAATTTTTCAGTTATATGGCACATAATTCCAGCATCTGGGATGGGATTTGTCTTACTGAATTGTGGCACTTTTGAGCTATGCGAACATATTTCATCCCACTCCAGACAGTTGTCAAACACACAGAGGATTAATTACTTTCTCAAAGAGCCCCTTTGCATTGTCTATAGAGGGAGTTTAAAAGATTAGTTTAGAGTAGGCATCTTTTAGCCTGTAGATGCTGAGTATGCTTCCTGAAACTATAAATGGAAACATGTCATAGATCTCGCTATTGTCTGAAAATAGCCATGTCAGCCTGGCGCATCTGGGATCCCAAATACAAAGCATTTGTTCTCTTTAGTGAAAACTTTGCCTAAAAAAGGCTGTGGAATCAGGCTCTTGTTTGGAAGAGGCAGAGTGCTTGCAATTTTATGGAAAGTTACTTTATTGTCTGCTTAATAAAGTCTTTCGATGCCTGATTGGGCTGAACCGAGAAGCGGGAGAGCGAGCCTCTGGGCTCACTTGTACTTCTGAACTCCTGCCCGACCTCTGCTGAGCAACATCTCCCCACATCCTCAGCAGACCTTATTTTCCCTGCAATACAGAACAGGCAGGCACGGGCAGGTTAGGGTATACTGTAAAAGATCACAAAGCAGGTTGCTGGAGATAAGGAACAAGACTAAGTGATTTGCAACATCCGTGTGACATTTTCTACTGTGTACCATTTCTGTGGAAAATAGCTAAATAATTGGAGAAAGCACTTAAGCTATCAAGACTTTAATAGCAGAAGAGAGAAACATGACAGAGAGAAAGCATGCATCAATGAACAGCTGTAACACCATTAGACCTGTCTCTGCTAACAAAATGCATCAATTCAACACAAATCTCTAAAAATTGATCTATTTGAAGCCAACTCCTCATGAATGTATACCCAAACGGTTTTTATTTCTTGCCTCTGTCAGATTAATTTATATTAGCTGGCTTAAACAAACTTGTACTTTATTGATACAGGCAGAAGTTTAAACCAACTATTTAAGTCTTTACAGTGGTTTAACAGTAGGACATTAAACTGATTGAATTAAACCAGCCCATTCTCCTGCAGTAACTTGGTTTAAGAGAATAAATGCTACTTAATACATCCTACTTAGAGAATGTTTAAGTTATCTATATATATATAGATAATGTTATCTATGTAATGCAATGTTATCTATATAACTAAAGGTTATGTAAAATTATGGCCATTGATATCTGCATAGGACTGTGCTATTATGTATATAAAATTGAGGATAGTCATTATATTAAAGGAAGGTTTTCCTTCTACACGTGGGTGCACGCTGCAGCACAAGACTAGAGCCCATCAGAGCCATGTCTACACTCTTCATCTGCTTGTAGTCCTCCTAGGGGCCAGGAGATAGGGCAGCTCTCAGATCCTCCCTCATTTCTCTCTGCTGACAGCTGTTCTAGATACCACGATCTACATTACCCACATGGCCTTGAATCTTAGTGCTCTGCCATGCAGGGGAAATGAGATATAATCACAAATATGTTGAAATCTAAAGATCCCAAGAGACTAGCTTCAATCAGAACAACACCTTCACATGGCTGCACATGTTATTAGTTCTTTGCCGAGCTTCCCTAACTAAAGGTTTTCTGCATTGGGCTAAGCACTCCCCACAAAAAACAGAGAGGACCTGGAGGATAATGGAAGAAGTACAAAGACTTTATAAAAGACAGAATTTGTCCAATAAACTGTGCTTTTCTAATGCGTAACATTCAGTAACATGCTAGAAAACGCTTACACGTCAGTCTAGGTTTGGATAGGAGCTCTCTGACAGGCTGCTCTGTGCTGCTTTTGGAAGCTACTTGGCTTTGCTCCATCAAGCATAGCTGAATATTATCAGTCCCAAACACATGCTAGATGCTATCTCTCATGACTGTTCCTGTGGCCATGCTATCCTGACTAGCTTTTCCTACCCTTTTTCCAGCTCACTTGCTCTCCATATCTAGGGAAAGCGAATACAGCCATAAGAATGACTGGCCATAAGAGAAAACGCAGCCCCAAATCAGGTCTTCCATAATAAATTCATAATATATTTTGGGCAATCAGGTCTGATACCAGGCAGAGGGATTCATAAAATCCCTGTTCACAATGGCACACATCACTGGAAAAATCTAGATCTCTTCTCCAAGATGTAAAGCCAAGAACAACCATAACAAAACCAGAACCTCATGGGACACATGTTGATGTGTACAAGTATTAACAGTTACTTCAAAAATTGTTCAGGATTGTGTATTCTTTCAAAAACTATTCAAGTATAATGCTGACCATATGCACTTTGCTGCTGAAAAAACCCCAAATAACCCAACACCTTGTAGCTAGCTCATCAGAATGTATGGAAAGATCTTCTGCTTTTGCAGTCCTTATTTGTCGCTGACAGCCAGGTTTTGGGTTGGGCTGAGATGCCTATAGGCTGTGTCTGGAAATCCTTTCATTGCTGGGTGCTAAACATCAACAGCCTGGAGATGATGATGGGCTTGGTGGCTACTTGGACATGCCACCGCCTGTCCTGCAAGGCTGGCACTGAGAAGCAGGCCAGGCAGGACATTGGCAGAGCAGCGTGCCAGCATGCGGGGACACAAACGGCCTGCTTTGGAAGCATATCATTTCTGGGACCTGTCAAACTGCCACACGAACAAACTTGGTGACATTTCTTAAACATCATGCTCGTGACAAAGCAACCACAGCAGGTGCCAAGTTGAGAAGAGCAGTTTTCTAAAGGCTATTGTTGCTCCTTGACTCACCATATAGGGGAAATACTGCTGGCTGCTCGTGTAGGGGAGAATTCAGCCCTTCTAATTTTAACCCCCCAAAGGCAGGCTGCCAGAGCTCTGGGTTCACTCTGCGGTGACTGGCGGCACCTCCGGGGGGTGATTCACCCCACGGGGTTTAGATGCCCGCGCTGGGCACTGCTCGGCACCCACACGCTTCCAACTGGGAGGCACCATTCGCAGGCGATGCTCCCAGGCCAACCGGGCCGCCTCCCGAACCCCCGGCACCGTGCGCTCCCTGGCGGCCGCCCCGCGGCCCTGCGCTCGCAGCCCCCCGGGGCCGGCGGGAGGCGCCTGCGCACTGCGGCCGCTCGGTGCCAGCTCCGGAGCTGGCGCCGCCCGCAGCCTCCCGCCGGCTTCTGCCTATTTTAGTCACAGCGGCGGGTCGGTGGCCGCGGCGGGACGCGGTGCTAGGAGCCGTGGGGAGAGGAGCGGCGGCCCGAGCCCGTCCCGTCCGGGCGGCCGCGAAACTTTTCCGAGGGCGCGGGGCAGGTAAGGGGCGCTCCTGCCGGCGGCACCGGTGGGGGACCGGGCTGGAGAGCGGCTTATCTGGGGGGTGAGTGGCTGCGCTGTCGGGTCCGGTCTTCTCCGACGGCGGCCGTGGAGAGCGCGCCCCTGCCCGGGTTTCTGCGTTCTGCTTTCCGGGGCTCGCAAGGTCTCGCTGCCGGGGGGGTTCGTTCCCGCCCGTTCCCTGTTATAGCCTCGACGGGCGGCCCGGGAACGGGATCTGCGCTGGTGCCCTTCTTGCGGGAAGGTGGCCCTTTGCGGGGGAAAGGGAAGGCTCGCTTGATAATAACAATAGCAATATTTCTTAATTATTATAATATTCTAAGAAGATAATTATTAATTATAATAGTAATATTATTATATAAACGGTAAGTTTGGTGTTTGCACGCTGTGGGCTAAACTGAAGCCTCGGAGGCGTGGAAAGTGCGGCTGGGGGTGCCAGCCGTGGCTGCGCCCCTTCCAGAACATCCATGAACCCTGTAATCAAACGGGAGCGTGAACTGAAGTGTGGGGAACAAACTTTCATTGCCATAGCGTGGCTGCGCAGCTGCTGTGGGGAGTGTACATAAGAGCGTTTCTCATGGTATGGGTGTTTCTGTTGGCTGTGCATAATGAAAATGTTGTTAAATTTTCTCTAGAATAAAGTAGAAACAGACTAACAAATTTCTGTAGAGCGTGACTCATTTAATAGAAATTATTTTGCCCCAAAGAGCGTATTGAAACACATTTTTTCCTATACCACTTTCCCATTCACTCCTACTTCATTGTAGAAAGGAAATTGGTAACTTAAACTGTAATTAACTTTATTATGCTGGCAGTAATAGTTTGTCTTCAGCTCACAAAAGCAAAGAAATTATTGATTGTCCAAATTCTCTATGCAGCTTTTGTGCTACAAGACCATAGTAAAATAGTTCAAGCTCTGCAGGTACGATCTAAAAAAAGCAATTGTTGAGCCTGATTTTTTTTTTTCTCTTTAGACTCACAGAATCCATCTACATAAATGATGGACTGTAGAGTTGCAAGGACTGTAAGGATATACAAACATTCTCAAGCAAAGCTTTAAGAAGTTCACTTGAATAATGTTGAACAGTAAAGCTACTTTACCGCTGGGATACAAATAATCTCAGTAAAGTGGATAGCGACATAAGCAGGGCTGCCCTGTCCCATGTTGGCTTGGTTGACCTGTTCTCTTGCTTAGAACCAACTGCTCTAAACTTCTCTGCAATGTCTGTCTTCTGTGAATGTCATGTGGGTATCCATGAACCCCCATTCATTTTAAAGGTGTCTTCGTGTCTGAAGATTTAGGGACTATATCTTTTGGTAATGGCTTTCAGAAGTTTGGCCTCTTGTATAAAGATGTCATAGAATCATAGAACCATAGAATAGTTAGGGTTGGAAAGGACCTTAAGAGCATCTAGTTCCAACCCCCCTGCCATGGGCAGGGACACCTCACACTAAACCATGTCGCCCAAGGCTCAGTCCAACCTGGCCTTGAACACCGCCAGGGATGGAGCATTCACAACTTCCATGGGCATATTAAAAATCTTAGAATAAGTGCGCTATCTACATTCCAAGAAATTGTATTTTCAGACCTAAACCCACAGTGTATTACCTTAACTCTCTACCAGGTTCATCAGCTGATTGGTTCATCAGCACCAAAAAAAAAAAAGGAAATTAATAGGCTTTGTTCTTAACTATTTCTCAGAAATTTAGTATTAAAGTAGCAGTGAGTGGGGTGTTTGTTGGTTGTTGGTTTTTTGTTTGTTTGTTTTTGTTTTGTTTTCCTGTTTGACCAACAAATTGGCCTGATTTTTCAATCAGCTGAGTTTGGTAAATCTAAATCCATATGACAGAAAAAAGTTTGGATATTAAAATATATATTTTGTAATTGTCTTATGCTTCACAAAACTTTCATTTCAGTTGACACTATTTCCCCAATTTTTCCAAAATTATTTGACTGTTGGATGTACTTTTAACTCCTGATATTAATACATGTCTTAATGTATTGAAGACTTAAGCATAAGGCCACAAAGTCTTGTGCTATATTATTCCTTAGTAGATATGACCCTAAATTAAAGTTTTAAAGGTCTGTACTTACAAAATTAGGTTTTGGCTCTGTGAGGTTGCAGAGGGTCAGAAATAACAATTGCTTTTTCATTTGTTGAACAGCAGATTTTTTTTCTAATTCTTCAATATTATTTGACAACGGTAGATGTTGGGAGTAAAGAATTGATGTAAAAATTACAAAGCTGTTATTTTGAATATTTGTCTTCCTGGTGTTACCTGTGGACAAACATTTTAGATGACAGCTTGTAACTCTGCATGCCTGCCTTTTTTGTTGATTCTCAAGCAGGCTCCCTAGTTGAAATTCAGAGCCAGGGTCACAGCTGTCCTTGTGTCATTTTGCAGATAACATCAACTTGTTTCTGCCAGCTTTAAAATACCATCATGACAGAGAAGTTCTGCAGCTTTCTGCTGTTTTCCAGTACATTAGTGCCTCTGCAATGTTTATTTGTGAGTAGTAAGCTAAGCTCAAATGTATTTATAAAAGGACTTCAAGGTATTAAAGACGAAGTTTGTAAAAATGGAGGTGGGTAGATTTAGGTTCTTGGGTTCTAATTTAGGCAACCCAGTAGGTGGTCCAGACTTTCAAAAGCATTGAACATCCTGTTGGTACAACTATGGAAGCTTTATAGCTTTAAATGACTTGGTCAGCAGTTGTTGGAGAAGCATCTTCCCATTATGCCGGTTTATGGTTGGTGGTTCGTGGCATCCTTATCTGTGGCTAATGAGGGGAGTGGTGTTTTGGTGGACTGTGAGGAGAATGTGACTGTCATGTGCTGTGTCATTAATTTGGCTTGGGTTCCAGTCTTCAAACGTGTGATGCTTTACAAGTCGTAAAGCATAAGGTAGCCTCTAACCTCCCAGCAATGCAGTGCAAAAATTTGTTGTTAAAAAATCGAGCATCTGAAAGCTTTGCTGATTTGTAGTCAGATGCAGCTGAATTTACTTCTTGCAGCCCATCTTGATCTCAAGATGAACTGATGGACTTAAGGATGGTTCTGTAGCTGTATGTGAGTTTGACTGTCTTTACTCATTCTGTTGACAAGTTAAGTGGTGCTTTTATTGGCAGTGGAAGTCTGAATTTAGGTAGAAACTCTGCAGATAACTTTTTGCAAAAGATCTAGAGATCCTGCTGGTCCAGAGTAGGGAGTACGTATCGTTTGAAAACCACAGGAGCACAGTGGTGAGATGCGTGTAAGGTGAGCGCAAACACAGTTCCCCAGTTACCAATTACCTTCTGTTTATGAGCACATTAAAATGCCAGTCCTGCAGCCTCGTACAAGCTCCTGCTTTGGCTTTGTGGGCAAGCAGCTTTGTCAGGTCAGTGAAACTGCTCTCGTGCCTCGACCGCTAAATTCAAGCCAAAGAGCTGAAAGAAAATAGGAACATGTTTGGATGGTGCCTGTATGATACCTGGACTGTGAATTTGTTTGGTCACCATCATTATTGGTAACAATTTCACGTATAATTTGCTTATGCCAAAACCCCCACATTTCAATTAACCTTCGTGAATAACTAATGTAGGAATGAAAAGAGGAAAGCAAGCTTTTAAAAAATAAGTGATTTATGTATTTTGGTAAGAATTAGGAGTTGGGGTTTTTTTTTTTCTTTGAAAATAATTTCTATCCGGATATGGATAGCACTATTTCCATGTTGGTGTTTGATCCTGCAAGATGCCTCTACATGTTGTGTAAAGGCTGTGATAGGTTCTGGGCATCGAAGAGGAACTATTAGAAGGCTGAGGTTTTCTTTCTGATTTCTGTCTTCTCACTACTTTAAACAGGGGTTTAAAAGACTGATTAATTTTAGAATTTCAGTCCAGCTTACTTATGTCTTGCACACAAATTAATTGGGGGGAGAGGGGAAGTGGTAAAAAGAATGGATGAAGCAAATAAAAATTACTCCACAGCCCAAGAAGCACTCCAGTCTGCAGAAGATACTGAGTGTATTAAGCATGACTCAAAACTGTCTGCTGAGCAGATGAATTACATGACAGTTAGCAAGCACGCACAGCAGGGACATGCACTATCTCTACTGAATTTACTTGAATGCAAATCCCACCATATTGCATGTTGTGGAGCCTGTTTGGTCAGTGATACGTGCATGTATTTAATTAATGAGACTCAAGCCAAACTCCATGTAATTTCTGCTGCTGTGGCAATGGGAGACCATACATGCCTTGCCGGAAGTGGGCTTCTTCTCTGTGACAGTGTAGGAACATTTGTGTTCCTCTGGCTGGGAACTGCTCTGGGTTGAGAACACCTTCTGGAGTGCTTGTAGCACTGGCTGCAGTTCCCTAGACAGACCAGCTCTTAAAATTTGAAAGTTAGTGCCTTGAAATCTTCCAGTTTCTCTTTGTAGTGTCTTTTTAATAGGATTTTTGTACTTTGTATTGCGAAAATATTTGTCCACAGATACTTTTTTCCTTTTAATTGGTGTGAAAGGAAAATATGCTGCTTTCATTATTACAACAATAAAAAAAACCTTGTGTGTTTTTCGGATTAGAAATCAGCTTTTTTAACTGTCTCATTTTCTCCAGGAGTTCTACAGATAACGGAAGGTCTTACAAGCTCACTCATACTAGGTAGACCAAGTGATTTCCCTGAAAGAGTAGCAACCTTGTCATAACTTAGCATCCTGGGCATCTCCCTTTCTGATTTAGTAGCATCTGATCAACTAGTAGGAGAAATGGCAGTTTTTATTTACTGTTCTTAGAAGTGGCTTGGGAATTTTTTTTATTTTTTTTTTTTTGCCTACTCTGGTTAATGTGTGCAAGATGATATGTGGCTTAGGAGACCTCCAAATGATCCTGCAAGAAAGCCAAAAGTTGAGACTTTGGTTTTGATTTCTGTATGGTTTTTTGCCTTTTTTAAATCAACCCAACAGCACGTGTTTCTCTAAGACCTTCCATTCCTTATTTAGAAGAACAACTTTGTATGCCATAAAGGAGACTTATACTGTATAAACTTTTTCTTTTTTTTTTTTTTTTTTTTTTTAATTTGAATTTTCATCTAGACTATTAAGTTCTCTTAAACATTTACTTTGCCTGGGATCGTGAACCTTTTCAGAAAATAGTAGACCAGAATGTGATTTTTGTTTGTGTAGGTCTAGGAAGAATACATAGGATGTTTCACTGAGCAATGACAGTCATAGGAGATAGTGTTCAGACAGCATTGTTTATGTGCATACTGTCCAAATTTTGAAGTGTACCATTCTTCAAGCCCAGCACTTAAGTGAAAGAGATAGTAAAGCATTACTGAACTATGGATCTAGCTTACCCTTTTAAAGTACTTGTAGATTTCTTCCATGAATGATAATGGAAAATAAATATATCCTGGGATGAGAGAAAATAGCCCTAAAATCCATGTGTATGTCTGGTATATTTCAGTTTAGTGGACAGTGATTTTATTTTTTGTTTTGTCTTATTGCAGGAGTCTCAAAGATGAATACTACAGTAATGAGCCCACTCACTGTTACTCCACTAGGCTTTATTCCAGACTTAAAAAATGCCACCCTTGTGCCTTTCAATGAGACTGCATGTGAAAATTGGAAAGAGATTCATCATCTTGTTTTCCACGTGGCAAATATTTGCTTTGCAGTTGGACTGGTTATTCCAACTACTCTGAATTTTCATATGATTTTTCTGCGAGGCCTGCTCACCATAGGTAAGAGAATTATTCTGCAGAGATTTGTGACCTTTCTGTGACAGAAAGAGCAATTCATGACCATTACAGAGCTGGTGCCTTCAGCTTAAGGTGAAACTACAGCTCGTACTCATGTTCATTGTACTCTGCTGAAGGTGTTTTTGGTGTAAGTGGGGGCCCGTTCTGACCCTGACATATCTTTTCTAGAAGGGCTATATGTGCCCAGGTTCTTAAGATTTCCCAGAAATGTAACTTACAGTTTCAAACCTATGAAGATGTCAACTTGAAACAAGTGGGCCCTGTTTACTGCAGAGGTGACTGGCTGCTTAAAATTCATTAAATTCCAAATGTTAGTTGAGTCTATGGATCCTTAAGACCTGAATTTTAGGTTTCAAGTAAGTACGGGGAGTGTGTATTCACTGGTACACTGGCTTACTATGACTGCAGTAGGCGAGGTTTTCCTTGGAAAGCTTGATGGCAGCCCATGTGTTCTTTGAATGTGGGTTCAAACATGTGGCCCTTGTGGGTCACTAGGGTTATTTTCATTGCCAATTTAGAAGTGCAGATATTTAATATGGAATGCAGTCTGTGTTACCCTGAAGTCAGTCATATTTATGCCACCACTGTAGGCATCTTGTGACACCAAAATTTTACTTCAGAAGAAGATCTAAGTTTGGCATGCTTGGGACTGAGCAAATGTGGTTTCATTTGTAACACTCTTGCAGTCCCACAGCTATTTCAAAGCTCCTGTACTTTGGGACAAGGCCTTTGTGATCAAAGGAAGAGTAGTAAATCAGTACAGTGTTAAGAAAGATAAACCCCAGTGTATCACAACACAGGGCATGCTTAAGTATTTTTAAGTGAGAATGCTTATTCATGTAGTAGGCTGCACTGATGACCAAAGGTCTGAGCGTTCCAAGACCATCTATCTTTGTAGCTCTTGTTTTAAAAACAAAAGGAGCTGTGCACTCGCTGGCCTGCCACTTTGATCTGTGGGTCTTTTATTTTGAGCAGATACAGAGTCAGAGTTTTGCAAGCCGAGGTGGCAGCTAGAAGCAAATTTACTCTGGGCAGCATAAGTAATGAAGCCTGGTTGCTAGCAATCTGTTCCCTTTGCTTTGGCCCTGCCCCACCTCTGTGCTGCTCTACAATATTGCTCCTCTTCAATACTTCCAGACCTCATATCCTCCCATCCCTTGTAGTCTAATAAACCAGCTGATCAAGAGTCACCATATTTTGATTTTTCTGATCCATATGTAAGTGGTGCCTGGCCAGTTAACAACTGAGACACAATAGGTAATAGTGAGTTCATGAATTCAATGTCATCTTCAGGGAGAAAGGGGGAAGGGACACTAATTTGGCAACTTCTCCTTATTGTCTTTGCATGAAACTTAAGGGAAAATATATGTGTAACCTCTACAGCCATCTCTATTGGGTGGTAGGCTCACATTTATCTGGGAGAGACTCAGTGATGCATAATCTATCATTTGATAAGTATTATCTTTGTAGGCTAAAAATAGAATCCCTAATCATACAGCATGGCTTATCTTCTAAAGCAATTGTCATTGTTCAAAGTAAAGCAACTAAAAAAAAGTAGACGTTTGAAATTTTCTCTTTGATGTCTTACAAGAGAATTCAGGTTCCTGCTGTGACCTTGTCAAAATGCAGCAATGATATATCCTTTAAATCTTCAAAAATATCTGTGAATGACTTTAAGAGATTTTTGTGCAACTGCTGCTCAATAGTTCGATATGAATGTTGCTGATGGGAGCAGCAAGCATTCATTTCTAGGCTCTTGTTTGTCTAATTAATGCAATACTAGTAATGAAGTTTTATGATCTGCTTAATTATTATATTTTGTACTTAAGATACAATTTTCTGCATCCCATTTCTGCTTCATTTTAGTAACAGACCACTGTGGACTGTGTCTTTATGCTTTCCCCAGTCATGATCTGAATTAATGTTGCTCCAGTATTGCAGTCTGGTGCAATAGGACTGCAGTCTGCTGTCAACCTGCTCTCGGTGCCTCTTTGTACCATTGCAGTGATTAGCTCTGCTACCGTTGCACGCATTGATCCACAAATCCTAGCTGTGGTAAAGTTTGTAGAATATATTGCTTTTCAGTGTAATTACACCCAGTGGACACATTCTTGATGACTTTGTACAGATGTATTTATTGTTCAGTGAAATTTGACTCTTTTTTTTTTTTTTTTTTTTTTTATTTCATTTTTACAGGATGTGCATTGTTCATCATTTGGGCTACACTCTATCGTTGTGCCTTGGACATAATGATCTGGAATTCTGTGTTTTTGGTTGTCAACCTTTTACATTTCATATATCTAGTGTATAAAAGAAGACCGGTATGTATAACAGCTAAATTGCACAAGCAGTCTAGTAAGATGCAAGGAAAAGGAAGTTTTGCCCATGTTTGCTGTGCAAACCAATGAACTACACAGCAGTTCTTGAATTAGACAGGCATTCTTTTGGACAAAGTTAGCTACTTCAGAAAGGATCCAGACCGTGAGTGTGATCTGATGCAGTTCATCATTATTTCCCTGAAATCCATATTGTTGAAAAATGATTTGACTTTAGAAGTTACTGTTGGCTGGTTTTGGCTGTTGTGTTTGGTTTTGGTGGTAAGGAAGGTGTTACACTCTTCCTTTGCAGAAAGACCAGACATAGTAGTTTGGGGTTGGTATGTGGGGGTTTTTGTCATTTTCCCCACCCTCCCACCCACAAGAGTACCTGCATACAGGTCTGCAGACATAAAATCCTACTAAGATACTTAAAATTGAGCATTCCAGGACAGTAGGTTTTTTTAAATCAGGAGTTTGGGATGGATCAAATTTTCCTACCTCACTTTTTAAGTCTTGGAAATCCTTTGTGGTGGGAAGGCAGACCGATAAATTATAAGTGTCCTAATAGGCAGTTATTTCAACAGAGAAACAAATGCTGATGTCCATTTATCAATGACCTTCACACTCTTTGCTTTGCTTTGACAAGTGGTTTAGCCCATATATTCTGTACTGCCACATTCCTTTTAAATGCAAATGAAAGGTAAGTAATATAGAACTACCCTTTTTGAACATCTGCAGACTCAGAAATCAGCAACAAAACTGAGTAAGTTGTAGGAAGAGCAGTATTAACTAAGATGATACTTCTTTTTATTCCATTTAGTGCATCTATTGGGTTTTGAGGGTCAGAGGGTCACGTCTGAGAATTTTGCAACTTCTTTTGTTGCTTTCAGAAGGATGCATTGGCATAACTTTTGTCAAATGCACTGTAAGAATGTATTTGAAATGTATACCGAAACCACAGGATTCTTTGCCGTGTCTTCAACTAAATGTATATCCAATAGAAAATAAATTTATTTTGTTAATTTTATTCAACCAGAAGTATATTCTGATTCTGCAGAATGGTTAGCAGCCCAGCCTTCTGTTGGTATATGCACATAAGAATTAGATAATCTTTAATGTAGTAGTTGCTATTATGTGCCAATCAAATATTAATGAAATGCTAAGTGTTCGAAAGGTTAATACTACATTTTATAGCTTCCAAAATCTAAGGCAGATGGATTTATAATGTGAAGATTACAGGAATATATATGGGGTTACATTATCAGCAGAATATCTCTGCCTTTGCCCAAAATCAAACACTTTCTGTGAGTGTGTAACAGCTGGTACAAAAAATTCCTCCTAAACGTAGCTGTAAATAAGCTCTTCACCAAGATAACACAGCCTGTGTAAGAGGACAGCTAGGCAATTAGCAACCATATAATTTCCTGGCAAGGCAGCATAAAGCTTGACTTCTGTCTTGCCTAGGAAATGGCTTAAAACTAGCTAGACTGATCTACTACTACACATTTATAGATGTGTAGTAAATATTTCTAGTAATTTAAATTGCTCTCAGAGGGTAATCTTCCCAGTTACAGGGTACTTTCGTCTTCAGTTTGTATTGCAAATGCTCTTATTAAAGCTTATTCAATCTATTCATGTCATCATGAAGACATAGCAGCATGGTGAAACTGTGCTGTATTTCTACTAGTTAGCAGTGGCCACGCTGTCCAGTGCACCACACAAAATAACAATCATGATAATGTAGAGCCAGTGAAGCCAGACACTCTGGTGTTTAATATGGGATGAGCTCATGTTGCGTTCTTTTCCCTCAGTGAAGCCTCCAAGTTAGCATGTTCTGTTTTCCCTCAACCTGCCTACCAGTTTAGCTTTTTAATATCATCTTGAGGCTTTGTCACATGGGACAGGAACTGGCTAACAAAGTAAAAACTTATTGCAGAAGGCAAGAGCGACAGCTGATGTAAACTCATTTTCCTAGAAAACCAAGCCTTAACAATACTCTTAAAAATGAGTTGTGGCATGTGTCCTTAGAACATGGGTAATGGTCCTTGGGTTCATACCCACCCAACTTTTTCCAAAAATCTAAATAAAAGGTTATTGGAGAATGAAGGAATATCTTGGGAAGAGGACACAATATTTAGTTGTATATTAAAAACTATGTTAGTGTTATGATATAGACTTTATTCTGTTAAAGTGCCAGCTATTTTCACTAAATCCTCTAGTAAATTTGTTAGCAGAATTATTTATAGGAGTTACGATAAGCAGTAGAAGTGGATGAAGTACTCTGTAGGTGGGGGGTTAAAAAGAAGGAATTATGTAAGGTTATGAAACTTCACTGGCAAATTGTCAGTTGCCAAAGTTGGTAGAAAATTGCCTGTAGAGAGGGAGGACAGGAGGATCTGCCTTTAACTTTGCTCTCCATTTCTGTAGCCCTTCCCTGCTGACTATGTAACCATAGCAGAATCATGGTGCGCAACACTGTGGTGTGAAGCAACAGATATAATACAGAATAAACTAGTATTATAGGCAGAGAATGGTAGAGGAAGCGTAGGGAAATAGGCATTGGTGGACATAGAATCATAGAATTGGTTTGGGTTGGAAGGGACTGTAAAGATCATCTGGTTCCAACCCCCCTGCCATGGGCAGGGATATCTTCCACTAGACCAGGTTGCTCAAAGCCCCATCCAGCCTGGCCTTGAGCGCTTCCAGGGATGGGGCAGGCACAGCTTCTCTGAGCAACCTGTTCCAGTGTCTCACCACCCTCACAGTGAAGAATTTTTTCCTAATATCTAACCTGCCTAAAATCTGCCCTCTTTTTAAAAACGGAGGTTATATTGCCCCTTTTCCAGTCAGTGGGAACTTCACTGGACTGCCACAACTTCTCAAATATGATGACTTGGCAACTTCATCCACATCATCTTTTCAAATGCTGTGTAAGTTAAGATTTCAATTTAAGCAGAACCAGAGAAAGCTGTCGAAGAAGAATGTAAAGGAAATGAAAAGAAGATGGTAGAAAGGCTGAAATACCAGTATGGCTAAAAACAACTGCAGAACAAACTCCAGTAGGCAACAACAGCATATAAAAAGAGGCTAAAGGTTAAATTGCATCTGTCTGCAACGAGTTGATAAATTGAGTACGCCTACTTGAGTACGTGTGTTAACAAAGGAAGGCTTCTACCTACAGTGGTGTTCCTCCAGTATGGAGCACAGATTCACTCAAAGGTCACCATCTGCAGGGCTACGTGACCTTTAAAACTTAAAGCTTAGCCAAGAATTAGTTCTGATAGACTAGCCACCTAGTGGTGTTTCTTTGTATATTAAGACCTACAATAATTTCAGTAACTTTATTTCCATTAAGTTTAAGAAATTACAGTATTTACAAATATTACATGAAAAACACTATCCTATTTTAATTGGTGTAGTATGTGATAGTTAATGCAATTATTATTAAATCAGGTTAATTTTTAAATACCCCCCATGCCAACCTTAAAACTAGTTCCTTTTCAGGTTTAGTTCTCAGCTCACTGTCCAACAATAAGATGATACAGAAAGAGCTGGAAAGAAACATAGTGCGTGATGGTTTTTTTTTTTTTGGTTTTTTTTTTCCTTTAGGACTTCTATTCAAGGCACCTAATTTGGGCAGAACTGTATTTAAAATAGTTTCCTGTATGTATATGTTGACTCTGCACATCCCATTATGATCAAAATATGGTATTCCACCAATTTCATGAACAACAAAAGTGGTATAGTTGAATTTTAATTTTCCTCTTTCCTGTTTGGCCGGGTAAAACCTCTCTGGCATGTGGATCATAGATAGCCTGCTATAGATAGATTTAAACCTGACCTTTGTAGATGTGCACACTCCTCTTACAAAGTACCTTTCTGTATTCAAAAGTAAAGCTTGCAGCATCTGCATAGTGCATATCAATGACCCCAGCTTCATGCTCCAGTTCTTGAATGGATTGAGGGAGTTTACAGGAACAGTCTTCCATGTGAAAACTTCCTAGACGCTCCTTCTGGTGAGACTGGAGTTTCTACTAGAAGGAACCAGCCTTAAACCAAATGTCACTTCTGTTGACTCTAAAAATGAATGACTAAACCTTGACAATATCAATAATTTTGGATAGAGAACAAAGTAAAATCATGAAACCACCACCACAGGTGCCTTTACTGAATCTCTCTTTTTCTTCATCTTCTGCAATATTGAGCTGCTTTCTAAAGACAGAAATGTGCAGGAAATAGAAACAGTAAAGTGTAGGAGGAATATCAAATAGTTTCAACTGGGAAGTTCTCTACATAGGCATTGGCTATTTTCTGAGGTAGTCTCAGTCATATTCTGGTACTTGTCCTGAAACACTACGTTGTTAAGGACAAGGGTGATCCCAGAAATGAAAGGCCTCCAAGAGGAAGCACATAATACTCACGTATAACAATTAAGAGTACTTTCAAAGAGTACAAATAACTATTTGTGGTCTCTGCTTCTGTGACAGTAGCTTTACGTCCTGAAGTAGGAATTGGAATCATCTTGTCTCACTTCATCCATCTCCATCCAGAGTGATTCAGCCCACCCACTCAATATCTGTTTAAGATGTGACAGTGCCATCCTTCTCCACTGGCTAGAAAACAAGCCTACACAAACATTGTAAATTATTAGCCTAGTGTTACAGTCGTAGGTGAGATGCACTTCATTGCTGCTTTCTAGCAGTAAGGGGGAAAAAAATATCAAACTGGTTCATACTAATCTAAACTGGAATACAATGGAGAACTAGAGTCTGGCTATCAAAAGGTTTGTACTCCTACCATTGCAGGTGTGGTCTGGGAACTGTGGGTACTCAGCTCCTCTGAAAACTGGGTTCTATATACCTAGTAAATTATATGGACTTAAATAATAGCTGAAATTATATGGAAACAAGATAATATCCAAAACAACATATGAATTTGTTTCAGACTGTGATCAGCAAGCTTACTTCAAGTGATGCCTGGTAGTCATGCATTTTAGCTGCCTTACACATTCTTTATTATGTGTTTATTATGAACCTGAAGGCTGTTTTTAAGTGCTTTCCCTATAAAAAGCTAGAGAAATGAGGGGGGAGGGGAGATCTCAGGAACTCATTTTGAATGAGATTTTTTGTCTGCAATTATTGTATTGCCTATCTCAAAATCGGCTTTATTTAGACATCCTCACAAATTATGTTTTTAAGGAAAGGACTGAAGAATAATCACAAGTTAGTCATATTACAAAATGAATATTTGATATGTTCATGTTTTAAATATTTATTTTATTAAATGGAGCATGCAGAATAGCAGTGAGTTTCTTTCCTGGCCAGAGGATTATTTCTGTGGTCTTGACTCCTTAGAGCTTCACAGATTTGGCTTTTTTAGTTTGAGTGGAAGCTGCAAGAGCCTAATCAGTGTCTCTACAGAGCTCTGACTTGAAGCTCTGGCAGCATCCCAGAATATTTCAGCCACTGATGAACAAAACATTACACCTACCCATATGGCTCATTTGGAATATGACCCACAGGCATGACTGGAGGAGCAGTCAGCTGCGCTTGTGAGGGGTGAATAGCTTGTTACGAGGGAGACCAACTAAAGTGTATCTGTCTGTGGTGTCCAACCTGATCATACTTTATGAAAGTGGTTATGCCTGCTTTCTCTCTTAAGTATAACACATTAGAGGAAGATCCTGAAACCTGAATTACGTGCTAGTAAAGGGATTGCATTAACGCTCCAGGCCAAATCCAGCCCTCATGCCTGTGTGCATTGTTTTGGATTCAGGAGTCTTGGGAACTATTTAAATATTCATCTGAGATGGGAATTTATCTTCCTTTGAATAACAGTGGTCATATATAGAAAGAGGTGCAAATTAAACTGGTATGGCTGTGAAAAATGAGGGGGAAGAACCTGTTGGCAAAAGGTTAGATGATTTTATCTAATTTCACAGATATATAAAATGTATTTTGAAATCAAGCACTTCAGGGCAATCCCCAACACAATACAATTTCTCTCATTAGTTTAAATTTAATCCTTGTTTTGTCCATGTAGATGTCCTCTGAGGTGTTAAAGAATGTGGCATAAGGAACATACAGGAAATTAAAAATCTGGGTTTCATATAAATGTATTCACTAGTGTAAGATTAAATTAGTAATTGATTCAGTGGGAAACCAGTGTAACTTCAGGTCAGGTGACATACTAGGCGTATGCAAGTCCGTGAGCCCTGAATGCAGGTACCTGCAAGTCCTGATGTCACTGTGAGGCCATTCCTGATAATCTTTGAACAATGGTGGTGACCAGGAGTGGAGGAAAGCCAATGCCACTACCTCCTTAAAAGAGGGCAAGAAGGAGGACCCAGGTGCCCACCCACCTCAATCGCTGAGAAGGTGATGAAATCACTAATCCTGGAAACCATTTCATTGCACGTGAAGGACAAGAAGGTGATCAGGAGCCATCAGCATGGATTCACCAATGAAAAGTCATGTTTAACCAACCTGATGACATTTGCAATTAAACGACTTTCAGGACAGAGGGGAGTGGTGAATATTGCCTACCTGAATTTCAGTAAGGCTTTCAACATGATCTTCCATAAAGTCCTCTCAGAGAAGCTGTTGAAGTATGTGCTGGATGTGGACACAGATGTATTGAAAAGTGGTTGAATGGCTGGGCTGAGCATGATAGTAAGTGGTATGAAGTCTAGTTGTAGGTGCGTACTGTGTATCGTAGTATGTGGTGCGTACACTAGCGGTGTAGCCTAGGAATCAAGGCCAGGTCTGGTCCTGTTTGACATCTTCATTAATGATCTGACAGATGTGTACCCTAATGACACAAAACTGGGAGGAGTGGCTGATAGGCCAGAAGTTTGGGAAGCCATCCAGAGGGACCTCAGCAGGCCGGAGAAATAGTCCAACAGGAATTTCATGAAGTTCAACAAGAAGTGCACAATCCTGCACTAGTGGAGGAATAACCCCATGTACCAGCACATGCCAGGGACTGACCAGCTGGAAAGTAGCTTTGCAGAAAAGGACCTGCAGGTCCTGATGGGCAAGTTGAACCTGGGCCAGCACTGTGTCCTTGCAACAAAAAGAGGCAATAGTATCCAGGGCTGCATTAGGAAAAGCATTGCCAGCAAGTCAAGGGAGGTGATCCTTCCCCTCTGCTTAGTACTGATGAGGTATATCTGGAGTGCTAAGTCCAGGTCTGGGTTTTTCCAGTAGAAGAGAGACCTGGACTTAACTAGAGACAGTCCAGCAAAGGGCCGTGAAGATAATCAAGGGGCTGAAGCATCTCTCCTGTGAGGAGAGCAGGACTGTTTAGCCTGGAGAAGAGAAGGCTCAGGGGATCTTATAAATGTGTATAAATACCTGAAGGGAAGGTGTAAAGCGGACAGAGACAGGCTCTTGTCAATGGTGCCCAGTGACAGGACCAGGGGCAATGGGCACAAACTGAGGCACAGGAGGCTCTGAACATCAGGAAACACTTTTTTTGGGGGGGTTTTTTTTTTTTTTTGCTGTGAGGGTGACTAAGCACTGGCACAGGTTGCCCAGAGGTGTTATGGAGTCTCCATCCTTGAGAATATTCAGAAGCCGTCTGAACATGGTACCTGGGCAACGTTGCTCTAGGTGACCCTGCCTGAGGATGGGGTTGGATAAGTTACCTCCAGAGGTCCTTCCAACCTCAATCATGCTGGGATTTTGTAGCTTTATTGTTAATCTTGTCTGAATGTTTATATTCTAGCCTTCCTCTTCTCGGTCCTGATACCGTTTCTGGGGCAGAGGTGAATTTATAGGAGTATGGAGACATGTTACAAAATTATGATAAAGTAGTTAAATAGAGTCATTTAAATGATTTGAGGAAGCAGCAATTCACGTTTTATTGATGCTTGTTGAAGCAGATAAAAAATCAACGCTTTAATACGATTGTGGGCGGTAAAGTAACACAGATACTGTACACAAAGTTAACAGTAAGTTTGAATATGTGTGTGGAAAAGAAAGTTTTGAGGAGCTCTCTCACAAGAATTTTACATGTTAAGCCCTTGAAAACAGGTATTGGTGTGTGTTCCACATGGGGGCTGCATCAAAATCACAGTGGATCATAAGCTTGCTTTCAGCTTTCATCATTTGAGGCTGTCTGGGTAAAAAGTGATGTCTGCAAGTTTGGGATATCCTTTTGTTCAGCTTTTGTGGAAATCTAAAGGCTGAGAAGTCACAAAATAACAGCAAGGTCACAAAAGCAGCCGCCTCTCTCCTGTTTAGAAATCTAATAATGAACTATATACCATTTCTGTGGGATTAACCCACCGTCTCTGCCCACAGGATTGTCACTTCCAGAGCGATTCTCATGGCATTCAGTGGCCCATATATGGGATGGACCACATCCAATGATTGAGGCTGTCTATGAAATACTCTAGATGTGATTCCACACATCTATAAAGTTTCTGCCTCAGCTCAGTTTGTTCTATATCTAAATAAACTCGAAATGTAACAAGGAGACCTCAGTATTCAAAGAACTTTTCACTATGCTTGTTGTACTATTTCACACACACATATAATTCTACTGAGAAGAGCTCAGGGAGGATTTTTGATGTGGAATACATGTATCTCTTAGGGGTGAAAGACAAGTATTTTCACCCTAAAACGTTCTCCTGGGGAAGGAATAGTGGGTACCTGATAGTTTGAAGCTTACATGGGCCTCAGACAGCCTAGGGCCTCCCATGGTCATTCAAGATTTGCCACCTCCTCAAGCCACAAGGTAACCAGAAGTTTTTCAGTTTCCAGTGTTGGCTACTGTCAGCTGCAAAGTGACCCCCGGATTCCTGTGCTGCCTCCTTCTCTCCTCCCCTGTTTTTAATATTAAAACACAAAAAAATCTAGGAAATGGTATAAATTTGGAATATTCTCATTTGTTGAAGTGGTGACTCTTTTTCTTCTTTCCTGCCTTTTTTCTTGGTTGCTTTTCCTTATTGTCTGTTCTGTGTATATTCTATCTTTTCATTATCTGATGCTTATTGTTCTCATTCGTTTTCCTCCCAGCAAATATGCATACTTTGTTCAGGCTGCCTTTGCTTTCAGGGAGGCTAGGACGCTGTCTCATTCCCTGCTGCTTTCATCCAGGAAAGACTTCCAGGCTTGGGATTTCAGCCAACATCCTTTCCCTCATTGCCTCTGCCTGAGTTTGGGTGGGCTCCTAGATGTGGGATGTTCAGCTGGCAATGTTTTTTTGTCTCACTCATCACGTGTGGTTTCACTATGATGGGTTTGGTTTTTAGGACTTGCTTTTCTACTGCAAGTAAGCCAAGAAGCTCAGGGTTGAAAGGGGCTCCAGGACAGCTTGAGATAGCCAAAATGAGGTGTGCATGTGGTATGAAAAATGCAGGCAACCTGTTTTTTTTTGTTGTGTAATTCTGGGCCAAGTCCTGCTCACCGTTACATCAACAGAAGTCTCAGAAGACTCCTTGTGTCTGACTTAATGTGCCACTTGGATGGTACAGCATTTTGCAGCACCAGTGTGCCAGCCTGGCTAATTTTAGATAAGGTTTTGGTCACACTGTCATAGGCAGTGTTTGTGGATAGATGTCACACATTTACCACTTCTTCCCTTGTCTAAACATAACAAAGACAAAGATGTTCCTCAAACATAGCAACTAAAGCATGCATGCAGTCTTACCCTTTTTAACTAATGCATCTGCGTTTATTGTTGTCTTTTTGCATTCTAGATCAAGATAGAGAAGGAGCTTAGCAGCCTCTACAAGAGAATGTTTGAACCTCTCCATGTGCCTCCAGAGCTCTTCCAAAGACTAACTGGACAATTCTGCAACATTCAGACCTTAAAGACAGGTCAAGCCTATGCTGCAGAAGATAAAACATCAGTTGATGATAGGCTAAGCATCCTGCTGAAGGGGAAGTAGGTTCTAAAAAGCTTGGGGACAGTCTTATGCTTTGTGTTGAATAGATTAGAAAGTTATTGGGGGTTTTGTTAGCTTTTTAAGTGTTATTGGTTTTAGTGCATGATGGTCTATAGCCAATTAGTCTGTAGGTATAGACTATTTTGTGACACTGTTTTCAAATGGCAGTGATGTCTCTTACTGGCAGGATATTATGTCTCCATTTGTGTGTGCAGCTGCATGGATTTTAGTGGGAATTATATTTGTGTAATACCAAAGGCAGTGTATTCCAGAACAAGCAAGAGATTTGTGTGAGTCTTAGATATCTAATTCACCTTCTCAGTGTATTCTCAGGTTTCAAGGTTAAAAAATATTGTGCATGAGAAAAGGAAAAAATATCCTTCCAGTAGACTTAAAAACAACAGGCCTATTGGAATTGATTCATTGGACATGTACATGTAAGCAGAGAGGGGCAGGTGCACTGCCTAGAGGCTGACGGGACCCAGGTGAGAAAGGGTAAAATAAATGCCTGTGGCTAGGCAGTAATTTTGAAGCTCTTGCTAAGTTCTGGCCAATATTTTAACCAATTTCTGTTGATAGCAGCAGTGATGTCAGGCTTCATAGTTTTTCTTTTGAAGTGATCAGCTGCTTGTTACTGTAAAGGTAATTATCTCAAGGAAGCCTGATTCTGGTCTGGCTTGATAGCAAAACCCTGCAGGTCTCTTTCATTTTGAATAGCGATGTTTTGAGGATACACACCATGTTGAGCAACTTGAACTGGCTGGCAGTTGGTTCCGCTTGGAATTGGTGGAGGTTTAGGCAGAAAACAGGGTAGCTCTGGGGCTGATATTCCAGAAAATGAACATATTTTTGCCTGTTACCGACTCTTACCATCATCAATAATCATATACAAATCTAAATTAAGTGAATCCATTTCCATGATTTTAAAATGTTGTTTCATACATTTTTATTTCCAGAATGAAGGTGTCTTATCGAGGGCATTTTCTGCATAATATTTACCCCTGTGCCTTTATAGATTCTCCTGAATTTCGATCAACGCAGATGAACCGGGGTGAGAAATTCCAGGTACACTTTGGTTTAAATATCATTGGTTATAAGCTGATGAAATCATTAAAAATGGAGTATAAATTTGATCAACCATTTGACTAGCATAATTTTGCTAGCTTTCTAGTACTGGTATTTTGTGATAGATAATATCAAGAATAACTTTTAGAATTAAATACTACGAAACAGTATTTTGATGGTGTTTGCTGAGCAGTTTGACTTTTGGTGTTCTGTTCTCTTTTACTCTTTCCAAGTTTATTTTGTGTTAAAAGATTATTTGGGACAAATAATATAAGAGAGAGCTTTACTGGAAAAAGAGATGATGTAAGCAGTCTCATCACTGGTTCAAAAACAGAAAAGGAAAAATAATTATTGTAATATTTGGTGTTACTAGAATGAAAGACTGAAAATTCAGGCACTAGTAGTTTGAAATTGGTATTTATCTAAACACATTAATGATTATGTCCTTTTGAAAGTTGTTAAAGCAACATAGATGAAAGTGATCACTATTTTGAATAAAAATATTCATATGGGGAACAGTAAGGGTATACATTTCTAGCAGTGTAATTAGGATATATTATACTGTAGGTCGTGGGGGAAAAAACAGTACTAAAGAAGTTTTTTTCCCATAGTACTGAAATGGCTGTTTTGCTGCCTCTTACAATTATGTTCTTGAACTGGGTATGTGTAATAATGACCAGACTATTGCTGACCGGGTAGATCCACCCTGGTACCCTGGCAGAAGGGGAGGGAGAGCAATGTAGAGTCTAAAATCAGTGATTGATGTCATATGTTCCAGTCAAATATTAGGCTTAATGCCAAGGAGGGAGAATTGTCCAGACATACTCATTTTGCAGCAGCGAGGCGTCCTCTTGGCACAGCCTGTTTCTCTTGTAAGCAACAGGATACAAATTGATCCCTGTGAAGGGAAAAGGCTCATGCCTCAGCTTTTGCCTGCCTCAGACATTATAATAATCTAGTGTGGTGTACGTCCTTCACTCTGAGTTCTGCTTGTTACTACTATATAAACACTTTCAGTGTTGCTATTGCAAGAGGACACAGATTCAATCTTAAGGACCCCATCTGCTGGTAATGCTGGCGAATTCTTCCTTAGCATGTGTGCTTATGTTACAGACCATGAAGTTAAAATCCATGGATACATTTCCCATTATTTCTTTGTCTTTATATATTTTTATTTTTTTCGGAAGTAACATTAGCTTGTCATAGCAGAGAGCGTTGGATTTATTTGTAGGTGACTGTCTTCCCGTTGCAAAACACGCTCTTGGGTATCACCAAGTGGTGCAGGTTACCATGTGCCATTGTCCTCCACCAGCACAGGGGGATGAACCTGGCAGGTCCAGCCTCCCTGCAGAGGGTGGAAGCTCCTCTGTAACTATCAGCAGCTGAATTATCAGTAACTGAGCAAACGGAGCCTTAGCTCAACTGCTAGAAGGTGGTACTGGTGGGATCAGCAGGGCTGACAATGAAGAGATAAAGATGAAAAGATGTTTTTTATATCACTAAAAACTCTCTGATGGAGACCTTTGGATTATACCGGTTACTCTTGTTTGGTGATAGCAATGTAAAATAAAATGAGACAACATACAGGCTTATTGGGATGTAAGTAGTGTCATCACTGTAGGACTGACTTTGTATGTAAATGTTCTCTAACATAAATGCTTTTACATTTATGAGAGATTTTCCCCTGTTATCACCCCCCAGGTTTTCTGAAAAACAAACTGGCCATGCTTATCACTTCAAAATATGATGGTAATAAATATCTGAGATGTTTTACATTTACAAATGTAATATCATATTCTAAGGAATACCAAAAAGCTTTATGCTTTAAGAGTTATTTTAACTGGAAGCACAAATAAAATGGTATCACTTATTTTAAAGCATGTTTAAATATGCTAATTTTAAAATATTTTTAAATGTGCTAATTCTGAGCATGTATTTTCTCAGGTCACCATTATTGCGGACGATAACTGCAAGTTCCTGTGCTGGTCCAGGGAAAGGCTGACTTATTTTCTGGAATCTGAGCCATTTCTTTATGAGATCTTTAAGTATCTTATTGGCAAAGATATTACAAATAAACTCTATTCATTGAATGACCCAACCTTAAATGACAAGGTAAGCAACTGAAGTTTTGTTTGGGAATTTTCCTCCTATACACGAATTTATTGCTACTTCAATTTTAGATCCTCCGAAAGCACCTTTTTTTAACCTGCTACCATCAGCTGCTGAATTCACACTTGTTGCCTTTTAGTGCCAAAGTATGAGTGCAACATTTCTGTCAGCAGCAATATTGGTTAAAGTTAGCACAGTAATGTGCAAGAAAGATGAATAACTGAGATTCAGAACTGATTGGCTAGTGCAAATATTTCTAGCCAACTAGGAGACATGATGGCCAGCAGCTAAAAAGGTGCTTCACCCTGGATATCCTTTCTTGTTAACAAATGGGTGCCTTTTGTAGAAAGAAGCTTCGGGGGTTTTTTCTTCAAGAATTTGCTTGCATATCAACAGTAGGTTATGATGTAGTTAGTGGAAGGAGGCATGAAATACATATATAAAAAATAGAAGTACATATAAAGACATATATAACAAATACATGTAAGGTGCTAAACAATAAGTATACTATCATAAATAATAAATATAAATACATATAATATGATACATATAAATATATACATATAAGATATAATAAGGACGTATAAAATATTCAGTGGTCTGAATACAACTCGTTCTTGTTTGCATGTAGAGGGAGCGTGGTTTAGGTGTCACAGTAAGTGGTCTGGGTATAGTCACAGATAATATCAATTATCTTGGTTTACTTTCATTTTATTTTTTTACTTAATGACATGGCTTTTCAAGATTTGAATGGTAACTCAGCTGACGGTGGTTTTGCTTGGGTTTTTTATTATTATTTATATAGTGGCTGTAGGATTCTCATATATAATTTATTTGAAAAACTTTCACTATTATTTATGAAAAGCTTTATAATTTTGTAATACAGTGTTTTCATATTCTGTATGTATTGATTTAACTCACACTAACTCAGAGCAAAAATCCATCTCATCAGACTGCCCATAATTTTTTATATATATGTTAAATAGTTATTTCTGTAAAGTTGTGAATTTACAAGTCTTTATTTTTCGTGGCAATAATCACGTGAATTTAAGATTATTGTAACTGTTTTATCACAGTAACTTTTGAAAATGAGTGTTAAAAAAATTAAGAGTGAGCATTTTGGAAATCTGTAGTACCTTTATATTCTTCCTCAAATGAAAATCCTGTTGCACAAGCCCTTCCTACATATTGCAGGACAAATTCTCCTTCATTTCCCCATTGCCAGCACTCTATGCACATATCACAGGCTTCATTGTCAATTATACATGCTACTGGTGTCTTTAATGCTTTTTAACTCCTGACATTTTTAATAGAAAATTTTGTGGTTGACTCCTGTACACAGGGGACATGCAAGAGAGCAACTAAAATTCAGTATAGATTGTTCATAATCAAGATGAGAGTAAGAAGAATATAAATTCACTGTGTTGGAAAACAGAAAAGTATCCATTTATTTGTGAGGAACCTTGTGATTTTATCCTACCTAAGGAGATTTTTCACTGCTGTTGGGAAAATAGTCATTCCTCTCCACGTGAACTAGAATGCCAATTCCTGACTTTTAAAATTCAGTAAAGTGGAGTTATCCATTATGCTCTTGTCATTCATTACTTACTGCCTTTCACATACCTAAAATAGCATTCTGACTTGCAGTAATACTTACCAGGGCACAATGTATGGTTCCATATAAATATTATAGTAACAGACTTCTCAGAAAGGCTACTCAAAGCAAATGGAAGCTCCTGAGACCATTTGACCAGAAGAGGATAATGTTCATGGGATGCATTTAATCTGTCTTCGGTAAAATCAAGAGCCAAGTGATCATCTACTAGAAAGGAATGACATGATGAAATGAAAAGCCAGGAAAGTGAACAAATTGCAGTTAAGATATAAATTGCTAAACTCTATATATAGCATGCTGATTTGTTTCTCAAGGAGACCAGGCTCATCATGAAGGCTGTATTTAATTGCAGAGCATCATACCTAAATAATGAATTACCAAATAATAAAAATCTAACTTTCTGTAGGAAAATACATGAAAAGTCCAGTGCAAGACAGAATTAAAATTGAATAATTAATCTGAGGTTTCATGCTTGTCAATGTTCTAGATGTACCAGCATCTTCTATTTTCATTTAAATCAATATACACTGCATAGAATCTTCTGCTCTAACCAGTTTCTTGATCCACGAATAGTCATAGCTGAGACCAGAGCATCTACTCCAGTGGAAATGTTTATAATTTTTATTTTAATTTACCTGATACCTTTTTTAAAAATTATAATTGTTTACATTTTTTAGGCTTCAAAAAAGATTGATCGACAGCCTAGTCTTTGCTCACAGATCTCTGTGATGCAGATGAGAAACAGTATGGCCAGTACCAGTGACAGTGAGGATGGCTTGCAGATGTTTCTTCGCGGGACTTCCTCTGCATCCTCTCTTCGTGAGTGCTCAGAATAGTTTGTGCCAGTTTTGAACACAGCTTGGTTGATCATTAGAGATGATTGCAGAACTCTTTTTGCCTTCAGTGGGAGCAGACTGTAGCTTTTTGAATGCTTCTGCACATCAACTAAGTGGAGGGACCTAACTATAGGCAATTCATAAGATGCATACGGCTTTGTATGTTAGCTGAAGCTATCTCATGTAGATACTGGCAAAACCCCCAACATGTATCGTAATAATTTTTGGCATAATTTCAATGTGTAGATGTAATATGGAATGTTTATATCAGTGGTACAGAACTCTGAATGTACAGTGCCTGTCAGAGTAGTATCTCCTTTGGTCTGTGACTGGTGCTTGTAGAAATTAAAAACCCAAAACATTTGCCCTCAGCAATTTGGCACTTTGTGTTTCCTCCTGAGATAGTTGGTATTGGCAGAATCTGGTGAAATGTGGTATATAATCAATATTTTGATGCCACCTGGAAAATCTCCAAATAACCTGCCAGGCTCTCCTCTCCTGGTTTTTGTGTGATAGGAATAGTAGGGAACAGCTAACATGAGGGGAGAAACTATGTTTGACCTTTTTGCTTCCACTCTTGCAATTTATTCCTTTATAGAACCTTCTGAATGATTCTTTGTAGGCTTTTGCTATTGTTTATTTTTAATTCCCCTGAATCTAAACTTCAGCAGTAACCTGAACTCTGAAAGCAGTTTTTGAACAAAAAAATCCCAGAAGATGCTCAATTTTGTCACTTGACGCAAGCAGTTAGTTTAACTGGATTTATAAGATCATATAGGATTGTTTATTTCGATTTGGGAAATATTATTTTTTAGTAATTAGAATTCAAAGGAAGAAAATCACTGCCAGTTATTTATTATGGTTGAACTCTGCTAAGAAGATAAAGTGTTTTAAAGTATTTGGACTTTCCAATTTAATTATCTCTTTTCCATTGTGTTCCTCACAGTTCTTATCCACGAAGTCCTTCAGACTTGGAGGGCCCATGTGTTTTCACTCCTTAACACTGGTATAGACTGCATGCCCAGATAGATGGAAGCAAAAGCCCTGCTAGTGTTTACCCTGCTAGAATGCTGAGAGTGACATAAGGGATACAGTTTGATGAAAGTTCCAGTGGTGTTTTCTGTATTTCTCCTCTGTTCCCTGAAAGGACATTTAGAATCACAGAACAGTTGAGGTTGGAAGGAACCTCTGGAAATCGTCTAGCCCAACTCCGTGTTCAAAGCAGGGTCAGCTAGAGCAGGTTGCTCAGGGCCATGTCCAGTCAAGCTTTGAAAATTTCTAAGGTGGAAGATTTCATAGCTTTCTAGGCAACCTATTCCAGGGCCTTATCACCCTCATGGTGAAAAAGATTTCCCTTATCACAACTCATGACTGTGTCCTCTGTTCTTTAGTGCATGCCTCCAAGAAGTATCTGGCTCTGTCTTCTGTATGGCTCTGTCTTCTGTATACCCTTCCATTAGATAGCTGAAGACAACAGTAAGATCTCCTGAGAGCCTTCTGTTTAGAAGGCTGAACCCACCCAGTTCTTGCAGCCTCTCCATGTACGTCATGTGCTCCAGGCTTTGACCATTTGTTTGCTGTCCACTGCACTCGCTACAGTATGTTCATACCTCTGTTGTATGGGGAAGCCCAAAACTGGACACAGCACTCCAGATCCTGTCTCACAAGCACTCACAAGTGCCAAACAGAGGAGATTAATCTCTTAAATTGACCTGCTGGCTATGCTCTTGCTAATATGGCCCAGTATATGGATGGCCTTCTTCACTGCAGGGGCAGTCTGCTGGCTCATATTCCACCAGGACCCCCAGGTCTGTTTCTGCAAAGCTGCTTTCCATCCAGTTGGTGCCCAGGCTGTACTGCTTTGTAGGTCTGTCATGTCCCAGGTGCAGCAGTTTGCCTTTGTTGAACTTCATGTGGTTTCTGTCAGTTCTTTTCTCCAGCGTCTGAAGGCATGTTCTGACCAGCCACCCTACCCTCTGGCCTGTCAACAGTTTCTCTCACTGTTTGGCTGTTGTCTGTGAACTTGGCAGAAGTGCATTCCATCCCATCATCCAGGTCCAATATATTGAACATTATAGGCCTTGGTATTGACCCTCAAGGGACATTGCTGGTAACCAACTGCCAGCAGGGTTTTCTACTGCTGTTCACCACCCTCTGAACTCAGCAGTCCAGTGATTTTTTTCACCCAAGTTGCAATCCATGTATCCAGTCAATTTCTCACCCATGTGGTTAAAGGGTTTTATGTCAGGCTGTGGAGGGTCATGCTTCACAGAGCTTGTCATCTCACCACAGAAGGCGGTCAGACTGGTCAGGCACAATCTGCCCATGGTACATCCATGCTGACTGTTCTCAGTCACTTTCCCGTCCTTCATGTGCTTGGACATGGCTTCCAGGAAGACAGGCTCCATGATCTTCCTGGCAACTGAGGTTAAGCTGATAGGCCTGGATATAGTTTCCTGTGTGCTTCTCCTTGCTCTTCTTGAAAATGTCCATGACATTGGCCTTTTTTCTCTCCCCTGACTGCCACGACCTTTCCAAGATGTTAAAGAGGGGTCTTGCAATTGCATCAGCCAACCCTCAGCACCTTGGATGCTGCCCATGTCGTTCCAGTCTTGTATATGCCCTGTTGACTTTAAGTGCTTCTTAGCTAAGTCCAGCTTTTCAGTACGTCAAGTATCACTCTCCCAGTCTCTACCACTGGACTCAGAGACCTAGGAGGCTTCAAAATAAACCTGTAAAGTAAAAACTGAAGCAAAAAAGATATTGAATATCTCAACCTTTTCCATGTCCCTAGGTCCTGTGCCCCACTGAGCCATGGTCTCAGTTTCCATGGTTCTCCTTTTGTTGCCAGTGTATTTGCAGAAGCCCCACTTGTTGCCCTTTACTAGATCCAGGTCCTGCTGAGCTTTGGCTTTCCTAATTCCATCCTTGCATGCTTGGGCCATTATTTCTGTACTCCCCCAAGCAGCTCATCCCTGCTTTCACTTTGCGCGCGTGTGTGTGTTGGAGCTCTGTCAGGACTTTCTTGTTGATCTATGCCAGCCTTCATCTATGCCAGCCTTTTACCACGCTTGCTCAACTTTCTATACACTGGAATGGACTGTCTTTGTGTTTTGAGGAAGGTGTCCTTGGAGTTCAACCATCTGTCCTCAGGTCCCTTTGCCCTTGTAGACCATGTCCCATGGGTTCCTGCCAAGTAGAACCTGGAGCAAGCCACAGTCCCCTGTCCTCAGGTCAAGGGTTGTAACTCTGCTATTTGTCTTGCACACTTCTCAGTATCTTAAACTCCACCAGCTCCTGGACATTGCAGCCATCAGCCTTCAGCTCCCTGATGAGTTCTTCCTTGTTCATCAGTGACAGGTCCAGCAGAGCAACTCCCCTAGTTGGCTCGTCGATCACTTGTGTGAAGAAATTGTCTGCTGCGCTCTCCAGAAATCTCCCGGACTGCTTGATCCCAGCTCTGATGCCTTTCCACCACATGCTGGGGTGGTTAAAGTTCCCCATGAGTACCAAGGCCTGCGATCATGAGGCTTCATCCAGTTGTCTAAAGAAGGCTTCCATCTACTTGCTCTACTTGATCAGGCAGCCTGTAGCGGATACCCACTATGAAGTTTCCCATGTTGGTCTGTTCTCTGATCTTTACCCGTAGGGTCTCGACTGGCTTTTTACCTGTTCCACAGCAAAGCTTCACGAAATTGAAGCCACTCCTTTGTGTAGAGAGCCCTTGGACAAACGTGCACACTCAGAAGCCTGAAAGAAATTGTAAAACTGTGTTCGTGCAATTAGTTAAAATCAAAATTCTCTTTCAGGCTTAGCAGCAAAACGCTTACACCAGTATTTCAGCTTTGGGAAAAGTAATCTAAATGCATGACATGTTCATCTGTAATTTCATTAATTCCTAAGATGCATCCATGCTTAGCACATACTTGATAAATACATTTTTCTCTGTTTACTTTTCCTTGGTTTGTGTACCATATTTTCTTATGTATGGGAAGTATTTTCCCCAAAAGAGGGATTTAAATGTCTTTTATGTTCTGAAATTGCTTGGTCCAACAGCAGTTGGTGTAGTTGGTACTGCCATTGACACCACCCCACTGGCAGCAATAGGTGCAGCAGCCTCTCAGGTCCAATGGTTCCCTTACTTTTGGGGAGGCAGAGGGGTTATTTATACAAGCAGTGTATCATACACCCTGGGAAATATTGTCATTTATTTCTTCTTTGCATTTTGATTGATTCAAGATTTCTGACTTCTGTAAAACGTTGATAAGAATTCTTGATGAAAGGTTATTTATCTCACTAAACTGTGAGATCTCTCTTTTTGCCAAGATAGCTTGTTAGTTATTCCTGGGTACTGTCACTGCCAATGATGGGTTTACTACCAAGGTGAGCTCTGCTTAAAGATTTGTGTTCAATGTGGATTGTGGCCATATATACACTTTTTCTCAGATCACAGAGAAAACTGAACACAAAGCTGCCGTTTACCTTACCACTGCTGTGTTTTCAACTTTGGTCTGTTTTTTAAGATTCAGTATGAGGTATATGTTGAGGCTTACTGTCCCTATATCTTCCTTCTGCAGTCAGACATTTCTTTATTCAAAAACAAACAAGCAAAATCCAAAACCCCCAGAAGTTTTAGTGAGGAACACATGGAAATTACAAACTTTTTTTTTTTTTTTTAGAAGAAGAAGTTAATAAAAGAAGCCTATCAGTACAGGAATACTGTCTTGTCATTGCTAGGGGATTAATTGTTGTGTGGACAAAAGCTTCCCCTTACAAATATGATATTTGACTACTAAAATACAAATACATTTTATTCTCCTAATTTCCATATTCTTAAAAAATTGAGCATTTATATTTTTGCATAATCCAAACTTTTTAAATGATGCTTTTATTTGTGCTACAAACAATAAGCTTTGACTCGTTTTCTCAAGAAATTGTTATAAAGCTTTTTTCAAAGTGTTTAGTACCAAAAGGGTGAAAAATACTGATTAGTAGGTCCCAAACTACAATTGCTAACAAAGCTGTGTTTTGAATTTAATTAACTAAGAAACTCAACTAACTGTTTGCTTTTATATTAAGGAAATAACCAACAAGAGTTCTATAATGCTTATGGAGTGAGTCGTTTGCAGCATGATGTTTTCTGTTGATAACATCACATTAACTCAGCAAGCATCCTCAAAAAGGTATTAAAGTGAGGTTTGTTTATCATGTGATACTTGTGCTTGATATCCATGATCCATCTGTTTGTAATTTATTAGTAAATGAAATTGATGTAGCTCTTTTTCCAAAATTTGAATTAAGCAGAAACAGTTCAACGTGATCAAAAGGGTAGCTTCACCTGACTTTCAGTTCTTTAAGAAACATTTCAGTGTTAGTTTTCTATTCAATAATTCTATTGCTTGATTGTAATTCATATACTTAGTAGTGATACAGTCTTTATCTATGCTGTTTGGTTTAGATCACTCAAACCTGCTGGTCTGTGAATCTGTATTTGCAAACTTCTAAGCTAAACAGGGATGTAGGAAGGTTTTGTTTTAGTAATGCTTTTATTGGTATTATCCCATTATGTGTGTTCCTTATGTTATACCCAGTTTGTGGTTAAAAGCAGGATTAGGTTTCATGGGAAATGCCACTTTACTAGGTATTTGGGCTCGAGTCCTCGAGATAGGTGTGTGGAAGGTGTATGGAAGGCCTGGGTTCAAGGTCTAAGTCAATCTTGTGAACACTTGTCCAGTGCTGGATAGAGGCATCAGTAGACAAGTTTTTTGTATTTGGAGAAAATGAGGGCATAACTTTGAACCAAACAACTTGACACTATTAGACCTCATATTGAATCCTGTTGAACAGGCTTATGGCTTCTTACTTCTGGGGAGAACTAAACACTTTTAAACAGGAGAAAACAATTCTAAAATGGCGATAAACTATACTAATAAAAAATCTAAAAAAACCCAAACCAAAACAACTGTAACTCAGTATTTTCAGACATCCTTTCACCTTTGAGTGTTAGTGTCTCCCCGCAAAGTCAATTTTATATCCGAGCACACCCACAAACCTTGGATTTAGACAATTAAATGATCTAGTCATCACTTGTTTAGGCCATAAAAACCCATCTGTGTGAAAAGAAGTGCTTAACAATTCCAGTAACTGAAAACGTGTTTGAGTAACCTCTTATAATGGCAGTTGAAGTAGTTTTTGTATGTCAAAAGAAAATACTAATATTTTATTAACATAAAAAGTTCTAAAAAGCTAATTCCAAATAGTGTTCGTGTGGATGTGACTTAAAAATACAATAATACAATAACTCGCTGGTCTTGCCTATAGCTGTATTTTGTTCTCCTTATGCAACACATGCAACACAAAAGAGTCCTTCATAAATAGGCTTCCTTAGCAGAGCACTTTACTGTAGATCTGATGAATTTTTTCTAAAGTCTTAAGAATAGCCCTGCAATAGGAGTATGTTATGGCTAGCAGTATTTTTTTCAAGAAAATCTGGATTTTTAGCTTGTATACAAATAATCAGACAGGTCCACTACCTCTTGCTCTTTTCTTCTCCAATGGTAATTCAAAGATGTACTTAATCTTTTTGGTCATCATACGTTAGCTGTTTACAACCTTGTGCCATTGTGGTGGTTTAACTCTAGAAGAAGGTACTGAGAGAAAAAAATGTCCAAGTACATATGCAATTTCAGAGTGAACAATAGAAAATAAACCTGCTTGGCTGGTGTCAAGGGAGTTCTCTGGTTTAACCCTCATGCTGAAAACTTAACAACAATAGAGGTAGTTTGCAGCAATAACTTGCACAAAAACTCCTTTTAATGTCTTACCAGCAATAGCTGTGGCGTGCACCCCGCTCTGGCAAGCTCTGTGAGTTGCTGCTTTTCTAAAAGCTTGCCTTGGAGCAATGAAATCACTGTCAGTCAAAAGTGGCCTTCACCTGTTAATCTTGTTTTCTTTGTGGTTCTTTATGGGGGTATTATATTTTCTGTAAGTTTTACATTATCATGCTTTTAAGGCAGTTAGGGCTGTGATCATGTATCTACCTGAGGTTTGCCCAGTACACTGCGGAATTCTTTCACAGCCAAGGCAAGTGTGCAAGTGTACTTGCCCTTTGCCCTTCAGGCAGCTGTTCATGGTGTCATTTGTGGAGAAGAATTAGTGGGTAAGTAACAGTGAGAGAACAATTGCCAGGGACATGGCATTGGGCACCTCATGAAGTCAGGATTTGCACTGAATCTGGGGAGAATACTGTGCCTGTGCCTGGCCACAGGGTTTGAACCTTGGAGATGTTGCTGGTTCATTGCATCATGACTGTCCCACATCTAGAATTTCTTGACACGTGTGGTCAAATAACAAAGAAACCTTCACTTATAAAATCCATTCATGAGGGAACTAGAACAGGATTACCAGCCTGTGTACTAAATAAGTGTGTAGCAGGTGCATGTTGTTAAATTAATTGGTAATTTCTCTGTAACTGTGGCAGGCCCAGGCCGAACATCTCCCTACCTGAGAACTTCCACAAAAATGAAGCCAATAGAAGAAAGTGTTGAAGATGATGTCTTTGAAGCACCATCTGCTGATAAGCTTGAACTCCAGCAGCTGCCTTAAATAGGTCTGTCTTCAGGTGTATCTGGGCTTGCCCAAAGCTGCAGTGCAAGAGGAAGAAGCTGAATTTGAGGGGAATCTGAAAGCTAAAACCACCTCTCCATGTTTGATTTTGCCACAGTGGCTTCTAGATGAAATGTCACGTTTTACTTTACTTCTAAATAAAATAGATAAAAATCTGTGCGGGTTTTATTTTTGTTTTTGGGACATGGGTGGCTGCTTAATTTCTACTCTTGCCACCGTAAGTTTAGTATTAAGTGGCTGACTAGCCCAAAATTTCTAGAGACTTATTTAGTAGAGAATATCCCCAGTTTCATTTTGGTAAGTTTCTTAGAAGCCCCTATCTTAGTGTTTTTCAGTGGGAGATTTTGAAACTATGTTTCCAAAGCCATGTTGCTGTTACCTCCCATCATTGTTGTGAGTCTTGCGTGAAATAGTACACACACTCTTCTGCGCCTTTCGGTAGGTACTTGCCTGTAATTCTGGTGTTTCCCAACCCGACTGCTTGACTCTACAATTATAATAATGACTTCAATTTCAATTTTTCTTGGCCAAATATTTAAATATAATGTTGCCTTTTGAACCTTAACTTTTTCTTCTTTATGTAACTGTATTACACTGAAGTCTATGCTGTTCCTTCATCTTATCCATGGAGTGATTGAGCTGTTATGGATTAACCGTTCCACACAGCAATATGTGAGGTACAAATGACAGTAGGAAATTTGTCCTGATGTAGGAAATACAGTTCGTACCTCAAAGCTGGGTAGCTGCAAGTACAGTAAAACAGTGTCTCATGTTGGGAAGCATTGGGAAGCCTTTATAAAAGGCACTCGTATTAGTCCTGTCTGTGATTTGTGGAGACACATAGATGGTACCTGTACTTGTGTGCTTTGGCAATTCTTGAAATCTGTTCTGTAACAAACAGTATATTTTAACTAAATATAACAGAAAATGGATTATTTTCCCTTTATTGAATTGCACAAAACTCTGCTACATACAATAATAGAGGTTTGGCTTAAGTTTTCAAGCAGTCAGAGGTGTCAGAATCTGGGTTTTGTTCATTTGTTTCACTTAATTTTATTTCTAAAATTTATCCTGACAGAGCGTCCTAGAGTCAGCCTGCATCCAAGTAATTCCCTCCTCAGAAGCTCATGCAGTCTCAAAACTTGTAGTTAAACAATTGCAAGTTTGAGCTGTGTTGTCAGCATTCCTGCTTCTGTGAATTTAAAAGCAGTGTTTAATATTACATCAATATGTCCTGTCATTCACTCAGTTTTGCATTATTAAAAACATTGCACTGAGGTGAGACATACTTACTAATTTATATAAATAGGTGTAAAATATTTTTAGGCCAGTCATCTGCAAAAGACAGCACATTGGCTTCTGTTAGAGCTGAGGTAGTTTATCATCTAAATCTGATTTAGCGTTCACAGGTAGAAATTAGGAAGTCCTCTTGCAGCTGTTGTAACTTAAGCACAAGTATTAGTTGGAACAGCTTTCAAAACCACTGGTTTGATAAACCAAAATGATACGTAGGATCAGTTGTGAGTCTACGGAGGTAAAACGGGACTTCAGCAACTAAAACATAAATGCATATTTAAAAGTTTACCACGTTTTTAGTAGCTGACTGTCAAATACTGGCAACTGAACAGATTACACCATGAACAAAAATACAGTAGGCAACAAGAAAACTGAATATATGCTCATTGCAGGGGTGTTGGACTTGGGGTTGGACTTGATGACCTTTGAAGGTTCCTTCCAACCCAAGCTATTCTATGATTCTCTCATTAGAAAAACACGAAACATTCGCCATGCAGTAAAATGCATGCTAAAGGAGAAATATGTATCCTCATAACTCCAGTGACTGCGTGGTGTAAAGTTGTGAACTTGTTTGAATTTTTGGATGTCCTGTTTCTTTTAATAAAAAGAATACTTGCAGAATGTTTCCATAGGGTAAATTATAAAAAATGCAGACTTGTTTAGGTTGAGATCTCTGCAGGTGATCTGATCTAGCCTCCTGCTAAAGGAGGGTCGACTTCCAAATGAGTGGAAATGTTGCAATGATGGAGACAAAAATATTAACAGGCGCTGTTACAGGAAGATGGCTGTGTGTGAGGAGCATATGTCTAAGATGTTTATCTTCCTTTTGGATTCCAAGACAACCAGACTTTGTAAATAAAACAATTCTGTATATTTTTGCAGGTTTTACAAAAGCTGCTCCAAGTAATTGATTATCATGCTGTGTAAGTAACATGATGGTTACAGACTTACAGATCAGTGGGTGATGGCTTTCTTCCTCCCAGCAGTGCTTTCAAGCTCTGCTTAAGTGTAAGAAGCATCCTGTAATAATTTGTATTTAAGGGAGGAGTGTTTGTGTTCATGGGTAGAGGGTGGCTGTAAACCCATTGTTAGCTCATTTCAAGATGTGATTAGTAAATCAAACAAAATAACATACATTTTTAAATCATAACATCCTGTTTTGTTGGTCATAACTGTAACTATGTAGCAGATGGGAATTATACCAGCAAATAGTTATTTTTACTAACTAGAATAGCTGTGGAGGAAAAAATGAAGGTACTTCATCAAAATGTATCTTTTATGTTTTGGTTTTGTTTTGTTTTTTCCAAGAATTCTGTGATTTCAATGCATTTATATAAATACAGCAAAATGCATATTGAGGTTTGTCAGGGAGACTGAACTAAAAGATGTCATTAGGTCTATAAAGAATTGTCTTAAAGACTCATTTCAGGCCTGCTCTTGTAGCAAAGCCCTGTTTGTCTCACTCTTCGTGTGGAATGAGCTTCACATGGAGCTGACCCAGCATGTCTTCAGCTGTACCTCATACACCCAGGAGCTTGCGTACTCCTACCCCAGGAGGTAAATCCACTTTGAAGAAATTGTCCGAAGTGTGAAAAACAGTAATTCAGGCCTTAGGAGAGGATTCAGAAAATCAGCTGTAGCCCAGTGCTTGGGAAGTCAGGTACATAAAAACTGCTCCAGTGCAGAGCTGGTGAACCTCCAGATCTTGATTAACATGAAGAAAGGTGCTAGTCACTACCCACATCGCATTTCTACAGGTGAAAGCCAGCTCTCAGGTTCTAGTCCATGATGGATATTTGCAGTAAATAGCAAGCTTAGAACAGGTCAATTCAATGGTCAAAACTATTTCAATGATATGAATGTAGTTTAGCTATCCCTGGTTTTTAAATGATCATTTTATAAACAAGCCAAATGTATTTGATTTTTTTTTTTTAAAGTTTTGAATGGGGATGCAAATACTAAATGCTTATTTTTTTCTTACTATACTATTTCCCTTTAAGAAATAAATGCAACTGAATTATAATCTCCTAATGGAAAATAGGCTACTTTATTTGCTGTATGCATTAGAAAGCAAAACAAAGATGTAACAAAAGAGGCACTTCAGTAAAAAAAATGGAACAGTAGCAATGGTGATACAGTTAAAAGGCAAGGGCTCGGTTCTTCCGTAAATTTTTGGTATCTAGGTGGAGCCTATTGCAAAAGTAAGTATCTTCACATGTGAAAGCCAGCAATTTCTAGAGCAACATTGTGCGCAACAGGTCATCACAGATACACTCACAACTCATTTGGATGGAGTTTCTGGAAGTGAAATTGTAGCGACACATTTTAACCTTATTACTGGAATTACAGCAACAGTTACTTTAATTGTCGTTTCAGAAATGCAGTCATAGGAAGTGCCTTGGAGTGAAATGTTTTTCTGTGTCTGCTACCATGTTGGTCACAGCTGCTTCTGGTTAAAGGGGAATGGGTTCTCAGTACTTATGGGATTAATAAGAGAAGAGAAACCATCTTAATTAATTAGCCCTGACATTTAAACTTCCTGAGAGCATGATGATGATATGAGAGTCATCAGAGAGTGCAGAGAAGCTGTCATAAAAGCAGAAGTTGCGGGATCACTCTGTATTGATTGCAGTACAGTCTCTACTTTTTTCAATAAGGAGAGCATAGCAGAGTGGCTCAACAACATGGCAAAAGTTGATGGGCTCTTGTTGGGCCATTTAACAGAGCTAACTGCTTTTCTTTTGATAAAGTTATGACTACAGGAGGAATGAAGCATTTTCAGTGACCTTAAATATTAGCTGAATTTTAGTTCACAAGAATATTTACTTAGCACTTAATGAACAGAAAATAAGTTACAAATCTAATTAACTTACAGCCATGCCATGCCTGTGTGTTTGTCAAATACCCATAGAAGCCTGAGAGCTTTCTTTTCCAGAAACCTCTTTAAGACCCATAAGTCAGAGCTTTAGTAGAAATTAGGTCTTTGCGCAGGGATGGGTGTAAGTTGTGTTACAATCTCCAGGGCCTACTGCAGCTATTGGACACCTTGAATGAATCCTGTCCGGCCACTACAATTTACTGTACTTGACTTCCTCCTTAACTTTCTCCCAGGGGATTAATATCTGTTACAGCCACATTCTGGTTTCCTGTGCAAAGTGCTTTTGGGATAACAATTCCCTGTCATCCTTTGTAGCAAAGAACAAATCAAAAGCAATCCCTCTTGACATGCATCCACTTGTACACTATTCCATCAATACTATTGTGTTCACTGTTACTCCGTGCTCTATTATATTCCAGGAAAATAAGGAATTTAATAATAGTACAGACATTGTCTGCCAAAATACTGTGAAGAAACATGAAACTTCTAAGCTTTTAAATGCTGAGGAAGTCATGCTCTCAATTGTTTTAAAAATAATTTCGCTGATCACGCCATCCTCTGGAGTTTCACACTATGCTTTTTTTATTGTCCAGTGTCCTTGAGCTTCTCTCCAAATGATGTAAAACACACAGCAGCAGGCAAAATGGCTTATAGCGAAGGCATGAAACAAAGCTGATAGTGTATACAATGCTCTAACACAATGAAAACACATTTCTGTTCTTATTCCATTCATGTGGAGGTGACTTAAGATGACAGGTTTTCTAGATAGAAGTAAAAGAAAACCTGGGCAGCTATCTGATTGTAGTTCCTTAGACTGGGAAGGTTCACGTACTGCACATCATTATTGTTCTATTGGCATTTTCCCATCATACCTCCACCAGCATTTCCCTTTCGTGATAGCACACAGCATTAGCATCTACCAAAGCACAGCTGGAACTGAGCTGTGATCTGGGCTAGGGAAATAGGGTTCTTATCTCCACATGGGGATTGCACTAGGATCGGGGCAATGGGGAAGCCCAGGTGGAGATGGTTGATTTGGCTGCGTGTGAGGAGGTGGGAGTGAGCTCAGCCAGCAGGAGCATATCAGCGCATGGGTAGAGGTGATCTCTGTCTTCTTGGCTTCTTGGAGTTGAGCTGGGTTGTATTCTATGTCCGGATAAACCCACTGAGGATGTGTTTGTGGAATGTGCTGAAACTGCTCTTCCCTGTGACACATGTCTGTGGTGGTTGTCACCTGGAGGCTGGGGAGAGGTAAGTGATCCTGAGCACACAGTGAGCAGTCTGCATAGTCTGTGCAGTTTATACCTCCACAGGGGTTTGTCCTTAGAAATTCAGCTAGATTTAGTCCTGTGTTCCAGCTGGTATTTCACCTTTGCAAGTGTAAGGAGGAATTGCAATGATGTGATTTTGCCTAAAATTAAAAAATGCTTGGTGGTGAGGATGTGAAATTTGAGTTGCTTTTCTGGAAACCCAATAGAGAAATGAAGCTCACACAAGCATTGTGAGGCTTGTCTGTCTGCCTTTTTCCTGTTCCCTTCCCTCTTTCCTCCTTTGAATCAAATCTGGCAGTAGGGACAGTTGTCAAAGGAAACTTTATTATGCTTATTTGTAGACTTTTATATGCTCACCGCTAAACCCTATAATTAGCAACAGAAAAAAATTGTATTGACATGTTAACACTGTATTTGGAGGAATAACTGTCTGTTAGATTACTGCTGCTTTTATCTTACAGTGTATTGAATTGAAAATGGTTTTTTGTTCATAACTAGAACACTGTGTTGTAAAATACCTTACAGAATGTGAAACTTTAAATCCTTAATTAAATGTCAAAGGGGAAATCATATTACCTAAACAGGATAAGAATAGTGTCTGTTAAAAAGTGGGGGGTTCCCCTCTCCTGGTGTGTCTTGGATATCTTTTAATTGCATAAAACTAGTACTATGAGTTCCTTTTGAGGGGGGCAGAAGAAGAAGAGGAAGACTAAGAAAATGCATTTTTAATGTGTTATTCCTGGAGAACTTAGGATTCTTCTCAGTGCTCTGCAGCAAATGTCTGCTCACTTTGCTGCCTTGTCCTAGAATTGGGGGTCTGAACCTTTGCAGGTGAAAAGCCAACAGACAAAGAGCCCTAAATAACCTTTTAAAGGAAATCTGTAACATATGTGGGGTTTATTTTTATTTTGTTTTAGCGGGCTGAGAACCCTGTTTTTCTTCACAGAACAGACAATAGTTTAGGTTCAACATAGTTAGTGTGTATCCCAAATGGCATGTGAATACATAGGTGGTATGTATCCAGGAGATATTACCATGGAATCCATGAGATTATATTAATTTAAATCAGTCAGTTGGAACTAATTACAGTTTGTCTACAAGCTGTTTACATCGCATTTGGCTCAAACCAGTTTATTTTTACCTTCGCTGTCTTAATGGATGGAGGCTCAGCTCAATTTTAGATCTTCTCTCCACTCATCATAAGCATCTCAGAAGACCAGTAGCTTTCTGAACGTTACCTTAAAAATGGAAGCAACAAAGAGAAGTGAATTGGTAACTCTTCTCTGCTGCAGTACCTTGCCAGGGTCAGGGAAGGTGGAGCTGGGGGGCAGCGTTATGGCCAACCCTGTTCCTAAAATGCTTCTAGATTGCACTCAGCCAGTGCAAATGTTTCTTCCAGTACAGCCTGATGGCATGACCATAGCTGAACTCTGACTGTCAGAGCTCTAATAGAAACAAGTTCTGTGTGAGAGAACCCTGGAATTTGTGCTGTTTTGCTCAGCAGAAGAGAAAGGTAAAAATCACTCATGTTGGAAGACAAGAATGCAGCAAACAGCAGCCTCTGCTGGGGAGAAACCTCTCATGCTTCTGTAAATGCTGTCGATGCCAGCGGGGAAACAAAAATTGGAAAGGGTGAATTGGAAAGAGTGATTTGGCGAAGACTGTGGAAGCGCATGCAAGCTTCAGGCTTGGTAACGGGCCAGATGAGCTTAGGATATGTCACATGGTGCCCGAAGTAAGTGATGGAGGTAACATTTCTCTAGGCTGGGGTGAACAAGTGTAGTTACGATCAAAGACTTCTTGGGGAAACTACTAAAATGAACAGAATGGTTTTGATAACTGGTAGATCAGCAGGCTGCCCCTGCACAACTTCACCAGAAAGCTATTCCTGTTAAAGGACATAGCTACAACAGTGTACCACAGGTGACAGTGCAACTTAAATCTCAAATCTCCCTTCCTGCTTCCTGTCTTCCTCTTGGAGGTGCTTTCTTTACCTCCCTGAGTTAGATGCAGTAGAGCCTATTGAAGAAAGACAAGGGAAAAATCAGTTGTGCAGTGAGTAACTTATTCGTGTCATGGAAAGAATGATCACTAAATTATTTGTGACTGAAGCAGCTGATCAGAGTTCTGTTCTTGTCCAGTATCATATTTATCATGCTATACAGTTCATTTAGAAGTACTAAAAAGTGCTGACTGCTGAAAGTAATGGAAATCCTCAATAAAGTCAATCTGAAAAAAAGAGACAATCTATGTAAACAGTATGCGAAACAGTTTAATGGCTTCTAGAGTGGGGAAAAGACGATTTTTCTTTTCCAAAGAGGAAATCGTTTCCAGAGAATTTCCACTGTCATCTCGCCCTTTCCAACACTAAATTTCAGTTTGGAAAATCAAACCCTCTTATGCGCTTTCTTATACTCTTTTTATTTTCCTTACTAGTTCTGTTGACTGAATGCTATGTGTATTAACCTTAATGCACTAATACCCAAGCCCAGCTCTGGCTTGTACTATGAAGAGAAAAAGGTAACACCTATTGAGCTGTTATTAAAGGAATTTTTGGCATCTGCAGTATGGTTCTTGCAGAGTGAGCGTTGCCCTCATGGCCAGGTAAATGGGATATTTCTCATCAAAGCCTGCCTCGTTATGATTTTGGTACATTGTGCAGCATAGCAGGGAAGCAGCAGATCAGCTTTGGCAGCTAATGCTGTGGCAGTCTAAAAGCATCCAAGATCCCAGCTAGCTACTCTGACTCTTCCCTGATGACCCCTACCCCTTCAGAACAGGGCAGGGAGAAGAAAGATGAACCTACTTCTCTTGGGCTTGTCTGGCCTGACCTGGGCATCTCCTTCCTTGTAAGATCACGTATGTGGGCGTTCAGTGCTTGCCTACTGCTGACCTGTTTAAAACTGCGGCAAAAAGAAATTGGGGTTAGTGTGGGTTTTTTCTCTTCTCCTTTGGACTTGGAAAACAACTGTTTGTTAGTCCCTTTGAGCCAGCCTTCCCTGTAAAAGGGAGCTGCTAAAACAGAGACAACATCTGCTTCTCTCAGCCTACCCTTGTAGTTGACAATTTTTTCATTTATTGCTAATATGAAACGTGTATGTAGGATCTTCTCCCAGGCCTTAGAGGGAAAAGTACAATTGCCCCGTGACCATTAACAACAGCAGCAGCAAAATTATGCATTAAGTTAAAAATAGTTTAAGATACAGGGAAATCAGATGAGTAGATATGAAGTTTCACAAGGCAAATACCTTGCTATATAATCCAGAAGAATAAAGCAGTGCATGGTAAAGGTATTTGGGGTACATTAATTGTCCTTCTGAGACTCTGAACAAACCAAGCAACATCCAGAGGACAAAGTGCAGGAGCAGTGATTTCCAGGCCCTGAGTCTCCTTGCCATGCCACTGCCTGTGCAGTTCACCAAGCCTGCTTTTTCAGAAGGAATGGGCACTCTCTGGAAGCTGCTGAAGCTGCACTGAAGACATTTCAATCCTTTTCAGGGAAACAGAGGCTTGTCCTCCACGCTGACCTGTGACCTGGCTGCTGGGACCTTGCTGAGAGCCAGTGAATAGCAGACAGGGATGAGATGGAGTAATTACAGTGGGTGAATGGGGAAAATAAAGATGGACCTCTTTCTTCCTTTCATCTCAAATAGAGGAGCTAATTTAGGGAACCTTTCTGACAAAAGCTCACAGTGACCCAAATCCTTCCCCCTTTGACTCAGTGAGGACAAAACCAGGCTCAGAAGCCCCTCTGGAAGACATTAGATGGATGCTTGAGAGGTGCTGGATAGTGAGTGCAGGTGGATCCTGGCAGTGCTGGCACTGGCCTAGGAAGCTCTGGTGGGGGCTCCAAGTGACCTCAGGAGCCCTGTGGCCCTCAGGACCTGCTGGCAGTCCTCTGCAGCCAGAGGAAACCAATTGAGAGGCTCTTGACCTTCTTTATTCTCCCACTAGCCTTTTCTTCTTGTATCCTCTCACTTTGTAGTGGTAGTGTTCCAGGAAATGGATGATTTTATTTTGATATTGATTGAGTATAGCATAGCATGTCCCTGTGTGACTCGCAGGGGTGTTTTTTCTGTTAACTACTTGCAGCTCTTAGCCGTGAGCTAATAAATACCTTGTGTTACTTAGGAGCTCAAGATCTGTGCTCATCAGAGTATTTTCTTCCATTACCTTACCTGTTTCTGTTGTGTCTCTCTGTAGCTCCTCGTGTCCGTGTACCCATGTAAAAAGAGGCAGGTAGATTTTTTCCTCTGGAAAATTTCACCTGGAAAACAGTCCTAATCCCTACTCTGTAGAAAGCACCATCAATGCTGCTGATATGAGGAACTTATTGTGCTTCTAGAGGAAAAATGCCTGTTAAGCCTCAGAGACAGATACCCAGCCCCCCAAAAATATTACTAGTGGCTGGAGTGCTCGGAAAATGTTTATCTTGAAGCCAAATTGGGAAGAACCCTAGGGCTGACTTCACTACCCTGACAAGTTGAACAGCTGGAAATTGTGGGTACACAAAATCTGTGAAGTTTTATGCCATTACATGTAGAGATCCTGCTGTCCAGTCTGACAGCTGGAGGTGGAACTGGAATCTCAACCCCTCCTTTGTTGTTTTCTGGGATCAGTGGGAGGATCTGTAGATCAGTGAAGGTTTCTAGGATCAGGTCTTTACCTTCCTGTTTGCGATGCATGGCTTTTATTCAGCTGGAATAGTGGTGAGCTTTGATGCAGTGTGCAGCACCCAGAGGAAGGGTATACTGCAACGGTGGCTGTCACTCAGTAGTACTGACTCAAGGTGAAATATTCTCAGTCTCTCTTGATTTTGGGCTTGGACTTGGCCAGTGACGGGTCCATCTTGGAGCCGACTGGAATCAGCTCTAGTGGACACAGCGGAAGCTTATAGCAGCTTCTCACAGAAACCACCCCTGTAGCCCCCCTGCTACCAAAACCTTGTCATACAAACCCAATACAGGCAGGGCTTGGTTAGTGGTGCTAAAGCACATTGTACCATCCAGCACATGATGCTGTGCTTGTCCATCTGGAAGCCACAACTTTTGGAACAAAACCAGATGGTGCACAGAACTCACCTGCTGTTTTGGTGCTAAAAGCTCATAGGTTTTAAGATGTGCTTCAGCTGCCTCATAGTCCCAAACAGGAACCTGACAGCTGCTCTTACCTAAGATGCTCTTGTCTTCAATGGTCTTACCAAAGCCAATATAAAGTCAGGAAGAGATGCTGGTGGCTCCCCTGGGATGGAAGGCAGGCTTTCACAGGTTTGATGCTTTCGTGACCGTAGCAGAGCTTTACAAAGGACATAATGGAGTCTGTTCTTTGTGCCAAGGTGGGTTAGTCTGGTTGGAGTTCAGCTGTAAGAACTCTTATGCCCTTGTAGGTAGTAGTTGCACAGCTTTGCGGTGGAAAATCTGGGCAATGATTCCCTGGGTTGGGAGCCACTCTAGCTAATGGTCTGCAAATACAGCGCAGAGGGTACATATGCAGCAGTGCATGTACTTGCAGTACAGGTCCAACATGCACAGGCATTGAAGGTGTGAAAAAAAACCTAGCCACATGAAGTGCTCTAGGGAACAGCTACAGCTCCAAGGCAGGCATGATGCGAAAAGCAACATAGGGAAGTGGCGAGAGCAATTGCATGTGTGGGAACGTGTGGTACCTAAATGTCCGCTGATGGGAGTGGTCTTCCTCAGTCTGAGCTGATAAGAGAAACGACAGGACATGTTCTATGTCGCACATACTGCTGTCTGGCATGGGGTTGGCCTGAATCCATAGAACTGGCCTCAGCAGGGAAAAACATTTTCAGCCCTAGGTGCCTGTGGTTTGTCAGAACAGTGGATGACTTGCTCAATAATAACAGTGAGATTCAACTGGTAATGATGTACCTGATGTGTCTAATGTAGTTTGTAGCTTGCTTTAACATGCGTATGCAGTTTTCTTAACTATGTGACAAATTCTTCAAATTTTCTCCCTTTTTTTTCGGGTGGGGGGGAGTTTGGGGTGTTGTTGCTATTTCATCCAACAGTGCAATGCTAGCAAAGAAAAAAAAAAATAATAAAAAAAAGGGCAACAGCAAAGCTGGTGGAAAGGAGAATCTCAGCCTTCCCCTTCCCAAGTGCATTATCCAAAATATTTGTGTCACCCAGGGCGCTGTACCTGCCCTCAGCAAAGTTGTATAGTGTAACTGTGCTATCCAGGGGTTTCAGGAGACCAGGGTGAAATGTCTCAGGAAGATGACCTAAATGCTCCTCCTGGCATGTGTGCACTCTTCAGCATATGAGTGTGTGTATTAAGTCACTTCCAAATACGCTAATATGGCTAATGGCACTCTCTGGTGTTGGCTGAGAATGACAATGAGCTCCACTAAAATGACTTCAGGGGAGCAAGGCTGTATCTTTTAATATAGGGGTCAATCCAGGGCCACCACTTCTTCATGGGTCACTGGGAGAAGTAACCCCAATCCCTGCACTGGGAATGGAGCATTACTAGTGGTGGAAGGGGAGCTAAGCCTAGTGCTGCTCCTTGAAGCCCCCTCATAGGCTGTCCCTAAAACCCAGGAGCTGACAGTAATCTTATTTTTTTTCAGACTCTTTGGTCAGTGGGCTTGAAAACCTTACACTTTTTTTTTTTTTAATCGCCTGTTGCTGGAACCATATGTATGTTCCTGCAGTTCTGCTTTAATTCCCCTTTTGCTTTAATTCCCCGTGGCTTTCACTAACACTGAAATGGATCGTAGGGCTCAGGGAACGCTGGGGTGATGCTTGCGCCTGCCCCCTTTGCTCTCCCATGCTGCGGCTGCCAAGCAGAGGGTCTCTGTGAGGGAAGCCTCTGCTCCTCTCTGTGCAGGACAAATGCTTTTCAGCAGCTCTCAGGCTTGAAACTCCACAGAAGTTATGGTTCAGCAGGCTTCACTGTGACTTTTTGTCACAGCTGTCAGTGTAGGTCAAGGAGAGATGAAAGAAATGGGGGCTGGACGGCAAGGAACTTGCTGTGCTTTGAGCCCCCACCTTTGCTGTGCTGCCTTGGGGGAGAAAGAGCATTTCTGCTTTCTTTCATAGGCACCTTCCAAAATGCTTCCAAATTTAACTCATTTTAAGTTACTCCAGTAACTTCCAGCCAGTATTTCCCAGAATGTCTAGTTAGCCCGATTGCCTCACGTATTTTAGATGCTCCAACTAAAGGTGTTTCTACTTTGTTTTGGTGAGTGTGAGGGTTAGCTAATTGCTGTGAAGAACGTAGGGCATCATAATTTGCACAGCTTTAAAAGCACAGGAAGACAAACGAACTAGTCTTCTAAAATAATGAAGACCAAGAGTGTGGCAGTGCAACCACCTGCCATATAAACCTGTGTAGTTAGCCAGAACGACTGAAAAACATGACTTTCATGTAGTACTGCTAGTAACAGATTTACTCAGCAAGGGCCAAGATGATTCATGGAACCATAGAATGGTTTGGGTTGGAAGGTACCTTAAAGCTCATCCAGTTCCAACCCCCTGCCACAGGCAGGGACACCTTCCACTAGAGCAGGTTGCTCCAAGCCCCGTCCAGCCTGGCCTTGAACACTGCCAGGGATGGGGCAGCCACAGCTTCTCTGGGCACCCTGTGCCAGCGCCTCACCGCCCTCACAGTAAAGATTTTTTCCTAATATCTAATCTAAATCCATCACTGAGTCAATCACTTCTTTTCCAGCTACAAACCATCTCTAGCCATTTAGTCTTACACCAAAGGACCTGCCCCATGCATCAGGGAGGCAGGGGGGATTGTTCTGCTGGGTAATTATCCCACTACTGGAAATGTCCAGGTACTTCTGGCCCAGGCTTTTTGCCTTTTCTCCTAGAGGGAGGAAGGCAGTGTTCAGCTCCCAGCAGTAGCCCAGTAAATGCCATATTGCCATGGCTGGTAGGATTACATTGTTTGGGTTGTATCTGTTTTGGGTAACACAGCCTGACGGGAGGCTGCTTTTAAAGCCAGAGCTGGATATGCTATTCCAGCATCAAAGCTGAAGGACTCTGGAGGATGAAAGTAGCAAGTTTCTCAAAATGACAATAAAGGAGGAGGCAACTCCTCATTAAACCTTCCCACCCCAACCCACCCCCCCCCCCCAAAAAAAAAAAAAAAAAAAAAAAAAAAACCAAGCACCAAACCCCAAAGATACTGGGTCTTGTCTATCTTTTTATTTTTGTTTTTTTAAAAAGGGTTTTGCATTTTCTTACTGGTGCATAAAGGGACTTTTTACTGTCATGGACAAAGAGCTGGAAGTTGAGGCCAGAGGAACTGGAAATGAGGTACTGCTTGTTAGCAGCAGGTTATTAAAACAAGCTGTCATGGAGCAGAGCATCTCTTTTTTTTCCGTCAAGAGTGTTCAGGACTGAAGCCCAGCTGGAAAATATGCTTAAAGCAGCCAAGCAAACAAGGCTTCAGTTAAAGCTGAGTGCTAAAATTCAATATAATAGTTACTGCCCTGAATTTAATAGCCTCTGTCATGCAGCAGGACAAACTAGGTAAATTACGTACTTTCTAGCCTTGAATTTTGGATTATTTGAAAAAAACCAGATGGATACCCAAGATCAATGCTCATTACTGTTTCTGCCTAGTCCACCTTCTCCTGACTGTTAAAATGGGAGTAATGACACCAGTTCATCTGTATTGGTTTATGAACTGTTCGGCTACTCCAGCCCTGAACATCTAGACTAGGTGCTGCACAGCAAGTATTGAACGGCCAGGAAACAAAAAACAACCAGCTGCATGTTAACTGAGCATCAGCAGCCTGAAAATGGGCCTGGGGTTTGATATCCACTGCTGTGCAATCCTGCAGTGGGCAACACTTGCAATAAAATTACAGGAGCAGTGTAACCTTCTCTTGAGGGAACTGGTTGTCCTGGAGGTCAACAGCATTTGCAGGCAGCAGATGCACTGGGCAGAGCACAGCATTTTGCTGAAAAGGTCTTTAAATTAATCAGGCCATCACCTAAATAATAGTAATAAGCAGAAGGAAGACATCCAGAGAATGAACTCCCTTTTCTCTACAGCAGAGTTTCTTCCTGTGCAAGCACACAGTAAAAGACTGTTAAGTATGTAAACTACTTGAAAGTACATGAAATTATTTGCATCTGGAATATTTTATTATCAGGGAAAAGATGACTGGTGTGAAGGGAAGGAGATAGGTATGGGGCCTTTCATGAATGAAGAGTACTTTTAAAATGACTGGCTTGTGTAAATAGCTCCTGGTCCCAACAGATTGTGGGGAAAAATACAGTTTTTTCAAAAAAGGCTGACTTTGGTTTGCCAGTTAGGGTTACAGAAAGGCTGGAAGTTGCTTGGAAGTGTGTGTCGTAAGACCCGTAGCACAGGGAAGGCAATGAACATGGTGCTTTTATAATTATTTTAAAGGGCTGGTGTGATTATGATGTTGTTCTATTGACCAATTCAGAAGCTTCAACCCAAGAATTTCTTTTCATTCGCATGAATCAACATTGTTGTTTGTGTCATGTAGCAGTTACCTCATCTCTGCAAGGTTAGGATGGGGATCTTGGCTTGCAGCAGTGGATTTAAGTATTCCTGACAATGTGTCTTTGCCTAGTGCACAAAACATGACTTCTGCCTTTAACGTGAACATAAGTGTTCTTAAGTGTCTGAGAGAGCTGCTGAAAGAATAAAGACTGCTGACTTCTAGGTGGTCTGGGAGGGAGACCTGCATGTAACAGAGACTAGATAGGAAGAATTAGGTGCTGCTGTTCTTCCAGGCACTCTGGTTTCAGCCATAAGTAGGCACTGTTAGAGGGTCGGTTTCGCTGTTTCACTTGTTCCAAGGGCTTCTTACATCTGTGCGTGACCAGAGCCGCAGTGGAAGATGACTCCTTCCAGTGTCATCTTGCAGGTGGTGCAGAAGACAGTAGCATGCCCAAGATGTCCCTTCTATTCCCCGAAACACATGGGTCAGGCAGGCCAATAGCATGTGTAATAACCCCATGCGAACTGCACTCTTCAAAGTACATACTGATAAGATACATTAAACAAAGCCTTGCTCCTTGTGGCTGACCTAAGAAGTGGGACTTGTGGAAGATCTTGGCCAAGAGGATTCAAAGTCACCTCTTCCCCTTTCCAGGAAAGTGATGAAACCATTTGGCTACAGGTTGGGGTGGGGACAGGACTGGGTGTGATGGGACATGTGTTTAGGACACATATTTATATCACTCTTTTTTGAGGTCATGAACTGGGGGGAGATACGGGGAAGTAAATGAAGTTTTCTGTGACTAGAAGAGTAGATAATGGAGAGGATATGATGGTAACCCTTCATGCAGATGTTTGTACTATTAGAAAAAAATCTCTGTCTTAGATTTAGTCAAGATTGTTAAATGTTGCTATTAATCGCATATACGTAGAGCCCTATATCGAAACAGGCACCGGAGCTAGGATATACAAGCTCTCAAGTATTTTACTACAGTATGATGAGGCAGTGCTATCCGATTTACTGATACACTTAATGTAATTTAGAGATGGAATTTCCAGGTAATGGTAGATAACAGCACTTTAATTTCTAAAAAAAGAAACAATCTTCAAATCATTTTAAATTAGTATATGTAATAGATAGGTACAAGCTTACAGATTATGGAAGAAGTAATAAAGATGGGATAAGACTTAAATGCCAAAAGCTTTTCATCCCAAAGAATAACCCAACTGTCTGATAACTTTAATGACCACTGTATTCTCACAGAGAGTAAATACCAAAAGGTAGAATCTTGCAGTGCAATTTTGATAGCTGAATATGGTTTGGGGGGCAACTTCTGCAGCATTGCTAGTATGGATCCAGGTATGCATTAATCATTGATAGCTCCCTCCATCCAAAACCAGCTTGTATAACTAAAATTATCTTCCCTAAAGATAATCTTCTAAAATTAAGTGAACATAAGTGCATATGAAAAGTCCAAGTAAATAAAGAAGATCTCAAAGGTTCGCTGTAAATGCCAACGTTATATGTTTTATTTTTAATCAAGTAATTTTTTTAAACCTCACAATATCCATGACTGACAGGAAAAAAAGACATTAGGCATGAAATGAGAATATAAAATACATGATATGTAGAAAGGCAATCAGTGCTTTAGTCCCTCAAGACAGTAAACAGGTGAAATGACCTTCAAAACTTCAACTCACTGTCTTTTTCTTAAAACTTAAAATTCAAGTGATTTTTCTTTTATTTCACCTTGTAAACAACATACAAGTCAAAATGGACAATGAGGTAATCTATACTACAGAAGATAATTTAAAAACACTAGATAAGACACAGTACTAAAGACATATAGAAATCAGTGTTCACTTTGGTCTCTAGTATGGTTATTGTTATTATTACCACAAGCAACACATACTAGTTTAAGCCAGTCTGGTGATGTTTGTCAGCCAGTTGTTGCTTAACTTAGTAATCCAAGAGGTAGTCAAAACCATTATCCTTTGTAAAGATAGTTGTTCTTACGTTTGGTTCCACGACAATGGTAGCAAATACCTAGGTACTTCTTGACATTCTCATAAAAGCACTGCCGAAGCTGCTTAATATACATCTCCGGTTTATATAAAAAACAGAAACATGTGTTCATAAATCAACCTCTTGTTATCAGTCAACAGTTGTAACAGGGGTACACAACCAACGGATCTTAAAGAAGAGGCTGTTGATATACTAGGCAAAATAAGATCGATGCATTTAACAAGGCTCTGCTTGTTTCTAAAACAATACTCAAATCTCATTAAGACTTCTAGAAAATTAAAATCAGTGCATCTGCACATGTACATATCTTCCCAATTACTTTTATATCTAGCACAGGGGAATACATATATATTTTTTATGATAAACATTTCTTACAGATAAATTAATTAAATTAAATTTAAGATGAGATTTCCCATGTTCTTTTATAATTCTTCTTACAAAGAATGTTACAAGATTTATAAACACTTTTTATGGGGCTCTATTCACAAAACTAAAAGTATGACTAAGCAGGAACTCCAGGATAACACTGGTGCAGAGTAGAACTGGGCTGAAAAAGGTGGCCTGCAAAGGGAAAAGGTAGGATCCAAATGTGGTGTTTGGCACTCCCTGAAAGCTGGCTAAAAGCAGAATTTTGCAAATGGTATTGCAACGCCAGATTTACCATCAACTGCAGTGAAAAGCTATTTGGCTCCTCCTCCTCCAAATACAAGTCTTCCTCATGGCCTAACTTTTGTAGCATGTAAATAAATACCATGACCTCTCCTTGGGGGAGAGTAAAAAATACCTCACAATGTCCCTTATAATTAAATCAAATTGAGTATTTTGGGGTGGGGGAATGGGAGGGAGATTCTTGTTCCAGGTTTAACCTTAGCTATCTCCACTATTATTAGGAGAAAAATACATCTCTCTGAGCAGACATTTGAACTATTTCTACTCAAATGAGTTTTATTGTGAAGCATTCTGGCAAGGACAGGCTGGTGAATAGGCTGAGCCAATGCTGCAGAATATTCATTTTGTCCTGAGACATAAAGGAAGAATCTGAAACTGAGCCTGTGCCTCCTCCTTTAAAGGGTTCTTATCTGGAGCTGAAGGTGTATAATTAGATAGTTGGGGGTTTTTTTTCCTACTGCAGCCCAGTGTCCAGTAGTTACCTGCTGCAGCTTGCACTGCTATATGTTTAACTTAGGCATGTACATTTTTGTCTCTTCTGTAGATGTATTTATTTTCATGAACAGTGCCCATAATCCTTTAGACAGAAAAATAAAAGCTTTCAAAGAAATGTTTGGAAACGTCTCATAATTTCAAACGGATGCTTCATCTTAAACAAGTATTTGCCATAATGTATGCAGTGGTGAACTATCAGTTACATATTTAGTACAGATAAAAAGTATGTACCATAGATCAACAGCCACCTTTAAGGCTAGAGCAGCACAAAGGTGTGTTTATGCAGTAAATATGAGGTAGCCTTTTGCTGTAAACAGAATAATAATTTTATTGTCACCTATGTAAACAAAGTGGGCTTGATGCTCTTGTGTTTTTATTCTTTCCCCTCCACCCCCCATCCCTCATCCCTCCCCTCCTAGAAAAGCGAAGCACCAGTAACTCTGACTGGAAGTCAGTGAGAGCTGTGGTTGCCCAGCATCTCTGAAAACTCAGACCCTGTGAATGTAAAGACACAAATGTTCACATAAGTAACCAGTACAGAATACCACTTTATCATTTCACAGGAACTTATAATACAAAATGCTGAGATCTGATTATCAGAAATGTAGATCTATGTCAACTCAGAGGTAGTTACTAATATCAGTACATAATACTTATATAGAGATAAAAAGGTCTAAGACTATTTGGTTTGTTCTGAGTAAGGAGGTCTGTAGACTATTCTGTAAAGAAAAAACAACATTCCATGGTATATTCCCTGAGCAAAGTTCTTTGTCCTGAGTATGTTATGTAATAGTGATAACATTCTAATATATAAAAATAAAACCTTAAGCTTTCAGCAATAAGATAGGGTTTGGTATGTGCTCTTCGCAGTTCAGTCTGACTTTGGTGCGCAGAGTGATTTCAAACAGCACCAATAAAAATCTGCATGTTGAAAATACTTCCTTAACTCAGCTCTGAACTTCTTATGTATAAACAGGGAATGACCAGTTTTCAAATCCACAATTGCCTATTTCTATAAGGAACTTTGGTTTAAATTTTCAAAGTGACCTAAGTTTTGCATCTTTGCTGTTTAACCTGGTTTTCACACCGGCTAGAAGGTTAAGCAATGCCACTTTGATTTGTCTACATAATTTAAATAAGTTTACTATCCTTACGTAAGGCAAGGAAGTTCTTCTCTATAGATATATCACATTCAATATCGTCAAAGGTAAGCTTTGCATTAGCATACTGAGAACTTCAGTATAAACCATCAAGATTCTCGCAAACACTGGCATGGGAATTCACACAAAATAATTCTCTTCAAATTGTGCCCTTCGCCGAGGCGTTTGATTACTACCTGTTTACTGAAGCAGCAGCAGCAACAGTAAAAGTCTCATCTGGTAGGACAAGTGGGAAGGGGAAGGCCATATAATGAGCCAGTCGCATACCTGTTGTAACTAGTGGCTGCAAAAGAGTTACCACGGGTAGGACTTTGGCTCGCTGTAGCCTTTCATGCAGGCTGTTTCTTTAGTTTGATTATCCAAGCTTAAACCTACCCGACACTTCCAAGCTTTAACAGCCTGTGTTTATTGCCAATGTTAAGGATTATACAGGTTTCTCTAATTAACTTACATCCACAATGGGATTTGTCAAAGTACGTTATCTTACGTATGACTTGGTTATTCAGAAGTTACAAATGGAAAGCGACTTGAAGTTTTGATAGGCTCCAACTCTATTAACCCCGAGCAAGGGCTGCAGCCCAGGGAGTCTCACTCTGAGGCCACCAATCTTTCTCCTCTTTAATGCAGAAGTGTGTGGTCCCAGCGCACTCTGGACCAAGGCTGGTCAGCAACAGCCCCCAGTTCACAAGAAGCAGATGATGTCCAGGGCTTCTGGCAAATTTGCAGGTCCCTTCACTCAGGCTTGTCTGCAGCAGACACCTGTCCTTCTTGACTGTACTCATGCTGTATCATCAGCAAGTGAGGCTGGCTGAGCAACCCCAAGCACCCATCTACCTTTATTCTTAAGAAACTATTTATCCCAAAATCTCATTAGTTTTGCATTTCATTTTCTTTAAAACCAGAACATACAACAACGAAAATCCCTAGGAAATTCTCTCCATGGCATTTCAACAGAAAACAAGGAGGAAGTCCCTTCAAACTGGTGGGCACTACTTGGGACCAAGAGATGTTGCTGCTGCTGCTGCTACTGCTGCCACCAAGGTCCTCTAAATGTTCACAGAATACAAAGGGTTAAACAGGATGGTATCCTGATATCACTCAATAGGGTCTGTTTGTTAACAACTTGTACATTCTCCCCTACACAACAGTCATCTAAATTACAGTTACAACCATATTAATTTAACAAAAATTTTTGAGAAACCAGCACAGAAACTACACATTCATTGTCTTTTCTGGAGCTTTAAACTCCTCACCCACAAAGGATGGTGGCAATGAGAGCCATGCTGAGTTATGACACTGCCCTGCATGGGCACAGGTAAGGGAGGGGTTCTGATGCTTTGTGGAGATGAGAAAGAAAACAACTCAAATTGATGATATGGGGGATGTCTTAGTATCTTTAGTACCATATGGCAGCTTTAAAATATGAAAGTAACCTTTGGATCACAAGAGAAGTAACAGTCTTGATCTCAGTTCTGTGTTTGGTTTATCAGGTTTGGTTTTTTTCTGAGTGAGATTTCTTGGGTTTTCTTCTTTGTTTTTGAACACGTTTGGAGACAGGTTCTAGGAATGAGTTCAGGAATGTTTGTGGATACTGTGCCTATTGCTTCACAGTGATGGCTGTGGGAGCTGGAGACTGGTCTGATGGAAAAAATATATATTTATAGATAGGTACACATACACACACGCGCGTGCACACTCATACACACACATACAGAAGGTAAAACGTAATGCACCCTGCTCAAATGTATTTTGCTTGGAGTGATTTGTCTATTACAGAAAAAAAATTCACAGTTCCTCAACAGTAGTTAAAATTCCAGGTCAGCTACTGATAATGAAATTATTTCCCCTGTACTTGCATGAGGTAGACATCCCAAGAGGATAAAGAAAATGGAAAGTTATGACAAATGCTTTAAGTTTTTTTCCTTTTCTGAACAGAAGGCCCCTTTCTGCTCGGTTCTTCGGGTGACGCAGACAACTTACTCGATGAAGCTTCCTGTGGTGACCTGCCCGAGCGCTCTGAGTTTTCCGACCTGCCCTCCTGAGAGTACAATGGAGACGAGTAGCCGTGCATTCCTCCCCCTTCTCTCAGGAAAGCAGAAGTGGAAGGCTGCGGTTCAGCTTCATGTCTTCCCTGAGAACTAGTGGGCTGCTGTGAGACAGTTTTATGGGGGCAGTTAGCCACCATGTGCATGATGCTCTGACAGTAATGGCACTTCTTTGGCTGCGGAGGTAGACTACATTCTTTAGCGTGGTGGTCGAGGCCACCACAGTTGTAGCATCTAAAAACAGAGAGAGACAACTAGTTATAAAATGCAATAATTAAATGGTAAGAGGTGTTCTATTGGGTAAGCTCAGCACGAGCGTGCATAAGGTCTGCTGGTGAAGCAGCGTGAGTTTTGTTTTTTAAGCAAGTCCCTTGGAAGGTGCCCCTTCGCCGCACCGGTGCCGGAACCCGCCTTGTGCTTGGGAGCGGGAGCCGTTTGCCGGTTCCCCGCCTGCCGCCTCAGCCCTCCCCACAGGCCGCCCCACTAGAGGGCACCAGATATCCAGGCATCCCGCCGCGCCGCCGGCATCTCTCTCCACCCAGGTACTGATGGCACTAAACGCCTGCGAGTGCTTCAGCGCCTGGCAGGATGGACATCGCCATGCGGGGCGCGGAGAGGAGGCGAGGTGGTCACCAGCGCCGGCTTCTCCACCCCGAGACGGCTTCACCCTGGGTGCACCCGTCGCCGGTCGGGGCCATAAAGGAACGTGCAGAGAGGAGATACTCAGCACCACACGCTGCTTTTACTCAGGGAAACCCAAACGTGGAGGAAGGACGCGGTGCCCTGTCACTAGCCGGGCTCTCGCCCAGGGCCCGGCCCCTTGCCTCCTCTGGCTCAGCCAAGGCACGGCGAGGCAAGGCTCTGGGCCAAGCTTTTACAGGGCTTGTGCTGCAGAGTGTTCCTAATGGCACTTACGGTTTCAATTCAAAAGAAAATAAATAAAGCCCCGGCAAGAGTCATAAAAAAGGGTTTGTTTGTTTTCTCTGGAAATTCCCAAGCCGCGTGCAAGTGGCTGTGATGCAGGGTGCCATCTGCAACATGACACGGATCTGATGGGCGCAGAGAGCCTCCTCCACACCGCCCGGGCAAGGCCTCTTCCCCAGCTCTCAAAAATGACCAAACCCCACAAATACTCTTCTATTAACCTTGTTAGCCAGAGGAGACCTAAAGAAATCCCCAGCAATTCCTTACTGAATCCTCTCACTTTGCAACATGTGACAGGAATGCCAGTCCTTGGATTACATTATTGTAATACATGATACAAAGAAATAATTATACGCCTGCGGCATGGTGACCCTACGCCAGATATATTCACCACTGAGTTTTCTATTTTAGCTATTTTTCTATGATTTCTGTTTCTTTGTTTTATAAAGCTTGCACTGATTGCATAGACATTTGATTTATTATAATCCAACATGCTACTGGAGAGAGCTAAACCAATATTTTTTTTTTCTTTCCCTTACCCATCAGCTAATTTAAAAAATGATTGCACAAATACTTAGACCTGGTGGAGTCAGCTGAATGATTAAAAAAGACTGTAACTATAACTAACTATATGTACAAAATAGTGCAACACATTCTGGCTCAAGTCCACATCAAAGTATTTTAAATTTTCAGATTCCTGGAAAGTAACAGAGCACTTTTTCAGCTAGTATTCAGAGGTCACTAGTAGTCTATATAAAGCCAAGAAGTTTTATCCACGCAAAGCTGTACGTACAGCTGGAGTTGCACCTACAGAATTTACTTTTCCTTCCAAAGAAATGCTATTGATAAAACCTGCATAATTTTAAGAAAGATTGCAAAATGGTTGTTAACATTTCCAAATCATGCCAAGAAACCATCCCTCAGCACCTCCCTCTTCATATCACTTCTTCGCTATTATCAAGACACTAACCATATCTTTATTTTCACAGACACATGAAAAAACAGTTGCCTATGGCATGTGTCATGTCCTACAAGACTGACCTATAATTTAGAGAAGTTAAATGATGAACAGAACTTCATTATCTTTTCACAAAACATTGTAATTAAATTGTCATATCTTTCATAAAAATTAGTAAGAATCAAGAAACCAAACCCATTATACTGAACCCTGCACTCCTGTAACAACTGCAATAACATATTTCAGGTGAACTGGTTCCATTTTTATGTCACCACCGCACTGAAGTTTTATGTGCTTTGTCAATGGAATTTGAAGACTATGCATATTCTACAGAATAACCCATGAAGAGACACAGAATATAAAGCTTCCCTTGAATCAAGAAGAAAACAACATATACAAGCCTCATTATTATTTAGTATTGATTTCCCTACCATAGGAAGGGAAAGTACGTATGAAGTATTTTGTAAACCACAAACATCTGATTTAAGACCAGAACATCAAGCTTTTCCCCCTTATAATTAAAAAAAAAAAAAAAAAGGCAAGTTATTAAACAATATCCATCTGACTACTATCCCCAAATCATTGAAGATATTTTCAAATTAGTGACCCCCACTTAACAGTAGCATTCAGTTTTTTTAACTGGTGTTCAGCCATGTATGTTTCCCTGACAAGCTTTCTAAAACACCTTGTGGATAAAATAATAAGGAAGCAAAACTTGCAATTAGAGAAACAAAATAACAGCAACAACTAAACTCCTGAACTGTTTTACCCCACAGTAAATACATCTAAGAATTCACAAATGTGGTATTTGTTATAATTTAGGTTATATTAAATAATGATGCTTATTCTTATCTTCTTCACCAGTTTCTAGCAGTGTACTTGTTACTGGGCTTAGTATAATACAGTATAACATGAGAGTGTGCAGACATTCTGGAAATCGGGGATTTTAATTCAGACTACAGAATTTTATAGCTGTGCATGCATTTGCACTTGCTTCTTTCCCTTAATATTGCATGTATTCAGAATAGTTAAAGAAGTTTGAAAATAGGTTAAAGGGCCTCAGGAGCAGGGTAGGTGGGAGCCATGGACAAATCAATTTAATGTCACTATGGTATGCACTGTGTTATCCAATTCAGTGAACCATTTCACCTCCCCAATTGACCAAGAACCTGCTGTCAGGGCCCCTGCTTCCACTCAAGAGGCCTCTGTCACCTTTTGCATATATATTTATCAATACATCCTATCTGCAAAATATTGTAATTCCCTGCCTTTCTTCACATCACCACTAAAACATCACCATAAAAGAAATCTCTATCAGAAGACACTGTGATTAAGTTATGATTTGGCTTTTCGGGAATGTTTTTTGTTACCAACCAACTGGAGCATTTGGCTAAAGTGCTGCATTAGAATATATATGTGCCAGCCGGGGTGTGCCTGGACTTAAACAGAAGGGTGGTATTTATTCAGTTCTTTTAACTATTTATTCATTCCCTGTCAGTCACTCTTACCAGGAGAACCGATCACACCCCGCTCTGAAATGCCTTCCCTCTTAAGGGATTTACACCAAAATGGAAATGATCAGCAACCTCAGAGCTCACAAATGATACCACATGGCACCATCCACATGCATTATGGTATATAGTATTAACCCTTTTGTCCAAAATCCTTCAACTCTGCTCCTCTCTGCTGTGTATTACCTAGGTTACAACATAATGAAACCTGATAGCATATGATATGCACACATAAGCTTATATATCTGCATCTCTCTATATGTAAATATATAGAATAATACACGAGCTGGCTCCTGCCAAAAAAATAGCAAATTCTCATTTCAGTATGTTCTCACAAACTCTAGATTAGTACAGCCATAACAAGTATTTCTTCACTTCAGAAGCACTATCAAAATAATATACGTTAGCTTCAACACAACGTAAAAGTTCACATGTAGATTACATAATGAGATGAATAAACCACAAAATGCCCTTGAAAGTGCAATTACAGTAGAAGTAGCCTTACAAAAAGCAACAGCAAGGAGGATCTGTTAAAATAGGGCTGTCTTTTTCACAGTAGGCTCCCATGATTTACTAGGTAGCTTCAGGCTCAAAAAATAATGCAACAGGGTAAATAAAGAGATGGCAATTATCCTAACAGGGAATCCTTTCTTCACTACGGCACTGACAGGAAGGTAATTCAGGGTGATTTTTTGATTTAAAAAAGACAAACATTTTAATAAAGGAACACTTCAAGGAACTTATGCAGCATTGTATTTCAATATTCTCAAGAAAACAGTTACATTCATACCTACTAACAAAGAAAGAAGAGAGCATAAAGCACGGTTAAAAAACACTTCTAAATTCTCCTTCACTATGGATCTCATTGCATGAAACTAAACATATTAAAGGAAACATGAGCAAGCAAAAAGCAGAGATTCCAAATTCATTAGAAATACTCAATTTCACAACTAAATGCAAATGCAAAATAAAACACTGTTTAGTTTTCAGGTTTTTCGCTTGTCCCAGCAGTCAACTCCTACTTAGGAAGCACATCCTAGCTCTGTCCCTTTTAAAACAACAATACCCCTGCCTTGCAAATATGTTCGCCACAATAACAAGCTGAGCTAAGCAGTAAGGAGGGTTAACACAACTGCTTCCTTCTTCATGCTGCTTTATAATATGATTTAGATGATAATCCGATATATATGACAAGTAGAGAATAATTTGTGTGGCTCCACACTATTATCTGTTGAGAAAAAAAAGCTTTCAAATTTCCCTGATGACTTTTTCTTAGGAGGGGGAGAGGAGGGGTTAACATCTAACAGGGATAGTAAAGGAAAGAAAGGGGGTATAGTCAGAGGAAGACTAAAATAATCCACCAGGATATTCCCTACACCAACTCCTCTTTTGTTTTTCCTTTTTGAATGCTATCACACAACAAAAAGCTGCATCTTGGCTAACAATACTCCATCTAGCAATGTTAATGCTTTGAAAAACAGCATGGTATTCCAACAGCATGTGCAAATGAGATGTTTTTACAATACACTGAATGCCAACTAAGCAGTTAAAGCATAAAGGAAATGTTTAAAATTGTACCTAAATGTGCTGTCCTGTCTTTTTTTTGTAATTACTTTCACAACATACCTAAAGAAATGCCAGTTCTTGCAGACAGAACACGCAGTAGATTGCTTGAACTACCCTATTTTGTTGTAAGGGAGGTTAAGCTATCCATGATATAAAAGAAATACGGATCTTAGACAAAACTAGGATATTTTACTCTTCAAGGGCTTCAGTGACTTGCCTTGAAAATCAGGCCATGGGGCAGTACAAGGGAACACTTTTTGCTGGTGGGTGTGAACACTAGAAAAGCTCAAGAAAGCATGCGTTTGCACAGGCACCAGCTGAGGTAAGGGAGAAGCACCTCCAACACCTCTGCAGAGCTGAAACTCTTCCGGACTGTTGAGGATCTGCTAATTTTGAATTGTCTTTGAGATAAATACAAGTATATTTTACTGGATTACTTAAATATTCCAGCAACCAAATCCTGGATATCAAATCCGTCACAGCAGCACTCCAAAGACTGTCAGGATCACAGGTGATTGCTGTTGAACAAGCACCTCTCACATTACTATATTGTAAAAGGATCGCTTATCACTTTTGCTTAATACAGGTATAATGCAAAAATCCTTCTTACTGAGAAGCCTACACTTAAAAAACAGTTTGAGTATTTTTTTGAAACAGGGCATTATCTTTATGCCTTAAAATAGATAGCACGTGCAGACATCATCCTTTTAAAGCAAGAAATGCTAATGTATGAAGATGCAGTTACTGCAACTTACAATCAGGCAGCAACTATCCCTTGGAAAATAAAGTTAGGTTAGCTGTCAGGAGAACAAGCTGGAGTGGCAGGAGCAGCACATGGCAGGGGAAGGGTGGGAGGTGATGGGGACCCCTGCGCACCCCAAGCAGCGGCCAGCTGGCAGCCCCACACTGGGTACCAGCTCCTCTGGCATCTCACTTCTTCCTCTACGGCTTTTACCAGGGATTCCCTTGCAGGAATTGTTTTGGGAGATTTCTCCCCTCCCCCACACCTTTTAAGCAGCGTTAAATCCCAGGAGAAATCAAGCCAGCCTATGCTATTTTAAAGAACCATGGGGTGCAGGAGGGAGCCTTGCATGGCTGCTCTCCCTCGCTGCTGAGCCATGCTCCACTCCCCGCACCCAGGGGGGAACTAACACACAGAAACATGGCCCAGCTTTTTGTTTTTAAAGGACGAAAATCGCTGGCGAGTCAATGAGACATACACAAGACCCACTGAACGTACCCATTCTACCCACGCCCTCCGAGAGGGAAATTGCTGGAATGTTTCTGCTCACATGCACATTGCTGGGTTTTATGCCATTTTGTTTATCAACCTTTAATTCCCAAGCTGTAGCTGAATGCAGGAGTGAATACAGGTAACTTTGACAACACGCTAATAAGGTATTAGTATTCAAAATACCAAATACTGAAATAATACTGAAAAAAATCCTTTAAGGTTAACTGAAATTATCTTGTTAAATAAACCAGAGAATGGAGCATTTAGCATCGTCATCACAGCATTTATGGTGTGTCCAGCAAGCAGGGTCACACTAAGGCAGAAAACCACTAGCATCCTCATTTATAAATCCATGAAAAAAAAAAAAAACCCCAAACCAGTTTAGTTTAAAAACTGTATTTATTTTTAGCACAGTATGTTGGAAAATGGCGTACTATCAATTCAGAAAGCAGCACATCGGGGCCACATTTAGATTTGTGCTGATCCTGTGAGTATTTGCTACCCTGAACCCCTTGTTCATGCAAAACACTGTGCAGAGGCAACATGCTGGGAAAGTTAATTACAGGCTGTTGTTCTTCAGTGAAATTCAGTTTGAAAATTTCTTGTGCTTTACTAGCTTTTTGAGATTAACAGAAATAGCATTTCATTAAAAAAAAAAAAAAAAAGGTAACCCCCGTAAGAAATAAAGATGAAGTAAAATAAAAATGCTCACCTATCTATTTCTCCTCCAAATCCTACAACACACGATAACATACCAGAGATTGGAGACTTTCAATTTCATGAGAAAAACAAGGTCCCTCCATTTTTTTTAAGCTTGCCTTCTTTCATCTTACAGATAGCCCCAGCAGCATTCTGACACAAACTCACTGTCCGCAAGGCTTCCAATAACACAGGGTCGAATATTGATGATGTTTACTCTTGTTACAAATAAATAAATAAAAATGCTCCATTGTAAACTCATCAGATTGACTAGTTTTCTGTGGTTAGTTCTAAATCAATCTATTTTCGCCAGTGTCTTGCAGAAGTAATATCAATAGGTTACGGTCTTTTGTTGCTTGGGTTTCCCCTCCCCCTCACCCCCCAACAAAGAAGCTGACAAACAACGTGGGGCATTTGCCTGATAAATCAGGCCTGTCGGGATACAACTGAGCTTAAGTTTATGAGGAAAAAAATTTGTTTTAAATCTGCTAATATTTTACTGGAAAGTGGATGATTTTTTTTTTCTTTTGAGAACCAAGAACAATGAAACAAAAAGGTGGTTCAAAATGCACGAGACGCAGTCTTTTTCTCCACAAAAATGGACAGGACTACACAGAAAGCAGCTCTTAAAAAACAACCTCGACAATGTTGTTTCCATTCTTTCTTCCTTTCCATGAAACCTTATGTCTGCTATCCACTCAGCCCTCTTTACAGGCATGGAGGAAAATTATTTTTCACATAATCACATAAAAATCCTTATGAAATGCATCCTCACGGAGGAATGCTTTGGATGTACTTTCATTTGTTGTAACAAAAGGGGTTTCTTTATATTGAGAGTTAAGAACTCCCGAAATAATGATTTACAAAAAGTGAGGTCTTTTTTCTAAATAACACGAAAGATGGGTTTGCTCCCATAGTATCAATATGGCGTTGAAAGAATGTGTATATTTTAATGGCTTTAACCCACCCAGATAAGGCAGATACAAGATCAGTGACAGTTAAGTAAGTTATGTTTTAAACAGTCATATATCACGCATTTCAAACATGAAATGTTATACCATGATTTCAAGTAAGTCTACTACTGTTAATCTTTTCGCATTATGGAACCACACACACAAATATTCTCAACCACAAATTTCTCTTCTAAGCCTTAATTTCTGTGGGAATAATAAAAGAAAAGGAATTTTAAATTAAAAGAGTTCTGTATGCAGTAATTTTAAGAACAGTGTTTTCCATAGTTGATGTTGGTGGAGAGGCTGCCGCATACAGGTTTGCTCTAGGTATCACTGCAGTGTGTACCCACATTTGCAGCCTACTGCCAAAGTTAGCTGGGGTACAGCGCTGAGCTGTTGTGGGGGTAGCCAGAACTAAGTAGACCTTGGCTGGCTGTGTTTGAAACCACGCCTCAGTGCCCCTGCATAGTTTCCTCCATATGCCCAGCAGCACAGTTCAGTAACACCAGAAGTCTTCACAGAGATGGCTTGAGCCTCCTGGCCATGCGGATAAGGATGCACGCTGCATAAAACCAGCTCAACTCTTTCTGGGTCAGTGAGGTGCTGTTCATGAGTTACGAGGCATGCCTGACCTTATCTGCCTCTCAGCAGAGCCAGTTCCAGGGTTTCTACACCCACTGATCAGCTAATCCACAGATGAGATAAAAGGGTAGTAGGTAACTGGGAATTAGTTGTTAAAAACTGCCATTTCCCTTTTGTTCCTTATTTTATCGATAAAAATAGCAGCAAATACAAGTAGCACCAGCTTCTCACAACAGCAGGAAACGGCAAATGGCATCCTGGCAGTAGGTTGGAGCACTGAAGCAAGTAGTGGCAGAGGAAAAGGAGGAGGAAGGCGGCTGCTGTGGAAGTTCATAACCTATTCTTCTTCTCCAAATACCAGTTTAGAGTCATATGACTTTAGGTATCCTTTATTAATTGGTATCATGCACAAAGTTTCAGAAATACCTGTATCAATCACTGGAACAGGCTGCCCAGGGAAGAGGTGGTGTCACCATCCCTGGAGAGACTGAAAGGACGTTTAGATGTGGTAGAGACATGGTTTAGTGGTGGACTTGGCAGTGTGACGTTAACAGCTGGACTCAGTGATCATAAGGTCTTTTCCAACCTAAATGAGTCTATGATTCTGTATCTGTGAAGGAGAATATGGACTTAGATGCTAGTTTTGAAATGAATTCTCCTATTATATTCACTGAATTAGATGAATATAGGCTTCAGAAGTGTTAAGGATTGCAGGATTTGACCAGCAACTCACAGCTTCTTTTCATTCGTCAGAAATAAAGGGACAGTTACTGTTTGACACACTCACTAATGAAGAGGCCATGCCAGCTATCTTTATAGGGGTTGCTTCCAGACCTCATGGAATTGATAAGTTGTGTCACATGAAATACACGAGGGCTTCCTTTCCCAACTGTGTAACAAAAGGACATCAAACATGGTGGTTGGTTTTCCTTGAAATAGCACCTATAAGTTCACATGTTCGATACTTGCCAGAACAATTACACCATTCAGATGCTCTATAGGCACATTTTACTGGTAAGGAAAATCTGTATCACTCTGATGCACTGACTGAGAAAGAAAGCAGTCAGTTCCTAATTCATTTTTCCAGACTTGCATCTTAAGATGCCGAAACCGGACTAGTTCCATATATTGACATTATTACCAAATGGCTGCGTCCAGCATTTTATACAACACATTTTTAAAAGGCTTTCAATATCTTAAAGAAAAAATTATTTTGAAACTTTCCACATGAAAATGCAGAAGCAACAGTAAAGCATGAAAAGAGGATTTCAGCTGCAACAGGATTTAGCCTCATATGTTAAAGCTTTTAATTCCCACCTGAGGCAGGCATTTCTTGTTGTCCCACACTACTCGATCCCTAAGAATTAAAAGAGAACTAATCTACTATTCTGCGCTATCTCATCACCAGATATATCTTCATTGTTAATTCTCTCTACAATTATATACCTAAAAATAAAAAAAACCCAACACATTTGTGCACATAAAAACATTTTGAATTAATTCAAGATCTGATGTTTCCTTTTTCCTTAATTTGGCCTTAGGTTAAGAAAGAATGAATAGATCTCACGCACAGGTTTGAGTTTAATACTTCCTTCTCTGAATTTTGTTAATTCTCTGTGCAGTTAAAAATTATGAAACATAACTGAAATCATTTCACTATATCTGGTAAACTAGATCACTAGATCCCTCTTGGTTGTGATTACATAGATTAAGTGATGTCACTCCAGTAAAATGATAACAATGAGGTTAACAAAACTTTTTAAAAATCCTCCATCTTTCCAGAAACAGAGCATCTTAATGGCCTTAATTCTGCTCTCTGTCACACGGGTGTAAATCCCGAGCAATTTCGATGACTTCCCCGAACTTACTCTCCATTAACTTTAATAATGTAACAGAGAAAAGGATTTCCCACTGTGTATGAATACTGAAAAGTCACAGTAGCCAAGTAGTTGCAAGGCTGGTTGCAGAGCTCAGGCTGGTACAAGGTGTGAGGCAACGCAGCAATGCAGGCTGAAACCCCTCAGTTCTATCTGTACATCTGTGTTTCCTGGTTGATAGAACGCTTGAAAGCATAAAGCAGCATAAATCACAAAGGTGAAAAATGAAAACCAAAGAATTATAGCCAACATAGAGGAGAGATGTGTTTGATTCTTCTACCTGTTTATGCTCAGCCTTTCAGGTTAAGAAAGAATAAGTTATTTCAGTAAGGATGTTGATAGGCCAAAGATCAATTTTCTTGGCATAACTGATGAACTTCGCATCAGGAGATTTAGATAAAATAGGAACCCTAGACTGAAATAAAATGCTTGAAAGCAAAAAACAACTCAAGAAAAGGTGCACCGTAGTCACGATCAGTGCAAGGGAACAGAAGATTACAAAATGCACTGGCTGAGTGCACTGGCCAAAGAAAAACACAAGGGATATGCTCACCAAGCACAGCACAAACAGTTACCTGTAGTTTTGATCAGAAATTCACACACAAGCCACAACTTCCATTACAGAAGCCCTGAATTTACAATTTTGAAAACAGTCACAAACTGGAAGAGTGATGAATGCCAGCACCATGCCTGTGGCCTTAACAGTTCACCTATACTCCAAACCAAGCAACCTTTCAGTTATCCAGTAGCACTCACTGTGCAAAGCAGCAAAATTATATGTTAAGATTGGAGCTGCATGGATCTGTTTGGGTTTTTTTCCATTCTGGATAAATGGCCATTCTGGGTAGAGGAAGCAGGGAGTTCGCTGGCAAGCAGAGTGAGGGAGCCCAGCTGCTCAGCACCAGGCTGGAGGAGGGCCCCTACCACCCTGTCAGTGTCCTCCACTTGCATGAACCCTTCCTCACATCTGCTCCTGAGGGGTGGCGTACGGGTGCCGCAACCCTCCATCTGTGCAGTAACAGATCGTATCAGGGGTCAGTGTTAGGTATCTCTATTACTGCAGCATTGTAAAAATCGTATCACCAATCTTAGGAGCTGCTGTACACTTTGTACCTGAACCCTTCACCCTGTACTGCCCAGACCCTCCATTGCTGCCTGCCCTCTTCAGGCACAGTTTCTCCCCACACCTCCTGGTGCTGCTTCCCCCACTGGATGTAATCCTCCTGCAACTGGTCAGTGACCCCTGTACCCCACAGAGCGAAGATGAGAAACCTCTGTCTCTTACCTACAATCTACTAATCCTTCTTCAGAAGGCTGAACAATGACCATCTGGAGATCACAGCAACCTCCTGACAGAGGGAAGACTTGCATCCAAACATGTCTTCCACACTGAGTGCGGTATGTGGTGAACCCTCAAGGACCTTTTGTGCAGGTGAAAGCTTGCTCACTGGCTTGGGCCATACAGGTTAAGGGGAAGGCTCAGGAGCCAACCTGGTAATTCTGTGGAGCTCAGCTGTAAACTACAGCACTGAGTTGCTGGCTGTCCAGTAGAAACCCTAACTGATCCAAGACGTGGACAGCAAGTAAATTCGGGTTTTGAGGCTCTTGGCAGCACCCAAATATTAAATCTAGGAACCCAACACCTTCTGTGTGGTTGAAAATAGTAATACCTGAACAGCTCTAGCCATAGCAGACAAGGGCCAGACCTTTATAAGTCTGACACTTCCTACATGATTGCTGGCTACTTCCAGGAACAAACCAATTGTTTATTAAACCAGTGTCACTCTTGAAAACCTGGAAGGCCAGAAAGCCATACTCCTAAATCAAGATCCCTCTGGCCCTCCTCCTTACTAACCTTCTAATTCTAAATATCCAAAATACCTGGAAATACCCAATTCCAAATGACCACAGAATGGAGGAAGACTGCGTCCCTACCCAGGTCTCTGGACCTCAAGCACAGCCCACAAATTTAACTCATGAAAAGTCTCACCCTTCCCAGGCTCAGAAGCTGGTGATGGAGAGCATGGCATTTACTTTCTTTCTCTGTCACAGGCAGCCTGTGTGACCCTATTGTGTATAATATTTACAGGTATTAAATTGCCTATGTCCTACTGAATTTAGAGGCAAGCAAGATCCTTGTAGCTTTGAGGATCTGAGTCTGTGCCCCTCAGGATTGTATCTCGTAAAGCAAGAAAAAAACCCGGTATGGTTCAATAGTACAACCATATGGTGACGAGGTCACAAATCAATTGTCATTTACTGAACTAGTGGCAGGAATCAAGCACATCCTGGACAATACATAAGAGACTTGATTTTGAAATTGTCATCTTTGTTATAGCTATTTCACTGCTGTCTAACTACTGGGATGAAAAGTCATAGACAAGTTGTGTAACGTCATTTCACTCATGTCTACAACCCAAACATTACATGGAAAATGAGGGCTATTAAGACCTTAACTGGACTTTGCACAAATACAGAAACACCTTCCACAGGTCTTTTTCATTCCCTGTTAGCAGGGAGCACAAAAGGTGAGAATCAGATGCAGAAAACACTTTCTACATGGCGCAAAAATCTGAACCAGAATATCTTCAACAAACGGCTGTGCTTAGCTTTCATCCCAGTTTCCTGCAAAGCTTTGCACAGCGAGTGCGACTGCTGCTTGCTGTCTTGGCAGCATCAGCGACAGCTCCTGGGGTGCCCTTCTGTTTTCACACTCCATGCTGTGAAACAAGCCAGCAACAGTACGCTGTGCCAGGCAGAACGCAGAGAACTGCCAGGGATCCTGCTCGAATGCTCCAACCCATCCGGAACTGTGAGCAGTGACCAGGACTCCAGCTCAACTACTTCACATTTCATTCATAGCTTTTCTTTGGTAATGTGAAAATAAAGGGAAGATAATAATGTTGTAAACAGCCCCCTTTTAAAGAAGAATACTTCTAAAGACATATGATCTGCTTTCAAAAACTCCTGAGGATGATCAAGGCAGTAACTGAAACTGCTAGCCAATTCTCAAGAGCAAAAGTTTTCAGTTAATTCATCTACTTTTTTCAGTTTGTAGCATTTGTTTAGCTTGGTTCAGTTCACACCTCCAGCTTTGAAGCAAAACCATAAACCACTGCAGTGGCACAACTGCGGGTGAGACAGACACTGGCAGGAGGTGGGAGGGAGTAGATTAAGCAGTGAGATTCCTGTCATCCTCAAATGCTCTTACCAGAGCAACGGCTATGTGGAACCACGCCCTGTGCCTGGACCTACCCCTGGTCACAGCATACACACAGAGCCTTACACAACTCTATACTGGATTCCTACCCGGGTTCATGAATATAACCATCATAATATTTAATTTATCTGATCTGCAGCAGTAGGAGTATGTATATGAAGGATGGATAAAAGAATCACACATTGGAAATCCAGGCACAAGATGCAGATGTTGAACTTAGTTTTGTATACAAGGTCTAATTCCCTTTCAGTTAGAGACAATGAGCTGGAAAAGAACTTAACTGACAAAAAAGTAGTTGAATTGGCTGTAAAGTGTGCTTTGAGTTAAATACACGCTAAATGCTGCACACAGAGATGCATCTTTTCCATCCTCTAAGTAAATATGTTTTTACACCATTCTTTTAGGTATTCGCCATAAATCAACTATCTCTATTTCAGGTTAACCTTTTTTTTTGTGAGTCTCTCTCTATTCATGGGGCATTTCCTACCTGATGCTCATGCAAGTGCTACCTGCAGGTGGACAATTTCCCTCCTACCTTCTCCACAGGTTCTGCCTTGGTGCATTATTCTTTCTTCCTTTTCTTTCCACTGCAATGCTTGGTGTGGAAGCACTGCACCTGTCAGGACTCAGCAAGAATAGCTCTCCGACTATTTTCTGTCTGAGCCTATCGTGAAGATAAGACTTAAATCAAAAGCTGCTGCTCACAGACAGAGGAGTCTGGTAGCTAAAAAAGGAAAAAGAAGGGAATGTCAATGGTGTGTGATCAATTAGTCATGAGATGACTTCTCAGCTCTATTTGCTTTGCCTGTAGTTACCTCAAATGCAGTGGGCAGGAAGCTTGCAAGAGGAGACTGGCAACTCTGACATGCCTGTCAAATGGCATCTTACAATAATCATGGCTATGATTACAGGACTGCTGCAAACAGCCAGAAACTGAAATGTAGTGTTTAAAGATATTCCTGTCTTTGTAAGAGATATGAAAGGGCAGCACAAGAGGGGCCATGAGGGCGGGTCAAAGCGGACAACAGAGGAAGGAGAGGAATAAACAAGCACTGGGCCATCCACACTAACCCCTCCATTACTGGCATGTGAGGGAGGCCATCAGCAGTGACACTGGCTCACCTGCTGGCAAAGTCTGGAAGGTGCTAAGCCACTCCAGGGCTGTTCAATGCTGGTGAGGCTGAAGCCAAGCTCTAGAAGCGTGTGCCATCACAGCGCTACTGTGCAGCTTCACCAAGAAGAAAGTTGGGGGTGGCAGGATGCTTGCCCAGGGCGAGACTACCGGCATCGCCAGGATAACTGTAAGTCAGCAACGTCTGATCGTTTTATGGTATGCAATTTTAATTGTTTAACTTTAGGAGGAGTATGAAGTTCTGCTCTATTACTGAACTCAGGATTCTACAGTTGCAGGCAGCCAAGATGCCTGGGTTTCTTGTAGTATTTGTCATCCAGTATGACACTTGCCCTGCTCTGTGGAATGCCTTGAACACTTCTCCAGCAACAATAGCTGTATTCCTCCCTGGAAATTACCTTAGATCTTTATCATACAGCTAACTGCTCAAATGCTTGTCTTACAGATTGTAAAACAGCTTCATAATTGAATTACCAACTTTGATACTCATTCAGTAATAACTGAATTTATATTCAAGAATGGTACAGCCTATAGGTCAGTCGGGTTCCCTTGAAGCATCTCAAAGCCCAGACAAAAAGCATGATTTTTGCAAAATGCTGTGATAATTCCAATGCTTTATGACACTCAATGGCACAGAAATTAACAGGCTAACATACCTGTCAATACAGCACTGGCTCTCTACAGCTAAAATTTTTTAAAGGTCATTATTTGCCATGGTTAATTATGCTATTAACTAAATATTTTGGTAGCTCTGAAAGCAGAATGCTTTACAAGAGAATACATCTCCATGTATCAATATCCCTTGTAGCTTAAAAGTGGATTTGAGTATTCAGAAATGGTGGTGGTAACATTTCTCAGGTCTCTAATAATTTCTACTGTTCGCTGAATCCAACCACTAATATTATAATGTCCTTAAAGTATTTTGAGTAAACAATGTTTGACTGCAATTCTCATTTGTTGAAAGGAATTTTTTTTGTTTGTAAATGATTTAGCCAAAAAATCTGCACTTTCCAAATACTACTTACAAATTATCTAAATGCTACTACTCCGTAACTTTTGAAGAGCATAATACCAAATGTGCTTACCACACGTTAGGAGACCCTTGCCACGTGTGTTTAGAGTGGTGCTCCCTCTGGTCCGGCTCCAAAGTTAAAGCATGTGAAGTGTAAATTGTGTGTGACACAGCCAAGGAAACCCACTTTACTTAAACCTTGTTAATAGTGAGCCAGATGGAACCGCTGAGGCCACCCATTGTTCAGGTTTGCATTTTTGTGTAATGCCATGGTGTAGGTCCATAGAGGCTCATGAATTCCCCTCCTCTGAATATATACTGTGCTGTTAAAGGCACTGAAAGGATCAAGCTCTGCTCTGAGAGCAGCTGGCTTTGTAGTTTTTTAATGGTTGTTAGCAGCAGCAGCAGGTCCATTCTATTCCCCCATTCTCCCCCTTCCCTTCTTAAAATCTTGATCTGTCAGTTCTTGAGTGAAGCCAAACCCTAACTCTGGGTATGTATGATGTAGCACATCATACATTACCTCAGGTTCATTACCCCAAGTATTCATCAAAGTCCCGGATTCTCCCTCCTTTGCAGCCTCAGACCCTACCCCAGCAGTTCTTAACTACACAAATAATCATCAGACTTCATCAACAGTGAGGTTGTCATTTCTTTCCTACGAAATCCAGGTAATGTGTGCCTGCATAATTTTTGATCCATTCAGAAGGCTGATCATCACCTTCTGAAAATTTGGTCAAATTTTCCTCTCTTGACCTCTTTTGTGCCTTTAAGATCAAAATGAAAGCAAAAGGAGTTTTGAATAAAGATAGCCCACAGCAGACTCCTCAGTCTGAAAAATGAGGGGAAGCTTGTGAAGTGCAACACACCAAGACTCATCTGTATAGCACTTGTGACGTAGAAGATAATATCTTGCAACGCCTGTGCCATGATGCAGCAACATCAGACATTTGCTGATAAAAAGCTTAAACGCACGATGTAACACAGGTATTGAAAAACCCACAAGACTAGGGCTGGCTGCCTAGCAGGTTTCCAGCTGTGGTGCGAGATACTGTAAGACTGGGAGAGGGAAATACTCTTCTCCCTGTTTACTCCAGCTGTGGTGCACACTGTTCTGAATGGGTTGAGAGAAACATGAAGCCAACCCTCCAGCCCTTCCTCTCCAATGGGCCTGCCACCAGGAAAGCAAACTGCACCTCACGAAAATGAGACTGCAGACAGAAATGACCAAATTGCACCACTGAACACCAAATAATATGTCTGCCTCTTTGCAAGAGGACTTTGACATACTGGCTCCTAAAGACAATGCAGTTAGCATAACCTGTGAATGGTATTAAGAAGGGTGCTGCAAACAATTATCTGGTGTTACAGAAACTATACAGAGCTTTTTGCAACACTGGGGCCAATCAGATTATTGAAGAGGCTGAGAAACCATAATCAATACTTCAGAGCCAAATCTCTGACCTGTTCAAAGTGACTTGCTTTTGCACTACACTGGCAGAGTAAGGAAGGAAATCCCACTACCAGATCCCCAGGTCAGTGCCTCATCTGGTGCAGGAGACACACTGCTCATTGAAATGTATTATACTCCTGCCGTTGCCAGCTGGCCTATGTGCCTTTAGGAAGAGGAGCCAGGAGGCACCTGAAGCTCAGCAGTGCTGAGCCTGCTTTACCGTGAACTGGAGCAGGGAATCGAGGACCTAATCATTTCTCTTCTTTCCTGAAGCTGCTCTAGATGTGTCAGGAAGATCAGCTTCCCCCTTCCTATGTGCTCCCCAAAAGCAGAAAAATGCCAGCTAAACTCCTTCCTGGGGTTCCTATGACCTGACATAAAAGGTATGGGACAACCATGGCTGGCTGCCAAAGGGGGAGACCAATGAACTGGGGAACAAGAGGAAACACACACTAGCAGGAAAGGCAGGACATGATAACATCTACTTTCTCCCCACAGCAAGATCAGATTAAATTATGTCACTCACCACCTCTATCTTTAAATATAAATAGCAGGGTGCAACTTAGGAAAGTTATTTTAACTTGAATATTTCTTAAATACAGTTGTCGTTGAAGCCTGCCTAGATGCTATGAGGTGGCTCAGTGTGAAACACTGCACAAGGGACAGCAGTTTCTTACTCACTATGTTGCTAAAAACATTTATAATTCCAAATCATAAATCGCAGGGGAGCATGGCAGGTTCAAAACCAAGTGAAGCTCTTGGGTTCAGTAAACTATTTTTTACCCATTTCAGAGTTAATGTGGTAAACCTTATTTTAACTGATAATTTTTGCTCGCACACTGTAACAGATCCTCTTTGAAGGCTGCATTACCTTTGGTATATTTCCATTGTCTAAGAATATAATCAGGTTAACAAAATACAAATGCTAGGTAAGGTACAATAATAAAGGTAAGGCACAATTTGCAACTGATAAACTAACACTGCACTTCACCCACTTTTTCTAAATTTTCCAGGTCTTCTCTATGAGTAGGATTCAAGGCTGTCATATATATGTTGAGATCAGACTGGCTTGACTGCTCTTGCCTGTAGTTTTTATATCCTTCTTTCATGAGCACTCTTTAGCCCCGAGTCCATATTCCAAAGCAAAAGCTGTTAATAACCCTGGACCGATGTGACGCTTGGTACTTTAGCAGCCGAGGATGGAGATTATATGCCCCCCTTGATTTCAGCATGTTAAGCTTCCTGGAAGCTTTGTTTCTTTCAGAGGCAGCTGCCTGCATTTCCATACCTTACCCTGCCTCCTGCCACCAGAATTAAAATCACATACGTATCAGTTAGAAAAAATAGCTGCAAAATTATTTCCTGCATGAAGTCTTGTCAAATGAATTAGTTCAGCTGGTAACTTTCCTCTGATGATGAGGACAACAAGAAAACATTTTTTATAGAAAGAGGAGTCATCAATAAATCAGGACTTGCCCATATCACACACTTTGTACAAAAGGAACTCTGAATAACATTAATATCGCTATAGAGTTTTATCATAAATTATTTTTTAAAAATGAACTGATTGGGGTTTTTTTGGTTATTTTTCTGTTGGTTGTTGGTTTATTTTTTTAAGGTACTTGTTTAACTTCCCTGGTAACTGAGGGTGATTGAAAGACTTAAAATTAGTTTGCTATCTCAACATCACAAATTAGCATTCTATAAAATACTTTTATACTTGATCAGTATTTATGAATGCTTTGAAAATTCACTGATTCCTAGGCAAAGACTAGGAAAATATGCATGCCTGGAAATACCAGGGAATATGTTTTCCTTTTTTTGGAAGCCTGGAAAACACAACATTGAATGGATTATATACTGAATTTCACAAGGTTACTGACACTTTTCAGCATTACAGTACTACTAGCTTTAAGTGCTGATTTTATATAATCCTTTTGTTCCATTCAGTGAGAAAATTTCCTCTGAGAAACTGTCATTAAAAAACCTGAAACATTCACTTCTTGTGTATTACACGCAAACACTGCATAATTGATGTATGTAGTAAAATTAGGTGGAAAGAATATGGTTTCTGCTACTGTGTGTTAAATTTGTTATTTTTTTCCTTGTCACAAAGAAGGCAGGTTATAATTTTAGGACATTTAAGTTCCAAAGTAAAACTCTAAAACTGTAACATATTTAAGATAATATGATTGATGTGAAATAGCAGAACACTATATAGGAAATGCTAGCTTTAGTACATATTAGTACATTGTCTTCACATCATCCAAAGCAGTTCAAAGTAATGCAACAGAAGCAGAAAAAAATTAAACAGATTTCTCAGAGGAAGCTGATGGGGAAGGAAGAGCTGTGATTACACCACACACTGCACTCCTCCAAGCCTACTGCTGGAATTTTGCAAGTTTTGAGGAGCAGCTGCTGAAGGGCAGGGGGAACTGAGAAATGACCATTGCACATGCGCTGCTCTGCCATACTATAACACCAAACTAGAAGTTAACCATGAATTAAGCCTAACCACTGCAGCTTTTAAAGGCTGCTCTTCAGCCCCACAGGGATGTCAGGCACACAGCTGAGGAATGCTGCTCACCTTAAGGCCCAGTCAGTCGCTAACTTCCTGGTGCCATACAGTTTAATAGACAAGCTACTGGGGTGGTGGCATCAAAGCATCTAAAATAGGCAGGATTTGCTTTTCTCATCCTATTTTCTCTCCCTGGCCAGGGAAACCACAAGCTTCAGCCCTGCTAAAAGCACAGGCCACCATTTTTGTGGCGAACTGGTGTGCAGTGGGACCTGGAACTTCAGATCTGTGTGGCAGTCCAACAGGGTAAGCTCAAACAGAAAAGGCCTTGCCTGGGACAGTCCCCAAACCCTCTGCAAGGTCTTGCCAATGCCTATTTACATCTCTGGCCTTCTGCAGGCCAAATCCAAATCCCTGCTGGGTTTTGTGCTCCTGACACTTTCCTCCAGTGAGCCCCGCTGGCTCTTAAATCACCACCTGCCACCAGTGAGGGCAGACCTCGCATCGCCCCTACTACAGGGGCCACAAAGCTGCCACCACATTGTGGGGAACGTCTCTGCCAGGTCAAGCAGAGAGGACAACACAATTCATGCTGAGCTGCCAACAGGGTTCTATACTCCAGATAAACCCACGAAATGCAGAGGTTACCAAGAGGCATTCCCCACTCCACCCTATCTGCTCCTCGGTACCTTTTTTCTTAATTTGGGATTGGTTTCTTTCAATTACCCTCTTTCTTTCAGTTACCCTTTACTCCCTGAATTGGCTCTGTGGAATTAGATCAGCACCAGCAACCCTGCGGGGAGAGGACTACAACGCTGGCTGGGGATGCAGCAGGGCCACAACAGCCGACCATCTCCCAGTAATGTGAAACTGCACCCTGGCAGAGAGCTGGCTTACAGAGCCAGGGGCAGCATCTGTTTCTTTTAAAGTCACAGTTCCCCTACAGGAAAAAATAACTAATGGAGGGGTGTTCAATCTGTTCATGCTGTCCAGTACCTGGGAGATTCGCATTTCTTCAGCTGCTATAGCACAGTGCGGAAAAATCAACAACTAAAAAAACTCATATACTTTAAAGTAGTATAGTATTGCTTTCTGAAATTTACAGCATTTTCAACTTAATAGTGACTCTCTAGCAAGGCAAAACACCCTGAAAGGCATCATTTGTCAACCACAAACTAGCAAACAAGAAACCGATCAGCTGGATTGTGAAGCACAGCTGAAGTTGTGGGGAGATTGTTGTGGAGAGTTTTGTCAAGTCTGAGCCAGATGCAGTTGAACACTAGCTGTGTGTCCCCAGGGGAATGAGGAAGAGTCCCAAGACCCCGCTATGTATTAATGGACACAGGCATGAGATACAGAACGAGCTGATGGAAGTTTATGCTCTTGCTATTCAGCATATATGATTTACAAGCACATACAAAGGAAAAAACCCCACAACTCAGGATGTTCAAAGCCTACACTGATAGTAACCTAAATGTACACATTTACTGCATGTTTAAGAACACCATTATCAACACAAGGAATTTTAAGTTAATCCCAAATCTGAAGGACTCTGTCTTTAGTCCTCCCTGAGAAAGAGTATGGCTTAAGGCTGGGCTATCTCTGTACCTTCCCTATCTTCTCTTTCTTTCAGAAAGACTCCTTTCCTGTGTAGAAAGAGACTGCAGCATATGCAGAATTAAGTTACGTGGCACATGCTGCCAGACAGGTCTCTAAGCCTGCATGTATTAAAGCATTCTCAGGAGAACTCTCCTGGCCATGTTGCTTGACCATCTCAGCCCGTGGGAGTGTTTGGCAGTGTCATGAGTGCTGCCTGCCTGAAATATCAAGACGGGAACTGTAGAAGTGCCTGTCTTTCCACAGTGAGAGTTGTGCAAGCCCATCCTCTCCCAGCAGAGGCCACCCTGGGACACCTGAGCCTGCTCATCCACATCCCACACAGCAGCAGCCACAGAACCCCTACCTCCAGGCTACACTCTTGGCCTCCTTCCTCACATAGTCCGTGCACAGGTAGGAAAACCAGCCCTCCTGCTCCCCAAGGCTACACACCAGCCACAGCACATCTACAGGGAGCCTGGCACACCGAGGCAGTCCCTCACCAGGCTTCAGCACAACCACCGCTGTGGCACACATCTTCATTCACGCTGGCTTTCACAGATAACACGCAACCCATGCACACGCACGCAGAGTGCCTCGTGCCCCTGAGTGGCTACAATGGGGTGAGCACCCAGCCTGCCCCAGCAGAGAGCTGCATCCCAGCCAGGCAGAGCCCTGTCCAGTCATGCACTCTGGACCACAGTGCAAAGCACACAGCTACAACCTGTGCTGTTCTCTGTCTCCTAGCCAGCTTGCGGCTGACCCAGGTTTGGCACTCCACTTCCTCTGAATTACATGAAATATGCACGTCAAAGAAGCTTCTTCAACTATTCCTCAATTTTTCTGGGGGAAAAATAGGGGCAAAAGGAAGGAGAGCACTACGGCCTGCCTGATTTGGGGCAGAAGTATGCTGAAGACCTGTCTACAGGCACTTGCAAGTCTTCGGTCCACAGAAAGCATCAGGTCGGAAGCAGCCCTGCCATTGAGAGGTGAGCATTGCCCGCCCACCACAACTCTTTAATCCAGTCAGCCCCAGTCCCACAAACTTCCTGGTTCACATCCAGCAATCCCTTTTACCACATTTCCTCCCCATCTCTAGTTCTTCACACCCCCACCTTCACTTCCGTCCCAATTGTGCTCCTAATGGTCACATTTAGCTTTTACATACTGATATGCATGAACCATTTCAGAGGTCACAGCTGGCTACTTCAAGGAAATAAGGATTTTTAAACTGACAAACTTGAACTATTGTTTAATCAAGCACTGCTTTTTTATTAAAACCACCCAGACAATAACAACAACAAAACAACACCCAAACTGCCCTCCCACCCACCCCCTTCTAAACCAACAGATTTGTTTCAGGTCTTTATACATTGTCCCTCTCCCTGTGGAATCTTTTATTTTTTCTTTAACTAAATTAGAATCTGCTTCAAGAAAACAATTCCAAGTCAAATGAAAGTGGATTTATATGCCACACACAAACTGTAGTCCTCTACAATGTAACAAAATATGCAAGCTTAAGCAAATTTACCACCTGCTACCATAGAAAGGGAACATGGTGGTATCCCATTCCCAACACAGCATCTCATTATAGCAGCCGGATGTTTCCACGACAGTGATTAGTGTGCATACAGTGTCACGATTCATTTCCAGTACTAATACCACCTTACAATCCATATACTTTTTCAGTTAAAGTCTCAACGATAATCTGTAATTAAACAATTTTTTCAGGTTTGCGTAAACTCTCAACTGACCTTCTAACACTTGCAAGACCATAGATGCAAAAATGGCACGTTGTGACACCATTACTTCTGGCTCTGGCCTAATGAGAGCAAGCTAACACAGCTGTATCAATATAGCTTCCTTTTGTCTAATACCTCATACTGCAAAAGGAGAATAACATAAAACAACACACTCTAGGATGCACCAGCAGAGAGAACCGGGAGAAAGGAGCGAATGCTGCGGCCATGCTGACTACACAGACATAGACTGGGGACTGTCAGCTGGTTATAGCAAAATAACCTGCTAATACAGCACATGCAGCATCTTTTAGAAGAAGCCTTAGCTACCAGTCACTGCAATAAACTAAACTGTGTTACAAGGCCAGGATTCACCATGTTCCACTGCTTCACTTTGTTATGCAACCACCTGTACAGAGCTCATCTGGTGGAAGTTTCGAACAGAAAGGGAATCACTGTCAATATAAGGAAGAAGCCCTAATCAGTTCCTGTCAGTTTTACCTCGCAACTATAAAAACTATGGGGTTTTTTTTGTTTGTTTGGGTTTGTTTGTTTTAATGGATGAGGTCATAATCATGTACATCTCATTCTCAACTGATTTACTAGGTCATCTTCATTTTGATACCCACTTTCCTCAATTCAGCTGAGGCAACCTTTCATTAATCTATTGTGTATATATTTATGTATATATTATATATGTATACAACACATGTATACAACAGATCTAATAAATTTTTTTTGCTCTAAGAGTTGAAGTCAATCTTCTGTAAAATGTATCTTAACATTACACTAGGGTAAAGACTATTATTATTCTGCCAAATTCAAAAGCTTTCAAATTTGACTCATTCATATTTTACGCAAGAATTAAGCAAGAAATGTGGGTCATTAAGAAAATAAGATATAATGGCTTAGATATGGTATATTTCCAAAGATTTTAGAGAGAGCTAATCACCTGAAGTATCTCATAGACATTCACGATCACCTGGCACTTGGGAACAACTATAACGACTACTTACAAAGAAAACCAGAATGCTTCTTTGTTGGCTTCTCATTCAAATTAGCAGCTAGAAACAGATGAGGATCACAAAAAACAATAGTCCCTTCAACAAAAAAGGCCACCAATAATCCAGATTCCCAAAATCCTCTGAACTCAACTGCATTACTACAAAAGGTATTTTTTGATGAGTTGTTATTTTGAAAAGGAGCAGGGCAGTGCACGCTAAAGCCTAGAAAGCAAAGCAGAAGAAATGATGTCTTTATGGCAGTTCGTGGTAAGGAAGTGACTCAGCTGAGGCAAATTACAGAGCCCATTTGGAGGCACTGATTCCAAGAGCACTGGGGGCTGCAGTCAGAAATCTGGCACAGCTGCACTGCCAGAAATGTCAACCTTCACAAGCACATAAGCCTGAAAATACTACTTGCAGCAATGCTAATCAGTTTTGTCTAGCTCTGAAGCAATTTTTTGTTGTGAAAATAACATGTGAGAGAACTAAAGATATATTCTCTACCTATTCCTCACACAGATCAAGCAAAACCAAAGCAGGGTTTCATCATAAAAAGTCAAATATAATAGATAAGTAATTAAAAAATTTTATTATAACTTCTTTTGAGTTTTGAATTAACCCCTCCTGCAAACTAAAGCTGTCTACTCTGCCCTGCAAGCTACTGCACACAAAACTTGAAGGCAATTCTTAGTACATTGAGAACTAATGCAACAGTAACTAAGAGATGAAAAACCTCCAGCATCCTACTCTCTACTAGAGCAGTTTTCAATCCGTAGATCTCAGGTATCTACAGACTACTTTTAAAGGGTGGGCTAAAGATAGTTAGGAAAAGGAGGCTTGTGGACAGGATGTTTGAATCATTATCACACATCATGAAACAAGAGGATACACAGATCTAATGCAAAGCCTGGGAAGCAGGTCTTCCAGATAAAAAAAATGTGTGTATCACTGCTCTTTAATAATTAAAATAGCCAAGAATCACAATTACTGTTGTAATTAAAAATGGCAGTGATTTTAAGTATTGTATGACTAAGAAGAAAACCAATTCTGCTTTGAAGTGCTTACTATATAAACAGACAGAACAGAGGGAAGGTATAGAAAGGGCTTAGGCAAACAAGAAAGTTGTTTTAAGTCATGTCAGGCACACTATTTTTGTAGTTGCTTAACTTTTTTCTTTCATTAACAAGTCCTCTGGTTCCTTCACAATGATTCACGTGTTCTCACAAGTGGATAACCAAAGCCGTTCTATAAAACAGAATTAGCTCCCCATCCATCGATCCTAGTGATTTATTTAACCACAGAGAGTTCCTGACAAGCAAGAATCACAAAATGGCTGATCAGAAACTACCCCATTTTATCCCAGGAATACAAATGGGGAACAGATCTCCAAGATACAACAGCCTTCAGAATTGGCATTCCCCTTCAAGCACTGTTTCCCCTACACCTGTGGTACTCCGGGGGATGCGGGACACAGCTGGCTGTGGCAGTACCACCAGGGATGCCGGGCACACATGGTCACGGCAGTACCACCGGGGCCGTGGGGCACATGTGGCTGTGGTAGCCCTTGCAGCTGGTAGAGCTTCTTCAGCCACCCCAGTGAAATGGCAGAAAGGAAACAAAGAGGTGGCTGCGTCCATGGGAACGGTCCATGGGTTGCTGCAGTCCACAACAGCTGCTCCTGCTTCCCCTTCTTTTCGTTCCATGAAGGAGGAAGAAATGACGGTGATCATTTTGCCCAATTTCCCCTCAGGTGCAAGTCAGGGGTAAAAGCTGCAGAAAGGTTTTAGCCTTTAGAGGAATAGTTTGGAAAGTGATAAGCTTGCAAAGGGGTTTAAATCTCATATCCTTCACTATCAAAGGAACAATAATAACGTGCGGAGGTTAGACTGAGGCTTACAGAGGGCTGTTTGCTTGAGTTTACCTGTATTATATTTACAGTATTTTAATTTAATTAGTAGCCCTAACTATAGGAGAAGAACCATAATCTACACACTACTGCTAGTCAGAGCCCAAGCTGTGAGATATCTGTAATTTTTTGTTTTCTTTTCTGCTAGGTAGGTTTGCATGCTGAAACACTAGTCTGGCTCTTGCATCTGATACTGAAACCACTTTATTTGCACTTTAGACAATCAAGACAAAATGTGATTGCTTACACAAATCCTTGAACTTGCATAATTACCAGATGTGGAAAGGCATCTTTTTCTAATACCATCATCTCTGAAATTGGTTGTACAGATAAAAGATTAAGTCCTCATTCTTCTAAAAACACATACTAATGAATTTCAAACGATGATAGACAAGAACAAACAGACAGTACTGTGTTTTCTTGTAAATCAATTTATAATCTATGAAAGAACATTCCTTGGTGACAAGTTTACACTGAAAAGGAATTCACATTTGAAAAGCTGTAACAAAAAGAGATGCTTGCAAATGTTTTTAAGCATCAGTCAGGAAATTTTAATATGGGAATAATTTTTCCCATGTACTGAGAGCACCTGTATTCTCCAATGAGAGCAAGGGCTCTTCAGCAGACCACAAGCAAGATTCAGGTTCCACACCACTTACTATTGTTGTTTGTAAGAAAAAGAGCTAATTAAGTACATACAAAGTGCATGATCAGATCCTGAATTATTATCTGAAAAAATGTTGCACAAAAGCATTTAGTATACAAAATACATAGTGCATTTATACCAAACAGGCATTATGTTTCTCCAATAAAAAAATTCTTCAGTGTTAATGTCCTCAAATAATATAAATTGCTTGCATCAACAAACACAGTACAATTAGCTTGTTACCCTTAAGCTGAGTTTAAAATAAGCAAATTGTTTGATGACTTTGATGTTTTCCACCCAAAATGTGCTGGCTAATTTTTCCATTCCAGTTCCCATTCCAATCTTTTAACTGCCTTAATCTCCTGCCCTCAGATGTTGACCTCATAAGAACAGAGGTCATAGGTTAGCACAGACAGACCTCAAAAGATCTGGACTATCAATTCATGCCTGAAAGATTTCTCTTCCACAAAAGAACCACTAAAAAAGCAAATTCCAAAATCCAGCTCCACAGGCTGCACAAAGTATAAACTTGTTGATATGTTACATTCATAAATATTCTAAAAAGATTAGATCTAAAAAGTATGAATTAATTTCTGGAGGATACAAAAATAAGTAGAACCAATAGCATCGACATGGGATAATGACTGAACTTCAAAGATAAAAAAGGAAAGCTCTAGACAGGAGAGAATTAAGAGTCAGCATCTTTAACCACAGATATGTGTTTTAAATGTTCCTAATCTCTACATTTGAAAGTAGCATTTTTCCACAGCAGGCATTTTTAAACGTGATTTCTTTTCTTCTCAGGGTGAAAGTATGAGATTAGCTAACTGAGAAAAGGAAACAGCACCAGTTTAAACAAATTTTACTGATTATTAGTGAGACTGCTACCTCATTTTCTTGCCATAATCAGCCATACAACAGATTCCTTGCTGCTTTTTTGGTCAATGAGCATACAGCTCATTAAAAAAATGCCAGATGTTTCTTTTCTATGCATAAATGAAATGTGTAGATTGTAAAGCAGAAAGATAACTTCATGAGGTTCCAGTGAGTTAGAAATACAGGGATTACATGAACAAACCATTTGATAAAATTATTTCTGAGCTCTAAGTAAAATTTGTACCTTATACAACGTACGTGAGGACAAAAGTTCTAAAAGTGAAGTGAGTAATGATACTCCCACATTTAATAACATAAAATGCTATTGAACTATTTAACAAAAAGTAAATTAAAACACTCTGTGGATTCTTCTTTGACTTAGAAAACTAAAGTGCTTAGCACATTTTAAGTAATTATTAAAAGGAGATGTAGGCATATATTCCTAGCAATTATTATGTGAGCAGCTAACCATGGTTCTCCAAAAATATATCAAAGCACAAAAACATGGAAAAATGAGCCTGATAACAGGAAATTCAAGATTTTTCATATACTTATCAGAAAGAAGTGATTTACAACAACTAACTTGGGAAAAGGAATGTAAATAAAATTAAACCTCTAAAAAGGTAAATAAACAGGCTTACATCTGAGCTATATACAATTTTAATCCTATTGCTAACTACTGGTGATTCTCTCCCATTGACGGAAAAACTAACCCTGCATAATTTTATAGAACAACTCGCCTCATTAAGCAGACACAGACTGACACCTCCCTCCCATTGTTTTGTTTTACATTATTAGTTCAGCACAACAAAAAGGCAGAGGTACTAATTTTAAACACTAGCATGTCTGAAGCTGAATTTGAAACATTGAACTATTTCAGGTTTTTGTACTGCCAAAAGATATCTGTTTATCATTGAGGAAATCAAAGCATTCTGGTCAAACTTTGATGCAAAGGCTGCTGCAACATTAATTGCAGACAATGAAATAAGAGCAGTCTGTAGTTTGCTATTGTTTTCAGAGCTGTCCAAAGTAAATTAAATGCTTAGCATTTAAACTGTCCAACAGCTCAGAGAGTAAAACTCCAAGTGACTTCTAGGCTAAAGAAAGCCATTTAGCACAAGACCAGCACAATTTAAATCAATTTTTGTACTTTCCACTATTCATTGTAAAATCTTTAGTGCCGGGAGACTCAGCACCGATAAGATTATAAATGAATGGAGATCAAAGAAAAGAAATTGTTTAACTCACTCCCATATTTCATAGTGACCCTTCCTTAACCATTCCATGGGTCTGTTACTGAGCAAACCCAGCTCCCTCTACTCCATCAATAATGCTATCCCTCCGCTAGCTAGTCTTCCAGTTTGGCCATGGCCATCTTTGTTCTCTCTTGCACATGTATGTGCAATTTCTTCCTTGAAACCAGTGTCTTCATCCTTGTCCTACAGTGTCACAATACGGTTTCAAAGAAAAACCAGTCCAAATCCCCAAGCCTAGCTGCTGAGGAGCATTCAGGCTAATTTCTACCCATTACCTACAGATTTGGAATTCAAAAGAGAAGGAAACAATTTACACTGTAGTAACAGCCTGTGAAGAACACACAAGTTCTCTTACGTGGCCTTCTCTCATTTGCTGCATGAAATATAAGATAGTTATTGTGTACTACTTCCTTAGCCTACTCAATTCAATGCTTGGACTCACCACTAAATCCAGCCAAATCTTGAACACAATACAGAAGTACTGACTTTGGGGCTCTGACTAAGATCTCTTCAGGCATTACAAGTATTAGTTACTCTGCAATGGCTCTATGAAATTGTGTGGTTTAACTGGTCTCAGTGAAATGCACAGGATTTTGAAGCACAAGAAAGAGCTAAAATCATTTTCCAGAGGAGCCTTATTCTAGGTGCCCAATTTGATATATTAGAGCACTTACTATTTTACATCACCAGATATGTTTACGGCAAAGCTCAAACCAAGAACTGTTACAGCTGGGAGCATTTGGTGGTTCTACAAAACAAATTCCACATGTGTCACGTTTGTCACCCAGTAAATGAGGAACACACAATATGCAGAGTACTGCAGTAAGTCCCATTTCAGATCAACCCTCCCAGCTGGAATCACCTCAGTCTTTGCAGGGCTGCAAAACAAGAGCTTACATCCCACCTACACTTATGTGCATTAGCTCTTGACTCGCACATCGTTCAAAATGGAGGAAACTTTGATTCAATCCCTGTTTGTGCCTGAGGGGATTCAGGCTGCTCTGCATTCCCTGAAGAGTGCCCTAAATACCAGCTTTGAGGTGGTGATTGTTTGGAGATCAGAAAAACTCTGTGCTTCTCATATTCACACCATTTTCAATGGTCTGTCCTCCCCGTCCCAAGTCCTTTTCTTCCCTCTCTTTCCTCATTTCCCGTGTTTGTGTTTTCGTGTTCCTGCTCCTTCCTTATCTTCTGCCTAATCATCTGTCCTTGAAATACCTTCCTGTCACCCTGTCTGAGGGATCATGGACATCACAGGAGCATTTTTATTTGAGCTCCACTGTCTCTTCTCTGAACAGCTTCCCATAACCAGAGGCAGCAACTGCAAAGTCCCACTCAGTCCTGCTGCTTCTGGGTGGAGGATGCCACATCACTGTGCAGGGGTGGCTTAAAAAAATGGTATTTTTTTCCAGAATAAACTTACCTTTCTTGACGTAAACATGCCCTTAAATTCATGATTTCTTTCAGGACATAGCCAGTGTGGTACTACCTGCTTGAGAAGTGCTCTAGCACGCTGTAGGTGCACTTCAGGGCATGGTGGGTGTGTACAGTGGGAATAGAAGCAGCGTGCCTGCACCACCACTACGGAGATGACTACCCCCGTGACACATTCCTCTTATATAATGAACTCCTGAGCTTCTTGACAAAATAAGATATTGAAGTAAATCCACGTTTTTAAATGATTCATATTTAAGTAGGTTTGATCTTTTAAGTGTCAAGGACAGAAACATGAAGCCACAGCTAATAAAAGAAGCAGCTGTAGCGATTTAGAATTATATTACTGCACACTCTTTATTAATTTGAAGTTAAAGGGTTCCAGAACATTTATTCCTTCTGAAGAGCTTCAGATTCATCAACAGGGGTAAATCAAAGGCAACTTTTTGCGAATATCTGATTTAGCAGCTATGCTATAATTCAGTTTTCTCCAACTTTAAAGTTCTTGGTATCTTTGTCAAAAGGCCAAAATATATGGCAAGTTTTTCCATCATCTGGAATCACCATTATAATCTTTCCTTAGTATTACATATTTATTACGTGCTTTGAGTATGTTTGCTAGATGAGCTGAGTGCAACACATCCAGAAAAGCAAGGAAATGCAACTGTTTTCCTAAAATAAGAAGTATTAGGTTTTAATTATTTACTCTAAATATTTCTGTTGTAAAATACTGCAGAGGTTGTGTGCATCTTTTAAAGACAGTTCATCCTGTGAGCAGTTCTCAGTTCACTGATAGCTACAGCATGCCACATAAGCAAAAACCAGCACTGTCTGTAGTAAGGGCCAACATCAACTTAAAAAGAAAAGTCCACAATCAAAGAAATCCAAATAATGACCTCTTCCCTACACTTTCAAAGCACAGGCTTCAGTATTTACTGAGTTGGGCCCTGAAAATGTATTCACTTTTTTTGTCTATGCTTGTCTACTTGAAAGTAATATATTAGCATAGTAGTAACAGTAAGAAAGAATTTGAATTAAGGAAGATGCCGCCAGTTATATTAGGAAGATTTTTAGAAACAGAAATTATGTTTTGTAAATTATTTACTGAAATACTTTTAACATACACTCTATTGAAGTTTATGCATCTCTGTTAAACTGAGCAAGGTTCTCAGTTCCTTCTTGCTTCTAAATTCCTTCAGATAAGGGGAATCATTACTACAGATAGGACTCCAGTGTGATCATTAGGCATATCAGTACACCATCACAAAGGCCTGAATATATGCCAGTACTTTACCGTAAATGAGTGAGAGCTCATCCCTTTATGAAAGGGGATGAAATAGAGAACACACATGAGAAGACATCCAATTATGGAAAAATATTCTGCATTCCAAAAACTGTATATGCACTTAAGAAACCCATCTGCTGCACAGAGCCAGCTTTACACTGCAGAAAACCGACACATTCCTACTCACTTCATCTGTTTCTTGTACATTTTCAGAATGGTATCTACTTTAGCATCAAATTTGGATTTCATATGATAAACACTATGAAAAATTTGGGGCCTATCTCTTCTTAACTGTACATGCATACAAACAGATACCAAAACTAACTTTATTTAGGCTCTACGCTGTTCTTAATACAAGCTTGCAATGAAGAAAATTAGGCTTAGATACTTAGTGGTATCATTGTCATCAGGTTCCCAGCTCTTGCTTTCACATAGAAACTTGCATTCACTTGAAGCACATGTATAGCTCTATCAGAAGGCACATCTGATGGAAATGAAGCACATTTTTGTGTGTTTTGTTGATTTGTATGCCTAAGTCCAAAGCTTGATTCCCAGCCGCACCCGAGTGAGCAGGCTGAAACACTGCATGGTCATCCAAGTTCACCAGCAACATGGCATCTGAAAAGAGCCCTTACTTTCATGTTGCCTTGCAAGGAATTTGATAGTTAAGTTGTGTAAAACCAAAAAACGGCCTTTCACATGAACGAGGAATTGCCTGTGTAACCACCCAGCACACTACAGTGTGCTGGAGTACCCCAACATAACTCTTAACTCGCCTTGATCAAAGAAGCAGCACAGCTAATAAGGGATCAAATTAAGCTTTGTAGCCTGCATCTAACTATGGGCACTTGGCTTTGCAAATTAAACACTGTACATACTGTTATGCACAACTGTAACCATTTCTACACCTAGCTCCAACATTCACACACTGATCTTTCAGCTCTGCATCCTGGCTCCCCACTGTTTGAACTACGGAAATAGGCAGGAAGAGAAATCCATTATCTTTTGAGGAAGGCAACTCCCGATGATGTGTGCTGGACCCGGGACCAGAAGCTAGGCTAGCCACAGCTTGCTGTCTTCTAGGAGGCAAGGCTTTCCTGCCATGTGCTCTCACTCTGGGGCATTTATGCTATCACAGCTCTACACCTGGTACTTCCAAAAGACTGAAGTTTAGCTACACCCTAGGCTGGAGATGAAAACATGTCAAATAGCATACTGTCCGTAGATATTGGGCACTATACACACCAGTCAGTGGCAGTTGTTCTGTCTTTCCTCCCTTAAGCTTCCTTCCTTTCATCTTTTGGTGAAGAAAATACTCAGTCTTCAAGATCTGATTCTATTCTCATAAGGCTGGATGGACTAAGTCCTGGAAGCACACCATGTGTTTGGTATGCAGGATGGCTGTGGTTGCTGAGCTCCCTTAAACATGGTTGGACAATGTAGATTTTAATAAGGACTGTCTAATGAATACATGCAGTTACATTTTTCAGAAGCTTCTAACTTAGACTAGGATGGGTCTGCACAAAGATAAGGAAAGATTAACCCCCTGCCCTGGAGATCCATCTCCAACCCACCTTTCAAGCCTCCAATCCACAGCACCGAGTGGCAGCTATTTTTAAGAGTTACCTATTTTTTTAACCCTATTATAAACCCCCCTGTTTTTATCCCACTCTTGGAAAAACCTGAACTGTTGCTAAATCTTCCAAGAAGTTGTCATCCTGAAAAAAAGAGCAAGTATGCAAAGCTTTGTCCCTAATGACTGCAGTCCAGCAAGATATAACCTTCTTAAAGTACTGGAGTAGCGCAAAGCTCTCAGGCTTTTTAGGTTTTGCCTGTTTTCTGTTATTTTGTTTGTTGGGTTGGGGTGGTTTTTTGTTTGGTTTTGTTTTTTTTTTTAATCTAACAGCATTCTGCTGCTCCTGTTATGAGCTGTTCATACTAGTGTAGTGGCTTATTTATGGCACAGTCAGCAAATATCAATAGTAAGATCATGTAAGAGAGCACATCTCAAGACTAGTATTTATCTTCCTAACCTATTTTTGAGTGTAATAATTATTAACTATTTAAAACTCTGCACAAACTCAAATTTTGCTTGAGAATCCAAGAAGAGGTTGCCTCCAGCAACTCAAGATACTTAACACATCATCAAATTGTCTTTTGCAGATTAGGTGTTGATATGAAAAAATGCCCAAACCACTAATTGTCAGCTATGGAAAGCTATAGCTCCCTGTTTCTTGCAAGGTCTCCTTAAGTAAATGTTCCAGCTGCAAAAAGGGTAGTAGAATCATAGAATCCTAGAATGGTCAGAGTTGGAAGGGACCTTAAAGATCATCTAGTCCAATTCCCCTGCCACAGGTTGCTCAAAGCCCCGTCCAGCCTGGCCTTGAACATTACCAGGGATGAGGCACAGTAGGTCAGAGGGACCTTATTTCATATGGCAGTTTTCATGTACGAGAACAAAACTATGGTGGTCTTCACAGTCCGTAAGCCGAAGAGTGGTCTCAAACATGAGTGGAAAGAGGAACTAAAAACCCAACAGAATCACGGTGAAGCAGGGGAAAAAGAACCAACCCCAAGAATATGTCCTACACTTGAAAAATGGGAAAAGCAAGAATGAAAACTGGAAAGAAAGAAATTCTTATGTAAAACCAACTGAAAGAGAGTCAGGGAGGAGGAAGAGGTGTTAACGTTTTAGTTTTTGAAATGCCACCCTTGAGTAAGGTCATTTTGCAAGGCTGTATTTTTAAGAAATCTGTGCACTAACCATGCAACCTCTGCATTATGTCTCTGCCACCTTCCTCTTTAGAAAATGGCAAAACGGTGAATGCGATCTACCTTGGAGAGGAGCAGGAAAATGCAACCCTTTGACAGTGACATACTGACACCATTTTATGCCAAAGGCTACAAATCCCTGAATTTTTCATCCGTTCCTCTAGTCGGCTGAGCACTCTTGCTTTGCTTGCTCCCCGTTTCACCAAGGATCTGCCCAAAGTGGGTCCTTGTGGCTGGCTGAGGGCAGGAAAGGATGTGCCCCTTGCATTGTAGCTGTGTGCTGTGACTGCCAGTGTCAGCCTTGCCTCCCAGCTCTCGGGCGAAGGGATCCTGATGGGTTTGCCCCATCCGCCTCAGCCCCCATCCATCTATTAAGCATGTTTTTTATGAGCTTCTCCCACTTCAGTCAGTAGAGACGGAATGGATATAATCTCAAATTTGAAGTTACTTTATATCATGTAATTTTGCAGTCCTAAACTTGCTCTCCTAGTCCTGTTAACTTCCACTCAAATGTCCTCCACAGCACTCCACCAAGCTGTCATCTCTGCCTGCACCACACCAGGTTAGTGGCTGTTTGTGCAGATCACAAGCTTTCAAAGACTTTTAAGATTTTCTTATTATAGTCTGACTTCAGATCATCCACAGAATGTCTTCAGATATTAAATCAATTTTCTGTCTGACTCAGACACAAACTAATTTTAAGTGACAGATCATCAGGGAAGTATTATATTATTTAATTACAGCCTCCCTTCCCTATGTGGCTGTAATTCCACCCAATCAGTGGTTTAGAAATATAATTTTCTTCATGCGAAAATTATACTTTTAGTCACGTCCAAGAGTTACTGGCAAACACCATTTATTGCCCCTTAACAAAGTGTACCATGTATTACGCCTTACAAACCCACTTTTCCATTCGTCTCTCCTTTACAGATGTCTACGTTGGTAAAAGGTTTTTGAAGTGTCACATCTATGCTGCAGTGCTCATGAGTGTTTAGCCAACTGAGCTAGAAATACACAGCTATTTCACCAGCCATATTCCCAGAACATAATTCAACATTACTGTTTATCCAGTGACAATGCTTTGTCAAGCTCTCTCATTTCCAGCAGCTTCCAACTCCACCCCTCACAGTTTATTTGCAGGGCTGTACTATAAACCAAGTCAGTGAAATGTTTCATGTCAAACCCAAAATCTCACAACATACTACTACTTTATTACGTGTTGAAATCCAAACCAATTACTGATACAAGTCACCCATGCTAGAAAGCTGCCCTGCCACAAGCGTGATATTAGTGGATGGTAGCATAGGACTGAAATATTATAAATTAGAACTGGGAGGTGGGGCTAGACCCTTAATTATTTCTTCCTTGTGCCCTCCTTCTTGCATTATTTTATTGCTTCTATTTTGGTGTAAATACTTCAAAACAAAAAAAAGAATGTTGTCATTCTCCCCATCCCGCCTGAAGTGTTCCACGTGAAGGAGGTGCCATGCTGAGCAGATACAACACTACAGACACTCTGCTGAAAAAGTATACGACTTTGAGCTCCTACTCAGAATATTTAAAGATACTGGATAATACTTCTAGATAACTCTAACTTCTAGTTCTGTGAGTATCACGCATCTTATTTGTTAATATTGTGCCAAAGATCTTTATTTAAATTTATTTAAATATACACTGCACTAAAGAATATTTTTCCCAGCTATATAAATTTATAAAAATAATCTTAAATAAAAAATTACAACTGATAAAATGGTCCTTGACCTAGTTTCATTTTAGGTCATATACAAACACTGGAGAGCGTTTTAAACAATCAAACAAACAAACAAAAAACCTCAAAAGGAGCATAAATTATTTTCCTTCCTCCCCTTTTCTGCCTCCAAACTTTACTCTCAGATAGTGGGGTAGGTTCTGATTCTAAATCAGGATTTTACAGGCTTGTCTACAACTTACTGAGCAGGTGATTAACGTGTGAATTCAGTGTACTTTATCTTTTCTGCATCAGTTCCCTGCGGTCATTCCTAGAGAGCAGCACAGCATGCTTTTGTGTCAGCTCACCGCCAAGCTTCAGCAAACACACTGTGTTTGGCATGTCTTAAGAGCTGCTATGAAGGCAGCTGCAACATGCCCCAGTGTAACGCGTTGGAAATTCATCGCCTTGCTTATATAGGTAGAACCAGCCTCTCCACTGTCCATCTCTGCCATAAAACACCATTTCTGAACTCAGCACTTGTCAGATGCAAATCCCAGCTGCATCTTGTTGAGAAACCTCATCTCTAGCCCATGTTACTCCAGACACTGTGAAAAAATACACTTACGATACATGGATATTACAACAGCTTAAACTAAGGTATGGGAACCTAAAGCCTGCAGGCTACTTATAGCCACAGCTTCATTTCATATGGACTGCAAATGTCTTCCTCTTTTAAGGATTGGCATGTGCTAGCACGCTGGCTGAGAAACATGCCAAACTGGCCAATATCACCGACAGCAATTACAAAGCCTTCTCACCTATGTTATAAAATTAATGTGGCCCACAGTAACACTGAAGGGGAATATCATAGCAAGGTGCCCACAGCAACAACACTCTGCAAGTTACAGCAACTCTTGAGTCCATTGTGGAAACCCCACAAAATCTATGAACAAGCATCAATACTGGTAACCTCAGTGTCACAACTTTTTTCCTCCCTCTCAGCCCATATTGCTGCTTTTCCTTCTCTTTTTCCCACATTTGCTAGCTGTAAGTCTTTCTCTCAATCTTCCCATCTGTCCTAATACACAATTATTAAAGTCATGGTATCTATACAAAAAGATATACTGAGTCTGGGCCCTTGCACTGTTACATTGGTAACACAGAAAAGAGATGAACACAAGCTGGAATTAGCTTTCATAAATGGAGGCAGTTCTCACAGTACAACAGCGTCTTCAAGAAATTCTCCACTACACATGCTGGAGATGCACTGTTTTTATTGGCTAGGCATTCAATCCAAACTAATTTTCCTTCAAGCAAAGACACTGCTCCTCAATGAGTAATAATGTCAAAGCTACTTCAAACATTTCAAATTTCAGACCTTTTTGTGTCTTATGACTTAAGCATAAGAATTTTGAGACAGAAGTGGGTAGATGTTTTTGCTCACATTTTCATATTCAAATCAGGTGAAATTAATTTTTAACTTTTCCTCTTTTAAAGGCAAGAGTACAGTATCTCATAGATCACCCCTTTGCACTGTTTTTCAGGGTATATCTGTTCAAATTTTTCTATGCTTTAGATATGAAAAAAACATCATTGAAAGTAGGATTCATCTCATCTAACTTTAGAGAATTGTAAAGGAAGTATCTAGAGCATTGGAGCTAGGCTCGCTTTGTAGTCCCTGAAAAGAAATAGCCACAAGGCAAGATTCATCCCCAACATTTTAGATGCTTCCCTAGGGTGAGATGAACTGCACTCTGATAGTACTTCTTCCTCTGCATTGACTACACACTGTGCACTATAAATATCTACATTTGTTCAAACCCGTCTCCTTCGACATGTACTTTTTCCTGTCTACTTAAAACCTATCCATTTAAATTGCAAGGGTTTTGAAGTAAGGACTGTCTGTCTCCATATACATGTACAACAAACAGGACAACTGTATCACGACTGTATGACTGTGGCCATTTTTTGCTGCCATAGTATAAAACATCAATAACAATGGTAACGCTAATACCCTAAACAAATTATTAATTACAGTGCATGGAAAACAAAATGGTTTAAATAAGAATTATATTGGAAGCCTAGCTCAAAAAAAAAAATAAAAAAGAAAAAAAAAATTCACCACCATCGCATGCAACACAACTCTGAAAGGCCAGATATGGGGAGCAACCAAAAAGAAAGCTTTGTCTGGCTTACAAAGTCTCTCCTTGTTGTGGTTATGGACTCTGATCTGTTACAGCAGCAATAAATTTTGTTCATGGCCTTTAGCTTTTACAAAGAAGGTGAAAGAGGGACAGCTATCATGTTGTCTCCAGTGCTCAATTTAAAAAAAAAAAAAAAAAAAAAAAAAAAAAAGGAAAAGGGGGGGAGAAGGGGAGGCAGCCTTTTGACAGAGGTAGGGACAAGTGGAGTTCATCTGCAGCCAGCAAAGGTTTCTGATCCTCTGTTTCTCGAGGCTGGGCTACACTGCCTTTCCAGGAGACCCCCCTCTCTTTCCCAAGCTACCCTGCTTCAGAATTTGCGATGGAACAGAGCCACCTCTCAGTCATGCCATACACCAAATATTGCAGGCAAAACCTGACTGGATGTTCTTGCTAGGATCCTTCACAAACTATATATTCCCCTTGATCTCAGCCATTACAGCTACTGGGCTGAGCAATAAATACCAGGAGGAAAAAAAGGAGATTCACTTAAATACAAGAGCTTTGAGCAGGAAGGCTGTCCTTGGGAAACCAGGTGCAGGTGGCTTCGTAGTGAAGAGGATTACAGGACTTCTTCAAGCCATTAGAGACAGAAAGTGAAGTAAAACAGAGCAAGTCGGACTGCTGCACTTGTATATAAAGTGCACCTCTCAAGACTAACCTGAGATTTGTAAAATATTATTACAACAGTCCTACAGACCACCAAGCATTAAAACCTACGGAAACACCTGATACTCTGTTCACTAAGTAAAAATATAATTAATCAAATTATGTATATCTCGACCCTGACTGTACCACCTACACTTTCTGCTATATAAAACTACCGATGCACAGTTTAAAATCCCACTGCAGACAAGCCTCTTTAGCATGCACAATTCTCACCTAAACATGATGTTATTTAACCTGTATTCAGACTGACCTCTCAGTCAGACAGTAATATTTTCAAAATAATATTACATTCCTTTGCAGCCTCCCTCTAATTCATTAAAAACCTTCTCAAGTAAAACCAATCAAGTGGGTGATTTATATAGTTGTACAGATACAGCTTAATAAGTTTAATCAAATGACCAGGCTAGATGTAAAAGCCAAATTTACATAGAAGGTTTTCCTTTCACAAATGAATAAATGCTGGAAAAACAGTTTCAAGAAAAAAATTGCAAAGAAATAGAAAGGGGGGAGGGGAATAGCAAAGTAAGGTAATTACCTATCTCCCTTTGGTTTTCTTTTTTGTACTGTCTTCCCTTTGGGTCGTCTTTCACTTCCTAAACAGGGGCTCCCACCAGGGCCTGTTACCCGTATTGATTCAAGGCCTTTGGAAGATTTCTTAAAAGTAAATTCCACTGGTTCTCCTTCTTTTAGGCTTCTAAATCCTTCCATGTAAAGCTTGCTCTGTAAATAGGAAAAATACTCTTGGTTACCAATGCCTTAAAAACAATATTTACATTTATAATCAACAGGACAAATTATCCTGTCTATTATCATAGAATACATACAGGTTGAATAACAGTTTTCTCTGCATGAGCTGTAGCAGATGATTCTGCAAATTATAGTCCTGGACACACTGAACACACTATTCAACACTAAACAAGTAACAAAAACCTAATTTCAGTATCAGCAAAACTGAAATAACATTTTCCTTTTCCATGATGAATGTTATAAACGTAAGAAGCAGAGAAAATGCTGTATTCTTAAACCTCCTGTTTAACAGGCATCAGGAACTGTGAAGGCTTTTTTAACAAAACAGAGAACAAATGTTCACTTCAGGGCTAATTTGTTTATGATCAAAATCATCATAATTCGTATTTCTGAGGCGTGGCGCTGCTGCTTGGAAAAAGAATCAAAGATACAATGAGCTGGAGGAAGGCACTCTGAACAAAGTCCACTGAAATGGGCAATTCGAATATCCCTAGTGAACTGCTAAATTTCTGTTCACTACCCCAAAAATCTTATCTAATTAGCATGATTTTGGTATAGATTTGTATTTTCATTCACAGAAAAGGAAATTATTATCATCAGTGCAAGTAAAATAAATACTGAAAAATATTTTTATATTATACTATACCAGCAAAATCTTAGACAAGCTGAAGTCAACAGGAGCTCACCATTGATTTTGATGTAATGAAAATTTTCATCTCAATTCCTAATAAATTATGTGGGTCTAAATAGTAGGTCTAAATCCCAGGACAATTCTGACTAATCAAACTCTTAAATAAAATGAATCAAAGTAAGTGAGACAACTTGGGGGGAGTGTGGATAAAATGATAGACATTGGTTGCACCAAACATTTATTTTGGAAGTTACACACTACATGAATGAGATCAGTTGGACTCGCAGAGAATACTACAAAATCTGTCAATTTCAAAACACTTGTAGTTTTCTTCAGGAAAGTTATAAACATATTTTCTTCCTTTGCTCATGAACTCTTCATAGCAAAGAGAAAAATGTTTCCTGACTGATTATTACTCTGTTCTCCAGCATTCATTGCTGGAACCATGGAGTCAAGAAGGTGTCATCCCACTCACTCACATGTCAAAAAGAGCAGAGTGACACTCAACTCTGTAAGTCACATCTACTACCCGACAAGTGCAACTAAAGAATGTGTTCAAACCAGATGGCAATCCCCAAGATGGGCTCCCCGTAACCATGTTACGGGTATGGGAGGCCTGCAACACCAAGCCACTATTTTAGCAGAGCACAAGAACTGACATCTCGAGAGTTCATGGGTCATACGCAAAGGAGGGAGCTGGTCTGTTCCCAAGGATATATGTAGAACAGGACAGAGGGCAACAGGCCCAAGCTGCTTCAGGGAAAACTCCACCCAGGCATGAGAAGTTGCTCACCTTAAGAAGAATTAAACAAAGAAGCCCAGAAAAGTACAGTTCCCTTTGCTGGAAATAGCTAAGACTCATCTTAAAAGCACAGAATCATCCAATCCAAGGCCCTGCTTTCAGCAAGAGGTTGGACCGGATGATCTCAAGAGGTCCCTTCCAACCTTGACTTTTCTGTGATTCAGCTTGCTTAATATGGAGCTGCATCACACCTGTGCAAGACTGGAAAACAGAATTCCAGTTCCTGGTTCTGCAACAGTTAGGGGACTTGTATCATTTAACTTCTCCCTGTCTTTCTAAAGAGAGATGCCATTGCAAAGCCCACTGCCCACAGAACTAATAGACTAAGTTAAAAATTACAAAATTATTGGGAATATTTATTTTAATGAAACCATGTGAAAGCACAAGCACATTTGCTTCCAAAAAACCCAAGTACCAGAGCAGCTGAGCCCTCACAGCCTACCCAGCAGCAACCATTCCTAATTCCAAAAAGATACTACCAATGCCAGTCTGGCTGAGGGACTCAGTTGCTTGTGATTTTTCCAGCAGCCAAAAGTAAGCAAGAACACAGCTCCACTGGTTAGGAGGAAGGCTGGTTTTGCTTATCCAATTGTACAGCTCTAGTACATGTGGCTCTATCACAAAATGTAACAGTGTGAAGCATGAGACAAGTAGTTGACTTTCTAGGTAAGAGGTTGAGTACTATTTAAAATGGAAAGGGGTAAAGGGCGGGCAACAATACAGTGCGGGGAGCAACATACATGAAAGTAGAAAAATATAAGACCTGTTCCCTGAATCATAAGCTTGGCTGTTTTTTCGAAATGAAAATACAAGGTATGAAAAGGAAAAATGCAACTTTTTTCACTAATACAACTGGAAGACTGTAATTCTACATAAACCAATGAAACCTACCCAGGAAGGCAATACTATTTCAAGCATGCCCTCCATGTCTATATAGCAATAAGAGGACCTTTCTTTGTCACAATGAAGAAACATCCAATTCAGAATATGCCTAAAGAAGACACTACCACTTATCAACTGAAACAACTGATTCTGCCTGTGGCATGAATCCATCCCTAGCTCCATACACACTTCAGCAGCCACCAGGGAAAATCTTCCTAAAAGAATCAAAGAACATGTATTTTGTCTCAAACTAAAACACAGAGTTAAATGTTCCAAAGCTAGACAATCATGACAACACAGATGGGTGGTGGTCATAAGGGGAACCTCAAGTAGATAAACATACGCCCTTATTTCTCAGTCATACTGAACACAGTATGGATGCTTTTGTCTTTTTAACTATAACTTAATGAAGATATAGTTAAGTTTCAGCAAGACTTAAATGTTTTTCTTTCCAAGTTTCACTTTTATAAAACAAATGCCAAAAGGTTGACATCTGATATGCACATAACATCGTCTACTTTACTTCAAAAGAAATAAGTACTTACTTAAAACACAACCTAAACAAGGGCATTATTAGTTTTCTAAAATGTTTTTATTTTTCTCATTTCATTTTGAGCCCCAGAACTTATTTCCAAACCAAGCACTGTATTTACAAGAGGGATTTAAAAAATATACTTAAAAGCCAAAATAATGGAACAATTACACTTTCATAAATTGTTATGCAAGTGTACATTTTTTTGCATATTTGTTTTTTTTCAAGATCCTTTAACAACAGAAAATGTGGAAAAAACCACTCCAAATGACTTTGCACAGTACTCTCCTTGAGTACACCTCAACAGCTTTTTAATGTTATAGATGGACTTGGTGCTGTCTGACTTACTGTGTAAATGTATACCAGTGTGCTGTCAGCCAGCTCATGGTGAGATTCTCTGAGGGTGCAATAACAATTCAAAGCCATTGTGAAAAAATGGCATTTGGAAACCAACAAAACAAATCTAAAACCTGAATCCCTCTTAACGTGTCTAAAGAGTTGGACAAAAAATGTCTGTAAAGTTGATAATTTAATGTTGAGAGACCTAGCTCAGTATTTTCCTTGCATTACTTAAACAAATAAAACCCATACAATTAAAAGCAGCCAGAGTTTCAAATCAGTGAACCATTTCTAGAGCCCTGAATGGGGTGTATGGGCACACCGCCAATGAACAAAGGGAAAAACTTAAAAGCAACATGCTTTTCCTCCTTTCTCTCTCTTTCAGCTGTCAGAGACTTTGCTGTTATTTTTACCAGCAGTCAATACAGTGATTTCAGAGCTTTTTTCTTTTTCCCTTTTAACTTGACAGGGGCATTTCTATTTTTTTTTTAATTTTTTTTTTAATAGGTATCCTATTATTTCTTGCTATTTTAGCCTATAAAGTCTCACACATCTCAGTCACAAGCAACAGCTTGGTCCAAAATGCTATTTTGTAATAATATTAGCAACAACAAAAAATAAGAGTGAAAAAATCCAAGATGACAAGTTCTTGGAAATCATTTCCTACTATAAAACAAAGATCAAAACATAACAAATACCAACTGTATTAGCAAGATGGTCCTAAAGAAAAGCACCATTTCCTGGGCAGTGTCAGGGAGTGCTTACAATTCTCACCAGGCTCTATGAAAGAAAGGAAGTTTAGAATTAAGGCTCATTACAAAGGCCCAATCGCCTTCAATACGTGTGTATTACTTTTATTAACATGTGGGGAGGGAAAGGGATAGCAGGGTCCCTGGAAGTGCCTCCTCACAACAATTTTGCCATTTCTAGTCAGGGCTGTGAACAACTGCTGTCACAGACATTAAATTCTTCAGAGGGGGGAGAAAAGTTATTCAGTGGCATTCTACTTAGATCATTTATTTTCTGTATCGCTCATTTCTGCCCCTTTTTATCCAGTGATTGATTGATTGCTCAGTACAATGACCAGATGCCACCCCTATGCCGGGTTTCCCAGAGTAAGAAAACAGTTTTCCCTCCAAAATTATCTACAATTAAATCCAGACATGAAGGAAGGCACATCCTTGAAGGCCAAATGCACTGAAGAGTATAAGAAATTCTCTCCAAAACAATCTTAATACAGTTCTGTCAAGAGCCAGCAACCTGTGAGTAAAGTACAGGGTAAGAGGACACAGAAGCAGAACAATTTACACTGGGTCTATACTAGTGCTCTTACCTGCATTATGTCAAAACCGGAATTTAACTTTTGTACAGTGCAAATGTAAGGGGAAGCACAACAAAATAATATCAGTTGCATGATACAAGGCCTGCTGCAAGTACTTTTGCTGCCCACCAAAAGTTCATTTTAGGAGGTTTGCAAAGATTATATACTTTTGTAGGCAGAATGCTAAAACAAACAAAAAATCCAGTACAGTGAACAACAGCCCCTCCGAGAGCAACGTGTAGCTCTTCCGCACCAACAGAGAATTCGAAGACCAAGCACTCACAAGACAACTTGCCATTGACTCCTGCTGACCTTAAGGGCTTTTTCCTGCTCCTGGAGGCTTATCTTGCACCAAATCTGGCACTTCTTGGTCCCCCCCATAAACCAATTTAACTCACTAATCTGACAGGAAACAAACTCGGTTTAAAAGCAAGGGGGGAAGGAGGAGGCAGAAGGGGGATAAGAGGAAGAGGAAACAGGGATAGATTTTTGTTTTTCCAGTGAGCTAATTCTGTTCACTGAATGGTTCAAGGAGCTCCAGGGCACACACAGTGGAAATGGCAATTTTTGAGATGAAAGTGTGTTTAATATTTTTTGTAAAAAAAAAATTTAAAAAATCTATAGTATTATTTTTTTAAGCTCAACATAATACAAATAAACTTTACTTTAAAAATAGAGCTATAAACCAATTTATTTCTCAAAGATTTGCACTTCAGCTCTTAGGCAATGACGATCCATGTACACTACATGTACACAATGTTTATTAGATAGGGTGAGCAAGTAACTGACAGCAGGGAAAGAACTGGTACAGAAGCAGTAACTGCAATGGAGCTGGTACACTGTGATTTCACATCTTTATTTACTTGGAGTTTGTGGCTTGAATTTCCATCTCGACCATAGCCATGTTCAGAATTTTGTTTCCTTTCATCATCCTGTTTCTCTCTTCACACTGTTACTCTTCTCAGTGAGAAGTGTGCAAAAGTATTCATTCAGCTTTTGAACAACAGGTGCTCTCTAATTCAAAACCACCCTCCCTATACAACAGAAGGATTTCTTCTTTCTCAATTTATTTATATGGCTGAAGAAACTCTTAAGTGCTTTAACTCTTAAGAACTTTAAGTAAATTCTAACTCAGCTTAATACTGTTGGATTTTGTTCCACCACAACTTCCAAGAAGTGACTTCCTTTGATAATCTACTCCTTCCTTTTGCATTACCTTTTCTCTACCTTCCTTTGCATTACCTTCCTTTGCATTATCTTTCTCAATATCCCTCACAAGAAAAGGTTTTCTGCTTGAAGGATTAGGTAATTTTCCACAATTTTCCTTTACTTGAGATTCAATTTGAACCTTTTTCTCCATGTAAGCCTCCAGTACTTCAGCTCACCTATGTTCATCAACCAGTTCTCTTAATATAACAAATGTTTGCCTTAAAAAAAAATAAAAAATAAAAAAGACTTTTTATCATCCTATTTAACTTAAACCAGATTAACCCAGTTCATGTTTTGTCTTCATGTTTTAAATAAATGGGTTTTCTATAAAGTCAGCAATTCCATCCTAGTCCAAAATAACACAACTTCTATTCTGAATTACTCTTCCTGAACTAAGATAAGGTAAGAAAACTATTGACTGTTATATACAGAAATATCACATCATTATAATACAATCTGTACTTAAATATAGATCTGGCCAACTATATAGCCCACGTATAATGCTACTATTCCTACTAGTATTCTTCTCTCGTAATATTGTTATTATATTGTATGTATATAACTTACAGAATCATAAAATGGTTTGGGTTGGAAGGGACCTTAAAGTTAGAGCTCTATAATAGGTGTTTCATAATTCCTTCCCAAAGAGATTTTGACCAAACAGATTCTACCGTGTCCATGCTACTGTTTGTTTCTTTACATGGTGCCACTTCATTCACAACACCTTACTAACTTTCTGCATAATTTTCAGTATTTGTGTTCAGGCCATGAATGCTATTTAACCATGTTTCCACTGCCTCTATATCTGATTACACATTCAGCACCAGCTGTTCTGGTTTTGTATACTAATGAAAAGAGCCTGGATAATAAACATCTCGTATGCTTTTTCTCCCTGACCTCACCCTCTTCTCTTGCTATAGTAAGTATATTTTTTGTTAGTGTATCACCTACACAACTAATCTTCTACTACTAGTTTTCACCCTTCCTTTGCATAGCTTATTTGTATTACTGCATGTGCAATTCTCATTTACCAAATTTTCCTCCTTCTGTGTTTTTAATACCTTAGGCATGAAAATCAAGCCAGCATCTTCTCCCATTTCTTAGTTTAAGTATTTGCTCACCAGCCATGCTAGGCACAAGATAGAGTTTTAGGACTCAATTCAGTCAACTCAAAGGAAAGGTTCCTCTTCCCCCACCTCAGTCTCACATTGTCTCAGAAAGAAAACCATCTGCCTCTTCTTGGTAATGTCCAAGAAGGTTTTCAGCTATTGTTCCTGTTCTCTGAATCAATTCTATGCAGAGTCAAAAAACCCACCAGCACACCTCGAAAGAAGCCATGCCACATAAGGCTGTTCTGTGCAGCACCTTGACAACTTACCACTTACGTTGCCCCAGCAATGTGAAACCATGCTGTTAATCCCAAACAGTTTATAATACTCTCTGAAGTCCACGCACTGAGAAGCATCTCCTCCTCTTGACGGCGTCCCAGTGGTGGAAAATCTCCAAGCTCCCTCTTCACAAGTGCTCCCTCACTACCGGCTGACCACACTGCCTTTGAGAGCCCCACAGATCTCTCTGGGATGGTGGCCTGGCCCTTCTCTTCCTTCACTCACCACTGAGCTATCCCACCCTCAGGCAAGTGCAATCACTTCATGCAGCTGAAACCGACTCATTTTCTATTCCCAATACTCATCTGCTGTAAGGCAGTTTTGCAGAGAACCAAAGACTCTACAAAAATTAGGAATAAATGAACATGTCCTTTTATGCAATCAATAATTAGGGCAGATTATCCTTTTTCTATTTTTATTGGGAGGAGCCACTTTTTCCCTGTTTATTCTTCTTTCATGAGACAAGGGCCTGAAAAAAACTTCCCAACGGCGGAGAAAACAAACATGACTGTGGGAATGGTGTACCTCTTCCCCTGATGATGTGCTGTACACTGGAAAATTCGTAATATATACATATGGAAAATACTGTGAGCTGTGTACTTTCTTAGAGTCCACTAAGTATTTTTCAAGCCCCCCAAACCTCCGTGGAAGAGGTCAAAACAAGCCATTCCTGCTTGCATTCTATTACCTGAAGAAAGGAGGTGCCACAGAGTCCTAGACCTCCCCCCTCCCTCCCACTTCTGGAAAAAGTTAAAAGGCAAAGGAAAAAAAAAAAAAAAAAAGGACAAAGGAAAAAAGAAAAGAAGGGGAAAGAGGGGGAAAGGGGGGTGGGGGGTGGAGAAGAAGGGGCCACCAGAAAATTCATGAATGTCACCAAGTCCAGTTCTCTCATTTCTTCCACAAGGGATACAAATACTCTGAAACCTGTGTGACAGATGTGGCTGAGCTGTCTCCTGTCTGGCATGTCTCCTACAATTTAACGATGAGGGCAGAACAGAATATGGCTGCAATTCACTCATTTTAAAAAGCACACTGAATATACTGGAACACAGTTCTCTTGCAGATCTAAAAATCAGCTGATTTCAGTGTAGATTGTCCCATAAACACAGGTAGAAGTGCAGAAGCACAGGAAGGTGCAATGTACAACCCACACAGTTCACTGCATTTTTCAAGTACTGAAAATGTACTCGGGCAGAAAGCACAGACTCAATGGTAAGAGTTATTTCACCTAAAACTAAACCACAATTTCCTCCAGATTTACTAGACCTTTCTGGTGTCGTTAACCACATTTTCAGAAACAACTGCAGCACCTCTATTTTCCATGCCTGCCCTACAATGTCCATGAGCTTCGTTTCTGTGTTCCTCTATACACCCCTATGCATGGGAATGACAATCCCCTATGCCAGGAAATGTTTTAACTATATAAAGGTTTCCTCACCACCTCCTACCATCCCAAAGAGACTGCATATAATTAAAAAGAAATCGGGTCTAGAGTGTGCTCTGCTAATTCAGGTGTAGCAGGATCTCTCTCTGCACATGCGCTTTTCCCTTCTGCATAAAACTGGCCCAAAGGAGAGTCATGTTTTCTTACTGCAAACCCTTAACATCCATCTCTGGGAACCTGTCCCTAACCTTTAAATTGGATACCAGCATCGAAAAATAGTACCAGAAAAAATCCTGAGAAAGCGGTTCACCCACCTTTTTGCACCCCAGCTTTATATGAGAAAATTGAGCAGTTCACATCTCACTGGTAAACAGAAGAGCAGCCACCAACACTGTGGGCAACTACAGAAGCCACAAGCTGACACTGAAAAATGGCATTTCATACAAATGATTCCTCAAGTCAGCAATACAGAAGGAATCCTAAACATGTTAAGACAGTTCAGCTCACCCTATTCTCATAGCAAAATATAACCCAATTATACCAACCTGCCTCTCTTCCAGAAGTGTGGTATAGCAGGTAGGGCTGGGCCACGCTGAAAGACCAGGGGTGGCAGCCTACAAGGAACAGGCTGGGGGAATGGCCTGGCTGACAATTCAAGCTAAAACTCATCTGTGGAGAGGAAATGGCTGACAGTTTCAGTGGCTACAGGCTCTCAAAGCCACAGAAGAGCCAACTCCCCTCTCTTCCCAGGCTGTTAAGGCACCAGAGTGGCTCAAGTCCTGGAACCAGAATGAGGGCTTACAGCCCGATCCTGACTTGGACTGTCCTAGCAGTCTGCCCCGTCACTACCTCCTTTTTTCTCCTTCTCTTCTGGTTGGTCCCAGCTACCTATAAGCTGGAGCCTGAAGAACTGTCCCCATACCACCACCACCACCTTTCCCAGTCCCTGGGCTGAGAAGCAGAGCCTGCCAGCCCAGCAGAGTGCCACGACTGCAACCTCATGGGTCCTTGCCTCAGAAACCAGAGATCCCTGCTGTGGAGGATGCTATCTAAAAACCACCATCAGCTGCATTAGTGCAATGACCCTCCATGCTTCAATGACCTCTTCCAATACTTGAGAGAGAAGAAAGCTGTCTGCTTGAAAGCTACCGTAAGTGAACACGGACAATATTTTAGCCAAATGGGAGTAACTATGCTCTAAGCAATCCCAAAATAAAAATCCATTATCTTGTAAACAGGAACCTCTCTTAAACTATTCTCAAGCTTTTGATCAAGTATTATTTTTACTCTTATGGTACAGGTGTCCTTGGACTCACATTGCACTGTGCAAGGTCCTGCACAAATGATACAAGAAGGCATGGTTGATCAACAGGCAATACACCAACCCTGCTAAATCATTTGGAGGTCAGAACCTGCATCTACTACTTATTTTTTAATTCAGTTTATTTAAAATGCCAATATGTAATTGAAACACAAAAATGGAATACTGGTTAGAATATTTGTTTACTAAAATCAAAGTCACCATGCACACAAAAATAAGACGAGTATCCGACAAAATTGGTGGTGTTCAAATGTCATTGCTCATAAAGCAAATAAGTGATAAATAGGCTGAAATTTTTATTTGGGCTGGTTTATTTGTAAGTTGTAGTTATTTTCACAATATTATCTATACTGTAAAACCAGAACATGTTTTCCTTTACTATAAAAGACAAATTAAACAACAATATGTATGAACAGTTCCTGACTTATGATTCAAGTTCTCTAGCATTTCTGTTTGGGGTTTTTTTGTTTTTGTTTTTGGGGTTGTTTTTTTTTTAATTATGGTTAATCTTCTCAGCTATTTTTAGGAGATTATACATTTACTCATTTTTTAAATTTTTTAATCTAGTACAGGATAATCCAGTATCCCATCAGGTCTACCAACTTACAGTCAGCTCTATCTTCATTAGATACAACTGTATCAGAATTACAAATATTGATTAGATACACAGATATTTGAATAAAAGAACACTTCTGTCTTGGAGGAAGAATAAGCACAAAGTTGTTATATACTTCAAACATTTATAACATTTTTGGAGGGAAGGGAGTGTCAGATCATCTAAATACATGACAGTTACGGTACTAGAGAGCAGTGAAACTAGTAATAAGCGTCTAACACGGTCGGGACATAACAGGAAATGAGTGGGTGACTTCAAATTATTTTTTTAGAAATACAGGGTAGTAGAAGGAGATAGCATTGATGATTCAGAAAGCAGCCTGAACTTAGCACCACCTTTAAATTCTTATTTGGGAGAGTACTGAATTTGTGACATTACTCAGAACTAGTTCTCCGAACAGCTGCATTTTAAAAGCTGACAGAAATGGTTGGTTTGGAGCCACTTCTGTTATCAATACATAAGCTATATTCTGTTACAAAGGAACAATGTTTCAATGAAACATGTCTGAATTTGCAGTGATACAAATGAGAAAACAGCATGTAAGGCAAAACCTTTCAAAAGTAAATGGAAGGCAGATAAAAGTGATTTTTATGGAAGAGAACAAAGGATTTTAACTATAAAAGATTTTTTAAGATTTATTAGCATAGGTGTTTACTTTTAAAATAGTATCTTATTACTATAGTTATATTTATTGAGAAAGTACTTATGAAACTGGAATACCACACATACAACTGCATTAATGAAATGACCATAATGTTGGCTTCTGCTCAGATTTTACAACGCAAGACTACTTAAATATTATTTAAGACTCAAATATTGAAACTGTCATTTTTATGCCCTAATTTTAGCATGCTCTGCCAAAGAATGTAAATGTTTTCCAAGGCCTCCCGAAAGAGAAGAGGGTCAGACCAGCTGCAGCAGGAACACACAAAGGGGTTCCTTAAGGACAAGTCCTTCCTCTTACAGTCTGCTGACACAGCTCCCATCAACACTCAGCGTGGAGAGCAGACCGAGAAGTATCTGCCTGTTAACGCTGAATTGCTTTTGTGAGTTGGTTACACCTCACACACACCAGACACATTGCATTATGAAACAAAGGCAGGCGATTAGTTCTGATGCAGTTATAAGGCAAACATTCCACAGGAGAAATCCTTCCAAACACACGTTTATGGTTTAGCTGCATCACCTAGTAATATCCGTTCAATATCATGATTTGAGCTGTAGACTCTCCCCTGTCCTCCTTTCAACACTAAAAGCATGGTGTTCCATAGGGCACTGGTGGCACATGTGGCACGCTCAGGTTTCCACTGCCTGATGGGGGTACAGATCCTGGCTGACAAACGAGTAAGTACCGTCTCTTCCAAATATTCCCTTTCCAGGGACATCACAAGACCAAGGACACTGGCTTTGCAGTAGTTATGTTTTCATAACTTCTGAGATGTTTATTTCTGTTGTACTCATCTGTAATAACATTAGAACAGTCCGCTATGTAATCATTTCATTCCTCTCACTTCTGGCCAAACACTTTTCCTCCTCATAACATTACACTTCATATGGGGAAAACCCCCCCAACAAAACCAACAAAGCAAACCAAACAGTACTGTACAAAAATTGAAGCCTTCACTGCAACATATTTGTTTTCATCAGTCGTTTTGCTGCATTAACGTAAAGGTCTGGTCTCACAGTCTGCCTAACAGCAGTGAAAGCTGCCAACCCTAGTCACACCAACAGCTTAGTACCCCCCAAAAAATGAAACCCATAGTAAACAAAATACAGCCTGAAATCTCTACCCTCGGTATTATTCCTTTACAGGTCCAATAAAAGCTGCCTGTTCCCTGAGCTGTTTGCTTTTAATGCCAGAAGTAAACAAATTCCAGGCTCCGCTTTTATTGAACTATTTGAAAGAGAAAACTCCAAAGGCTAAAATCAGAGGTACATGGCATAGTAACTGTGATGCACGAAACACAGCTGAGTTGTGGCAAACAATAAATTCTGTGTATCCTTTCTTTATTTAGAATCCTTTCAGTGACATATCTTATGACCATATTCACACCAATATTTATTTTTCTGGCTACTATGCAAGATGCAGCCATCTGTATCTGAAAGCATAACACATTATGTTGGGGGTGTAGTAGGTGATCTTAAAATGAAGTAAGTATAAATTAAAGTGAGAGAAGAGGGGTTACCCTTGCAGCTAAATGTGCAGCTTGAGTATTTTCTTAGTTTTTTCCTCCTTGAGCATACAACTCAGCTTTCCCTTATCACAATTTATATACATGTGTATGTGCATGTGCAATTTAAAGCCAACTCCGTAACCTAACTTGATAAAATAGATAAATCAAACAAAGGCCAAATTACAAAGTAGGCCACACAAGGTGCCCATTACAAAGTACAATAAAAGGTTAGGTAGAAAGCTCTTGCTGGCAGAAATAATTACTTGCCAGTAACTTGAGTTCTGCAAATTCCTCTTGTACATATTGTGATATGGGGGAAATAGGTATGTTGCAGTATTTAACCACAAGAGCTTTTTTTAATCCAGGCAGTACCTACACTGGATACATGTGCCAGGCAGTTCTTGCACCAGCAGCTTCCAGACAGGTATCCTATCGGGAGAGAAAACCAGCAGAATTAGAAGGAGAAGCACAGGAGAAGGCAGGGTATTGAGCAATTGCTCAAGCTCTGGTAAAATGAACTCTAATGATTACCAGTAGATTCACCTAAGCATTGGTCAACATCCATTTGTGCAGTCTTTGACTCTCAGTTATAGCTACGAATAGCTGTGGAGATGCGGTGATGTAAACTTAGCAGGAAAAACGGAAAAACTATCTATGTGTGGGAATGACTCAGCTTTTAAGTAAATGTGGTTTTGGGAGATGGTAGATGAAAGTGTTATATGAAATAACTTGAAAACCTGGAGTAGGAACATGATGAATCTTCAGGGAAGATTTGTTACTACTATCCTCTGCAATCCGCAAAATACCACACCACTTTCCAAGAATAACAGAATATTAGAAAGGTTTGGGTTGGAAGGGATCTTAAAGATCATCTAGTTCCAACCCGTGGGCAGGGACACCTTCAACCAGACCAGGTTGCTCAAAGTCCCTTCCAGCCTGGCCTTGAACACTGCCAGGAATGGGGCAGCCACAACTTCTCTGGGCACCCTGTTCCAGTGTCTCACCCCCTCATAGTAAAGAATTTCTTGCTTATATCTTATCTAAATCTACTCTCAGTTTAAAGCCATTCCCCCTTATTCTATTACTACTTGCTCTTATAGGAGCAAGGAAATTGTCATCAACACAAGTGGCAGTCCCCTGTGAAAGGCCCTTTACATTCTACCTTAACTAGATCCCTGAAAGTACTGTAACACAGAATTAGAGAAGATGTAAGTACCAATGGTGAGTACACGGAGTAGACACTCTGCTCTATTTCCACCAGGCTTGGATGGCTGAGGAATATGCTCACTTTTTGTGTTGGATTTTGTTCACTTAGTCAAAAACCTGCACCTTCAGGTAGTGTCGTGGTTTGAGCCCAGCCGGTAACTCAGAACCACACAGCCGCTCGCTCACTCCCCCCCTCCCCCCTTCTTCCTCCCCCCGCTCCCGGAGGGATGGGGAGGAGAATGGGAAGAATGCAACTCCCACGGGTTGAGATAAGAGCAGTCCCGCAACTAAGGTATAACACAAAACCACTACTGCTACCACCAATGATAATAACGATTAGTGAAATAACAAGGGGAGAGGATACAATTGCTCACCACCCGCCGACCGATACCCAGCCCGACCCGAGCAGTGATCTGGGCCTTCCGGGTAACTCCCCCCGGTTTATATACTGGGCATGACGTGCTGTGGTATGGAATACCCCTTTGGCTAGTTTGGGTCAGGTGTCCTGTCTCTGCTTCCTCCCGGCTTCCCCTCCTCCCTGGCAAAGCATGAGACTGAGAAAGTCCTTGGTTGGAATAAACATTACTTAGCAACAACTAAAAACATCGGTGTTATCAGCGTTGTTCCCAGGCTGAAAGTTAAAAAACACAGCACTGCACCAGCTACTAAGCAGGAGAAAAAATGACTGCTATAGCTGAACCCAGGACAGGTAGAGACTCAAAACCGCTATAGATAAGAAAGGGGATGAGCAGGATTTACCAGTTGCCAGGAGTCATCCAAGCTCTACACAATGATAGGAAATAGAGATTTTGATTGCACATCCCCCTCCTGCTGTGAGAGAGGAGGCCTGAGAGCCCTGGGATTGTACAGGGGGTGCACAGGGATGAGCTCAGGAGCAGACCTTACCTGCCTTGGCCATATGGAACATGAACAATGAAGATTCTCGTTTTATCTTATAAAACACATGTAGGATTAAAGGCATAAATAGATGAGCAGATATCAATTTCACTGACCAAAGGACAACAGAGGCATTAATACCCAAGCAAGACTAAGAGCTCGTCTGGAAAAAAAGTTCCAGCAATTCTGGATAACACAATAAATATGTCTCTAATTAGACAGGCACAGTCTAAGAAAATGTTCTGTGTTCTTGCATTTCTGTTCACTACACTGACAAATTTAACCTCATAAATCTGCTTGTTTGGTACTCTTAAAGGTTAAAAATATACACTACTAATGTCTGTATCCACAAAGAAGTAATGCACTAATTCCAGAAGCTGATAACCACCTCACACAGCAGGAAGAAGATGACAAAGCTTTTGCACGACCTTGTCAGCGTCATAGAACACAATGATTATCCCAGTGTGGATGTGAGGCTGCATGAAGTCCTGCAGGAAGACTTGGCAGGCTGCGCAACAACGTACCCAGCAGGCACTGCAACATGATCGCAGGAGACTGGACACTAGGAGCTGGAAGCGTACTCCAGAGCACGCTTCTACACCCCAGGGGAAACCTCGCACAGGACAGTTATGACAGACGAACCATTGCCTCCTCCAAGATACAAATAAATAATGTGGCCTACAAGACTGTGTAGGCTCAGTAAACATTCTGCTCATGAGCAAAATGTGTGCATGGACGCAGAGACAAAAAACCCCAAACCAACCAAGAAATAAACAAACAAAAACCCAACAAAAAACCTTACAAGACTTTCCTGAACAGATGTAGGAAATGTGAATCATTTTGAGGCCAATCCTACATAATCTATCTCACTTTCTTAAACACATACCCTTTCAATTCAATGGATCTTAAGGACAAATTAGCGAAACTGCTTTTTTCTTCATAGCTACACAGTACTTTTTGCACTTCCCAGACCACTTAGACATGAGCACTATGTCATGTGAATAGTTATTTTAAGAATTCAAAGAAAACAAGATGATGTTCGTGATTAGTCACCTGTCAAGTTTCTATGGTTCATATACCATGTAGGGTTTCTTGCGGCTGGCTTTGTTCTGTGGACACAGGAATATTCGTCAGAGTAATCAGGTGCATAAACATGTGTTACGTAGACAGGCAAGATATTTTTGAGGTAAGAAATTGTAAAAACCAAGGTAGGCTGCCTCACTGCTTGTAACACATGATGCTTCCCTGTTTTGGGAGCAAAGATTTTGCTAGGAGGACAGGGGTTTGAGTATTGTTAAAAGTTTCTGTATATATGAGCCCAGAGCTTGCCTGCTTGGAGGTCTGGACTGCTGGCATTGCAAACGTCACTAGTTTATTTCAGTCCCCCTCCTTGCACTGGTCCCTTTGGTTTTATCCTCCCCAAAAGACATTAAGGCAGAAACACTGGTTTTGTCTGTACAAAGATTCAGACAAGGGCTGGTCTCAATTACAGTTGCTGATGTTTGAGCAACAGTAGGTGTCCTTGACTTGATAGGCATAGCTAATATTTCACTGTTCAAAATGCCTCCTCTTTCAAACCAGGGTTCAAACCAGCTCAGCCAACAGAAGCTTCATTCACCAAGTCTCAAACTATCACTTCTATATAGATGGCTATCAATAGTGTTGTTTATCTGGAATTTGGAAAAAAATAACCAAACAACAACCCAACCCCAAACTCTCATGCACCACAATGCATTATTAATGACCTGTTATATATAAAAACATTTGTTGCATCTGTTTTGTGTTCCTTTTTCTACATCAAAGAATAACACTGCATCGTTTCTGATGCAGCCTGCCCCCAAGTCTTGAAAACCTCTGACTCAGTCATCTGCTATGTAAATGTCAGGAATATTCTTAGATTCGTTAACATGCTTCAACTTCAGGGCTTAACTGGAATTTTTGATAAAGAAATGGTAATATGCTTAACAATGGGCTTAGATTTATAACATATACTAGTTGTGTTTTATACTGTAGCAACCCGTACTCACAATTGCATGTAATATTTTGGTTTTGTCCCTGTTGTTTTCTGCTCTATTCTATTTAATATGAGAAGCTATCTAGGAAAGTTTTTTGTCCAAATATGATATTTTGGTTCTTAAAGATGAAACAAACCAAGCGATCAAAACAAAACATCATGAATGAATAATGTTCATAAAATAAAAATACCTGGTTCTTTAAACGACAGCTTGAATCTACAGTATCTTACTAAATTTCTAAGAATATGTGTGGACAGAGACAGGGATATGGCTATTCCTATGTCAATACATATGGAGTATCCTATTTTCAGAAACTGAGTATTTCTGGAATGACAACAAAACTGTTAGAATTACTCATACAAACTCGTTAACATAATTTTTGATTTAAATGATGCTCTTTTCAGGAGAAGGGAGCAGCTCCCTTCTGCTCTTCCCAGCTGCAGATGCAGATTCCTTCCTCCACCCCATGTACCAGGCATTCATCTGAGTCATCATTAGTTAAGGTAGCAATGACAGAACAAAATTAATTCTATAAAAAAAAGATGGGGTTTGGAGGGCGTTCGTTTGTTTTGTTTTTAAAACAGGTTTAGCTTGATGAACTGACTCATGCTGGAGCCTGGGCCAGCGCGGAAAGAGCAAGGCAGGTAAGACTGCTCCTTCTGATGCAGCTAAACTCAGTACGCTAAATTGTGATGTCAAATCAGACCCTTGGAGTACCAGTCACCTAAACTTTTAAAAGATAAATGATGTTTGGTAAATAATTGTAATTTGAAAATATTTTTCTTCGTGGGATTTTACATTAGTCCCACACTATAGTCAAAACTCAGGACACACACAGATGAACTCTTCATAATAAATATGGCATCAGTGACAAAACCTTTTCATCTGTAACTACAAAGACCAGTACAGTCCTCTATATGAAAAAGAAATTTTTTTCAAAGTAAAATAAAAAAACCCAAAAAACCAATTCACTGCGAAGTAAATCTTTTTGTAGTAATACACCAAATCTATACAATTAATATCTGATAAGCTCATCAGCTGACAAGCGAATCAAGATTTTTTCCAACCTTTCTCATGTCATCTTCACACATGCAGTAACTTCCAACATTACAGATTAGTAAATGCTAACATACTGAGATGGCAACTACTGTTGGAGTAAGTCTGGGTCAACAGTGGAGCTTCCTAGTAACTAGGAACTAATACAAAGCAGGAATGAAAAACATTTCTGAGAGATGATCAAGCTTGCCAGACAGTGAACCACAGGGCTTTAAAAATTATTGCCATGAGATCCCCCCTAAAACAATGAAGTGACAAGAAAAAATATTTCTACCTCAGTATTGGAAGTCAGCCTACAGAACAGCTAACCAAATAAAAAGGTGCTGAGCACAGCGTGCTGATCCCTCCCACTCTGCAAAAGGTGTATTACTGATAGTTCACACAGTATTTGGAAAATATATGCAAGGAAGCAAAAACTACCATCCTGGGTAAGTTCCACTTGGACTGTGGATGTGGCTGAAGGTAAGCACATTCTTCATTCGCTGTGTTATGATGAAAATTTTCAGCCTCCTGCAAGAATCAGTAACCCTGACAATCAAATATGTACTCACATCTTAGACTGTAACTGTGGGCTCATCTTCACTACTGTTAAATCAATTGTACTTAACTCAATTACAACGAGGTAATTACATTAACATGAGTCAGTGCATCCACACATGGCATTTGCACGTGTGCTTAGTGAATTGCTGTTACCTCCCACATGGCAAAAGTACTTCACTCAATCACATTAAAGAGTACACAGCGCAGGATACTTTCACCTGTGGTTCAAGCCAACACAAAACCACACTGCTTCCAAATGCCTCTACCGCTACTTTCACAGGGTAGATCTATTGCAAAGCTGTCCTTAACAAGGTACAAACTGTACCCTGTGTGGGTTTACCTGCCCACTGTAGGGCCTCTCATCTCGTAAAATTTACCATGCCCTAATCCTTTTGGAAAGGGAAGAAAAACATTTGTCTTTTCAATCTGTTATTATTAAACAGAAAGGTGAGGAGAAAATTCATAAATAAATTAAAAAAAAAAAAAAATCAACAAAACCGTGTGGGCTATAAAAATTTTACTGTTACCACAAACATTGTGATTCATGGGATCCTGACTACATCTGCTGGCAGCCACATATGCACCCATTTCAAAGTCTCTCCTGCCTCTCCATCCCTCCGTGTTCTCAGGCTGCATACATGTCACTAACTGAACAGCTCAGACACCATCCCCTGGCTCTGAAGCAAGGTGGCACAGCATAATTTCAAATCCATCTGGCAAAATTCTTTCCTGCCCCATTCCCAAAACACAGGGTATCTGTGCTCAGACTGCTGATGGCAGCGATGCCAACAGGCATGCACCCTTCCACCAGATGTGCCAGATGCAGTAACAGTTGCTGTGGGGATTCAAAAAAACAGATAGGGAACAACATGTACCTCTCACACAGCACACAGAATCCACTGCCTCAGCCTGCTCCTGACCCTGGTTTATTTATCACAAGATGCAGTCTTAAAGCTCAAAAAGTGAGTAATACTGGTTTGGTTAGTAAGGGAGACTTTACGCTACTGATCAAGCAGGCACTTGCAGCAATCATGCTTAGCCGGCTCATGCCTTAATTTAAGCAAGAACCTGTACCCTGAGCACAGCTCAGCAGTGATCCTCTCTTGTCTCTCGATCCTGACAGAAATCTCTACACAACTTATTAATATGATCAACAAGCAGTTGCCAAGAGACTGAATCCATAGTCAGCTGTGTAAAAAGCACACCCACGGGTACAGAGAAATAGTAAACTAATGCAACACAGATTTTCTCTAAAAAGATTTGTTTGAAGTCACTGAACACAGTATTCATAGAATCATAGAATCATAGCTATTTCACAGAACTTGTGAGAACCACAAGTGATAAACATGGAAATGTAATACCAACTGCAGAATATGTTCCCTGGTGTTCAGGTGTATGATATGGTTAACAAATGGCAGTGCTAAAATCCTATCAAAGGAAAGATGAAAATCAAACTAAAGATGGATATAGCTTTGGAGACATAAGGACAAGAGGAATGTAGGTTTCTTATATTTGTATAAAGAAGCGCTCTTTAAAACGCTTTTAAATAGCTTCATTATTTACTCTGCTAGACAGGTATAAGCATACTTTATCACAAAAGTACAAGTATTTTCTGCTTATATTCTGTACAGGAATACACTATTCTACAGAACACTGAACCTAGAATACTAATGCCAAAGTGGTTAAACATTTTAATATAAGGTTTTAAAATATTATTACAAAACACTAAGTTAAGGTCAACTTCTGATGAAAAAGTATATTTATGCACAGGTCAGAGATGTTATTTCTTAGGAATAAATAAAAGGCATTCATTTGTAAGCACCAGTTAATACTTAAATTGAGCCACATGGCTCTCAAGGGTTTATCTTAGGGAAACTTGTTTCGAAGGCAGAAAACCAGAAAGAAAATAACCACTTTATTTGGCACTCACTTGCCTTTTTAGACTGAGAGTGCTTACAACTATTCTTATTTTTTCTGAATTGTGATAACAAATCACAATAGAAAAACAGATCTTAACGAAATCTAGTTAGGGATTTTTTACAAATAGTTGTGCTAACTTTCAGTATTAAATGTCAAATAAACCATGCAAAACCTCAAGCCCTGGCTTAAGGCTACTGCATTATTTTATAGATAAAACATTACACTTTTGTTTTCCTCTTGCTGCCTTCGCAGTTTTTCTCCTGACTTGTGCACTCCTGTTTTAATCCAACAGTAGTATTCCCTGATCTTACCAGCAAGCTCACACAGTGGAGTCAAGAGAGATCACAACCAGAAAACTTGCGAAAAAGGAAAACAAAATGGAGAAGGGGCACCCACAGAAGATGAAGGAAAGACAGCAGAAATGCCTACAGCATACACTGCATTTTGCTCAGCAATCCCAAAGTAGTGTTGCCTTGTCACAACTTGAAAATTAAAAAAAAGGTCTTCAAGAAAAACTCTTCCTTGGTCAAACCTCCCCAGATTTCCATGGGCAATTCTGAAATTACTTGTTTACTATAGGCTGTATCTTATTTGTAAAGAAATCAAGAGTTTATGGTAAAATGCTGACCCACAAAAGCTAAGCTGATGGGAAAGTAGGTTTATAAAGTTTCTTCTTTGTGAAATTAGATCTTTATGTATTTTTGCTCTGAAAAGGTAGATACTGTTTCGTTTTGTAAAATAAATACTGTGCTGTGCAAATACCTTTAAATGAAATTAAGTGTACATTTTATAGTCATTTTTCAAACATTACTTTCACAGGTAGTACTCCCTTCATAAATATTTTCTCACATGCAGCTTATTCTTTCTTACGTTAAATTTTCCATTTGTTGGCAACATACTTTCCCCCAACCACTGAAAAAAGATAATCTGCTTCTGTTAATATCACCATGGTAACTTCTTATAACTACCTGAAATTTGGAATCAATAATGACCTGAAGAACAATCTGCAAATAAAGATAAATGGTATTTTGTTCACCTAACTCAGTCTCTGCTACCATATGTACCAAATAATTCAATTTGTTCCAATATAGCCCAAATTGATAACCTTCTCATTATTATCTGTGTGCCAGAAACAGCCATACCTTCTTTGGTCAGTCTTACATTAACGCACCTGTGTACAGTCATGATCCACTTAGACTATGTACGTAATGTCAGTGCACAAGGTGCACAAATTATTGTTTGCAAAAGAAAAATGCCAAAATACCTCAATCAACCATTGATCTATGCAATAAACAAAAGTTACTGAAAAGTGTAACGATTTCCTCATACTTACATGTTGTACTTGAATAGAATTTTTTTAGTGGCATTTGGCAATTTTTCTTTCTAAAGTAAGTACCTAGATGCATTTACAGGAAAAGCAGATACAAATTCAAACCATATATAATTTTACACATGAATGACAACTTTATTATGAGGATCCTCATCAAATGCTATTAACAACAGACCTTTGGTACTTGATAGGCTCCACTCATCAGTGGCAGTCTAGCTGTAGAAAGAAAAGTATTTCCCAAAATTGCGGGACATACATTTTTTTTTCTCAATAAAAAACAGCCACACACAGCAGTTTCTTCCAAACCACCCTGACCCTGCTCAGCATAGGCTGGCAGCAGTGCCCTAAAGAGCTGCTGGACCTCTGACACTCCCACCCTGCCCATCCTAGCTGCCAGCTGCCATGCATCCCTAATAGAAATCCTATATATAACATATAGCTTATATGCATATAAACAAAAGCTCCTTCTATTTATTTATATCTGTATTACCTCCTCATCAAACAGCCCTCGGGGAGAGGGGAGGATTCTCATGTACAGTGGCAACACATGTATCTGCAGCATGGTGCACCTTTGCCAGCCACTACACAACTTATGTCAATAAACAATTTTAAGATAATCACTCTTGCTTTTTATTAACTACAACATCCTTCTGACTTTATGTTAAATTTGCAGCAACCAGACCTCAACACTTCAATCTATCCGCTAAATCTGCCCAGGTTATGTGTATGCAGCACCCAGCATAATTTCACTGACCCTGCACAGCCAGAATTCAGTCCTACCTGCTCTCAGACAAATTAAGAGCCCATCCTGCAACTTGCTGTGCAAGGAAGTCCTGCTCAAAGCTCAATTCAGGACCTCGATCATCATCAGCCAAGTCCAGTCCAGTCAAGTGATTTCTTAACTCTGTAGGCATGGTACTGGGAACCAGTGCTTTGCAGCACTGAACTCATACATGAACAACAAACATCATGTCCACATGCATGAGAAGTATTTAACAACACTTCTCAGTTCATTCAGAACATTTCAGTGGTTTATTTTGTTGAAAATATTTTTCAAGTGTTCTTAAAAAAGAAACAAAAATTACTGCTACACCTTGCTTCAAAACAGAGCTTAGACACCAGAAGAGCAGCTGTTTATGGCTTATTTGATGTAGCACTGGTTGGTCCTGAACGTCAGTCAAAATAGCTAGTGAGTTCAGCTAATATACAGTACGTAGGGTCTGCTAACAAAGTATAAATCATAGAGAGTCTTCAAGGGAGCTTAACTTGATCCTCCTGTAATATTAAGTAAAAAGTATTCCTAGTAAGGGAGACAGCTCAATTATACCTGCTGGTTATACACCAGCAGGGCAGTCATAAACTAAATGTCACCAATGACAATGGGAATCTCACTCTCAAATGTTTCTGTTTTTAAAAAAGTTACAGAAATGGACAGAGCCACTATTTGCAGGACTGGATTGTTAACATCCTTTTCTAAGGGAATGAATGCCAGACCAAGCACAGCACTGATACAAAGCGCAGCCATGATGAGCGTACATCAACAGAGACAGAAGTTCTGTAAGAAGCAGTTGTGCAAAGTCTTGCTTCATCATTTTTTTCCTAGCTAGCAAGTTCAATCAAAGAGACTGAATAGAAGTTCAGAGAACAAGACCTCCCATTTTATTTTGGCTCAGTGCCCCAAAAATCAATCCAAACGGAGTGGTTGTATTCTGCATTTCCTCAGGCTGCATGCTTCGACTGCTTTCTTCAAGTTAGCTCTAATTTTCATGTAGCAGAAACAAAGCCTTATGAGCTTGCTGATACAAATGAAATTCAAACATGCAAAATAAACTACTAGTTTTCAGCTCAAAGAGCAAAGGATTGTAATTCCTTCTCTAGCCAGTGGAACTGACATGGAAATCCAGGTGAAAACATGAGACCAGGGGAGAGGAAGGAGTGGGTGGGATTGCCTCTTCTAGCAAGAGTCTAGTTGGGTGGCTTGAGGCAATAATGGAACTGCAGAGTTATAACAGGAGGAAAAAAAAATCCAAACCAGAAACAACCAACAAACAAAACAAAAGCCTAGCATGGTATCACATCTTCAGCAAACACTTTTTCTTCAAGATCAATAGAGATGCTTACTTAACTTAAAAATAACCATGCGGCATAATTCTGAGGGTCACAAGAACAGCAATGAAAAGTTTGATGTGTATCGGCCAAAATGTCATTAAAGCACTGGTGTATGGAATGATAATTACTGGGCTCTCAGAGATTTGTGATTTTGGAAAAGCATTTCTACCACTTGGGACTGTAAAAGCAACATTTAACATTAACTTTAAAACCAGACAAATAATTTGACATAGAAAGGTTGAAGTACGTTGCCAACCCCAAATGAAACATTACCTAAATATTCTAGTTATCTGACATGTACAGTGAGAAAACTGTACATTTTGTAAACAACCCTATGTTTAATTGAAAAACCACAGCCAGAGACGTGTGAGATAACTAAAAATACAGAATATCTGAAACAAAGTTATCTGTACTTGAAATGTGAAATATTTCTGCTGGACAAACACTTTCAAAAAGATCGTGTCACCTATTCGAATCTAACAATAAAAAGCAGCCTTGCTTTCAAATAGCCCTGCATTATTTTGAACCAACCAAAGCAACCCTAGGGTTCTGTCAGTACAAATCCCCTTCATAACATAGGCATCCACAAATATCGTTTGCAAGTAAAAACATTATCAAAAGAAACCATAAGATTCCAGTGAAGTGGATCATGATGGGGGAGGAAGGAACAACTCACACAAATGTATCATAGTTAATGACACTACACAAATTCATCCCATACGAGAGACTGTCCCAGAGGGGTGAATCACCACACACCATTCACAACCTAGAAGGGCATTCTGTATTTTAATATGTAAAAAATATTTGGTTTAATTATACTATTATTAACTACAGTAACAGAACTTGTAGAACAATTTTACACAATTCACCCACATAGAAAAATCAACATACTGAAGACCCGCACTATGCAAGATCACTTGGTTTTGTTTTGCTGCAGAACTGTTGTAGAAGAAATATATTTCATATGTAGAATATAAAGTATATATATGCACATAGCTTTTTTTTTTTTCAAAAAGAAACCTTCAGACCATCAATCCTTTCCTCAATTAAAAAAGTATTTTAAGTAGTGAAATGATAGTTCTAACACAAGAAAAAAAAATAACCCTATAAAGTCCATCCAGAACTTTGCCCGAGGCCAGACTAAAGCAGAAGACCATTATTTAAGGGGTGATTAGTTATGTAAGTCATATATTTAAGGTCCTAATCTTAAAACCTTTATTTACATGAATAGTTCTTACTTTAAAGAAAAAGTGTTTGCAAGATCGGAATCCTACAATCATTAATCTTTTTAAATTACTTTTTGGAAGAAGGACTATGTTCTCCTTCAAAACAAACAAAAGCAGATAATTGCTGAATATTTTGCAAAGTCTTTGTGTTGTCATGTTACAACATTCAGAAGTTAAAGAGAAATTGTAAGCTGCGAAGTAAAGCACCACTGAAAAGTTCTAGTGTAATTGGTTGTTGGTAAAAATGTATTTACTTTAAAATTTCAAGTGTATCTGTACATAGGACTACTTCAACAAACACAGCACGAAGTACATGTTATTAAGGTGCACGTTTTGCTTGATCACTGAATTAAGGTGGGAAGTCTAGCTATTCACTGAGAGGTCTAAGAAAATCCCTGAATGTCTAACTTTCTATCATAACCACATTTAACTCTCCACCCAGTATTCTTTTTCCTCTAAGCATCGACGAAGCAAACAACAAATACAACACTTAGCTCGTTTCATATGCTCCTTTAAGAGGAGGTTGCACTTATTTCCAAAATCGTTTTTAAGGTGAAGGGGAGCGAAGCCACCGTCACCCCCCATCCTGACGTGACGCGTGTACCGTTGTCCCCAGGCAAGAGAAAGGGCTGGGTGGCGGCTCAGCCCTGCTGGGGCCTCCTCAAGAGCCCCAGAGGTGATGGACCCGGTGGTGGCGGCAGCAGTTCCCGCAAGGCCCGCGCCGCAGAAGGCTGGCATGGGGTTATAGAGGGAGGTCTTCTCTGGAGTTACGTGCCTTCAGCCCCGATAAAACGAATGGGGCCCGCGAGGCGCCGCGCTTCGAGCCGCTGTCGCCAGAACGACCCCGCGCCGGGCCGAGCAGCCCACGTGTGACGGCCACCGGCCTTCCCGCGGGGCGGAGGAGGAGCAGCCCCCGCGGCCGCACAACAAAGGGTGGCACTGGCCGTCCGCCGTCCGCCGGGAAGGGGGCCTGCGGGCCGACAAGCGGCCCTGGGCCGCCGCTAAGCGGAACGAGCGCCCGAAGCTGCGGCCGTTGGCAGCGGGACGGCAGGTGGGACACCTCCGCCGGGCCGGGCTGCCGGCCCCGCCGCCATCTTGCTGGGCAGCGCCCGCGCCTAGTGCGGGTCTGGGGCGGCGACGGGTGGTGCCGCGGGATGGGCTGGGCTCCCGGCGTGGGGAGCCGAGATAAGAACAAAGCGTTGGGTGCTCGCCCTAGCTAGGCTCAGTTTAAGTGTTTATATCTTTAACAGTTCCCTGTATAAACTGATGCTACCGTGGCGCTCAGCGCCTGCGTAAACAGTATTAAACCTCCGGGGTGGGGGGGCGGTGGGGGGTTGAAACCAACTTATTCGCCAGGTCTTTTATTCGTATTTGCTGTATATTAATTTGCTCCGTGGCTGATGGCAAGTTGGTCCTCCACCATGGGAAACGGTGATCACGCCCGCTGCACCATGCCAGTGCTCCAGCGGAGGGCAAGTGCGTGGTTTTGCTGCTGCCAAGACACGGCACGATATTAAACCCATTGATTCCAGGAATACTGCCCCCTCCAACGCATCTGGCCTTCGAACGGCTCGTTCTGATCTGTCATTATCAAGATTCTCAAAGAGACTAACCAGCATTTCCAGTTCTGCACTGTTTGATAAATTACATTTTCTTAAAAAAAAAAAAAAAATTAAAACCATATAAAAAGAGTAATAAAAAGAAACTCTTTGAATCTTCCATATCAATCACTTCCTCGGGCCAGTTACCTACCGGGGGGGGCCTGCGTTATCCACGGCAGCGGGAGGCAGTGCGCAGCCCTGACCTCGGCTCCCCCGGCTGGGTCTGAGCGCCTGCAACCCGAGCCGGGCGGTGCGAATTCCTCCCGCTCGGCGGCCGAGCCCGGCGCCGCCAGGCTACCGCGCCCAGGTGCCTTCGCTCTGCGAAGAGAACCCCCAAACGATAGCTCACTTGCCGATACCTGGCTGCCTGCCTGAATTCAGCTGCTTTAGCTTAGCGTTAAAACCGGTTTATACTGCTACATTAAAAACACACACACAACCAGCATTCCTGCCTGTTCTGCCATTGGCATGAAAAAGAGCAGAATTGAATCATCTGTCTTTTACGTCAGCCGACCAATTAAGTCTACATTTTATACATTTGTAACTGAGAACAGGATTTTAGATGTTTTGCTCACCATCATGGTAATGTTTTGCTGTTGTTTATGTTCACAGTGATGGTCTTAAATAAAAATAGGCATAAAGAACAACAGCCACAAAATTTTGCAGTGATTCCATTCGTGCATGTCTTAAGAAGTACTAAGAGCATTATCCAGAGTCCCTTCACTACCAGAGCAGTCCAAGACAACTTTTGTCTTAGAAGCAACGTGCCCTACTTGAACATTACCAACTGAACATACAATAAACATACAAGAAAAAAATCATACCTTATTCTTTGCAAGACCAGAGGTCCATCCACGCCAAGTGTAGCAGAGCCAACTGGCTAATCTTGTTGGCAAGCAGAAAAATTAAGACCCAAAATCGTTACTTTTGGCCCCTTAAAGATAATAATTACATAGATTTGTAATGCACTGACCCAGAAGGGGACTGATCAGCAAATATCAAAACCACTGTTACAATTAGCATCCCTCTCTGCCATTCCTTTATGCAGCAGAATCCAAACTGACCTACATTATTAAATGCCTATTTCCTGAAATAGGCATGCACGCTGTAGAAGATGAAAATAAGGCTTGTAGACAAATATTTAAGAGATCTTGTATTAATTCATAATGAATATTTCATTGTGGGGTTTTTTGTATAATATCTAGATTTTGCTAATTTAGTTTCTCAATGCTTGAATGTAGTTCTTTTAACAGTAACACTTTAATAGCAACATTGTTACCAGAGAGCTCTTTATAAGATTAGTCAAATTCATGGAAACTGCACATTTACAAATCTTAACATCTGCTTCAGACATGAAAATACTTTGTCTCGTAAATGTGTCAAAATTATTGTAATGTAATCAGTATTTTTCAACAAACCAATTTTAAAGGAAACAAGGATTACTGTCTTTCATATATCTTTAGCATGTACCCTTATTGATTGATAATTTAATTCCATACAGACTTAGGAAATAATTTTGTCAATCATCTTTAAAAAATTGGCAACGAGATGCTAGTGTGACCAGAACAATGTGCTAGCAAGACATACAAATTCAGATTAGCTTTGTTAAACTGTGGGAATTAAACAGTAACAAAACCCCCCATACTAAACTTGCTACATGTCAATTTAAGTGAAGAAAGCCATAGATGGGTACACATTTTTATTCTCTTACATATCATCAGTAAATAATTATCTGGCAAGTTAGTTCTCTTTTAGACCCAAAATGCCAGGAATTTCAAACTTGCCCACAAAATGGCAAAGCTACACTTAAACTAATGAAGACCCTGGTGAAAATGAACAAAGGAAGCCTGTAGAGTATTTTCTGCCACATAAATAGAGGAGTCACATTTCTGTTGATGTACATGGTGCAGCTGAATGTGCTGCAAGAAATTTAGATGAGCACTCATATATTATAAGTTCACAAAAATAATTCTATTATATAATTAGTATAGGGGCACTTTAAAGGTTGCAAAGCATTCAGAATCATAGTAAAAACAAGTACACCAAATGATAGTTTATACTCACAACGCCCCTCCGACATTTATTTAATCAAACTTTTCTGGTTTAAATATCTAAGCTCCCAAATGAAACTATCAGAAAAAGACCCTTGAGAGAAATTGTGCATACTTGTTGAAGCTTTTTGGTAACCATTTCACTGATTTCACCTGGCTCAACATTTCATCTTTAGTAACATTTGGTCCCTGAAGCACAGTTAAAATATACTGTACTACTTTCAAAATGCATGTTAAATGGATGAGAAAACAGAAACTAAGCTAAGGTTTATCAGTTTTTAAGACTTTAACAAATAGATTATATTCATCACCCTAAACCCAGAAATATTACAACAAAATCCAATGCCAATTAGCTCAATACTTCTCAAGAGAAAATAATATACTACAGGTGCATTTCATGACACCTATTGTGGTCAGTGCTGGTTTAGCTCCCTTGTAATGGGCATACCATTAATTAAGAATAAATACTAAATTACATATGGATAAAAGGAAAACACATTGTAACTATAAAAGCATTGTATTGTTTTATATATAATTAAAAAACAGATTCCCATATGAAAAAATGTATTAATATGTAGGAGATCATAAAAAATGTTAAACATTTATTATCTAATAATGAACACTAAAATAGTCAATCTTTGGCAGAAGGACAGTGCTTCAACTGTAGCCATTTTAACAGGCTAATCTTGATCCATTTACAGTTATCACCAGTTAAAGAAATTATCATCCAAGGAAGAAGTACTATTTGTGTGAAAAAGATTCACAATACCCCCATAAGCATGGAAAGGGCTATCACTTTCCAATAAACTACCAATAATTGTCAGTAAAAAAGAAACTACTGTATTACAAAAATGAAATAATCTGCCATTTAGAAAAATGTGTAATTGCTTAATGAAAATAAATTAATGAAGATTAATGTAAAAATTCTTTGGAGAAACTGAATCCACCATTTACATTACTAAACATAAAAAGATTTTGCTGCTCAAAGCAGACTGCAGATTAATTTTGAAAAGTATCTGCTGTCATGCAAAAACATTATGTAGTCATTAAATGCAAAGACCTCATATAAAATGAAAAATGTATTTTTATTTTTTACAAAAGTCTTTGCTAATTTCCACTGAAGACAATGTAGGCATAGATCAAATTTAAAGGAACCTTCTCAACCAGAGTGTTTTGACTTTAAATAATTTTAAACATTTAAAATAATTTTTAAGCATGTGATCATATTTTGAATGTTTAGTAGCCTTTTTTTTTTTTTTTTTTTTTTAATTCTTGAGGAAGGGAAGGTATTGTTAAGAGGAGAATCTGTCAGCCTACTTTCTTAGTGTAGATAATAGTCTATAGTCCAGGAGAATTAAGCACTCCTTAGTGAAAGATGTGGTATTTACTGCTGCATGAAGTGTCTGCAAAGGCATGAATTAACACAATTAGGCTAAGCAAAGATTTTATCTTCAGATGTACTACACTTCTGACTGATAATCTTGAATATGATTTTTATCTTGACAATGCACCTTGAAAAGCTTTTGCTCTTTCATCACCTACAGTTCAATCCCACAGTCCTCTCTTTGTCACTAGTCCTTTAAAGTCAATGGTGACATGCACAGTTTCCTATAAAGAAACTCAGTTTCTGATATTGTTTATTCATGTATCCATTTCACATCCAGATCAATTGCCTTACAAGTAATGTCTGTCTTTAACAATTATCACTAATTCCTGAAGCCAGTTAAAAACACTTCAAAAAATTATTTTACTTTTATCTTTGTTTCTAGGTTGCCATAGTTTCTAAACCAGAATTGCACACAATGAACAGGATGCCCTGCTGAATGTCCTGTTAGTTAAAATCAGGGTGCATGCTGCAGTCCCAGATCCTTCTACAAGAAACCACGCATTCCTTACGGAGTAGCTTCTACCCTACATTTCCGATCCATTAACCAATTTTTGCAAAACATGCTACCTGAAATCATTAAACAAATGGGATTTTCAGTCATATAAAACAGCTATTACAAATGTAACATGCTTTCTTTAATTAACACACACACACTGAAATCCCCCAAAACAAACAATGAAGCAAACAAACACAGCAGGTTTGGCACAGCCAAATGAGAATTGAATCACTGTAGTGGAGAACTATTAGGCACTATGGCAAAATGGAAACTTTTTGGCTAACTGCATTTACAAATATTTGAGGACCATATTATGCCTCCAAATCTGTAAACTGTCCACCCTCTCCTGCCTGGACAGAGCATCCAGCTGCTTCCCGCTCGCCATGAATCAGTGCTCTCTCTTGTATCTGGGTAGGATCTCTACATCGGTAACGTTGTGGGCTGGGAAAAAGATCCTGAAGGACTCTGCCAGGAGGATTCTCAATCTTCGCCTTGTGAACACAGATACACAATACTGCAGTTACAAAGTTTTTCAGAAGTTTCTCCAATACCTACCACATCCCATTGCCCCCACCAGAAATCAAAGGCCCTGCACAGGTGGCCCCAACTGTCTCTGGGTTACTGAATAGCTGTTCAAGATCCCAAGGTGCTTTCACTGCAAGGGTGAACTTCCTTCCCCTTCAACAGAACATGCCTGCACCATGGTGAGGGGTCTTTCTCACATTAGGAGCATTTTACGTACTACTTCTACCACCCTCGTCTCCTGTGAGGGAACGATTTGGGATTGAGCAATTTTTCAGCAGGGAGATGAAAAACCCCACAACATTATCAGCCCGAGAGCTTTGCATCGAAGCAGTCTGGCAGATTAGTGGTCAGGTGAACTCAGGTAAGACATTAAATATTATACAGTCACAGTACAAAAAAAAGTAGCATATGGTTAAAAGTATATACAAGTTACAAAAGTGTCAAATTCATGCATACACATTGTGTTAAGTTGTATAAATTTAAGTTAACTTTTAACTAAGCAGCACTAACCCAAACCCAAGTTTACTACTCTACGGTTTAGGCACTGTACAGGGAACAAGTCAGATCACAATAAGACCCTCCAGTTTTGGAGGGCATATAGGACACTTACGCACTTACAAAACCAGAAGGATGTAAACTACATACTTCCAGTAAAAGCATTCATATAAGAGTCTTAAAATGTACTTTTAATGCTGTTGAATTTATTGAACAAGTTTCACAGGTCAGTGCAACCACTTCACATGAGAAGATTGAGCAGAATTTGTCCCATCAGGTCTTTAATATCCACAAGAAAACAAAAGGGATGTGATGGTTTCATTACATTATGGAGGAGCTTTTGTTGAAACAATTTTCAAATTTCCATTCACTTGATGTACTATTGTTTTAATATCTGGGGGAGAGAGTAGCAAACAGATTTGTGAAGAATTCTTTGCTCTTATTGCACTTTAGTGTCAATAATGACTAATTCTCAAGATGTGCAAACTACATGTCTTAGGCCAGGTAATTAAACAGGGTAAAATAGCAATATATACCTGTTAAATACAGGGAGTAGTTGGGGTTCTAATCCAAAGCCTACAGAAGTCATCTTGGGTCTATTAGGTACATTCTATATTAAAACTTTTATATATTTTTCTATTTCAAATATAACGCGTCTAAGAATATTCAGAAATTACTATACATGGTCAGCAGAGGCTTTTTAAAATCCCATATTTCCATTAAAATTGTATTATTACAAATACTAGCTTGCAAAACACAGTTGTAAAATGAAATAAGACATTTTAAAAATTATAGCACAAGTACACTGTTAAGAGATTTTAAAGACACGTGTACTGTGAAAAAATACAAGCTCATGCTTATTCTAGTCTACGTGAAGTACACAAGGGCTATCACTTCAACTCTCAATTTCAGCCCAGGGATTATTTTGGTGCATGTATTTATGTGTCCATAAACACAGAAAGTTATAACACAAATGCTGAAATAGCCTCAAGTGGCACTATAATAAAAGCAATCTAGAGGAAGAAAAAAAAATAAATTAAAAAATCCCTCAATACTGCTATAAATTACCATCACTAATTAGAAGAGAGCTTCTCTGGAACAGATTATCTTTGATGGGAAAGCCACTATCAGCTATGTTCATGAGAAGTACACATTTATGAATGTAATAATGGCATTAGTGCTTTCTGACAGAGCATCGTAAAAATCTGTAGTAGTCATGGAATATTACTTCGATTTTGTAGACAAATTCATACACTCAAAATATTGATTATATATCTATTCACTCCTACTTTACAGGTGAAAATACTAACCTATGACGCTAACAAAACCAACCCAAACATTTCAGCCTCCCTCCTTCCAAAAAATGTAACTCTACACTAGATTAGAACTTCGGAATAGAAAGTATCTGTGAGATTTTTCTTGCCTCCTGCACTGGTAATAGAACAAAGATATTCTACACACTGTCAGATAAATAATTTTTCAAATGTATTGATGTATTTTCAAAATTGTATGTCTGGAATAATGAAGGAGCTATACTTTTCAGATTATCAACTAGTTTCACTAAGCTTTCACCTACCTGCTAAAAAAGATATATCCGAATTATTCTGGAAGTGCCCTATAAATATACTTACTTTTGTTCTGAAGAAGAAACACACATTATTGTGATGAAATGAAAATTCATCACTTTGTTTTGTTCTATAAGTAGTGCTGTATTAAAAGTGCAATTCAATATATTTCAATGCCACAGCTTAACTGTAATCAATAAAAGAAGGAAGAGAAACGTGTAAGACTGAACTGAAGCATGGCCCAAAAAAGATTCCTGTAACATTCCAAGGAAAGCTCAGATGCTTGTACTCATCCCAAAATACCCACAAGTACCCTTTTTCCTGAAAAGTCACTAACACTGTGGTTGTCTCTCTATCCTCAGCTGAAGGTAACACCAGTATTCTGCTGTTTCACACCAGAGGAGACTGCAGTTTCCTTCACATTTCTGCAAGGTCTCTTTCCTCCTGTACCTTCCCCTCACCCTGGCAGCTGCTTGTTTGCATCTCTGGCTGCCCTTCCATGGTGCCAACACTGCCCACCCTTGATTTGTGGGGATCATGAGGTTTCTCCAGTATGAAAAATGGCAAAGATCAGATGCGAAAGCCAAAATTTCCCCAAGCTGAGTTTGCCACGCAGCTTCACAAGCAATTCTGCTAACCCAACAGGGAGAGTGCTATAAAAGCTGTTGAAGCTTACTTAAGCAGCAGTACTGCTGCCAGAAGTAAAAGTAAAATCACAGCCATAGGACTCCCACCCAGAAGGGTGGCTGCAGGACTTTCAACCTCCACCTGTCCACCACACTGCTACTGCAAAGCCAGCTCAGCTGCTGGCAGAGCAGCTGCTGACCTGCTGCATGTTACAGCTTTGCATGTTAGGAAAAAAATCAAAATCAGTGCCAGTTTTCCTTAATACAGCGGACTATAAAGCTTGTGGCACTTTCCACAGCTGCTCTACAAGCAGCTGAGCCATCTCTGGAGTGAGGATCTGGAATTCCCTATAGCCATCTCCCAACGAGTTAACCCCCCCATTTTAAGTGAGGACCAGCCAGAGTAATCTGAAAAAAAACCTGGACACCAGCTTCTCCAACTAAATATGCTTGAGCAATCAGAAGCACTTCCCTAGCTTCCATGCAGAGGTGTTTACTGATATTCTGCTGATGAAAAAGCAATTTAAGGATTCACTGCTTTCACCAGTGATAGCCAGCAAGCAAAAGCTAGTTCAGACCTGTCCTGAGTAACTGTCCCTCAGAAAGAGCTAAGTGTCTTAATAACATAGTATCTTTCTATCAGTCATGATAACTTTCAGCTGATTTAACGAAAGGGGGGAAAAGCACCCTTAAATACAGGAATGAAAAATGTAACCGTATGTTATTTGTTTGTATTTGTTTAAGAAACCTCAAAAATGGTCTTTACCCCCTGGTTTCTAGGTTCCTAGGATCTTACTTAAATTCTATGTCCACTTTTACACACCTCTGTAGAAATTGATGGGCCTAATTTTGCTTCTGTTGATAATTAGTGGGGAAAGATGACAGGCCTTTACTGAGATGGGTTACATAAGGAAGATGAATTAAACAGTATTTACATGGGAGTATATTTTGTAAAGGGTCTAAAACAAAACTCTGGATGGCTCTAGATATACTTACTATTCTCAGTAATGTAGTTGCAAACCAGGACAAGCAACAGTAACGTTTTTCCCCATTTGACAATTCATTTCCTTTTAGCTTTAGTTCATGTATCTGCTTTGATATCTTATGTTTGTGCCCCAGACAAAATATCCTCTTCCTTCCAGTATCTCAACCCCTGTGCACAACTTCCTCAGTCTTGGAGAAAAGGAGGATAAGCATGCTCTGGAAAGAGTGTACTTACTGCTCTGCCAAAGAGGGAAATCTCTCTTAAGACAAAGTAGTCCTATTGCTGGCCTCTGTCTCTGGGCAGCTTGTAATTTTTGCTTATCAATATTTAGTGTTCAAACTTCTTCAGCAAAATCTGATCTGATTCAGCACCATTTAGGTTTAATGGGACTTGCCATTCACTTAAATACTACATAAGCGTATTGATAAAAATGCACTCTAATGTTGGGTTTAGATGTAAATAGATGAAACCTGGAAAGTATTTCTACAGATGGCAGCTCCATAACTTAAATACCAAATTACAAGTTACTTCAGACAACCATCTTAAATAGTCAAGCTCTCAGTGAAGTATTTTGCCATCTATGTGCCCAGTGTCCATAGGTAGGACTTGAAATGTAGGACTGGGCCTAGTGAGTAGCCAAAATAAATAAAAGTAATTCCAAACAAGGCTGTACTGCTCCATACCACAAAGTCATGGTCCCCATAATTTAAAAGTAAATTTTCTCTCTACGCTCAAACACAGCTTGTGAGTGCCAAAGCTTGGCTCTGGATCTCCAACAGTTATCCATTAAGATTCTACACGTGTTGAGGCTGCTGAGCAGACTTTGACACCCACATCTTTAGTGTAGGTCTGATCTCTGACAGATCTCTGATACACTTGCTCACTGCAGACACACATTTACTCCCCATTTGCTTCCTTCCTCAGCTTCCCTCTCTAAATCCCGCTAGTCCTTTTTGTTTTGATTAGGACTGGACTGGCCTAGTCCCTTGCAGAAGTCAAAGATGACAAGTTTGTAACAGCATACTCTGCATGGAGACTTCTGTACTTCAAATGGATATTGCTATGTCACATTTAACAATAAGGAGGAATATAATATTGATCCCACTTGCTTGCCCAAGAACTTCCACTTATCCTGAGCAATTACGTAGCTTTTTACAGGCTCCTAATAATGCAGAAATGGAAAATATGTGCTAGAAGAATGAATGCATCCTTGCAAAAGCACAGGATCACATGTCATAACATGAGAAAGTCAGCATTGCGTATGACATCATGTCCAACTTTATCCTAGAAAAAGTAGTTCAACTGTGGCTAAAGTACCAGGAATTTACAGAATAGGCATCTGACTTCATCATCAAAAAGAATGGTTGGTCAAATTAAAGGAATACTTCAGATGCTGTTTAAATGTCTAATTTTCCATTTATTCTTTGGTTTACAATCATAGCTGAAGACTCTCAGTAATCTTCCCTCCTTTTGTATAGGTACTTGCAACAAGAAGAGCAAAATTTATAATATAGAAATGATAGTGCAGTGCAGAAGAACTCAGTGAAATTAAAAAAGGCTCTTTTCCATTTTTATCAAATCTTGTAATAACAGTAACTTGCAGCAACAGTAAGAAAGTTCAGATAAAAGTGAAAAATTTCAAACCAACCATGTACCTTTTAATGAAAAAAAAAAATAAAAATACACCAACTCCTGCGTGCTGCTCCTCCCTTCCTTCCTCTCCCCACCTCATAAAAGAGGATCCTAAAGAAGGACCACGTTTAAGGTCCCTGTTCAGAAATCCTGTACCAATCCCTTAATGTGGTAAGAATTCTGGACTACAGAGCCAGGTCACAACAGACATCTTACTGAGCCATTTATCTTGTTCTGAAAGACCACATTACTCAGAAACAGTATGTAAAATTATAACCCTTGATATTCACAAACATGTATTTAATTGCATCTGTTTACATCTGACACCCTACCTTTCATTATCATCTTTAACATCTGGGATTCACACTAAGGAAAATAGACATGTTAGTCTAACTTTGTCCATACATACGTGTGCAAAAAAAGAATGCATAGCATTTTTGCCTTACTGCCAGCACCCAAAAAAGTTGTGCATATCTAAGTTGTGTGTACAATTTTAAACATGCAAATAACATTTTAACAAACTTCACCCTTTTCTCTGATTTCATGAAAGCTTGAGCTGTTCTTAGCAATGAAGACCTTTCTTCATGTGCACCACAAAACGTTTCACTTGCTCACCTCTCCAGTCTGTTTTATCCTTTGACAGATCTTTTTCTAAAATTTAACAAGAGCTGTTCACACATAACTATGTGCAGAATAAAAGAGAAGCAAGCTATATTATTCATTCCATGCTAACTTTTTAGAAGTCCAAATGACAATACTGAGCCAAATTCAGTAAGATGCACATTCCTTGGATGTAACAGTTACAAAGGACTAACATTGCTACTCTTCATTTTTTTGTAAAAGAAACACAGTGGACTGGGTACATTGCTGCATTGGGCATGGCTTGTCTTCAAAAAATTAAATAGTTTTTAGGACTTGCAATTTTTATATGACACTGAATGACTCGAGCACGAGACTTGGAGATATAAGAATAAAGCTAAAAAGCATAAGAGCATAGATGTTTGTAAGTGTACCCTATTTACATTGTACACATACAGATGCACATATACAATGGCTGATGTGTTTCTATCTTAAATAATGCATCTAGCTCTTGGTACCTCATTACCAGAAGGGTAACAACAAACAACCTGAAGGTACTCCAGAGAAGATCAATCAAAATGATGAGTCCTGAAAAAAGGACTTAAAAGGCAAGCGTTAAAAACTCAATACTGCAGCTGCTTCATGAACAGAACTTTCATTAGGTGAAGGGAAAAAGAAGTCCAAACAAAAGCATTGTCCTCTAAAAATATATCAATTTATACAATTAGTGAAGCACTGACTTTAGAAAAACACGTCTGTAATCTGCACACGACCAAGGGGAAACTCCAAGAAGAAAGCAAAATTATTTATTGCAAACTTAAAGTCTAGCTATAATGAGCTTAAACTATTACAGGAATTTTGACTCATAGCAAGATCTCATAAACTGGGCATAACCTCACCAAGAAAAAGTAAGATAAAAAAGTAAAATACTGTTGCAGGGTTCAAACTAGCTTTGGCAGGACTTAAACTAAATAAAAGTTTCTTTCCTCTGTTTAGACTGTCTGATTCTACAAAATTATACTAGTTACAAACATTGCAGAATGAGTGAATGGATGCAACACTATGTGCATACGCTTAAATAGATTGTGAAGTGTTTCCAAAGCAGTTTTGAACAGCAGTATTTAGTTTCAACAGATTAATAAACTAACATCTAAAAGTCTTTTTCACACGCCTAAATTTTTCAAATTAATGAAAACTAACAGGAATAGGGCCAAATCACTGTTCAGGCACAGACTCTTGTACAGGCAGCACTGTTAAATAACATCACTGATTTAAAGACATTTTTATGCTCTGGCTGCTACTGTTACCACTGGTCAGCTACACAGCTAACAGAAAGCATTCTATATAGTGATATAAATTATCTAAAATGTACTCTGAAATAGATACTGCTTCTCCCCATTAAACAGAAAAATACTGCTTTTGACAGATGGAAAGAAAATTCATGTCACCATGAAGTTTATGTATATCCTAGATTTCATCAGAAAGAAAAAGGTGAGAAATGTATTTTCTTTCTTGGAAGAGCTATCCATTGCAGAATACTAATAACTCAGTGAGACATCTCTCTGAGTAATACTTAAAATGACTGAGGCTCACAGTTCATGTGCAATGAAACATGCTGGTTTTCACTGCATTTTACACTGTGGTATAGAGTCTGGTCTTAGAAACCTAAAGATATTGATAAACTGCAGATTATTAAACTGCAAACAAACATGTCTAACATTTCTTTCTTGTTCCCTCTTTTAGGTCACAACTGAATAGTGACTTCCAAAATTAATACATACTTTTTTTATTACTTGGTATGACTACTTTCCATTATGGACCAGCACCTCTTATCTAGCATTACTTAAATGTATCCCATTATCATACAGTTCAACACTTCTCTATTTCCACAGCTCTCAGGATATCTTTGTTTCCAAATGTGTTTTTTTATTAACATTGCTGTGCTTCAAATGTTTGTCTTCTATTATTCGAGAAGCAAAAAGAATGACAGGTATTAACACAAAATCAGATTAAGAAAAAGGTTTTTTATCTATAAATTTATAGAACTGTGAAGAGCAATGTCACGACTTAAAAAAGTACAAAGAAGGGAAGAAAGGGGGAAAAACAGAAGTAAGACTGCTCTTTCTTTGGTATTTCATTCATTCAGTTCCGAGAAGAAAAAGCAGCAGCAAAGAGGGGGCATCTCATATGCCAGTACAAAGCAGGAAGTGTAAGAATTTAGTAAGTTCACTACTTGTTTCTATACCTTGTACATAATTCCAAATGCAAGCAACTAATATTGATATGCAGCCCCTTAGGCACAGGGTACATGTAAGGCAGCAAGATCAGAAACCCACTCCACCACCACAAGGAACAAGGCAGCGTGCCACAGCAGCAGCAGCATTTCTAAGTCACCTTTTTATTAACCTAATAAAAGGTCCATTATTTTAAAAAGCCTAATGAAAGTTACCACAAAACAAGGCTGGACCATCAAATGGAACACTGAAAGGGAATCACTATATAATCATGGAACACCCCCTTGCCCCGTCATTGCAAACGTCATAGAAAATGGACAACCACGTAAAAAGTTAAGATGCCTTTTTGCCTTCCTAACATGGCCCTAGCCAAACCCAAAATGGTCTCTTTACCTGATACTGCTCTGATCACAGAGGTGGTGGGTGAAATTCAACATAGTGTTGTTGCAACTGGAGACTGAACAGAAGGACCCCGGAAGGTCTACACATGCTCCTGCTTCACAAACCACACTACAGATATGGGGAAAGGTTCCCTTAACTTTATCATTTTGTACATATCTTGCATCTGAAACTCCTTTGCATGAAGGCATTCATACCAGCTTCCACATTCAAAATACAAACACTGTTAATGCTGCTGTGCTTAAAAATAAAACCAACGGCCACACACCCCTTCTATCCCCAACAGCCTTACAGAAACACTGCTTTCGGTCTGATTCCCGAATCGTTACACTTTTTCTTTTTTTCTATCCCTCTAGAAAGGAATATTTAAAGATCAACCAACCAAACCACATGCACGCTTCAGTGTATCACCACAGGGACACTCTCAGGTCTGAATTACTGCAAAATAACAGTATAATTATGTCTTAATTTCACTAACTAATCTCAGATGAGCTTTTAACAACTAATTCGAGGTTTACAAGAAAAGCATTTAAAATTGTACTCAAATGTTATCCACATGAAACCCGACACTTATTTATCTTTTTCCGAGCTTAATTTTAATCAGTTTCCACGGAAAGGGATATGTGCTCCTGATCAGGCTGGTGACAAATTATAAACTTAGTAAAAAAGTGTGGCCTTTGAAACAAAAAGCACAGGAGAAGCTTCTAACCAAGGAGGAAGATACGAAGAAACAACATTATCCCTTTGCACAAATCTCCAGCCACAGAGACTAAACACAAGCTAACAACCTTATTTACTCAAATCGTCCGCTGCCAACAAAACCACTACCTAAGGCAACCCTTTAATTACAGATGTACCTAAATACATAGGAAAAACAGGTTACACCTCTGCACGTGAAACCGGAGTCCCACCGAGCTCAAATGTGGCAGGCTGAGATGGAAGACAAAAATGGGTCTTACTTGGTGTACAAAGACATCAACTGGAGACTCCAAGGGGCTTCCCTCTCGGTTGCTCATGGAGATGAACCCGAATCCCATTCTCACATTGAACCATTTGCAATGGCCGGTTCCGTGCAAAACCTGGGATTCCTCCTCTTCTTCCTGCTCCGGCAACTTCCCGGGCTCGTCTCCACCTTTACTCGCCCCTGCTGAGGAAGAGGGGGAAAGGCGCGGGGGGGGGGGGGGGAGGAGGGGGAGGAATGAAGTGGGAAAAGTGAGAAGGGGGGAGAAAAACAAGGACGGGGGGCACAAGATGCAGAGAGTTAAATTCTGGTAACATGCTTTTGCCCCTGTATAAAAGAGTTACTAGAGAAGAAACGGGGGGAAAAGGGTAAACAAAACAAAATAAAACAGCAAATGGCGAAAAGCGCTCCTTTTCTCCTAAATCCTAAAATAAACAACCTTGTCCCCAAAATACGTTAAAAAAAAAAAAAATCAAATCACCGGAGGCTACAGAGAGGAAACACTGCATACAGAGGCTCTCCCTCTCTCATTGCCCAGGGCAGCCCACGTTTCTGTACATACGTGTATTTTTCCATTTAACTCCATCTTTCAGCCACATAACAGCACGGAACGCGATACTTTACTTGAATATTGCTGGTTTAAGACCGATCCCATTTCTCAACAGAAATTCTCAGCCCAATTAGTCTCTCCTCGCAAGGCGCAGGACCGGGGGGGTGAGGGGGGAGGCCGGCCGAGGAGGGGTGGAGGAGACAGAATAAGCAAAATTGGGTAGATTGCACAACTGGTTATTGCACATGCAGCGCCGAAACCACTGTTTTCCAACGTGGATCCATCCCTCCTTGGAATAAACTTTCGATTAAAGTTGGGACAGGTGTACAGCCGTTTTCTCATCCCACCACTGCAACTGTGCTTAATCAAACAGGAACAATTCAAACAATAGCCCCCTGAAAGCTTTTCAAGTTGTGAATCGGTGTGGGCGGTACGGAACAGTTTCTGAGCGGGGTAACAATGGGGCTGGAGAAAGCCCCCTTGCGCGAGCTGCTAAAAAAGGGTAATGCAGAGTTGGGTTAAAAGGGGGGTGAGGGCGGGGGGGGGGGGGGGCAGGGAGGAAGAGGGAGAGAGCGAGCGAGCGAAAATCTTAGTAAAACAATAGAAAAAGAAAATTAACCTTCGGCCATGTTGCCCCACGGGCCCTCTGCTCCAAACTCGTGAGATGAAAACTTTCCCTGTGGATCGAAGTGGTCTTCTGCATTAATCTAACATCCTGATTTTGAACGATCGCAAATTTAGCTCGCATGGTCTAATGTGCTTTCCCCCTTTTGATTTTTCCCCTTCTCTCTCGCTCCGTTTCTGGCCCCCTGCGCACACGTGACTCGCTCAATTACATGCTTTCTTGCTACTAATTTCACATCGGATCCTTAAGGGGTTGGCAGGAGGCAGGAGCAGCCAATCGCCATTTCAACGAGGCTGACACACCGAAATAATTTATGAATGAACAAGAAATTTCCAACGCGCCTTTTTTTTTTTTTTTTTTTCCCCTTTTCGACAGCTAATCTGCACGCGTCCGTACGGGAAACCGAGATGACGTATGACCGTGGGGTTTCTGCTCTCCCGTGCGCGCACAAATACGAAGGAAGCGCTCAGGGAACAGAGCACACCCGCAGGGGCGGACGGGCGGGCAGGGGGGTTGGGGGGGGCATACACACGCGTGCAAGGCGCCTACGGACGAGGAACACGGGTATGCGCAGACGTGCGCTGAAGTACGCGGGAGGCGGCTGTGCTGCACGTCCCTCATCCCGCATTCAAACCAAAAGCGCGCCGGAAAGGCGGAATCACCTTAATATGGCCCAGAACGCGCGGAGGTTTGGCGTTTCAAACCATTTCTGGAGGGGGATGGGGCGAGGAATTGTACTTCACAGGTTTCTCCGCCATCTCTTTCCGGGGGAGGGGATGTGATTAATGACTTCCTAAATAAGAGCCCAGTTTTCAAGCCTAGTATTGGAGTGAACCTCTATCAGCAGCGATTGCAGGGAGAGGGGGCGAGGAGGAGGAGGAGGAGGAGGAGGAGGAGGAGGAGGACTGACAGAAAATGATTTGCTGGAGAGGAGGAAGGCGGAAAAAAAAAAAAAAAAAAGCCGGAGGAAGAAGACAAAGAGAGGAGAATAGCGCTGACCGGGGACTGCTGGTTTAAGTCTTCGCTGCCAGCGGGAGGGGGGATCCAACTCGGAGGAGAAGTGTGTGCCATGGAACGGGCTTGGTAACCGCCCCCGTTACCACGGCGCTGCCCCTCGGCTCGCCTCGGTACCGGGTCCAGGCCCCCAACACGCCCTCGCTAGTGCTGCGCTTCGGCCAAATGCTTGTTTAAAAAGTATTTTCAGAAACGTTAAAAAAAGTCGAACAAAAAACCGCCAACCAAGCCCTAATTAGGTGAGATTCCGTTTTATTTTTCATCTGCCTTGTCTCCTTAGGTGTAAAGGTACGGATGAAGGCATGAAAACATCGCATTTGCCTTTTCTGTCCTCGCCGCCACCTCCTCGCATGTAACCTCACTTTAGATCCAGTATTGTATAACCTTTAAATGTTGACCAAACCTTGTTAAAACCTGGGTTCAATTGCTTGCTTATTAAAACCCCTCCCTTTCTCCCTCCCCCCCCGTGCCCCGGCATCCTCTCTTGTCCCAAGGACACACACAAACAAAAGCCAAAGCCCAAACGGATCCGCGCAGGACCTGAGCACAAGGGGTTCTGCATTTGCAAAGCACTTGCTGTTGTTTGGGAAGCGGCGTCCATCAGTCTGCCCAATTATGAGGGACGCCTTGGCCCCCCAGGGCCTGTTTACTCCTTTTGTTGCCTTTCGGAAAAGTGTAAATTCCCCTGCCAGCCCCTCACTCCTGTGTGAAACACCCAGGTGCTCAGCCTGATTGTTTGCTAGGAAAAAACGAGGGTGGGCAAAAGCGTAGGAATACGACCAGCCTGGCAAGTGGAGCAGAAGCTTTAAATCCTGAAATTCCTTTGCAGTCTTCAACCGTAAATTTCCTATAGGTTATTTCAACAGTGGAGGTCGACTTCCTACACTGACCTGCCTTACGCATTCGTGTAACACACCACTTCTTTTGCTCGTAACCTCCCTTCCTCCGTCGACAATAGCGATTATTTTACAATATTAAATCACCAGTAATTTTATATGCTTGGATCTTATGACCGGGACGATATCTAATATATAATAAATGTACGAGATTTTAATACGCGTGAAAACTCAGCTATGAACAACAAATAAAGGTTACCGGAAGAAAATAAATAATAATAATGGAAAAAAAAGTTTACACCACTTACTTGAAGTGCCCAAGACTACATTTTTTGTAGCAGAATGGCACGTTTATAACACACGAGCTCTCTCTGCCCCTTCCCTCCAAAAAGACAGAAATCATTCTGTTTTATACCGTTTTAAAAGTCTTCGGGTTTTTTTTTCAGATTGAGTTATTTTACCGACATTTGGTATATAAATTCCTTAGAGGCTAAAATACTGGTTAAGCAGATACAAACGAGTTGTTTGAGTTCATTAAATGGACAAAATATCTTCTGAGCAAATTTATGTTAAAACAAAATTCAGTATAATATGTTCTTCGATGAATAAATGAAAGACTACAAAACCACGTAAATAAATGTAAAAATATTTGTTGCAAATTATTTCTTACATTGCAAAATAAATGCAGATTTTGTAAAATGGGGGGGGGGGGGGATTTGCAAAGGGTCTTTACTGAGATTTTCAGGCCTCCAGTATTAGTGGAATTAAGGTTGGGGTCACTGGACTGGTCACTGGTGTCAGATGTTATCGACTCATTCATTTCCTGCAAGGGACATCAGCCTTTCAAGTTTTGTGGAAGGTAGAGAGCTGTTGCCAGCTGGGAACTCTCCGGGAAGGAAAAAAAGAAAAAAAAAAAGAAAAAGAAAATAGAACCCAACTCACTAACACCCTTTTCCAAAATTCATTTGCAAAGGATCGGGGGGCGGGGGGGAGCCAAGAGGATAAATACGGGGAAAAGCCCTTACAGAACAAGCCAGCTCGTGAAAAATTAGTTTAATGGTTAATAGTTTACATATTAAAAAAGATATTTCTATCTATTCGCTAAAGAGATGCTAATTTTGGTAAAGACAATTATAGGCAGCTGGAACCCTGGTCTTCCTAAATGCACGGTAAAGGCTCACTTGAAACTATGTAACCAAACCCAGTGGTGTTGGATTTCCTATTTGTCACCTTCCTAAAACTTCTAAAAGTCCTAACTCTAGCTTCTTCTTTTTCCCAAAACAAAAAAACAAAACCACACACACACACACACAAAAAAAAAAAAAAAAAAAAGGAAAGAAAAAAGACCCCACTTCCAGAAAAAAAAAAAAACCCAAACCGGGAGGAGCCGGGGGGGAGGGGGGAAGCCAACCAAATGACCGACCCGCGTGCATTTGAAACAAAACGCGTGTTCTACACTTGAAAGCAGAGCTCGGGGTGCTGCCCCGACTTCCCATTTCAAAGCACAGCCACCGTTTCTCGCCGGCGGGCAGGCAGGACGCGCAGCAAAGCCGCTGGAGCCACTCTGCCACCCCCGCTCCCCCTCCTTTGGTTGGTCGCGTTACGCCGCGGCAGCCCCACGCAGGACCGCGCCGGCCCGCGCGCGCCGCTCCCGCTGAAGTTTGACCGCATGGGAAGCCCGTCGTGTTTCCTACACGATTCCTATCGAAATGGGCTCTTCCCAAGGCGGAGGGAGGGCGGGCGGGCGGGCGGGAGGCAAAGGAGGCTTTCCGGCTGCCTTCTCAGGACAGGGGTCTCTGCTCAGCGTTCCCGCCAAAATCCTCTCATCTCCAGTTTGGGCGCCAAACCCGCCTTCCCTTTCCGCCGCCGCGAAGCGCCCGGCTCGAGGGCGGGGGTCGCCCGGGCCCGGCGGGCTTCCCTTTCGGCAGCGGCCGCGTCGCTCGGGGCGGGCTGGCCGTTTCCGATCGCTCCTCGCCCGTCGGGGCGCCGAGGAGGGCGAAAGCCGGGCACCCGCCGGGCGCGAGGCCGGGCTCTGTCAGTGCCCGCGGGCGCGGCGGGTCCGTCCCCGCGACCCTCCCCCGGCGCGGGGCTTCGCCCTCGTTCCTCTGTTCGACACGTCATAAAATGCGGGAATGTGACGACGAGCCCTCTCGCGCATTTTGGGGAGCAGGGTCGGTCGTGCGTTGCCACCGCCCGGTTCTCCCCTTTCCCCTGTTTCGGGCTTGCTGCCCCCCGTATTATTCCCGCAGGATTATTTGAAGATATTTTTTAACGAAACACAGCTCCGACCCAGCTGCGCGCTTCCCATGGCTAGGAACGGTGAGGGACGGATTTGCTCGACGTGCATCTGCGGAGTATGAAGTTACCGGTGTTATAACGGTGCCTTCGCGCCGCCCCGTCCCGAACGACGGCTCTTTTCAGGAATCACCGTGCTAACGCGCAGCGGGCGCCCCTCTCTCCGCCTCTCACACCCCCCCCGCCAATTGGAGCCGTTGGGAACCCCACCAACGGCTGCCCCGCGCGCCTCAGCCGTTACCCGAGGTAGGCGCAGCCGCGGTGACCCCCGCGCGCGCGCACGCACGCAGAGCTCCCCTCAGGGAGACGGGGCGGCCCTCGCCACGGGATCCCGCCGCGGTTTGCCGGCGCCGCTGTTTTAATTGACGGCCGAAGCGTGGTTTCAAAGACGTGCTTTGCTGATATTCTCTGTGGACATGGAACGCGGCGGCTGTCGGTGCCGCGCAACCCTCTTGCGCGGTCCACCCTGTCTGCAGTGGATCCCTGCCGGCAAAGCCGGCGGTCGGCCAGGCGGATTTGTAACATACTGGAAATGGCTCTAACCCCGCGCGGGATCCGAGGGCAGGAGGACGCGGGAGGCACCACTCCGAGAGCTCTGCTGCAGAGTGTGGTCTCGCGTACGTTAACAGTCTCTCAGCTGTGGATTTGCAACTGATAGCGACCGCTTCCCCGACGCATTTAAGGAGGCTCTAGCTAGCCGCCCTGGGAGCCCGCCTAAGAGGGCTGAAACTATGAGGCGGTAACCGGCCCTTGCCAAGGGGACCGGCAGCGCGAAGTAACCGCGCCGGCGGCCAGCGGCCCGACCACCGCTTCGCCTCCGGCCATGTAGGCGCAAGACGACGAGCGCGCGGGTCGGTTCCTGGTGTGTGTGTCCCACCGGTGCGCGCATCCTCCCCGCCAGGCAGCCGCCCAGGCGCTCTCGCCCGTCGCATGGCCGGCCGGTAGCACGGGGAACTCCTCCCGCCCCAGCACACAGGTAAAACCTGACCCCCGGGCTATCTGCCGCCGCAGCGAGCACTTCCCGTCACACGGGAGCCGGGGCACGGATGGCTTGCGCGTATGCCCGGGATGAGTGCCCCGCCCTCAGGCAGGCAGCGCCGCTCCGCGGGGAGCTCCGCGCCCCCTGCCCGCCGCCCCGCGCATGCGCCGCTGCGGGCGGGCACGGCGGTGCCCAGGAAGGGCAAGGCAGGGCACCGCTGCGGGCTGGGCTGAGCTTGAGGGAAACGGTCGCGATCGGGGCAGGGGGGGGCTGCACGGCGGTAACGCCCAACTGGCGCTGTAACTTGGTAGAGGCATGAAAGTAACTCAAAGACTTAAAATTTTAGTCAGGGACTGAGATGCATATGGCCATCGGTACATATGGCATGTTGTCGTGGTGCTCCTACAGCGTCCTGACAGACGCGTGGGCTCCTACTGTTTATAGCAGGTGTCTGACGGGGGGTTACTGTAAATAAACTTTCCTTATATAATTGTTTATTTGTCTTACAGAAACTGAGTCAAGCAAGAACTCTAAAGCTTGTTCAACCCCTGCCCACCCTCCCCCAAGAATTAAGTTCATCAGAGCCAGTGTGACACAAGTGCTGCAGTACCTCGGTTTTATACATAGAAAGTCAGCCAGGTAAGATGCTATAAAGACTGACCTGAGCCTGAGGAGACCTTCTTGAATGACTTCATCGTCTTCGGAGGAACCTAAAATCAGAGAGCTGGAGTCAGTTCTGTGTACATTGTACCAGAGTACCATATTTAATTACCTCTTTTCCAGTTTAACGGCTCATTAGAAGGCCATAAAATGCCAGGGCATTGACTCTGTGAAGTGACCTGTAAACTTATTAACTGTTTGAGACTTACCTAGCTCATCAGAACCACAATGAGATAACAGAGGCATTAGATAAAAATCAGCCACTGATTATTTTTTTTTCCCCAAGCATCCATAAAGGGACTGCCCCTTTCATTGGTCTGTTATGAAAATGCAGTTGATAACAGCAGAAGGGAAAAACACAGATTTGCACGATATTGCAAGGTGTTTGTTTCCTTTATCAATATTTAATTGCAATAGGTAACCTAAGAACTAGTGAGTTGTCTTTACTACAATTAAATTGTACAAATTAAACAGTCATACCTTGTATGTATGCGATTAAAAAACAAACCCAAATGATTCTTCAGGACTCTTCCATGTAACTCAATGCCAATTTATGATATCACTGGAGAAATGCTTTCCATTATATCAGTTTTAAAACTGTAGAGCATAATATGTAATAATATTAAATTCTAAGACTCAATCTGAACAAAACCAGTCATAAAAATACAGATGTGTGACTTGATCAAAGCTACATGAAAGATGTACTTTTGATCTAGTTGAGCAAGACCTGGCTAATTTTGTATAATGCCAATAAGAGTATAACACACAAAATGAGTGTCACAGATGGTAGGAAGCACGAAGGAAAAGACCTTGGGTTTGGAGCAAACTTGTTGCTTAGGCTGTCCAGTTTGTTAATAAATGAGAGATAAATAGATAGGAGCATGCAAAAACTCACCTTCTACAAGCTTCTCTCCTCTTGTCACCCTCTTATTGTCTTTTGAATAATCTATTTTAACTAAAACCCATACAAAATCAACAAGGAATTGCATTATTCTCCTGTTGAGATAGAAACCAAATTCTCTTCTCTTTTAAAGAAAACTGAGATAACTTTTTCAAATTTAAGAGCACATCCTAAGAGTTATCCTCCTCTCTTACTGAAAAACCAGGATATTCTACTAGGAGTGGACAAAGCCAGAAGAATCACCAAAGACAAATTAGAATTTAGTTTCTCTTAACTTCTTTTCCCCTACAGCCAGTTACCCTGAATCCTTTCCAACACAAGGAATTGGAAAAGGGGATGGTACAATCTTTCTTTTCAGTGCAACAACACTGGCAAACTGATTCAGTTCTTCTTCTGTAGTAACTAAGTTTTCCACTGAAATTGTGTGGACTTTTTTGCCTTGCATTAAACCTAGCTTTACTTTTACACCTTCAAGCACTGAAGCCCATTCTCTTGTGTCTGCTGCTTTGTTCTGCCAACCTGTAGCTATGTGGCTTTTGTGTCTTTCGGATTTACTTGCATTATTTATGCAACATAATGAAATATGCAAGCATAGAGTAAAGGATACATTCTTGGCTTTGGCACGTAGTCTGCTTTAGTTTATGAAGGTATTAAAAATAAGTATTTGGGGAGCAGGGTCGGGACTCAAAGGGGGAAATTGCGGTTCTTAAGAATTATAGCAGAAACAGCACAAGCTCAAGTTAATAGTTTCCAGTATCGCATTGCGTAATGTGTTTGTAAGTATTACATACTTGAGAGTGTCAAATAAACAGATTATTAAGTAGAAAAGGGATGTCATTTTTTTATAAAGTTGTTATTATGAAAAGCTTCCTGATACAATACACAAAACTCAGCACAAGGGATATTAGAAGAACATTCCAATTCAAATAGTTTAAATGAGAAACTAATTGACATGTATTTTACTGCATCCTACCAAAACCTGTAGGTAAACAGTCCCTGACTTAAATCAAAGCGGGTTTGGGCTCTGAAATGGCTCATGGTGAACCCTCCTATGCCTCCTTATGCTGTACAAAACAGAAAAGTAGTTTTTGGTGTTTAAGTTCTGAAACTATCTCGGAATTTACTTGAACTGAAAAAAAAAAACCCAAAACAAAACCCCAAATAAATACTGTTTAGGAATTACGTACTAGAGAGCAAGAGGTTTTTACATAAAAAGTTACTTGCTTTGAAAGCAATCGTTTTAACTATGTATTCATGGCATGTGGAAGGCTACTGTAACAGTAAGCACAAAAAATAATGCAACAGAACACCACATGGAATTATTGCAGGATAGGAAATACAATGAAGAGAGTAGTTTCAGTAAAGACCCACCAACAGACACCCAACAAAGGTAATCTACCTTTCCTTACAGGTAGCACATTCTGTAATTCACTTAAACACCTTATATAGGTTATTTCTGACAACTTCTTTTTCAGTGGAAAATAAAAATACCTATTTAAAAGGAAAATAATTCTCTTTGATAAGCATTGTTTTGAATTCATCCACTTAAGCAAATTCGCTGCCAAAAAGATTCAGAAACATAATTTGCTTGGATGAATGTAAAGCAGACATACACAGTTACCCCATTTAAATAAGTCATATGCTTTCCTCCAAAAATAAGTTGAAAAGTTCAGATGTTAAACCTGACTAGTTTCACAGAGTAAAGCCAGCAGTATTTTTTGAAAGAATGCTGGATACTGTAAGTACAATCAGAGTGCAGAAGAACTATTTATTTTATAACAAACAGGTATGACAATGATGCAAGGGAATTGGGAAGAACATTCTGATGTTAAAGGAACTCTTCTACTTATCAACAGTGAAGACATACAGAGATAAATGCTGACAAGTACATACAAAATTTTAAAACTCCGTGTACAGAACCCAAGCATAAAACATCAGCTTTTTAAATTTATACAAACACACACATTGATCAGATATATTAACTTAGAAAATGCATTTTGTAATTAACAAACTTTGCTGTCTATCTTTTGAACCAGTGAGTAAAAACTAGCTAACACTTTATTCTTTACGGGTCTTGACTGCTGGTAGAAGCACTGTGCACACAGTATTTTGATTTCAAACATAAAAAATTATTGTTGTCTCATACTCTGAATTAAGTTATTTTAAAGAGTATGTACATGGATTCCGTAATGTACAATTGTAAATAATGGATTTCCTTCTGAGATGTTTTCATTGTTTTGATTCTTTTTTTCCCTTTCGTTTCATTCAGTAAAATACAGTTAGTTTGAAATGAATAAAGAAGGAAAATTAAAATTTCCTGAAATTGTGCACTCAGGTGTCAATGCCCTTCTATAAGCCGGGGGGGGGGGGGGGGGCGGGAACTGAAAGCTTTCACAATGTTATTCTTAGTCTAGGCACAATTTTTTTTACTTTTCTTCCATACTTTTCTTCTTACACCATTAAAATATTTTTCTATCAAATGAAGATAAAAGCATGTGCGAGATGCCAAAACATTTAAAAAAATACTGATTCAAGAAAATTAACTGAAGAACTAGAAAATTAAAATTTAATCTTTCTTTACTAATTTCACCCAATTTTGTCAGTCATCTGAAGGAGGGTAATTAGTTTGAAGTAAATAAAATAGCTGGGCAACAGTCCAGGTATGCTTTTCTCAGATCCCAAAAGGGGCTAAGCAAACCCTAGTTTTTCAGAAATGAAGTACACATTCTTGAATATCAAACATCTTGTTATGCACCTTTTAACTGCATGCAAGACTGTCATTTGACTACAGTGGGAACAGGAACAGACAAAGGTGAAATCTGCTTCCATCATTGTTATGAATCTAATTCTTTTGGGTGATGAAAGGGAGTAATAAGCCCCACGTTATCAGAATCAGAGCCAATGATAGCCTGCCAACTATTTAAATTGGATCAAAGTTTCTCTTCAAAATGAAATGTTATTATTACATTAATATTTACAATTATTTTAGCATTTAAAGCTATTTAGGTTCAAACTTTAATAATATGTGCTTAAGGAACATGCTGAACAAAATTATTTTTGTTTTAAGGACTGAAATTACGTATATGCAATTCTCATATTTAGTGCACTTGACTTAGTATAACCTGCAATTTCACACAGTCTGCATTTGAATGTACATATATTAAGCAACTATGATAATGATTTCATAAAAAGCAAAGTAAAGTATGTTTTAAACAATATTTTGTAAGATTCAAAGATTAATTTTTTTAAATACCTAATTTTGAAATAAAACACACCACCCTCTACTACTACTGGTTTTCTACTTCCTTAGTATTTAAAGTATTTTGTCCCCAGTTTACTGTTAGCATGGGTATATTGAAATTCCACACACTGATTTGCCATGCAGGAAATGAAACAATGAGAAAACTACCTTGTCATCTTATTACATTTGTTTTCATACATTTTTTCTTTGTATTTTTAAAATTAATTAGTATCAGTACTTTGTAAAGAAAAAACCTTTAAAAGCCACAATTCTTAAATCATAGATGCATCAGCATATTTTTCAAAGCTGGATCACTGATTTTAGTTATTCCTGTGAGAAACTATAGAGTAAAATTTTATTTCCCCACTTGAAAACTATTTGCAAACAAAACAATGCCAAATGGAGCCCTGAGAAGATATCTCTTACAGGCCAAATTAAGAAAGAGCCATTATGGCAAACCGGTGAATTCGGTATTTAAGGTTTTAGTTTAAAGAAAACTGAAATTTTTTCATTCTTCCTGATTACACTGAATTGTGTGTATTGTTCACATTCAATGTAGAGATGTTACATTTTTCATCCAGAATTGTACATGCTTTTTCCTCAATGCAAAACCCTTATTAAACCAAGATTAAATCTGTTCTGTAAACAAACGTGTTTTGTTTAGGTTATAAAAATACTCCAACCAATTAAGACTTTAACATCATCCCATCAAAAATGATGGCACTACAGCAAGTTTTATTAAAAATACATATATATTCTATAGATTTTTGGTTTTATAATAACTTTAGTATGGTTTCCTCAGACCTCTTTTTTGAGATGTTTTACATTAAGCTAATACTTGTTTTCATGGAATTTACACATCTTTCACATAACCTTCCCTCTGCATAAAATTTTTGCTTTATTTGTACATGCCATTTACCTACAAAACACAGAATCTTCTTTGTTGGTTTGGGTCTTTTCTTTTAAATCACTGACTTATTACTTGAGAGTGTTAATAAAGATGGAATTTTTTTAATCATTTGTATTTCATAACATACTCACCAAACACTGCTATGGATATTATGGATTAAAACAATCAAAACAAAGGTTATAAAATTAAAACAACAGAATGTCTGTAAAAGACTCATAAAACACCAATTAAACACTCATTAAACATCTATATTCACTTTTCCTGAATAGTACAGGGGATATGACATTTTTCTCATTTTAACAGGAGTGGACAGCAGTCCTGTATGTTATACCTTCTGACTAAGTCACTACTTAAAACGACTAAACCAATAAAGTAATGCAATGGTCATTTTTTCATAAACTTTAGTGAAGATATGTCATTAATTGAAACAGAAAAAAACCCACAGGAACACCAGTGATATATAATCAAAATTTCACAATCTCTTAAAAATGAAAATATTTTTAATATCAATGCAGAAATCAGTATTTGAAGTAGGTACAGGAGACACAGTGTCTGAAAGAAAAGCAAACCCTACTATGCAATACAAAAATACTAGTGAGCGCACAAATCTTAACAGTGTAATTTGGGGGCATTATCCTAAGGTGTTGCAATACTGTATGTAGTCTAAATATGTATCAAATGTTAGCTATAGAATATTTGTTAAATACCTTCGGAATACTTATGACAGCATGGGTTAATGTAAATATGGTATTATTAATATAAAGATTGAAACAATCATAGATCACAGAATAGATCATCCCTTAAATTGTTAAGAATCCTGAATCTAAATTAGTGAAAGAAAACTACACTGAACATAATAAAATGATAATCCCATACACACACTTGTGAAACAGTCAGCTTTTAGGTCTGTATAATTGCTGCACAGTGACACACACAGTGCTGCAGACTGGAAGTAGGATTTTGGGGAAGCAAAGTACTTTGCTAGAAATAGTAAGTATGTGCATGAATGCCAAACTGCACGGACCTGCAATTTAACTTTTTGTGAAATGATAGTATGGATCATCAAGATAGACACCTCTCCCCCTTTTTTTCCCCCAAGATCACTGAAACAGCAGAAGATGGCTACACACTCTTAGTTCTGAAGGACAGAGCATAATTATTATTACTGTATTATATATTATTATTATATTTATTATTACAGAGTGTAGATTTTATAAAATGTTGAATTTAAAAATTTAAACACTTAAATTTAGACAAACCTATTAGTAGCACAAATAATTTCACAATACATCCACATTCAAGAAAAGAGGGAATTGTGTAAAACTACCTCTATTTCTGTTACTGTTGACTAGTTAAATATTACAGTCCTCGCTTTTCTGTATAATTAAGCTTTTGTTCAACCATGAAAAAACTAGAAACTGATTGCTTGAAAATGAGCTCTGTGACCTTTGTCCCGGTTTGTCACCTCTGACCTTTAATTTGAAGACCCTGCATATCAATGCATTCTAATTTTAGAAGCAGAATGTTAAAATCTATGTATATTTTTTTTAAATTGTTATCCTCCCATGTGAAACACCCCAAGCTGGTTTTGTCTTTTTTTAGCCTCTACACACCAATCCAGAGTGGCATATTTGCTTTTTATTGTGCAACTGCATTTAAAACACCCAGGGTGCAATTACAGAAAATGAACACTTGCCTCTGTGGTGAAAAAAAGCTTTTTTGTTTATTTTTTTAATGTACCAGAGATGCTGAAGCACATTGATGTGAATTTAGAGAGAAAAAAATTTCCTAGAGCGCACACCTTTCCAAATTCACTGTCTTTTCCTCGGGAGAGGAAGAAAGGAAAAAAAGCTGGTGTCTGTGTTGGTGCTGTTGTTCATGGGTACCTGTTTTTTCTTGAGCCTTCCCCTTACTAGGAACGGTTATTTTGTTCTCATGGATGACACGCTGTTTTGATATTAGCTTTCAGAATGCCCTTTCATGAACTGAACCTGTGGTTAAAAATAGCAAAGAGCAAGTGCCTGTCTAGTTGTTGGTTTCGGCTGCACTTCCATTTTACATGGGTAACATTACGCTTCACAGGTTGTGTACAAAACTCCCTTTTCTGCTGTCAGGGGTCCCTTGCTGCAGAAGAGCACGCTGCAGTATTTCTGCCATTGGTTTTACTACCGGCGTTCAGTACCGGAGCGGTACCGCGGGTTCCACAAAGGCTTCTGGCGACAGCACTTCCCTCCGTAACCCCTCGTGCAGGACGCGAGCACACCCGAGCGGAGCACAGGACGCAAGCGCAGCCCGCAGCCGTGCCCCGACACCGGCCGGACCCCCGGGCCGCAGGCTCCCGCCGGCACCAAGATGGCCGCGGGATTCAGCACCCCGGCCAGCGGCAGCGGAGGCGCGGCACCCCCCCGCCCGCCGGCCACCGCGGCCGCTGCCCTGGACCCGCCGCCGCCGCACGACGGCCCGGGGGAGGAGGAGGCAGGGCCGGCAGAGTGCTGGCGGAGGGAAACGTGGCTCCTACGCGAACCACCTCTCGCCCCGGCGCCCCGCTCGGAACCTCGCCCGTGCGCTCAAGGGCGCGCTCCGCACCGGGGGCTTCAGCTGCGGTTCTAACAAAACATCACCGGCGAGTTAAGGGAAAAAGAATAATTAAAAGAGGAGGCACAAATATTTTAACTGCTTGGGCTTTACAACCCGCTTCTGTGCTCGCGGGTGCTACCTGAAGCACTGCTGGTGACCTGCCACTGCATCCTAGCAGTGGCCCGGGCAACAGCCGTCCAGGCCTAAGAGGGACAGGGTCCAAGGTCACCGCCTTTATTTATCACCATTTTTCCTCTTCTGATTTTTTAAATACATTCCAGCTAATAAATTTTCAGATTTTTTTTTTAATTTTTTGAAAACTGAGATGGCATCACATGCCCTCTATAGAATGCATTATAAAATCAGAGAAGACAGCTATTTGTCATACACACATGGGCAGAGTTTTTACTACAGCTGCATTTTTCTAACTACTACACAGGACAAACATCAGCTGTAGTAACTACTTTTGCCATTACATACATGATTTGTTTCACTACAGCAAAGGAAACTTGGCTTCCTGGTGTATTAATAATTAAGGTCATAATTTAATTCAATATTGATTCTTACTACTCTATACCAAGGGGGGAAAAAAACCTCATCATTCTTTAAAGAACCATGGCTTAGTTACATATCTTAGAAATAGTTTTCCAAACAAGCTTGTCAGTGCTGTATCCTGTGAAGCTTTAAGGTTTTTTTTAGTGTGGTTTAAAAAAATAAATTAGTTTTGTAAAACAAAGCATACAGGTATCAATCTAAGATAAAACATGCACTACTGCATTTTAGTACAATATTACATACAGATACCACTAAAACTATACATAGCTATATTTAAATGAAACAAACACAAATTTTAACTATAATTATTTCATTAGTATCTGATGACTTGTGACAGGACATTTCTCCATACTTGCAATTAATAGTGCTTCCATGCAAGATGTGACATTCCAAACCAGGCTACTAGATGGGGGGGGGGAGAGAACAGCCCTGTGTATGGCCTATTTAAAAACAGCAGCAACATCAGTTATGTAAGGGAAAGGCGTGAAGCATGTAAACACATTGGCAGAGTGCACACTACTATTTTATCCCATCACTGTAAGAACATCATGCATTTTTTACTCAAAACCACTAACAAGCTAATAACTGGTAAAAGGGAAAAAAGTAAATTAATCAAATTATCAGATTAAAATGGGTAGTTCCATCGTGGTAAAGCCAAGAGATATTTAAAATTAACTTTGGAGTTCGCAGATGCAGATATTCCGATTTTGTACTTTGTAATAGCTTGGGCAAAATGATTACACACGCTGCTGCTGTTCGCTTGTTTTCAATTTAATTTACTATTTGACTAGCTGTTTATCTGCCCCAGTGTATGATTACTGCAGCCCAACCTCGGCAGCCGGGTGAAGAGGCCGCCGTTCAGCATCGGTCCGCCCGCCAAGGCACCGTCAGCGGCGATGCGGGACCAGCAGCAGCGCAGGGCCGGCGGAGCTCCCGCCGAGGTGCCCCTCCGCCTCCCGCTGCGCCGCGGGCAGCCCGCCCGCCCCCACAACGCCCACCGGCCAAACAGACTCCGCTGCCGCCTCTCCCACCGGGCGTGAAACCAGAAAAGGAGAAACGAGGCGCTTCGGGGGCACTTCTGCACTTTATTTGTTCTCCCTCGCACTGCGACCCGTCGGCACCGGCAACTCCGCCTCAGGGGCAGCCGTGAGGCTACATGTGACCGTTACCCGGAAATCCCGCCCGCCGGCGGGCCGCACTCCCGCACCGCCCCGGACCTCTCCCCACAGCCCCGCGGGGCGGCCGCCGCCGAGGACGGGTAGCGGCCGGCTGCGACCCCGCGCTCCCTGCGGCGCGCGGCAGGGAGCCATTCAAAATGGCGGCCCAGCCGCCGCTCACGTTAAAACCCCCCACACCGCGCACACGGCGCCGCGCGTGACACCCGGTAGCGGCGCCCGTCCCGGTCCTTCGCCTCCCGCCGCCCCGGTGGTAGTTACCACAGGGCGGTCAAGCCCCGCGCCCTTCGGGGCGCACCGCTGCGGCCCCGTCCTCCGCTCCCCGGCCGCCTCACGGCAGACGCGCCGCCCGGCGGGTCCCATTCCGCCGTCCGTCCACTCTCCTCCCCGGCCTCCCCTGCCGCCGCGCCCGGCGAGCCGCGGCTGCTCCGCGTCGGTCCCCGCCCGCCCCCGCCGGCCGGTCACCACCATCCGGCGGCAGGATTCGGGCCGCCCCCTGGCGTCGGGCTGCCGCACCGTCCCCGCGGCCGCTGCCTGGCCGTTACCTCGGCCCCGGCCGCCGCCGCGGTGCAGGCGGCTCCCGGCGGGGCGCTATGCCTCACGCCCCGCTCGGCGGCGGGGGGAGGCTCTGTCCCCTCACCCTTCCTTTACTACGACTGCTATCGTCGTTAGCGTTTGACGTGCGGCGCGGCCCGGCACTCCCTGTCCCCCGTCCTGGAGGGGGAGCGGCGGCTCAGGTGCTGACAGCCGAGCCGCCAGCTCCAGCGGTTGCGGTTGCAGCTGCGGCTCCGGCTCCGCTCGAGGGCAGCGGCAGCCGGCAGAGAAGGGGACGCGGAGTGGCGGCGGCGAGAAAAGGTGCGAACCCGGAAGTACACCCGCCACGCCGCCGCCCGCAGGGAAACACCCGCGCCCAAACACAACAATGCGGAGTCGGTTCGCCAACGCCGGCCGCAACTTTTCCTCCGGCACCGGCAAAACCCACCTGGCCCCCACTATCCCCCCCACCCCGCAGCCGCCCAGGGCCGGCGGGAGGCGGACCCGCGGGCGCCCGGGCAGGTGCGGCACCGGTGGGAGGGCGAGACCCGCGGAGGAGAGGTGAAGGGAGCTCGCTTACCTCCCGCACGCCATGGTGGCCGGGCTAAGCGGGGCTGCGGCTGCCGCGGTGGGGAGGCGAGCGCAGGGGCTGGGGGCGCGCACCCACCGACGGGCAGCCCCGGGGGCTTTGCTTTCCCGAGCCGCTGGGAGGACGGAACGGAGGAGGAGCAGGAGAAAGCGAGCCGCAGCTGCAGGAGGGAACCGGTGCTCACGCCGGGAAGGCGACGGCATCCAGCGAGGAGGGGCGGCGGCTGTGGCGGGCAGACACGGCCCCGGCGCTGGCTCACGCCGCAGCCGCCGCGCACCTGCCCGCTGCCTGCCGCCCTCCCCGCCGGCGGGCGGGCGGGAGGGAGCCCGGCGGCTGCGCGCGGGGGCGCTCGAGGGCAGCGCGAGCCGGCGGGCGGGGCGGCACCGCCCGCATCCCCCCGGGAGCCGCCCGCGCGCTGCCCTGGCAGCGCCCCCCAGCGGCGCGCCCTGCCCTCCCTCCGCGCCGGAGCCCTCGCGCCCCCTCCGCTCCCGCCGCGCCGGTACGGCCTGCGCCGGGGTCGCCGCACAGCCCCTTGGCCCGCTCACCGCGTCCAGCCAGCTTCCTCCCTCCGCAGAGCGTAGAGGCGCCTCCTTGTCTCACGGCCGGTGCGCGTGGGGGAGGCCATCAGGCTCCCATGGCTGCAGCTGGTTCTACCAGGCTGAGGGCTGGACTCGCCATTCTGGTCCACTTGCGCTGCTGTGCGCTCCCAAATCTGCCGCTGGCAGGTTGCGCTTTGTTCTTCTGTGGAGGATCTCACCCAGCTGACCACCACCTGCTGCAGCCAAGACCAACCAAGACGCAGGTGGTGCGTCTTAGGTCTTACGATGTGCTGTCCACATCGCCAAAGCAGGCAGGCTTCTGCTGTACAACTGGCTTGTCTGGAGCTTGTTGCTTTCCAGTTGTCTTGAACCATGATTGAGTTCCTTTCCCAGCATGTGAGGCTTCATTAATCCCAATTTTTTGTTTTTCTAGCACCTTCTGATTTATCCCCAATGGTAGTTTACGTACCGTCATGTACAGGTTTTACCCAAGTGTACGTAGTACATTGTTCTTGAAACAGCAGGGTTAACTAAGGTTGGTTATTATGGATTAATGTTCCACATCCTTTTTCCACCCATCCCCTTTACACAGGCTACAGCAGTCCACAGTTCCCACAGGCACTACTGAAATGGAGGTTGTTCTCAGTGGTGTGTACGTTGGCAGGCTCACCAGGCACTTGTGCTAAGGATTAGCCAGCTGGTAAGTCAAGCAGTGGGTAACTGCTGAAGTCACACCATCTTTCCTTCATCTTTCCTCCATGTCCAGCAGACACAGATTAGCAGTCCCTTTTATCTGACTGCTGGTTTGCATGATGCTTAGTATCTCCATGTTGAATTTGGCTGAAATTGTAGAAAGGATTTAAAAAGTGTTTGGGAGCAAAGAGGTGGATACTGAATGCAATTGTATTTTATTAAGAGACAGAGGTAAAAATGGGGCATGTGCAGAGGTCATCTTTTTGAGTTGCTTATTTCCTGCTCTGTAGTAAGCCCAGTTCGTGTAAGTTTCTATCACTAGGTATTAGTATGCCAGCCTTGATCACAACTTCCCATTCTTGGGCTTTCTGGGATTTAATTTTTGAGGCTCCTGTAAGACTTTGAAGAGTTTCTCAACACTTTTTGTGTGCAATTAAGGGCCCATTTAGTGCTAAAATACTTACTGTGCATTGCTTTTTGACTTCTTTTTCACACACAAAAAAAATCTTCACAGAGTTCTGCTCTGTGATCTTAGCCTGAGATTAAAGAAGCTTTGGCTCCGAAGGCCTCTCAAGCCTTCAAATACTGTGCCTTACGTAGGTGAGAAAGGTTTTGCATTGCCCAGAGAAATATTTTTCAAGGTTCAGGATTGAGTCTAGTGCAGGGAGTCACCAAATGATCCACTTAGACTTTGTGTACCGTTGTGGTTTAAACCCAGCTGGCAACTAAGTACCATGCAGCAGCTCGCTCACTCCCACCCCTCCTCCCTCGAGTGGGATGGGGAGGAAAATCAGAGAAAATGTAAAAACCCATGGGTTGAAGTAAGAACAGTTTAATAATTGCAATAAAAAGTAAAATACAATAACAATAATAGGAAATACGGAGGAAGGAATAAAACAAGTGATGCACTATCCAATTGCTCACCACTTCTGACTGATGCCCATTGCGTCCTTGCGCAGTGATCAGACCCTCCTAGCCAACTCCCCCCAGTTTATATACTGAGCGTGGTGCGCTGTGGTATGGAATACCCCTTTGGTTAGTTTGGGTCAGGTGTCCTGTCTCTGCTTCCTCTCAGCTTCTTGTGCCCCTCCTCGCTGGCAGAGCATGAGAGACTGAAAAGTCCTTGATCAGGGTAAGCACTGCTTTGCAACAACTAAAACATCGGTGCCTTATCAACCTTGTTCTCAGACTAAAGCCAAAACACTGCACTGCACCAGCTAATAGGAAGGAAAATAACTGTATCCCAGCCAAAACCAGGACAGACTTATCTAGGCGCAGCCCTAGAAAGTTACTTCATTCATGTTTTCCAGATGAGCTTTAAGTAGCCGCATTTTGCTAGTGCTCCTAATATTTAACTCTGTTACCTAAAATCTAGTGTGCACTCTGTGTGTAAACGTAGCTCAATATATAGCTAGATTATCCTAAAACAGCTGTAGCTATATGTTGCTAATAGTCTGATCTTTTCTGAAAAACAAAAAACAAAACCACAGTCAGAATTTTATTTCTCACTTAATTTTCTGTTTATTTGTAATAGATGAGGAAGAGTTCCTTCCTGCTCCCTGGTGTTTGTGTTGAGATATTTTTGCAGAAAAAGAAACCTATCCACCTGCTTGGTTTTTGTACCCTCAGCATATGGCATAATTAATTTCATAGCAAGTTTATAAAACAAGTTATATGCGGAACATAAGCAAAATTGAACTCTTTTGATAAATAACTGATGTGTAAAATTTGAAAGGCTATGAAAACATGGCACATTCTTTTCTATTACTTTCCATTTCTCAGGGTCTTTTTCACTGGGCTTGTTCATAGGGTTTCCTCTGAGAGCTTGGTGAAATACTTGTTTCTTCCAATGCGGATTAAACAGTGCTAGGCATTTTCATGAAGTACGAGATTTTTTCCTCGTGTGACCTGTTAAAATGACCTGCCATCCCTCATGAAAAAGAAAAAGCACTGAAGGTATTTTGCAAAACAAATTAGTGCTGAAAAAAGCACTTTTAATTTTTAGCACTACATGTTCCACCCAAAGCAAAACAAAACAGTTTAGTCTGTATTGTGCTGCTATCAAAAATAATTTCTGGAATAGCTCATGATTATATGTCAAAAAATCAATATATATACTATTTTTCTAGTGAGGTCTACTCAAGTTTTTTCACTTTAGTAAAAAAAAAAAGAAAAACATTCAGTAAGTACTGTTTTTTTCCATTCCATAATGGTGTCTCCAACTGTGGGAAATATTCGTTGAACATTTGAAAAGGAGCTGAGACATTGATTGGGGGGGGGGCATTGCTGATGTTCTGGGTAACACCTTCTCCAGCACATTCCGAGGTTTGGAAACTAGTGGTAGACTGAGAATAGTTGTTCCTATTCCACCCAACTGCTACTCAGACCAGAGACTACATTTACTTGTTTTATCACACAGAGAGAATCTTCTAGTCCCACAGCTTTGTGCTGCCTGAGGTTTCCTGTCATTCCACATTTATTCTCTTGGTGTTTGTTTCAATCATGCAATGTTTTCTTCCCTGATGGTATCATCTCCCAGTTGCAGCCCCTTTGTTAGTCTTGTTTTATGCCAGCTAAATCAGGGTCTGAGTAGGCACTTCCTGGAGATTGTGTATAGGTTTATCTGCAACATTTCTATGAACTGTTCTTTGTTATAAGTGGGTGTGTTTGTGTCGGCTATTACTAAAATTGTCTAAAAATTTCCCATTATATAACAGTTTTCCAGTTGCTTGTGTCTTTGGCAAGCTAGCTTTTTGATATGAAATTTTTCATGCCTCCTGGTATAGGCTGTTTACATTTTTTCCCCAGATTAAAAATGTATATATACATATATATTGTCCATGTAAAGATACTATTTTCTTCCAAATGATCGGACCCGACATTTAGAGCAGGCACCCCAAATCTGGTGTAATGGCAGGAAAATGCCTTTTGTTGTTTGTGTGGGTACTCTGTCCAGATCTGGCTGAGTTACAACCCCTTGCCACACTGCAGTTTGCACACACTAAGAGGCTTTCTCGACAGCTAAAATGTACAAAGCCTTGGTCCAACAAACACCCAAGTCACTTCTAACGCTGAATGCTGAGCAACCTATGTGCACTGGGTCTTCTACAGAATATGGGTAGTTCACATACATACTCCCCATCCTTGCCCTGGCTACGGAATCTCAGGGAAGACTTCCCATGAATGCTTTTAGCTGCTCCTTTTCCCAAACAGGTTCTTGTTTTGGGAACAAGAACAAGGAATTTCTCTCTCTTGTCCTTTTAGTGACCCTACTGCTAGCACCCTGGAAGGATGAAGGAAGAAGCTGTCAGAGTCAAATGGAAAAAAAGACAAATGCAAGACCAGGATGAGAGGAAAAAAAATAGATTAAGAGGAAGAGTCTCCTGAGATTAGGACTGTTCAAGGGGCAAAAAGCTATGTCTACAAATGGGAGTGGAGGCAGAGGCTCACTGCCCAAGAGCATTTCACCTCTTATCAGGATGTTTATTTGCCAGCATAGCATAATCCACAATATGTGAAGTATGAGTTGATGAAGACCAGGGTTACTGTTGGCTGAAAAAGCTGTCATGTGTGTCTGTGGGAAGTAACAGCATCTCTACTACTAGTTGTGAGGGTCAGGGACTGGGAGTATATGTGGGGGAGACTGACTACCATGACGGGAGTGTGGGAAGATAGTGGGCGAATAGGATGCACTAGAAGAAGGAAGAGAAAAAGGGTCTGGGAATGTAGTGGAGAAGGGAAAAAAAAAATATTTTGATGCTTCTCTGCAAAATGGGGATTACAAAAGTGTTGAAATAGATTTGATAAGGAACTGTGGTAGATGAAGGCAGGACAGAAACACGGAAAAATCTTGAGAATGGAAACAGCACACACAGCTGGTGTGTGTGGGTCCTGTGTGCACCCCCATTCTAGATGCGTGGCTGCCTGGGCTCAGGGCCAGCTTAAAGATAGTAAAGTTAGTAGCCTTGAAAGAAAACGCTAGAAGAAACCTCAGTGAGGGCCTGCTGCTCCTTTACTCATGAGCTGTTTTCAAGCTGGGGCTCTCACCCTTGTTCCCAGCTTAAACTCCATTGCAGCTGTGCTGCAGCCACAGCCATGCCTGTTGATCTGGAGCCTGAGGGGTGACAGGCTTGACCTCGGACCTGCCTCATCATCTGGCCACTTGGACTCTTGGCTGCCACCAACAGACCTGCTCTGGGCCCTTGTCAGTGAGGTCTCTGCATCACCCATGGCTCCTGGCTCCCTTTCCCCAGTAAAGCAGCCCCTGGCCACTGTGGACTCACTACTCCTACAGGTTCATGTTCCACCAGTAGTCTTAGGAGCAGTAATGCAGTAAGATTGCAGTAAGATCGCTCCTTTAGCTTTGGAAGTTGTATACCAGGTATATACCCTCATGGTCTGAAGCCTGGAGATAAATGACTACCATATACTCCATTTAACCCCCTTGTAATTTATTTTTTAAAAATACATCAAGTCTACTGTTAAACTCAATCAAAGGAAAATTACTGCAGTTGCAAAGCTATGTGTTTCCTGCATGCTCGCAGCATGATACAAGGTATGCTGTAGAAAGACCCTGGTGAAGGCCTTGTTTTCTGTTTCCTTTTCCCCAGAACTGCGCATGCCTTGTGGAGGTCCAGACTGTGCTCTGATTCTGGCAATGGCTGTATGCAGTTACAGAACTTTGTCTTTTCTCCTTTTAGCCATTAGTCTCCTCCTTTGCCCTTTGAGATTGTTCTAATTTTTTAACGATCCAATGAAAATGTTAGTAACAGGGAAGTTTCCTATTTTTCTTCTGTCTTCCTTCTATTTTATTTGGTTTTTGCCAAAGGGAAGTGATTTTTTTTTTTTTTTCCCCCCAGGTTTGTTTGGAAAAGCTATGCCAAAATATGCAGTTCTGCTTTATTTTGTCACCTTGTGAAAGTCATGCAGCATTTTATGAAACTTTACATTTTAATATAAGATTCTTAAGAATGTTCCATTTGCAAACCTAGATAGATATCTAGACACATGAACATTCAGTATGGTAATCAGAGAAACGTCTTTTGTCACAAATGCCTTTTTAGACATTTACTTAGTTCAGCCAAGTCAATTGCATTTCAGTCAAACCTCTATTACAGGCACACTAAGCACTCTGCCAAGCCTCAACTCCTGAGTTCTCCATGCCTTTTCTAAACCAATATTTTTAACAAGGCTTATTTTGCCTTATTCAAATGCTTGGTCATTTCTGCCTTTATTCAGTGGCTCAGATACAGTAATTCAAAAGTTGAAGTTATGCTCATTGTTTAAGCTGATGCAGGAACCGAGTTGTGTGCATCCAGAAACTGGTGATGGGTTTATCAGGAAGACCAAACCAAAGAGGAAGCTGTGAACCCTCTCAGTCAGTGCAGATCCTGCTTTCTGCTGTTCAGACTGATGCCACATGAGCAACTCCAGAAGTATTGGCTTGGGCTTTCCTATTAATGTGAATGAGCATGCCATGAGAGTGTCACACAGGTATTGGTTACATCAATGAAAAAGGTGATGTTTTGCTCCTGACAAAACAGAGTGTATTGGACCACTGCTTTTGATTTTTCTGTTCCCTCTATTTTGTTTTGTTTCATGGATGAAAAATCCTGTGCCCGGGTCCTCACTGCTGGTTTTTTCTCTTTGGGGATATGAAGACTCTTTGGCCACATCTGAATTAGAAAAATGAACAGGGCTAGGGCAAATGCCAAAGCACTGGTTGTGCAGTCAATGAAGTGGTTTTGTGCCAGCCAGGCCATGCCGAAACAATCAGTGTCAGGCTGTGGTTGGGGAACTGGCATTTGACCAAAGCCAAGCCCTAATATGCAGATTGCTTTTGGCCTGGTTGCAGGGATAACTGGTTTAAAACCTTCTATGGTTGTGAGATGTGCCAGGCTAGTTAGTTGCAGGGCCAGAAAATGAGCCCTGTACTGTTTTATTTATCTGTATAGACATGGCCTTTGGGTCTTCACCCCACAATGAGGTTGGTGGGAGGAGGGGAAGAAGGGTCTCTACTATGAGGACCCCTTTTGTAAGAGCCAGCTTCAAAAAGAGGCTAATAATTGAGTGGTTGCTGGTCTGAATTGCTTCTGTATTTTACATTATACAGTCATTAAAGAAGAAAAGGTAGTAGGGAAGGAATAAGAGCTCAGGTCTCCTTGCGTCCAGCTGATTACCCAAAGTGGTAGTTTGTGGCTGAATTTTTAAATGTTTATTCTACTTCTGATCCCAGGATTCTGACTCCTGTTCAGTCCAGTTCAAACGGAAAGGTTTGAGCATGCTCCTCCACAGAATAATTATCAGTGTGGTGGTTATGGCATTTCTTTTTAGAAAGGCAAATATGTAGCTTTTCATCTAATGCTCATCAAAAGCAACAGCAAAGAGTCAGGTGCAGGAGGAAGGGTTTATGGTGAAGCTGAATTAGTGCACAAGATCTAGAGACCTTATTTCAAAAGGACCACATTCATGTTCAAATACTTTTTTAGGAATTCAGCGACATATACTTGGTTAACCATTGACATTTTAATGCTTTTTATAAATCAATATGTATACCCTTTAAGAATAACAACCATAAGAAAATGTTAGCTTAACATTAAGAATAAATTTTATTTTGATATAACCAAGACTGGGATGTGGGTTTTATTGCATTACACTGTATGCAGTTTTCATCAGCTCGAACTGTCTGGCTCTTTGTAGCAGCTTGATTTAAGGAGTTTGAACTAGTTTCCTCAGGGAACTGCAGTCTCAAAAAATTGAATTGTTAGCTGGTAGGAAAAAATTACAGAACATTTTTCAAAGTATACACTGGTGAAGAAAGGAAATGATTACTTGGAGTTGGGGGCGTAGAGTGAGAAAGTGTCTGCCTCATGCATCTGTGAGTGGTAAGCCACAGTTGGTTTATACATTTACTTTGTTTCTTCATCTACCGTTACTCCAATCACAAGAACTAATTACAGTCGTTTAGGTCAGCATCTCTCTATTCTATTGAATATCGAAAAAAACAGGTAGAGAAGTTAACAGGATTTAGAAGGAGCTTCTCTGCATCTCCACTGGGCTAGAATAATGCACACCTAGGATAATAATTTCCAAGCATTCATTTTCAGCGTCACTTTTGTTGTTATCACTAGTTTTAAGAGTGAAACCTGAATTGATAAGCAAGGCTTAAAGTGCTCAAAAATACTGTCTCAAAAGGTTTTGTTTTACTCCTGGTTTACCTCTGCCACTTCAGTTTGAGTCAATCAGAATTCATGCGTAGATTAATTGCAGAAGTAAACCACATCGCTAAAGGGTGAACTGATTGAAAGTGATGCTGATTCAAATGGAGACTGCTTTTATATGTCTTCCTTCATATTCCCCATATCCTTTTAAATAAATAAATAAGACGGAGGAAATAGAAGCATGGAGTTTTTAATAGATTTTGAGTTATTTTCTGACTTTCTTTAAAAGTCAGTATAGTTTAAGTCCTATTGTACTTGCTATCACAACTAATTTGGAAAACAGTTAGGCAGACAGAGTCCAAGTTAAAATGTAAGTGGGGAAGGAAGCATGGAATGGAGATCTTAGGGGAAGGAAACATGGAATGGAGATCTTAGGGGAAGGAAGCATGGAATGGAGATCTTAGCAAATCCTACTTATTTAATCTTTTATATATGCAAAAACCAACCAACCAAACAAACAAACCAAAAAACAAACCACCAAAAAACGGATAACAGCCAGAGATAAAAAACACAGAATGAAAAGAGAAAAAGAGTTCCTTGGCCAAAGTAAAAACTGATCTAGGAAGTGGAGGATCAGCTTGCTGTGGGAACAGAAAGATCTCCGGGCTTTTTCCAACAAATTCTAAAGTATAAATAACAAAGACATGTCTGAGCCTCAAAATAAAGCGAAGAAATCAGCTACAGAATGGCGATGGAGGCAAAGATTCTCTGTGCAATCAGGGAAGAATTACTGTTGATGAAAAGTTGGGAAGAGAAACTGGAGTGTCAAAAATCTGACAATCACTGAATGACGAAATAGTGTGAGTACTGGCAATATCTGGCTGTTTAATGAAGCCATTGAAGAGAAGACTCCATGCTAGAGCCAGGTGGATGTGGGGGAAGAAGGGAGGCAGGGCTGACACTCAGTGGCTGGAAAGCTGGGTGACGAACTTCGAATTTATGAAAAACATCCAGGTGTCTGGCATTTTTGTCTCTTGGGAGCAGAGCACTGGCATAATCTGATTGATACTCTGAAGTTACTAGGCTTAGTAATATAGGCTACTAAAGTGCAGAGCTAAATCCATTGCTAGAAGAACTCCACTACAGGAAATGCAAGTATCAAAGAAATTAGTCTGGTCCACCAGTACTGCAATTTATATAGACCGATGCGTGTTTAAGTTCCAAGTATGTCACTTCTAGCTTTAAACCCTGTCCTTTTCCCCAAGCAGTTTATCTGTACTTCAGCAACACATCCTTCATCTAAGGAGCTGAAAGCTGCTCTTTTTCTGTGTTTCTTTAAGAACCTGTTTTCATGTGATAAAGTATCCCTTCCTAATCCTAGCTCTATTTTAATTTATCAAAATTAAAGGAGAATGTCCTGTTCCTCTTTTATTACCAAGAGATTAAAATGGAAGTGACACAAATCAGTGGAAAGACTTTTCCACCCTTACACATATGATTGATTAGTCATACTGGGAAATTTTACCCTGTAAGATAGTGTGGAAGAATCTAATTGTTTGTGAATTATTTTGATGAAAGCACATTCATATATAATTTTCAGGTTATTTATTAGCAGTGGTTGCTTGTGACCCTAATTAAAGTAATAGTTGCAGGTGACCCAAAAGTAATGGAAGAATGATCACTTCCTGTGGCCCAGTTTCATGAATGCATTATCTGCCTTTAAACCTAGACTTCTTCATTTGGAACAATAACATGCCAATACTGTCTAATGAAATCAGCCTCAACTGCCGCGACCTTTGGTTTACTCAAACTTTTGCTTCTATTGTTAATTATACGTGCATTATAGTTAGAGGAGATGATTTGACCATTATTAAAAACCTATCAAGATGGCTTTCTTCTGAAGAAAGGGGAAAAGCTAACAAAAAAGCCTGGAAATAAGTAAAGGGATAAAGCGTTCATTAGAGAGATGAAAACTGAACTTTCTTCATCTGGGAACAGTGAAGAGATACAAAGCAAGTAGAGGGTAAGACATTCTTGGAAAGAGCAGAAGATATTTGCTGATAATATGTAGGATTTGTACTTGTCCTGTTTTTTAACTTGCATAATCCAGTGTAACACCAACAAAATATTACAAACTGACAATCATCTGAAGGTGAATCAGATACACAGTAGTTACACAGTAGGGAAATAGCTGGGTTCTTGCAAGACACCAACATCTTTTGGTCCTGTCATAGAGGATCTGTTTTTACAAATAAGAGTACAGTTTGGAAGAGGGTGTAGTCTAGATGACACAATACTTCTTCTCAGAGGTAGCTCCTTGTTCTCTTACCAGGTCTGTTCTCTTTTCATAGGCACACCTTCTCATGCACCAAAATTTGAGCCCTTTGCTAAGCTGGAAGGGCCACTGAAAAGAAGTATTCTGCTTCAAGCTCATTCTGGCACAGACAGTGTCTTCCCCCACTGGGAACTGGCCTGGGGAACGGGCACAGCTGAAGTCCATTTTTTTTTTTTCCCAGCTAGATAATTTTTACATAGAGATGATTTTTTTAAATTTTTTTTCCCCAGGTAGCTAAGTCCCATAGTTGTGATTCACTGTGCAAGTGAAAGAGAGTGAGCTGGGTGGGAAGAGGGGGAAGACAACCCCACTTGTCATGTCTGATTTAGCCCCTGACTTACTGTGTTCAAAAGGCAGGAACAGGGTCCCTTCCCACCTCAGCAACTCTGTGATTCTGTGATCTATGAAATGAGGCCACTTGTGTACTAACCTCAGGAGGTCTGGTAAAAAATGCTAATCAAAGCAAAAGACAAGATATTGAAAGACATTTGACTCTGAAAAGATTCATGGATTAATTTAGCATTAAAGAGAAAGGAAAGGAAGAAGGTAGCAAATGGAGAGAAAGAGGAAAATGTATCAAGGTGGAAACGCCTAACAAGGCAATCTAGTAGAAATGAGACTGTTCCATAATAAACATGGGGTGTAATAAGCACTAAATAAAGGGCTCCTGCAGAGGATGGACAGCAGAAAATGTACATTGCAAAACCAGAAATATATAATTATTAACATGAGGTAAGAGTTTAATAATAACGAAATAGCAACAAAAATACTTAACTCAGATAGTGCCTGTCTTCCACAGGTCTCCAGGCACCTTCACAGAAACAAAACCCAAGCGTAAACACACAGCTGGGAGGGAACGGGCTTGGTGCAGAAACAGAACATTTGCTAAAGGAAGCTCTATTACAGATGTTTTTAGTGCTGAAAATAAGACATAAGCAAAAAGTGAATTACAACCTAGAAAATTGAGCTAAGCACAAACATAATCAGAGCCAGCATAAATGGTATAAATCATTTAACATTAAAAATGAAATATAAACCCAAACTCTGCCCTGAGGGCAGATATCTGCAGCTAAGCTGGAGCTGCATGTAGCTGCATGGGTTCATTTGGATGCCCAAAGCTTGCAAGATCAGTGCTCAGGTAAGGCTGCATCAAAAGTAAGAAAAGTGAGAAAAACTTCAGTTCTTCTTAAGAACTCCTCTGTCTGAGTCACTTGGGTTCAGCTGTCCCAGAACAGTTTGTAATGATGGAATATGATACAGAGTTAGTGCAATTAAAGTGCATTGCGCAAATTTGAGCTGATCAAGTAAGAAATTGTCTGCTGAATTCAGACCATGGTTTTAAAATGGTCTCTCAAACATTTTTGGGAGCAGAGGTAACCAGTGTGGCTATCTCGTTCTCTGTCCTTCAATTAAAAAAAAAAAAAAAAAAAGAAAAAAGCAAATCTGGAAAGTCCTTTGTTTTCTGCACAGTACAGAGCAGAGAGCTTTCAAAAAGCTGATTGTCATGGAATGGGAAACTGTTTCCTTCCTCAAATCTGCTCACGTAAAACAGTGATATACCATACATTGTGATATATAAGTCTGATTTTGTCACTAGGAAATGCGTTAATCAAATAAGTCCTATTGGAACAGAATAAACAGTGCATCTCAGGATTGACAGGCTCCATGTCTTTCTCTGCCTTGTGGCCAGTTGGCTTGGGGTAGTCAAGCCAAGCTCTGTGTTATTAAACTCTCTAGATTTCAAATAGTGGCAAGACGCAACCTCATAATTGCAAATGGTACACTCCCCCCCACCCTCCTCTTTGCTAACTTCTGAGCTGTGCCCTAAAATTGCTGAGAAAAGAGCTAATTGGTTCACTGTTGGTGTAGATGAGTAAGCGCCTGTGTTCAGACCTATCTTCTTGTACTGTTTAGTTTACTACTGTATGTGCATCCATATGTTTTCATCCCAGTATCTGAACGCCTCATAGCCATTAATGAATTTTATTTCTTACGACAGCCATGAAAGAAAAAGAAGTATTCTTCTAATTTTACAGATAATGGATATAGACTAAAAAACCTAAGTATTTTCTTGTTGTTACTGATGGCTATATGCCTGAGTTGGAAAGTGAACTACTACCGCTTTATTTTTAGCCTAGTAGCCTAGTCATTAAACTATGTTTTCTTATAAAGTAAAACCTTAAAAAGTTAAGCAAATTAAATTTGATTATACAAATTTAGAGATTAATTAGATCATTGGCAAAGCTGAAACAACTGAACATTTAAAGATTTACTGGAGATCACAGAGATCAGAATAAATATCAACTTTGAATGCTGATCTGAAAGTACATCTGAGCGTATCATGTGTAGAATTTTACATTTAAGAAAGTGTTCTGCTTTGCATTAAGCCAAAGGGAATCACAGATCCGACCTGATAAAATAAGCAAAAATTTTTGCAGCTTTCATCACCTTTCAGTTAAAAAAAAAATGTGTACACATGTTTACACATTTTGTTATAACTTCTACACCGATATACTAAGTCAACTAGTTCTTTGAGTTCTTTGTAGGGATATTGTAACATCAGATTATGATCTGAATTGAGGTAAAGCCCCCAACAGTATGATATAAATTAAAAAAAAAAGTAAAATTTACAGTGCACTAAACACAAATTTGTCGAACATGATATCTCAAGTGAACAGGAGTGAACACCGCTATAATTATATGAAATAAATATCCTACATCAATAAAATTGGGGTGAATATTTGACCGGTTTTGAAAAAAAGTGTCAATTTTAAAAGAGGAAAGTATTCCAAAGTTATAGATTAGGTGTGACATAATTTAGATACACTTACTTTTACTTATTAAAATTAAGTAAATTCACTATCCTAAGTTCATCATAATTAAGTGTTCATTTGGAGTGCTTTATAAGAGTAGTTCAAGAGTTCTTGAATGACAGAATAATTTTTTGATGGCTTAAGAAGTTCTTTTTTATTTATTGGTTACTGCTTTAAGATGATAATCAAATAAGATCAGTGTTCTCCTAATTGTACATGCTACGCTACAAGTAGCAGTACTGCTTGTCACCTAGCATCCTGCTAGTGAGTTACTTTTGGTACTTACAGAAATACAGCCTCACTCTAGGGATACAGAAATTAAGACATAAAAGAATAAATTGTACAGCATCACTCAGTGAATCAGTGACAATATTAAATGTAGAATCAAATGGAATTTGGGGAATCCATTCTGCCTGTCAAAAACTTTCTCCCATGGGAACCAGATTCTCTCACTTTCTCTTTTTATAGCATGAGAATAAAAACATCCCTTAATGAGAGGCTTCAGAGAAAAGAATTTTTCTCAAAGTTTGTTAACCACAACTCTCACTGCCTTTCTAAAAATATAATTGCTAACCTGAGGAAGAGTCAAGAAAGCCTAGAAAACTGTTTCCCTCAGCATGCTCTTTTCTTAGCATAGGTGACAAATACGGGGATTCACTTACTTCAGCTTGATGGCATGCTGGATATGCTACTTAACAGCTAATAGTGGAACACTCAGAGGAAAATTAAATGGAAACCAAACCACAATGAGGAGTTTTCTGTAACTCCTTAATAGATAGAGATACAAAACCCTTCCTACCCTTCATTATAGTCCTTCCCAGGTCTGGATATCTAACTCTGCTTATAAATTCCTCTGCCATTCAACCATAAACTTACACTTAATAAGGGGAGACAAGTCTCATACAGCTCTGCAGAGCCATCCTATTGTGCTGTGCCAGACCTGGGAACATCTAAACAACAAATACGCTAACACAGCTGCAAGTCCAAAGAAAACAGGATTCCTTTTTTCCTTTTCTTTTGTTTAACTAACCAGTCAGGAACTGTGAGGGGGGCAATAGCAAAAATAAGGAAAGAAAGAGATAAAGGCTTTATCCCATCATTATCTCGATGGTCAGAAAAAAAAGTCTGTTAAAAACAGAAGAGATTTTCAACTGAGCCTGCATCCTCCTGCACTGTTTCATCCTTCAGGCTCTGTTCCTGAAAGCTAAGCTGTAGCCCTGCGAGTCTTCTACAACTTTTATTTATTCAAGCGGACCTAGAGCTTAAAAAGTGAGTGGAGCAGGCAGAGAATAGGTGAATTAAATTATGTGAGGTGAATTCTTTTCCTTGCTTGTTTTTTTCCTACGTGACATCTAAATGTCAAATCTATTTGTGTAAGGGTTCATGCAAATAGAGGGGAAAAAAAGACAGTATCCTCAGTAAAGAGCTTATAATTCAAAATAACAATGAAGATTGATAGGAAGGTATCAGGACAATGAGATGACAGTGATCACAGCACACCAGTAATCTAACTGTTCTCATATTTCCTGCAGGCATTATGGAGATGTGTAAGGGACCTCTCTGTAAAAGGATAATGAAGTGGCCTTGCAGTAAAGAGCTCTTGCTAAGTGCAAGGAACAGCATGGGAAGAATCACAAAGTTTATTTATGTTTTGTTGTTGTTGTGGTGGGGTTTTTTCTGTTTCTTTTATTTCTTTGTAATTATTTTAATAAATAGGTGATGTAGAGCCTGACCTGAGACAGGAACTGACATCTTACTAATAGAGAACTTCATCACCACAAATTGAGTTCAGTGGGGAGGAGTATGTGGACTGGCAGTCAGAGATGTGACAGTACTGCCCCCTCCCAGAGCCAGTCGTCCTGTCACCTGCTCTCTCCTGTATGAATACTCCTGCTGAATCCCTGTTGATACAGAAGAAAGTGGACTGGGAGCAAAACAATCTTTGAAATGAAGCTGCTCTCTCATTCTCCCTTCCTCCTCCACCCCAAGGCACTCCTGACATTCTCCAAATTTTGTGTAAAGCTAATTGTTCCTTGTCTCCAGAGACTCCATCAAACAATGCTGCTATTGTCTCAGCCTTCTGATATGTCTGCCCCAGGACTCGGCAAGGCAAGTGAAGAGCCTTTCTTCAATACACTTTGAAGAAACAAAATAAACTTTTACCCCTTTCCCATTTACATTATGTATTAAGTGGATTTGGACTATTGACTTTCACTGGTACTCACCAAATAAGTCTGTTCTTTGAAAAAACAAACAAGCGATGAGCAAACTATGTAACGGTTGCCAATCAATTTTGTCCAACATTAATTGTCCAACTTCTTGTTCTACCTAACCAGGAGGGCTCTAGCTGCAGACCAACTCTCCTGTCCTCTTGGAACCTTGAACAAAACCACATGAGAGCACGAACTAAATGAAACTTGGAACAATCATATGCTATGTGTATGAAAGACACCAAAGTAGTTGGAGGCAAACTTTCGTGGAGTAAAGTACCCTTGTTCTGCTGACTTCTGAACCAATCCACCTATCAAATGTGACCTACATTACAGATTATGTCCTGAGCTTTGAAGTTTCACCACAGCTGTGCTCCTCTTGGACAATTCAAAGCTTTGGTTGAACTAAGGAAGGCCTGGAGACAATACTTTCTCTATCAAAGAGACACAGAGATAGAGCAAACTTCCAGAGAAGAGGATGATCTGGAGTAGGACATGCCCCCACCCTTCTCTTTTATAGGCATCTTTCCAACATTTGTGACACTGATCAATGCCAACTTCAAGTACTTTTTTCTTCAAAGGGAGTGTTTAAGAATTTTTTATTCTGCTGTTGCCTGATAACTGTTTCATCTATCAATAAAATACTACAGGATTTAGATTTTGTAACTATCAAATAGTTGATTTCAATAAGCAAGGATCTGGTGAGCAGTAACGTTTCGTAACTGTGAAATTACTTTCTCGCCATTTCTATAGTGTCAGACTTTTCGCATACTCTTGAAGCTGGTCATCAGCTCTCCTTCATAAAAAAACAAACAGAAACCAACCCCTCTAATTTTTTTTCTTTTTAACTTAAAAGAGAAGGTTGGAGGTTTGGTGAAATTTACTGGGGTTTTTTCCTTTTTTTTTTTTTTGCATTTGGTGTGGAAGGTCACTTTCAAATTCACATCAGCAAAACTCCCAAGATTTCTGCTCAGATTTCTGCATTACACCAGATGGCATTGCATTGGCATCAGCACTTGTGGGCACATAATTTGGCACATACATGTTTTCTAATATGATTATTTAAGATCCTACCTTACAAATGAGCTCAAGAATGGAATAAACTGCAGGACTCATTTCCAGCATTTCTACGGATTGTTCTAGTGGCGTATTTTGAAACCAAAAGTTCATAGGACTACATTTAAGATGCTCTTTTCCCCTTTAACCAGAAGATTTTTCCATCAAGGTATCTTCCACTAATACACACTGTAACAACTCTATGCATACATTCCAGGCTGTTCTGTTCTGGGCTGAGCATTCAGTAATTCCACAGATTTGTTCAAAAGAAAGTTGAGGCAATAAAGTCTAGCTGACTAGGCTTAAAAACTACAGATCTGCACCTGCACAGGCTCATTGGCTAAGCTCTCAGGTAGTTAAGAAGTAAAAAACCCACCTCCTTTGCCCTGTATAGTTTTAGATAGAGTTGTCAGACTCAGGAACATATATGTTCTGCCAGAGTTTGAAGGAAAGAAGGAAAAAAAAAAAAATAAAAAAAAAGAGGGGGGGGAGAAAAATATACATATGATGAACACATGGAAAGAAATAGGGCAAACTTGTTCTCTCTGCTCAGTTTAAAGACCTGTCAGCATACTAAATAAATAAACTTTGTCTGACTTCATGTGCCCAGAACTTGCTACATGGATGCCCATTCTTCTCTAACTCACTTACTAAGGGTCTAATTTAGGGTCCAGACCTACATGAAGTCAAGCTTTCTCAGTCTTGTTACTGAAGTGAATCATGAGCTTAGTTGGCCTGACTTCATCAGTTCCCGAGAATGGTTGTGAGTAGAGACTTTGTTAGGGTATCTTTCTTCCTGGGAAACACTCATCTCCAAAGTCAAAACTCACCTTACACAGCCACTGAAGCTATTTTTGTATATCCAAAGTTGATCCAGCTCTGAGCTACAGTAACGATGATATATCCTTTTAACAACAGGCATGGCAGCTTTACTTTGTTCTTTTAAAACTATCCCTGGCATGTATTCAATTGCACACCTTGGCTGTCTGACAGACCAGTATCTGATGAGATGCTATCATTCTTCCTCAAAGTTATTTGCCTTTAAATAAGGCAAAGATCCAAACCAAATATTTTATTTTTTTTTTTTGATAAGGCCAACTTGAATTTTTATTAGTGCTTAAGTTCCAGTTAATGAACATTAACTAAGATGATTATATTGTAGACTGGACACATACATTTTTGATTAATCATGTTTAAGGAGCAAATGTTTGAGTCATGGGACAAATATGTAAATAGTGTCTGCACTATAATTTGTAATTGCATTAATTAACATACATTAAAACAGACCGACAGTTTATGAAACAGCCAGTGAAAAGTCATTATATAATGGGCAATGCAAATTATGGCCTGGCGGTAATTAACAATTACCTCTGTAATTAACTAAGTCATTAACTCTGTTGGAGAATAGAAAATAAGAATGATTTTACTAATTTAAATTAAAGCCCAATATTCTAATCTCAAGCAATGATCAGCAGTATGATTCACTAAAGCACGTAAATCATATAGTGATACTTAGTATATTCTCCTGCTCTTGTCCACTGGTATTTTAGAGCCAGAGCTGTATCCAGGACTTAGTGTATAACAGCCTTTGATGAGCTTTTTTCTTGGAACTTCTGTAGCTACTTTTTGAACCCATCTATACTTTGGGCTACCACAATGTCCGGTGGCACTGAGTTCCAGTTTCCTATGTGCTGTCTGAAATCTTCCTTCTGTTTGTATTCAAAATGCTGCCTGGAAATTTCACTCGATGCTCCATAATCACTTGGTGTGCACCTTTTCTGTGCTATTCCTGGCTATACAGAGCTCTATTATACCTTCCTCCTCACCTCCAGCTGTATTTTTGAGTATTCAGAAACTTCTAAGATGGGAACAGTTTCATAACTTTGACCATACCTGACATCCTTTTATATCCTTTCTGAGCAGGGTGAGGGGGCAGAACTGCCCACAGTATTCAGTGATTCAATGGCATTTTCTATTTGTTCTTTCTTCTCCACTGATTTACCCAGGATCATTTTCCCATGCAAATACCACAGGGCATCGTTGCTGCCTGCTCTGGAAGAGATGGTGCCTGCATGGAGATTGTGCCTTGTGGGAGGCTTGGGATTCCTTCTACCAGACCTAGTTCAAGACTTTTTTTAGGAGCTATCATCAGCTCTTCAAAGTAAAATGAACTCCCATTTCATCCATGAAGGAGTGGGCTCCCTAGTCAAGTAATTAACGAACTAGTAGTTCTCTAGGGCTGACGAAACAAAGAGCATTGGCTCTCGTTTCTAAATGAGGATGGCCATATGCACACCCTGTAGGAAATGGTCCCTGGCTTGGCCAATTCCTGAGCTATGACTGGGAATTGCCTGGGAGAAGTGTGAAACTCTTCCAAGGACTCTTTCAGCAATTTAGCAATAGAGGCACTTCAGTTCCAGTGCCGGCAACAGTCCTAGGCACTGAGTTACTCATACAGAGAGAAGCTCAGGGTAAGAGCAGCCCTGCGGTGTGCATGCTCAGTGGGTGCAGGTCCTTCCAAATCTGTGTATTTGCTTCCATGTGTATTTGCTCTGTATTTGGAGCAGGAGAAAAATGTTCTGAAATTAGATGAGTCCAGCTATGTTCTTCTACAGTATATTCTAGGTATACCTAGAATACCTAGGAGACATAATAGCATATGAGAGCAAAATTTAGGATTGAGAAAATGAAAGACAAGCCATATTTATGTAAAATATATATTTAAAGAGAGATTATTCATGTTAATAAGCAATTAAGTATCTATAAGGTAATCCAGGAACCAGGTGATTGCACAGGGGAGGAGAGGATTTTCTCTTATTTAAGATTAGGAATAATAAGGATTAGATACAGACAATAAACCTTCTGGAGCACACAAGTTCTGCAGAAGAGTTAGCATATGCAGAAATCAGATATTGCTTAATAATATATTAAAGAATTTTTAACATACCCATATACAAATCTGGCCTTGCATGGGGATAGATATCTCCCCAGTGCTCTATTTAAATTTACATAAGGGCATAATTTATATGCAAATAGCTAAATATTAATTCCTTTATGGCTGGATTCTGATTCCCTTACTCACAAGGAAGAATATTCCAATCTTTATCCAACTCCCTTGCTATAAATAGAAAACTGTCGAAATATATTATTCAGCCTCTGTTCCAGTTTTATTGAGGGGATTTTTTAAGGACAAAGACAAAAAATAACATATTTCTCTTGTACATGTATGGCTGCATGTACCTTTATAGATGAATATGGTTAGATTACAATTTTTGTTGCTTGATTAATTTTTTAGGTATGGTATGAAAATCAAAGTTTCAGATTAAAATAGCTATTGTCTGCTTTTAAGAACAGTCAGAAAGTAGGTCACTGCAAGAACTGAAAACATCTCTGTGGTCTGTCATAGGTCTGTCATATTCTATATTTTTATGTGTAGGTAATACAGTATATTGTTAATGTGAGATCTGGCATGTCTTATTCTAGCACAGCCTAATTTAAGTTGTGTCATGTTGTGAAACTTGCCAAGGGAAGTAGAAGGCAAGCACAGCCTGTGGGTGCTAGGCTGCCTTAGCAATTCTTATGTGACAGCTCAGAAGGCTCTTGATCTCAAGCCCTAAACCTCCTTGCATATGCACATGAAAGTTTCAAAACTCAAGGTTTTTGCTGTGTCCCTCTGGGCAAGCTCCCCAAAGCACAGTTCTGATGCTTCATGCAGCCCTGCAATGTAGCTGAGACGTATGGCCTGAGCATGGGGCTTGGCTGGTAGTGTTTTGTTCATGGGAAACTCATTCCAGTCCTGGAAGACAGCAGTAGGCAATAAATTAAACTCCTCTGTAGTACTTATCTCCCTGTAGCCTTCTGCTGCTGCTGCTGTTTCCTGTGCATTCCTGTCTTCTTGTCCCACACGGCCACTAACATCATGGGTGTACCGTGCCCTTGCTCTTTGCTGTCGTGAGCCCTCTCTATCATCCATGCGTGTTACAGGCAGCAGCTCACCAGAGAGTGTCACTTTTCCTCGCTTCTGTAACTCAAGTTACAAATAACCAACATATGAGAAAACTCCGCCAAATGATCTGTGGCTGTGTGCCGCTTTTTGGCTATAACTACATCTTCTAGCACTTTACCATAGCTGTTTTTATCACAGCTTCAGTTTCCATGAGTTAGTCTTTTTATATATACATTGTCTTCAGAAAAGCTGAGCTATAAATAGGGAGTTTTTTTCCCAAAGTGTACAAAGTAGACCATTCATCTCACTGATTTCTCTTAGGTGGCCCCAAAGAGCCCAAAGAGGGAAATGAGTAACTGCCTAAAATAATAGCTTGCAGAGATGTAAAACATTCTGCTTCTTGTCCTGCACACCCCTTCCTCTCTTCCCAGGATCCACACCCCCTCCTTGCTCTGAGGAAGATGACGACATAAGCAAGGGTGACAAGACTGGGTATTATATACAGTTATTTTTCCCCAACCATACATATGTTTTAGATGATTAACTCCTAATTTACAAAGTTGCTTTCACTCATAAAGTTGAATTCTTTGGCAACAGACACATCTCAATGCAAATCTCTCTAAATAATTATAGATACTATAAGAAAAAAACCTATAATAAGAAAAAATCATAATCTTACCATTATCATTACATTTGTGATCTAGTGCTTAGGGTTTGTCAGGTGTTTAGAGAGTAACAGAGAAGGAATGATCTTTCCTCTTAAATCTAGATATGTCAAGTTGTCCTTTAAAATTGACACGCACTGAACCTCCTCCATGTCCATATTCCCAAGACATGGCACCAAACAACTAGCTATCTCCAGGATGCCTCCCTAAACTAACATCTGTTTTCTGGCTCCAGAGTCCCATAGGCCAGGTGTGGCTGAAAGGCTCACTGCCAGCTGCATATGGCAAGGAGGGCATGGGAGGCCATAAGGCTGAGGAGAAACAAGCAGTATGTGCTGGAAAACAGACTCCCCAGCTACCATTTTGCCCCTCGGCAGGTCCCTTGTTGCATGATCCAGTGCTTCAAGGAGGGACCGAGCCATAGGAACCTTGTCACATGTCCAAATTCAGGGAGAAAAAAGTGGGCGACAAAGATCTTGAGAGGTCTGAAAATTTCAAAATCCAAATATGGGTTTCATGCAGAACAGAAAAATACACAAAATAAATCTGGAAAACAACTTCTTATGGGTTTTTTTTGGAAGCCGAAACCAGGATAACACCCAGAATCCTATCCTTCCATGGTCTCACCATGAGCTGTCAAAAAGAAACCTTATCTTAAAGTACATAACATCCCATTTCCCTGGCTAGCTCTTCAGGCACACTACTAAGCCACATCCTGCCCTCCGGGAAACCTCTGGTGCAAGGAGGAAAATAAGGCTGCAGCAGAAAACTGGTAACTCTGCATGTCCCATTGGGTTTGGGTTGGTTTGTTTTCTGCCTGTGTGTGTTCTGAAGGCCTGAGGTGATACTGAAAGCTGATGCAGAAGGAAAAGATGAGTGTGGTGGTTATGGGTGGGCAAGTTTTAAAAATCAAAATAAAGTGGCAGAATAAGAAGATAAGGAATGTGATGGGTCAGCTTAGGAATGCAGGGCAGGAAATAGACTGTGAATTAGCATGGGAGTAAGGTGTACATTGTCTATCATAACTGTGAGTGCTGAAAACTCATGTTGAAAGAAACATCCATCTGTAACTTTGTCTTAAAATGTTAACACTAGAAAATCACATACTGAGAACAGATGAATGAGTCAATAACATTTAAGCAGCTGATTAACCATCAGGCAAGGAAAGAAAACTCTCTTTTAATGGAATACAGTAACTCTATTAGCTGTCTTCAAGGAAACTTGAGCTTGGCTTGTACTGTCTAATGTAAAGTAACCCATGAAACCAAGTGCTCTAGGAGCTACCGGAGTAAGAGCGGGGGAGCTACACTACATTTTGTGATACAAACAAGCTCTTTAAATGGCAAATCCTAATAGATTCTGTTCAGAAATGTTGAAAAATACAATTAACTGACTGGCCTGAAAATTTGATTTTTGTATGCTGGAAGCATTAGACTTCCTGCAGAAAGTATCTATGTCAGATATATTTTTAGATAAGTTCTGGTATTTCATTGTCTTACTGACATTTTACATTTCTTCAGTGGTACTCAATACAAAATAATTTTTTTTGATGAAAACTAAATCAATGTATGTTAACTCCTGAGTCTATGATTCTATACCCTTGTGACTGCAGTAGTGGTCAATATGTCTAGTTCCAGAGAAAAAAGTACACAAGGAGGAACTGCTTTTGTACCAAAACCCAAACAGATTCCAGAGAAATTACAAGGTAGAAGTTGAGAGAATCAAGAAAAAACAGCTATTCATCCTTTTCCCTTTTACTTTTAATATTTGTAAAGGATTACTATAAGTAAAGGATATTGTTATAACAAGTGATGTGTCAGGAAGAAACTCCAACATCCCAAAAGATTTTCCCTCTTAAATTTTGCAACATCCATAACACATTCACTTTACAAAGCACAGAACATATCTCAGCAGAACACGAGTCACCTTTTAACAAGGCACACAAATAACCTATGTTTGCAGACATAGTTATCCAGATGGCAGGTGACTTTCAGCCCTGAGATGCAGATTCAGATGTCTGGAGCTCCACCCCAATGCACCTCTCTCCTTGCCTTGTATGAGCACATTTTGGCTGTTCCTGCTTTGAAGGTACCTTTAGGCAGTTGCAGGGTGGTGTCTATGCTCTCTGTTAACTTCTTATCACTGGGAAGCCAAGAGCTGAGCCCCATAGGACCTTTAATCTGCATATTAGGATGCTGGTTCTCTTCAGAAAGCAGAAGCAAATGCCCCAAGGGAGACTGGCAACCATCAAAAAGGTGTATTATGAAACCTGAAGATGCAGCAGGTGAATTAAATTTTAAGGCCAAAGTAACATTAGTAAAAGTGCTTTCACTTAATAGCTGAATTACAAGAGTCAGTCAACTTCAGTAAGGCTGCAGGTGTGAGGTGCAGTAAAGGGCCTGTGTGAGAAGCCTGTAAGATGGGAGCCTAGAGCCTGCGTGTCTGCTGCAGGCTGAGAGACAGTGAAGGAACTAGAGGTTCAGGGCTTAATTTCCTGATCAATGTTGTGGTGTCTTGGGGTATTTCAGCTGCAAGTTGATGTATAAGGGTTTTAACTGTGTTCTGGCCAACCTATCTGTGACCGTTGAGGGAGCAAATGCCGCAGTTTGTCATTACATCTCACAACAATCAAACCAAAAGCAAATCTGGATCAAAGCATCTTTTGGTGCTTGCTTTGGTTTTTTCAGAGCAGGGGTAAGATCCTGGTGGGAAATTTGCCTGTTGTGGCAAGGTCTCTGTGCACATCCTGGGTATCGCTTCAACTTTCTAAGCACAACTGAAAGACTGTATGGACTGCAGAAGGAAATGGTTGAGCAGAGACAGAAGCAGTCAGCAGTTTTACTGCAGAATAGAGCAGAGCAGAGCAGAGCAAAGCAGCACAGCATGAACAACCACCAGAAGCAACAACAGGAGTTTGTGATGGATGGCAGTAGCCATGGTAAACCTGTCTGCTGTGAGCAAATGGTACCAAACAGAAGAGCATTGCTAGTGTGAGTAGTTAGAGGCAAACAGAGCACCCCTCAAAAAAAAAAAAAAAAAAAAAAAAAGGAGAAAAGAAAAGGCAAATGAAAGCACAATTCTTTTGCCAGCTTTCAAATGGCGAACTATGAGGGAATAGATTGCAAAGTATTCCAGGAACAACAATCAATATCTGTCACTTGGATGTCTCCAGACCTGGACTGGAAATGGAAATTGGGCTTTCCTATTACCTTACAAACATTCAGAACTGTAGGATGAAAACATGGTCAAGAATATTAGGAAAATAAAAATAGCTTTACGGGAAAAAGCCTGAAGTCCATCTAGTCTGATACTCTAGCCCTGAGAGCAGATGCTTCGAGAAAGAGTGTAAAAAAAGAGCAAGTGGGGAGTGACAAATCCCTGCTGTGTGCTTCCTGTGAGTCTCATGCAGAAGGGTTAAATCTTCAGCTTTTTTTTTTTTTTCCCCTAGTAGAAACAAATGTGCACAGGGGCTATATTTGGAGCTGATAATTCGTTTTGTGAACATGTTTATGACTAGGAATATTATTCTTAGATTAATTTCTCCACAAAATTTTCAGCATGATAAATAGTTTTTTTCCTATCTAGTTACTTATCAGAAAGGAGCCAACCAGAATAATTCACTGTAAGTCATTACGGCTGACATCTTGTGGTTGCTTTTTGTATGCCGCCTTCTGCTCGAGTTTCTGAGAAAAGACTGGATTTTCCCTTGTAAATAGCGATTGTACATCATCTCTATGTCGCTGATTGTGTGTTAGCTACAAGATTCTAAAAATTACTCAGTAACCCCAACAGGGAGCTGAGGAAAGAAGTAATGCTGGTATCAAAATTTACTTCCTTCTTTTTCCAGAGCTTTATGGTTTTGAATTGCTAATGTACGAAAGCATTCTTACTACTGCAGTCACAGCCCTCTTTAACATGTCTGTTTATATGCTGATATTTATCAGCTTAAGTCTTTTTAAAACTCTTAGTAATCCTACCCTGGATCACTAAACAGACTTAAAGGCATTGGCTAGAGTAACAGGGGAGTATACTTTAGTTTGAAAACCTCTCTAATTATCTTTTGTCTTTCGTGAATTAATAGCCACCAGCGTCCAGCAGAACGGGTGTAGCGAGGCCTGCCTCTTGCGTATATTCAGTTGAGACAGTTACTGGGAGCACCACTGTGCTCTCCAAAGTTTCATCATGTATTTTATTGTGGTACAAGTGTAAAAGACACACCTCCAGTGTCAGCAAAATAGGATCCATTTCAGAGCATGAAATATTGCCAGTCCAAAGAGTATAGCAATTCCTATATTATTTTTTTAATCTCAAGATGGTGTTATAATATGAGGCTACATCTTCATATTCTTCTGTATTTAAAGGTAGAAGTTTCTTTCTTACGCAGCAATTTGCAACTTGCAATATAAAAATATGATAAAAAGCTGGAAAGTAATTTGGACATTTATCTGAAACTTTCTTCTATTGGTACTTTATTAGTTTGTTCACAGGAATCAACAACTTCTGCGGCAATAGTTTGCAGGAGGTTTGGGATGCTGATGGGAGTCCACCTGTACAGCATCAGCAGCAAGTAGCAGAGAAACAGCAGATCAATCATCTCCAGTTATGATTGTGTTAAGTAAGGTTAGATCCACCCAGTATTTTCTTATGTGTATATAAATAATTCATTTATTTATTTGCTTGAGAAAAGAAAGGAGATTTCCTTCCTTTGAACCTGAGTGACAGAAGGATCCCAACAGCATAGCCCAGTTTTAATACACTTCCAAGAACGAAATTAGCTGACCAGGAACAAATGAAAAGACTTTGCCTGTCATTCAAAACAGAATAAATTCTAGAATGACAGCTAAGAGTGTAAGCCTAAATGACATATTTGCAGAGTTAATGAGGACTCGAAACAGGGACAGATAACAAAAATCTCAGTATATCATAAACTCTACATTTGCAGCAAATATGACAAAATAATTAATTCCACTGCTCCTTTAATATGTTTAGGTTGTTCTTTAGAATGTAATATAGTATTTCAGCACTGTTCACCTTTCAGGTTTCCTTTTTGTGATCTCTAATTGGGTTCAGAGATAATGAATTACAGGACCTTAAGTCATGATTACTATTGCAGGACTGTAAATATGCATGTTCTAGAAACACGAGAGAATGTAAAGAAATTGCCGTAATTATCTGGAGGAAAAAAACCCTCACATCTGTAGAGAGCTGCAGCTGCACAGAATGAAGTTGCAAACACAACTACTCAGAGAAAGGGGGCAGGGAAAACATGACAGCCAGCAAGAACATTACAAGAATGGCATCACCAAAGTTAGGCAGACAAGGACAGAATAATTATCAAGTCCTTACTGCCCAAGCAGATATTTAAACAGGTGGCTTTTCACTGATTCCACCACTGATTCCAATGCCAAGTGGACCATAATGATTAGCAGAACAAAGGCTTTTGTCTATCTATGTCTCACTCATGTTCTGGTATTTTCTTCTCAAAAATGCTTTGTGTAGAAGATGGCTTTTACTAAAAGAAGAGTGATGCTGTTTTCTAAGTATGAGACACAGATGTAAGCTTTTCAAGCTCCAGTAAAGATGTTGCAAACTTAAGGGCTATGACATTATGCAAATAGTTCAAAGTATCTTCACTCTAATCCTTGAGCACTGTGGATTTGTTTTAAGGCACGGTGAAACTTCTTTTTGAGAAATTAATACAACAGAAATGTAGCAGAAATAGAGCAGAAATATAACGGAATCGAGTTGCTTCAGACCAGAGGCATGCACATATTAGATAAAAGAGGGTTAAAAAATACACCTTCAAGTGTGGACACTTTATTACTGAGAAATTTCAGCAACTCAGCTTCAAGGAAATGCAGGTGGGTGTCAAGTGGCACTAACTGCTCCACAGAGAATAGAAATGGATGCTGCACAAACTGTAATTGATGGTCCTTTACCTTAGTAATGTTATTGAGAGTCAGTGTAAATCATACGCATCGTAAAAATAGACAATAACATTTTTAACCTTATGTTAGGTTCTAATTAGAATTAGAACAAATTAAAACCTCTTTTGCAGGACTGTTACAAGTCTCAGAAAGAGAAACCAGAATTAATTATAGTTCATATAGCAAAGCAGGAAAAAAATAGAAGGAAAGAATTCAATAGTTGAAAAATGCAGATAAAATAAAACCAGTAAAATTAATGGGGAGTTTCTCTGATGTCCTGTCCCACGACTACTTACCTGTCAGTTGTCAGAATCAAACCAACTGCACTTTGCTCAGAGAATATTCAGTTTCAGAGCATTCTCTGAGTGAATTTCCCTCCTTGAGGAAATCTCTTCATAGCAAAATTAAAAGAAACCCCATTAAAGTATACACAATTTTTACTTCTCTGGAACATGGTTTTCGGTATTATCTAGGGAACTAAGTTTGTCCATTAAAAGAAGATATTAAAATGGTTTTAAGAAATCCCATTAAGTAATTATAAAACCAGCATCTTTTTACATAGGAGAATATTCCTCAAAAATCAGACAAGACATAGAAATAATAGAACTTATTTTGTGTGAATAATAACAATAATAAAAATTGTTATTACATCCTCTATTAGTATAACTTTGCACAAATATAACTTATAGCACAAATAATGATGCTCAGAACTCAAATCTGAACATAGCCAAGTTCACATTTCATTTGGCTATAGAAATAAATGGGGACATAATCCTTATTATAAATGTCTTACAAATCCCATTGAAAACAGTGAGGTTGCATTGATTGTTTTTAACATGTATATGCAAAAGAAACAATTGAAACCATCTCCGGTTTGGGTAGCAGTTAATAGTGAAACAGCTTAATGCTACATTTTCTTGCCCTCAATACTATTGATACCAATAAGATAAATTTTGGAAACTGAAAAGCATCTGGAAAACAAGGATTCATGTATATAGGTATAAAGCCTATCTATCTAATGGCACACACCTAACGCACCCTGAAAAGGTTACTGTAAATCTCACTGCAGTAGCATTTTACATGATTAGATGTACTAAAATACAGTTGTATGAATTAGTGTATAGGACAGACATGCAGCTGCATTAGGAGTGGGAATCAGAGAGATATGTATAGATCCTTCAGCATTGTCTTCACTGGGATTATGCATGGTTCTCTATTTGAATTCCCTCAGTCCCTAAGAGCATATTATTCAGTAATAAGAGCAGTCCTCTCAGGAGCAGAGGGAACACAGCATGGACTTGTTTTCTGTGAAGGTCTTAATGTCCTTTGATGGCAACACAGGAAAGAGAAAGGTAGCTTAAGTAGTTCCCTGTGAATTAAGTCAATCTCTACTATAATTCTGCAAAGGTCCTCTGTTACATAGCCTCGCTTTCAGCACAGACGATTTCCTGAACAGAAGATGCAGGCAGTTTCCAACCCCAGCCTACTGGTGTGTCCGGAGGAAGCTGGCTCAGCCCACAAGGAGCACGTGGCTGTTGGGAAACTCTGAAGATGTGCTGACTCCTAACACTGCAATGCAGCGGAGAAGAAAATCTGTGCTGGCAGAGCAGCTTCCAGAAACTCAAACTGCAGTCGGGAGTCCACTGCTAGGGAAGGGAATCAAGGCAAATGGAAGCACGTCCGATGCCTGTCTATCTGCAGTACCCCACAAAAACATCATACTCTTAGCTTTTTAGTTCATTCCTTGGTGAAACATGAACTACCATGCTATCTTGGCTTGCATCAGAAATAGTGTGGCCAGCAGGACTAGAAAAATAAGAAAACAATGGTTTGAACCAGTGGACTGTGACACAGGAGGGATTTCAAATCCATGAATAACATGGTGATACCCCATTTATACACTATTGCTTGTTCCATTATCTGCTAGAAGGAACGTGATAAACTCAAGTTGGGCTGACTTTCTTGTTGAAAGAAAGAAAAGTCTTCTACTCCATTGAGTATTTGCAGCTGTCTTGAGAGCACCTAACTGATCTTTCCTTAGTATATTCTCAGAGTGTTAAAATTTATCCTTGTATTCAAGTACTTTATGCGCTTTGTTGCAGTTTGGAGTGCAAACCGAAACGCAAAAAGAGCTGACAAATAGTTTATGAAGAGTCGTTCTTTGCTTCTCATGTCTTACTCTGTTTATGATTGCTATTATTAAATGCTGCTTACATTTCTATGTTTTTGGTTACAATTCCTACATCTTCCTTTTCCCGTGTTTACTTTGAAAGTGCTAGTAAAGTCATTCACACTTTTCGTCCTTGCTACGCGCCTCCTCTTTCAATAACCCCTTCGGTTTAAAGCTCCCGGAGTTTGGCTGATGAAAGCCCCTTTCCCCCAAGGAGCCATATCAAACAGATGTCCCAGTACCCCCACTCCCCAAGCCTCGGGTTTTCTGTCCCTTAAGTAGTACACTGAAGCACGCTCCCGCACCCGCGCATGCGCGCAGCCGCTGAGCATGCGCAGAGGTTCGGGGGCTGGCGGCGGCCTGGGCGGCCTCCGCGCCGCCACCGCCACCGCCAGCACCGCGATGGGCTGAGGGAGAGGCGGCGGCTCCGGGCTGGGTGCTCCGAGGATGGAGAGAGCCATGGAGCAGCTAAACCGGCTGACGAGGTCCCTGCGCCGCGCCCGCACCGTGGAGCTGCCGGACGGTACGAGAGGGGCGGCGGGCGGTCTGTCCCCGCGGTCTGGCCCGGCGCCGGGGCGGCCTCTCCGGCCCGGCCCCGCCCGGCCCGGTGTGGCGGGGCGGGGGTGAGCTGAGTCGGGCGCCGTGGCGTGGCCTTGTCCGGGGAGGCGGCCTGGGAGGGTGGAAACCGGCTCCCTCCCTCCCTCCGCCTTCGAGGGGCTTCTTTAGTTTGTAGCGGTGATAAGAACAACAGCAGCGACCTCCGTATCTTCTTTAGTCTCCCGGTGTCTCGCCGCCGAAGGACGGAGGTGGCCGGCACACAGGGCGCGGCGTGCCCCTACCCGCCGCTGCCGCCTCTGGGCCCGGGCGAGAGGGTGGTCCGGCGTGCTGGATCCTCTTTTTGTCCGGCTTTGAATCTTTCCTTAGGTGCTTCGTCGGTGTCATCACTACTGATGACAAATCTTTGGTTGTATTGTTAGTTTGTTTTTGTTAATAGCACCGAATTTTATGTGAAATGGTGGTGTAAGTCACTGGTCACAGGCTAATTTTTCTGCCTCTAAACTACTTCGCATGGGTGCTAGCCATCCTGTATCGGGATAGATGTGTAAATATAGCTTCAGACTCTTACGGCAAGTAGTTTAGTGTTCCAGCCATGTCCAACTTTTGGGAGGACTACCTCTGTAAAAGCTTTTGGATACACAAAAGTTTCTGTTCCTGTGAGTCATGTGCTGTTACTGTACTTTCTTCAGGGTTTATTTTTATAGACGAGTCCTTGGCTGTCTGCCTGCCAGCTTTTGTCTCTGGTGGTGGAAAAAAGCAAGTAACGTTCTGTTTTCTCTGTCTTCCCTGTTTGGACTTCCTGGCTGCTGCACATGGACTTCCCCTTGCGCTGAGCTGCTACACCCTTTCCTTATTGTCACCCACCAGCAGTTTCAGTGTCTGCCAGTGCAATCACTCATAAGTTTCACAAAATTGACAGACAAGTTTCAGATGGATTTTGCTGCTGCTTGCAAGCAAGCCTTGGAATGACAGCAGTGAAAACTGACATAATACTGTTAATGTAAGCTCAGGCTTGGAGAAATAATGTAGTAGCATCAGTTTGACTAATTGATGATGGTAGTATGAATAATGCGTAGCGCAGCTTATGCCAGTTGGAGCTCCTTTAAATTTACTCCGGTACTAGAATAGGCAAATTCATTCTGAATTTGAGTTCAGCTGTTTTCTTCCTATCTTAGGCATCTTACATTTCCGAGGTAATCATGTCTATGCTAGTGCAAGTGCAAGCCCTGTGACTTCTGAGCAAGTACCTCTCTTGTCCTGTGGTGCAGAAGGAATGTCAATCCTATGTATTCTTTAAGAATTACATGAAACAAGTCGCAGCTGAACTGAAATAAGGAGATAAAAGGACTTTCAGCCACTGACGTCTCAAATTTCCGTTCCAGGAAAATCCATTAATGGCCATCTAACTTTGGATCCATCACAGCTCATTACCTGTCTTCTTTCTTGACCTTGGTGTTCACTAGGTTCATGCAGGCCTGCTCGGAGTCTTCTTGAGAAGCAGGTTTGGGTTGTAGTGTTTTGCTCCAAACATGTGCTGACAGGATCAGCTTAGAAAATACCACCACCATATGGCATGTGGTTTGGTGGCTTCTTCTGTGCTGTGTCCGGCTTCTTGAATTATGATTGCCATCCCCTCTCCCCCGGTACATAAACAGCTTTAATTTGAAAGATACATAGTTTACCTCTCCATCCTTAAACTGAGAGTCATAGTACTCTCTTGGGAAATGGAGATGTATGTTTGAACTTCCTTATGCTGAAGAAGGCACTAATTTCAGGTATTTAATTTCCTTTGCATGCGCTGTGGCCATTAAGATATTATATGGATGGTGCTGATGCTTCTTTAAGCTTGTGATCTCTGCCAAATTCAAGCCAAAATCTCTTATGAAATAAAATAAGTGTTTCTGGATTCAGGCACTGTTAAGTGCCTGAAAAGCTAGGTCTTGCAGCCCAAAGCAGTAGGTTTTAGGCTGTTTAGTTCTGACTCTGCATTTTGGGTGCTTATTTTTTGTCTTTAGATGTTCATAACTTGACATGCAAGCAAGTTAGGTAATAAATATGTTCTGTAAGTGCATGAGGCATATAATGCTTTTTCTTTCCCTGATGTCATGTACTTTAAGTTAATAAGTGTTTATTTATGAATAGGGATAATACTTACCAAAATAGGCACAAATGCTCCTTAGTCCCACACCCTTTTATTTCTGTACAGAAAAATTCTGGGAAAATCAGCACATGCTCCACAGTGTAAATTCTGTTAATAGAACAGCAAAAAGCTTAGTTTTGTAACTGTACTATGAATGCCTTTAATGGCCCAGTTACACTTATATTTAACTATTGTCTTTTTCTAAATTGCTGTACTTGTGATACAGTTAAGTTTAATTAGGATTAGTATGAAGCATTTCAGTTAAGTGTGCTGGTGTATATAAAGTTTTTTTTTTTCCTTTTTTTTTTTATTCCTGCCTCTTTAATAGGGCATAATTGTGGAAATTCTGAGGATGTCTAAGATTTAGTTTGTGTTCTCAAGTTCTGGTTTCTGTTTCAGTTGAGTGCTTTATCTTCCTGTCAAGAGATCTGTGGAACAGAGCCCAAGCAAGAATTTTTTTTTTCATTTAGATACACTGGAAGCTGATCATGAATACATTTTTAAAAAGTGATCCAGTCTTTTCCTCAATACATATCTTTATTTAGCATCTATTTAATTTTGTTTCCAGGACTCTCCCTCTTTGTGTGTGTATCCTCTCCCACCCAGCCTTCCCCCTTCTCGGACCCCAGCAAAAATTCTAGTGGTGCATGTTGGGGCTGGAGTTATCTAATGCTCACAGAGTGCTGCCATGAGGAACAATCTATGGATGGTTCAAACTCTTGAACGTGGGGATGGTTAGAATGACTTTCTACAGCTTGGAAATGTCATTTGGTGTTTTGAGAGGTTTGTGTCTCTTCCACCGTGTGTTTACTATAAGCAACATTAGTTTGTTTTTTTTTTTTTTTTTAACAAATAATGGAAGTATTATTTGAATTTGAATATGACATCTCTTTTCAGTGTTCAAAGATAATGATAGATTAGAATTGCTTCTTCCTTTTGTAAGCTACCGATGGACTGCATCAAATAGTGGGTAGCAGCACTAATCTTGGAGTACTGTTGAAGAATAATAACAAATAGCATAGCTGCAGCATGAGAAGGGTTTCTCTGACTCCGCTTGATAAGGCTGAAGAATTCATTTGATAAATGTCAGTTTGCCTGTCTAGCGGAAGTACTGAATGTATAGAAGCATGTACATAAAAGATACGAGAAGTTATACTTGTTTAGGTCTGTTTTAATTCTTCCTGTTCTGATGGCTTTGTAACTTTTTGAATAATCTGGAACATTTGGATCAATTAAGATACTGGGAAAAAAGTTCAAAGTGAAAGTTTTATAAGAACAGTCTTTTATTTACATATCCTGGAACTGTATACCTGGGTTCCCAGAAAGTATAGTCCCTCCTGTCATAAGCTGGCATCTACATGAAAAGTCTGTGGAGATTGCGCTCCCATCAACGGGTAGTTTGCTTCAAGCTGGAAATTATAATCATTATACATCAATAATAGTTAATGTACCTCAATATTATTAATAATTACATTGAAGGCTTTAAAGTTTTGTTGAATTCATAGAATCCTAGAATGGTTTGGGTTCGAAGGGACCTTAAAGATCTAGTTCCAACCCTCCTGCCACAGGCACAGACACCTTCCACTAGACCAGGTTGCTCAAAGTCCCATCCAACCAGGCCTTGAACACTGCCAGGGATGGGGCATCCACAGCTTCTCTGTGCAACCTGTGCCAGTGCCTCAGCACCCTCATAGTGAAGAATTTTTTCATAATATATAATCTAAATCTCTCCTCTCAATTGTCCTTTAAAAATAATGTTTTACTCCAGAAATTCTGTAAGTGGCTAAATAGGCATGTCATACCCATCCAGTGTGCTAGTATGTGCAGTAGAGGTCCTGGCAGGGACTGTATATCTGAATGTCAGTCTGTTCCCACCATTGACTTGGATCTTCATGTTCTGGCCTTTTTTTGTATTGCCTTCAAACATGGAATATGAAACTGATCAGAAATTAAATTGAAATTTATTGTATTCAGGTATTCGTGGTTAGAGACAAAAACAAATGGTTATGGAACAACTTAGTTTAAAGAAATCATTTTTACAAACTTGTAGGTATCGGGACTATGGAAGTCACCTTGGAACACAGGAAATTTCCTTCCTAAAATAAGCTATTTACTTTTTTTTGTTAATGCACATTTCTTAAGTACTTTGCCTTAACAGAATTGTCACTTTAGAGAAATTGATGCTCCATTGAAAATTCTGTAATTATTACTTTGTAAAAGAAAAAACTGTCACATTGAAACTTCATGTATTAGTCCTGTTAATTACCTCTTCTAAGTGTGGTGGCTTTTTCTCTATAATGAAACTTTAGTTACGTATAACCTGTGCAAAAAGAATAATCTATTGAACAATGGACAGTTTAAAAGGTAACTAAGTGCTGCTAGATGAATTTCACAGAAAAGATTTATTTATTATAATGGAATAATTTAATTTCTTCACAGACAATGAAACTGCTGTCTATACACTAATGCCGATGGTTATGGCTGACCAGCACAGGTGAGAGCTGCTGCTTTACACTTCCTTTTCTCACCCCTCCCCCCCCCCCCGTTTTTTAAGGTCTGAAAAACCAACGTGTTTGCAAGAGTTGTAGCTGCTGGAGCACTCTCAGGAGTTCTGCTGCTGAACAATTCTGTTGAAATCTTCTGTAGCTGAAGTTAGTCACTGACTGTGTGCATTCCAGCATATTCTTACCCGAGAAACCTATTTTATGCCATAGACTTGTTCTGCTGATACATAGAAACATTTGTCCTAGAATAAGAACAAATGCTTTTTTTTCTTTTTTTTTTTTTTTGTAACTGGGGTGTAGCTCGGAGTGTGCATTTACTGATGACATAGCAACTTTTAGTCTCGTTAGGCATCTTGGAAAGACATGGAGTAAGAGTTGCACAGTGAGATTGGTTCTTCTGGGATTCCTGAGATGACCAGCTGTTTCCTTTACGCAGCAATCCTCAGAGTGATTGGTACCTAGGGGGTGTATAGCGCCAGCTAAGTGGTGCTACCTTCTGATGAGTTTTGTGGGCAAGCAGGTCTTACTGAAACTGTAAACTTTTATCTAATCAGGCTAAACATTTGTTCTGCTACATAACACCTTGTTGAGATTGTTTTAAGTTATGTGATCAGCTCATTACTAGAGGTTGAAATCACCAGTTCACTTGCAGTTTTGCTTGTTTTGAAATACTTTACCTTAGCTAATATTTTATCTTTATTAATTCATTAAGACTTGAAGGGTCCTATTTAAATTTATTATCCTGTTGGCGTATCATGTGTCCTTCTACTTCATTATGATGATTTCACATACCAGTCTTCCCTCTGAACTTTGCCTATGTTTGGGAAAGCTGCTGGGTATCTGGTTAAGGTATATGTGTAGAGATAAGGAGGAAAATGGGAATTTATATTTTTTTCAAACCAAAGCTATTAATATGCTTGTTTTCCATGCTTGTAATGAAGTGATTTGGCCATCTGGTCTAATTCTTACTAGTTTACATTTGAAACAGTTGCCCAGTGTTGCAGTTCATGTTTTATGTACAAGTAAGAAGTGAAAGAGTAAAAGTAATGTTAATATGCAAACACTTGAAAGAAGTTGGATGTTGCTAGTTGGAGGGAAAGGAAATAGTGATCAGGTAAGAAATAGGGTACTTGTGTACGGTATATACTTTGCTTGGATATTGTGAGATACTTTTAATTAAAATTATATTTTTGTTTGAAGGTCTGTCTCAGAGCTGCTGTCGAATTCAAAATTTGATGTGAATTATGCATTTGGACGTGTGAAGAGAAGTTTGCTTCATATTGCAGCAAAGTAAGACTTTCTTGAGTCCAGTCCAGAAGTTAACAATGAAAGTATTACCACAAATCTAAGGCACCAATGTAAGCTGGGAAACTCTGTAGTATCAGTTAACATTTTGTTTTTACACTTCCTTTTTGTATTTTGTTTGTTCTTTTAGCAATATGCCTGCCTTATTGAGGGGGTAGTTTTTACACATAATATCAAATGGCTTTCTAAATTCTAGTGGAGGAAGTCTAGGTGGATACTTTTTTCCTTTCTGTGAAATATCAGTCTGTGAAGAGATGTAGCTGTTATATATATCCTGTATAGCTGGATTACTCTTGATTTTGTAGATCTAGAGAAATCTTGTCTGCAGGTGATGCTTGTCTTTGAAGTATTCTAAACCACTGAGAAGTACTTTGATGTTTGTTGGGAAGCAGCTGTTCCAAAGTACTTTATATGACCATACCTGAAGGGAATATAACTTAGCCACTCATTTCTAATAAATTTTTATATCCTGGATAAAAGGCTTAAGTGCAAATTTCAACTCCATGACCTAGATTATTGTTTATGTAGCTCTTCAGTGAGGATAAATCTTTATTGCCAAGAAACAGCCAGATTAACATTACCTTAATAGAAATGAACCATATAGTTTTTGAAATGTCCTTTCAGGAAACTAAACTTTAAACTATTGAGTGAATGTTTTATATCTGGGTCCCATTTTGAGTATCTAGAAAGCTCTTACATTTAAACTGGAAAAATAGTAAAATTACAAGAAATAATAGTGGCAGTGCATATAAATAGCAGGTACTTGGGCATAATGTAGGTGGGAATTCCAGGTTTCTAAGCAGACTGTTCTAGAAATATGTTTCCCTGATATTCCAGCTCAGATTTACATGCTGCTTATGTAAAATTTACTTGAGAAAGTGCTAAAGAAAAGAAATGCAAGCAAATTTTTAGCATACATCTTAGAAGTATCTTTGAAAAGCTGTTTTCATTGATCATAAACCCCAAGAAATTGTGTTACACCTAGTTTCTGGATTTTTTTTTTTTAACTTGGCTAATTTTTGGGTCATGAAGAGGTCACAGAGGTGCTGGTTTTGCAACTTACTGTACAGCCAGTCTTTGGTTTCTTTGGGTTGTTGGATAGCGGTTTTGTCATTGGGGACATTAATAACAATGGATAAGATGGTCATGATAGATATGAAAATACTGTATGTTTATCCTCCCAATCAGCTCTTCCTCTTGAAGAGTTCAGGAGCAAGATAAACATACAATGCAAAGTTTCTGTGTTCTTGGTGACATTGATTATTCTATATTATGAAAAGAAAAACGGAGTTACAGGTTCAAAACAAATAGCAAAGAATATTTGTATGAGTTTGAGGTTTTCTAATTCTTCAAGTTTTAAATATAACTTCTGGACACTGAAGTGTAACAATAAGAATTATATTGGAATTTTTATTTAATGGAAAATTCAGTCCTGTGAATAGATTAAAGACAGGGAGGTGAGAAGAAATAGTAAGCAAAACATTTTAAACAGTTTATATTTTAAACAACTGGCAGTCTTAAAGATTCACTGTCAAGTTTTAATGTCACTAAAATCACATAAAAGGCTAGCATCTGTTCAGTAGTGCAAGTTAAGATCACTTAGTTCTCACTGCGTTTAAGTGTCTTTAGCTTTGTGTAACTTGAATGATGAGGGTGTAAAAACGGTTTTGTGTAAAGATTTTTCTGCTGAATGTAATCTGTATGTAGTATAGCTGTTGTCTTCAATATAGATTTGGTTTGTAAATATCCTTATTACAGTTTCTCCCTTCCTTACTTTGTTCTTAGCTGTGGATCAGTCGAATGCCTTGTTCTATTATTAAAAAAAGGAGCAAATCCAAACTATCAGGACATTTCAGGATGCACACCTCTCCATTTAGCAGCAAGGAATGGGTAAGAAAGTTTTTAAAACTCTTCAAAAGGTTTTGTGCATAGTGCACTTGAGCTGACGTGTTCTGTAATATTTTTGCGTAGTTGGAGCAAAATACTTTGGTTTTCACTTTTGAAAATAGGATGGCACACTTATAGGGTACATGGAAGTTACTTTGAATATTCAGAAAATGTTTTTTTTATGAATAGGAAGTTACGTCTGAAATGCCAATTTCAATGCCAGTTATTTTAGTGTTTTCTGTTAAGTAGGAGATTAATGTTTATTACAACAGTGATTGAACAAGGGGTGTATTCACCTTCCAGTTAGCTAAGTAAGAAAAGATTTCAAAGAGGACACTGGAGGATTTGGAAGATGCAGGTATTTCAGAGTTTTCTCAGGTAGTGTCTCCAAGGAAATTTTTACTACAAGCAAAGGAATACTAAGTTTGCCAGCACAATATTAGTATAGAGGAAAAAAAACCACCCCAAAATGGTGAGCAAGCACCTTTTTAAGATCTTGTAAGGTCTTATTTCTTGAATTGCAATATGTGGAAACACACACCTGATAATAGTAATTTTGTCTTTTTGGTTTTAGAGCAGGTATGTTTACAGTAACTGAATTGTATCATGTCTGGTACCTCAAATGAGGAGGTAGTGTTTAGTGACTTTTAGGTATGTGGGAGAAGGGCAACAGAAGCAGCCAAGTGGTACATGGTGAAATGCAGAAATATACACAGGAGACAGGTGGAAAGGAGGCACGAGAAAGTGCGAGAGGTACCAAATAAAAAGGAAAAGTAAGAATAAACTCTTAAGGGTAAAGGACTTGAAGCATTGGAGAGCATTAAAAGACCAAATAAAACATGAAGTAGGAAAAACACCCCTACTTTTACTAAGACAGCTATTGTTCTTGCCAAAGATTTATATAGCTTACGGTGAGCGTCTCATTGTTTACTGATTTAGTGGTGTACTGTAAATGTGTTCACTAAAGTGTACAGATGATGATGAGCTTCATGGATTTCTATTAGTGGAGCTCTAGCTTCTTGCAACTGAGAGTGTAGTTCATGCTGAGCTGAAGCTGTTAGTGTGGTGGTGAAGTACTTCTATGCTTTCCACAAAAACATTCAGCTATGTTTTTAACTCTGTGCTGTCACATACTACACTTGCGCTGCGTGAGTCTCTGGTGCTACTGATGGTCAGTTTTTCATGTGCTCAGCACCCTACTCCTTATAAAGTAAAGCTACGTGCTGTAGTTTGTAGAATGATGAATTAGAGTGAGTGGAGTTCTAAGATACTTGGTCTTCATAAATGATTTTCCCTGCATGGGTTTTAATGTATTATTTTGTTTATAGTCAGAAGAAATGTATGAGCAAGCTGCTGGAATACAGTGCAGATGTCAACATTTGTAATAATGAAGGCTTGACTGCAGTAAGTGCTACTCGTTATAATGGTGATCTTAAAATGAATGAAGAATTTGAAGATTTTCATTTCTTAAGCTTCTGCCATCTTACATGTAAATGTACAAAACTGCTATGTGTCCAGTGCCCGTAAGAATCAAAAGCTGTGATCAAAGTACCTCAGCATGTGATAGTATTGTTCAAAGCTTCTCTTTTAAAACATCAACAGTAGCACAGTCAGGTTTAAAATAATATTTATGAAATATTTCTATCATTGCTAAAGAAAACGTATAATCATTTTGTACTTAGATTCATTGGTTGGCTGTCAATGGACGAACAGAATTGCTTCATGATCTTGTTCAGCATGTCAGTAATGTAGATGTTGAAGATGCAATGGGACAGACAGCTCTTCATGTAGCTTGTCAAAATGGACACAAGACAGTAAGTTTTTAAATTTTATTAACACAATGGCTTTGTGAAGAATTGGGTAAAATGCCTTGATGTTGCTGTGTGTATTTATAAACTTCAGGCTAGTCATGCACATTATAATAGTTGGAAGTGTGAAGAATTCTATTGTTTGTCTTAGTATTGACTGCATACACTTGAATGGGAACAACTTACTTATTCTTGTGGAGATGATTGACCTCAGTGTTTACGGGAGCTTAAGAGACTTACTGTATACTATTCAGCCATTCTGTAGTACTGTTATTGCTTTGTTGATAGCAAGTTTTTATGTAATGCTAAACATTTAAAAATGTTCTTCCTTACTTTTTAGAGTGTATTTGATTTATAATTATACCAGCAATCATGTGCTTTTGAAATCTGAAATGATTCTAATTTACTGTGAATAAAAAATGACTACAGAGTTGGGTCAGTTAGATATCTAATATTAGAAGTAAACAAGTTCACATGGACTCCTCTTTTGTTGATCTGCATGAATAACTTTTAGGCCTGGCCTTTCATTGGGGCTGGCGTCTACTCTCGGAGTACAGGTCTGGGTGCTTTGCTTGAACTGCATTACAGCACGTAGAGTTACACAGATTGTCTCCAGGACTATTTACAGTTCAAATAATGATTTTAAATAAAAAAATAAATATTTCTACCCAGATCCTTTCTGTTGTCATTGTTAGAGCTCAACTTTGGAAGACCAAATTCTGAGAAACTGTTAACTACAGACTTTTGTACTTTGTGTGACTGGAATATAGCAAAATTTATTTGAGAGTCTGCTCAGTATTTTGGAATTTGCTTACTTATTTATTCTAGTGAGCGTTTAAATCTTCAGCTTGTGATAAAGCTGTTTATAGCTGTCACTAACGCGAGCTTTACTTCTCTAAAAAATGTCAGTTTTCTTTTTAAATGGCTTGTAGTTCCAGGAGTCTTTGGAATTAGCTGAAGATCAGTAAAAGGCATTGTTATAAAAAATGGGAAGTTCAAAGAAAGCTTTATGAGCTCTGACAGCCATGATTTTCCATATAGTGATTAGGAATTTTGGTTTTGAGATTCATTATGGAAAATTAAATCCTTCATTGTAATTAGATACGCATGACACTAAATAGTTGCAAATCAATAGACTTTTCTGTTGCTTTTTTCTAATACTGTTTTTTTTTTCTGTTCTAGACGGTGCAGTGTTTGCTAGACAGCGGTGCTGATATAAACAGGCCAAATGTGTCAGGGGCAACTCCACTCTATTTTGCTTGCAGGTTATATATTCCTTAATTTTGAATACTGTGCTAAAAGTGAAATTGATCCCCTCTCCTACCCATTCCTGTCTGCAATAAGAATGTTTAGAAAGCACAACTTTTAGGAGACATAGAAGCTGACTGGTATTTAATCTTGCCTCGTGTTTGAATGTAGTTTGGTGTCTCATCTAAATACTTAGTACTGCAGGCTTATGTACCTTTTTCTAACAGACATGTTAAACACAGCTGTGTATGTTCTAGCATGAGTCGTAAATTAATAACTGCTGAACTTTTTTGGGGAAAAAAAGAGATATACCAACTTAGATTATACTGAGTACACTGAAAAGGCAACCTTTTGTAAGGCAAGTTTCACTATTCTTTAATGTACAGTATGGTATTACAGTGTACGTGAAATGTGCATATATGATTTAAAGTTACAATATTGAATTATATTGTTTATCAGTTCTGTTTTCTTCACAGTTTAGTTTTATGCCAAAACTAATCACATATGATAAATGACCTTTTGTTTTAATTGGAGCATTTCTGCTATTTGGTAGAACATTTACAATTTTATAATCCCTGTGCTTTGGTTACAGTTTAAATAGTTCACCTATGATTAAATGTTACTATAAACAAAAAGAGAAATGGACTGACCTGATGGCCTGCCAAGATGTTGTGAGAGCCTTGGTCTCTGGAGCTAGTCTATGCTGACTCTTGGCAGTTGAGAAGAAGGGAAGTGGCAAATAAATAGCTGCTAGCTAATTGAATGCCTGGGTGTTTGATTTAGGGACTGGCACTGGAATCTATTTTAAAAGAATTAAGCAACTTGCCTTGGGTTGGAGGTTTTTCGTGAGAAGAGAATGTGTTGCAAGTACAGTAGTGATGTTCTTTTACAAACCCACAATTGGAGCAGTTGGCAGGGTAGAATGAACAGGATGCATAGCAGAGGTCAACATCTCCTAGTCAGAAGTGCCAACTGGTGGTGCTGCCACCTTGGAAGAAAGGTTATAGGTCACTGATGACAGGGAGAGCAGGATGTGGTAGCGGTGGCTGATGATGGCTGGAGAAAAGGTATTGATGCTCAAAGTCTGACTCTGAAACCCCTAATTTTGCAGTGTGCTTCTGCAGTGGCCTTGAAAGGTAGTAGAAAAATATAAGTGGCATTATCTTCCATCCTGTGTTTCTGCTTAGTTTCATACCATAAGTACGTTTTCTCCTGGTTTATATGGGTTTTGTTTGAGATTCAATACTCAGGTTATCACTTATAGTAGAGCATAAGTGCTGTGTTAACTCTTTCTTCTCTTCTTTTGAACAGCCATGGTCAGAGAGACACTGCACAAATTCTTTTAATGAGAGGAGCCAAATATTTACCAGACAAAAACGGTGTTACTCCACTGGATCTCTGTGTACAGGTATTGAGTTAGCAGCACTCTTTCTGCGAACATCTGTCACTTACTACAGTGTTACTCAGTCAGAGTTATCTCTTTTATTTTTAAGGCCTATGAAAGATGGTAGTCCATTGGTGAAAGAGAAATGCAAAAATAACTTTTTACAATTAAAGTGATCTTACAGGCAGGTTCCCAATTCGTACCCTTTGCAAAAGTTTTTAATGTCTTTAAAGACTTTGCAAGATAGGAACCTCTGAGAAATGAAGAGTTTGCAGAACTCCAATTCACTAGAAAGTTTGGGAATCCTTGGTTTTTATGATTAGTGTTTCGAATGTCTGCTTCAGTCTGCAGTTTTACAGTCCCTGGGGAATGGCTTTATACGTCAAAATTCTGTCAACATTTTTAGGTGTGAGTAGTGACACCTGGTGTTTGCTGTTTTGTAATGATGATCTTCCTGTGTGAGCAAGAAAAATATTTTCTTTCCTTTTAAGTCATCTTTATTTTGTTTTTTTTTTCCCCTCGTTTGCTTACCAGTTTGCTTTTCAGTGTAGATACATCTTTCTAGAAGACTGAAATTATAGGTTCATATACTTCTTGCTAGCATGGTATTACTTGGGTATTACTTCGATTTTGAAAAACTGACTTTTGTTAATTCTTGTGGATTCTCAGTGGTTTTAATTTTAATACCTAATTTTTTGGCACCAGGAACAATTAAATGAATTTATTTAATGGATCTGTTACCACTGTAGCGAGCTATAAACTGTCATGCAAAAAGAAGGAACCTCTGGATTTGCAGCATTTAATCCATTACAAGGTCATCTTTTCAGTGTAGAATTTGTTGTGTGTTCAGGTGGTAGGTGCCTGCTTAAAAATGCAGCTGTGTTAAATAAGAGTTGATACAAATAAAATACAAATTCAAGTCCTGTTATTTCTAAAAGTCATTTTTCTCAAAAGCGTATGAAGTTAAGTCTGAGCTGTTGATCTGAGGCACAAGTGGAATCATATTCATGTATTGATTTTAAAGTTAAATAATCCTTTCATGAGTTTATCCTGTTTCATCCTTTACCAAGTCAGATCTGTGCCTTATGGACCTTTAGGAAAATATTTGTTTTGAAGGATTACATTCTGGGTGTAATTAGGTAGAGGTGTCTCATCCATGAGCAGTGGGAAGAGAAGCTAAATATTGCACCGTTTTTAAGCACTGGTAAATTGTTAGGTGAAACGTTGTTCAAATGTAACTTTGGCTTTCTAAGTGGGAAAGCGTTTCAAAAAAAAAAAACCAACCTAAAACAAACAGAGGAAAGGGAGCAGGTATATATGAACTGATATACTGAAAGAATTTAATCCTGCCTTCTCTCAAAAGTTTTGTTATACCTAATTTTGATACATTATTGAATTTCAGTTTGTTTATGTTAGGATTGGATTACTCCATTCAGTATTTAAAAAAAAAAAAAAAGGTAGTTCTCGGTAGGTTTTAATGCCTATAATAGTATAAGCTCCAGTTCTAATGTTTCTTTTAATTAAAATGGTTTTTGTTGCTTTTTAGGGTGGTTACGGAGAGACTTGTGAAGTCTTAATACAATACCATCCTCGACTTTTCCAGACAATAATTCAAATGACACAGAATGAAGATCTACGGGAAAACATGGTAATACAGTATTATGTGTTTTATAGTTACCAATCTGTATGGTGGAGATCTGATGTCTTAATATGAGTGTCCTGGTTAGAATACAGTACCAGAACTTGACCAGTCAGTGCCACAGTAGTTGATCACAATGTGGTTTTCTTTCCTCCCATAGAAAATATATGGTCTTCACATAGTTTTAAACACAAGAATTTGGGGTTAAATGTGGGATCTATTTCAATTTAGTGTTCTAACTTTGTATATTTGGCAAAGTAATCTAGACAGTGTAAGAAATGAAAAAGCAGATTTGTTGCAAGCGGCCTGTACCTTGTTTGTACAAAACCTGGTAAACCATTTTGTATATACAATTTCTTTGTGTAATAGGGCCTATTTTCCTTCATTTAGTGGTTATCTGCAGATGTCCGTTCTAGGATATGTCTCAAGGCTTGAATCATCTAGAATGAACTGGAACATTCGGAGTATGAGCACTCATCTGTATGAAGTTGCTTTGTGCAGTTACCGTGTAAAAGATTGCAGCCGCAATTTCATTTGGTTATTATTGCTGTAGATGAAACTATTCTGTTCCTTTTTCAGTGGTTCTTCTGTACCTTGTTTCTTTTATTATTGTGGGGTAGTGCAATCTAAAGCAAAGGAAAAGCAAGGAAAAGATTTTTTTGTTTCTTGATTCGCATGGGGGAAAGAAGCATGGGATGCTTTTGTTTCCCCCCTTCCAAATCTAGATAGCTGTGGGTTTTTAATATATTGTTTGCTTGAAAATAACTGGAAACAGTTTTACAGACTGTAAATTAAAAAAGAATAGATTTAGTAAGGTATTGGCTGCCTCTTCACTGCACTTCGTTTGCTAGATTTTTGAAGTTTTTATTGTTCTCTGTAATCCCATTACTTCCACTGCAAAACTGAGCATTTATAAGTCTATATAGAAACAGTCTTGAAATTTCTGAGACAGGTCTGAGTTTTACAAAGTAAAATGTCAGAGAGGTGAAAATTCTCAAAGTGTGTGTTAGAAGCACAGGAAATGGTGTAGGTGATTTCAAATAAAAGAAAGTTAACTAAAACCATGGAACAAAAAAGACTTTCTACAGGACGGGAAATGGCAAAGCATATTATTGTATATTGTATGAGTGAAGACAGTAGATGAGAAAAATTAATGTCTGTCTGAGTAATGGAGGAGGTGTGTGCAAAAAGATCTGAATGAGAGGGTATGCATACTGTATTAGATAATACACAGCATAGTTATGCTTCATTGTCAAAATGGAAACATATTTTAAGTATGGTTTTCTATGGCCAAGTCTGAGCTGTTCTGCCCAAAGTCTTGGATAATGACCAGTTTATATTCTCTGAAAGCGATGACATGAAGAGACTGGTTGCATGTTAGAAGTCAGGACTTGCATGAACTTAAATATTCTTGACAAACTGGAAAAATTACTGACAGACTGCAGGGAGAAAGATACTGCCTCAGCCATTTGTAGCTAGAGATTCACCTGAACCTTGGGGGAAAACTCTCACACAGTTAAGGAAGTGAAGTATTAGAAGAAATCAGTTAGTGAAGCTGCAGAGATTCCAGAGTAGGAGACATCTGAAAACTAGGCAGGCAGATTGGGCAGACCAGTTTGGATTGCAGATACAAGTGCTTCTGCCTTGAGGCAGAGTGTTGGCATAAATGACCTTTATGAGATAGATGCCTTTTCATTCTACCTTATTACAGGAGAAGTTGAGAAGGATTACTGAACTTTCTGAAAGTGAGCGAGAAGGAAGTAAATGAGGATACAATAGGAATGCATGAAGAGTGGTGCTGCTGAAGGGTTGGTTTACCTGCAGAAAAAGTCTAGGCTCGAGATAAGTGTAGAACAAAGGGGAGTTGAAGACAGGGTAGTGTCTGGGCAATTGCAACATGTAGTCTTTGTGAGCCAAGTGATGGTATTAGCAAGAAAAGGGATGATGTTGAGAAGAGTCATCATAACAATTATTGATTAGGGTATGATTTCTTATCTAAGGAAGGACATTCAGTATCTTGAGCAACAATGAAGGTAGTGAGAGCAGTCTCTAGGATCCAAGGTTCATTTACATTGTCATAAACTAACCAAGGAGTGAACTAGGGAGACAGGTGAATGATGAATTATAAACCTGAAATATATGCTCTTGGCTTTAAGAAGTTGAAAGTGTAGCCCACTAATTTTTCAGATGAAAATAAGTTGTTCTTGTGAATTAATAATATGTGGTTAAGCATTCAGTTATAGTATTGTATATCCTGTAATACCATACTTTCATACTAGAAGGTATACTTCTTCAGTAATCTTTGTAAATTATACTGAAATGTTAACTGAGGTTAGATTAGATGCTGGACAATATAGATGTACAATAATATTGCTAGCTCTTAATGCTTGGGTGATAATGTTCTAAATTAAATGTTGATCTGACACTCCATGACAGTATGCATTTTCTTTTGTTCTAATGTGTCAGTTGCGGCAAGTTCTGGAACACTTGTCTCAGCAGAGTGAAAACCAGTATCTTAAAATCCTAACAAGTCTTGCTGAAGTTGCTACAACAAATGGTCACAAACTGCTTAGGTAAGTGTGAGAGGATCATAAGTAAGTTGATAAGCTACCTGGTAGTTAGTGCCACTTAGTAGTTTTAATAATCTAAACTATCTCATGCCCGGCACATGCTGGAGTAGATGGAACTCAAATCCGATTCTTCATGACAGTGCCTGTTCAGATCATTGTCTTGAGGAGAGAAGGTTGGTGTCCTTCTATGGCTGCTGGCCAAGAAGCTTGAGTTCCAGAGAAGTGCATTTTTTTGTTTAATTTGGTTGTATCAGCTCTGGGAAGGGAAGCTTTTTAGCCAACTGCCAAACATTCCCCCCCCCCCCCCTTTTTTCTTCTCTTCCATATCTTTACTTTTCTGAATGCTTTCTTACTACGTTTGAGGAGAGTCTTGGTGGTTCTGATTGCCTTCCATGGCTACTAATATATATGAGACAAAAATTTATGTACCACTGTGCTGTCTCAGCAACGCAAGCAGCAGTTACCTGGGGAAACCTATAAAAAAGGCAAGCATATTTTCCTAATATGCTTTCCTAGTTTTTATGGCATCTGTTTGAGGCAGTTATGTAATCTGTTGGAACACCGGTAACATTTTACTGTTTTCAAAAGCTAGCAGAATCTGCTGTAACCTTTATGCTTTACTAAAAGCCAAGAAAATCTTTGCTGAAAGAGGTAAAGAGCCTGAAAGCATGAGTGGAAGTTCCTTACTAACATGTTCTGGATGGCTTTTTGGAAAAGAGAGATTTAAGAGTGTTCTGTAACCGAAGAGGTCTGTCAGCATAGGTTGTAGAACAATAAGACTTTGAATGCTTCTTTTCAACTGGGGCTGGGATGCGAGGAGCCCATCAGTTAGATAGAGACTAAATAATATATTCTTAGTTCTAGGTGCCTTTTTTTCTTCGACATCAGTCATGTTAAATTTGGATAGAACTTGTAGGTAGCAGGTCAGAACTCCTAGCCAATGCTAGGAAATTCATGACACCATTAATCACAGTCTTGTTCTGATGAGTGTTTGCCTCAATGAATGAGCATGAAAAACTTAAACCCCTCAAATGGTTGGTGATAAAGTGCATAGACATATTAGTGACATTCTGTTGCTGCATAGGTACCTTTTTGAAGAACTTTAGCTGTTGTTGGGCTTTAATGTGTAATCAGCTTAACTTGTAACACATTCCTTTTGTCTCCAGACTTCATTAAAGCCAATAGATCTCTCACAAATAAACTGTGATAAAGTGTAAAACCATTCTACAGGAAAGGGCTTGAAACTTGCTTTGTATGGAGACATTATCAGAAATCATGGTAGCTGGATTAGATCATATGAGGCAGTATTAGTTTCTATTTCATTATCTTCAGAGATAAACCGACTTTGTGTTTAAATTTGATTTATTACTGTTATTACGCCTCTGTACTGAGCAATGCTCCCTCAGTATGGCTGTAGAAACAGTATCTATGTGCCTGTACTGTCTCTGAATTTCAGCCCGTATGTACTCCTGTACTGTGGCATATGGGTTGTAGCGGAGGCTGAGGACAAGTTGGAAGCTTTGCCTTGCATTGATGAGCAGGCGTTTCCAGAGATGCCTGTACTTAGGGTGTCCTGTGGGTTCTTATTGGCCCAGTTCTCTTGGGTACTTTGTAATATGTCACAAGGGAAATGGAATTGTTTTCTTTTTCTATTACAAATCACAGTTTCACAAAAACTGTTCCCTCCAATTCTGTCCCTTGTCAGAGGCTTCAGTCTCTACTTAAACTAAGCATTTCTCAGTTGCTTTGTTATTAACATAACGAGGATGAAGGTGGTACTTGGTAAATATAGACCCTCTGAGCTTGAGCCTCTTTCCTCTCTCTGCTCCTTCCAACAGGTAGTATGTAAAATGCACTCTCTACATGAAAACCTCCGATAATGATACTCTTGCATGGCTGAACTTAGTATCATCATTGTTATTTTCCTGGCTATTAACCCACAGCCCATTGTTGCTGGGTTTGTTTCTTTAGTTCAAAAGTGTCTAAAGTTGTTTTTTGTAACGTCTCTATCAGGTAGCCAGGAGTGCCACTGAGCTTCTGCCTGAGGACTTCTGCTTTGAGTACCAGCAAGGAGCCTGTTCAGTTGGCATTACCTCCATCGCTTATTTCCTCTTTCCAAGGGATAATTATAGTGTGACATGATTTGTTCTTGCTGGTGCAGATTGAACCTAGCTGAATGTTTACAAACATGCTAGTAAAAGCTTCAGTAAACTATTAAAAGTGCTTTAAGGTATTCTTACATAGTTGGCTCCTCTTCCTGCAGATTTAAACCTGAAACTTCACCAGGAAAAGACTGCTGTTGAGGGATGATAAACGTCAATCAATGTTTTCTGTTTGTTTTGTTTTTGTTTTTTCTTGTTTTGTTTTTTATTTTAAAACTTAAGTGCGCTTCTTGTATTCATAGATTTTTTTTTTTTTTTTTTTTTTCCCCTGTAAAATCTTTGATAATATACCAGTGCTAATTTGTGGCTGTGATTAGAGCTTCTGGTAATGTAATTACAGCCTGCTAGTCAGAGGATTTTCTTTACCTGGTTAAAAACTTAACAGTGCGTCTTTGTGTTCTTTTCTTATCTCTATTTACTGAAAACTTCTCTGGTTAAAGTCTAGATTGTGACAAGAAAGTTGTACTTTGTATATCAGTTTGGTAAAATTCTTAGTATGTGGCTTTTTGAAATTCATACCTCTCAGGCAGTCATTCAAATGTAGTGCTGAAAACGGATAGGTCTTTTGCTTTTACCCATACCATAGGGAGAGTGACATCATGACGAAGGTACTGTTACAACTAGCTGTTTCAGATTCATGAATTAACATCTTTATTTGCATCAGAGGTTTACAGCATGCTCTAAGATGTCAGTTTTCTGGTCTGAACTGATCTTACAGTTAGAAAACATGCATTTGAGTTGCAAGTACTTTAAGGACAGAATTGAATGTGTACTCAACTATATAAAATTTGTGAGTAGAGTTCAGTGGAAAAAGTTTAAATTTCTTGCATTTTTTGTTTTGTATTCAAGATGAAAGAATTCTTAATACTTGGGGTTTAAGGAAAGAAAACAAAGTTGAATTTGGTGGAGAATGTTCTGCTTGTGCATAAAGTCATGAGTATCTCGTATTCTCCACTGTACTGGTACACAGTTCAGTGTTGGCCAGTTCAGTTAAGATGACATAAAACTTTTACTATATTTATTAGTAACATAGTGGTGCTGTTGTGTAGTATCTTTTAGATGATGTTTCTCCTAAGTAGAAATAGCGGCATCATTACAATCGTATTCCTTGTCTAACTGAGGTCTTTAATGAGCATTTAGAAGAATGGTGAGGATGGGCTGTGGGAGCCTATCTGATTAGTCAGTATGCTACTAGATGCTATCTTTTCTGGATTGAGAAACATTTTCATCTGGATATCCCAATTTGTTTCACATGTTGAAATCCTTACTGCACTAAGTTGAATTTCTTACCAACAGTTCATAAGAAGTGTACATGTACATAAAACCAAATAACTATTTTGCAAGATCTGGAATTTGCTGTTCTTATTTCACTTCCAGTTGAAATTTTGAGTATATGTTAGTAAAATTATAGTGCTTATATTTGACTTTTGGGGCTGGTGCAGGAAATTAAAATTCACTAGGGTTTAGAGCTTAGGTTTTTTTTTCAGCATATGTGTCAGACCCTACCATTAGATTACTTACTCCTTAATATACTAAACTGTTTCATCAAGGAAAAAAACCTTAAATATTCCATTTTTTCCCCCAGCTTGTCAAGTAATTATGAAGCTCAAATGAAGAGTCTCTTAAGGATCGTGAGGATATTTTGCCATGTCTTTCGCATTGGCCCATCCTCTCCCAGTAATGGAAATGACATGGGCTACAATGGAAATAAAACTCCAAGAAGTCAGGTGTTCAAGGTCAGAAAAGTATATGATGTTGTTAGGAAGATAGACGTTAAAGAGATGAATTTCACAAAGCATGCATTCATTAATCAGACATCTCATGAACAGGAAGTAAGTTTGGTTGATGTCCCTATCCCTACTTAAGTTAAGCCTACCTCTTTCCTTCTCATTTTTTTTATCCCCTCTGGATTCATTTAACATCTCATGATTTCTTTTTATTCTTATTTACTGTATTGTTTAGTAGATGTTGTTGAAGGCTTAGTTACTCAGCTGATTTTGGTAAACTTTGTTTTTATTTCTGTTATGTTGTTTTAGAGTGTAGTAATCTCAAAACGTAGTAATATTAATTTAATAGATTGTATTAATGTAATTTCAAAGTGCTATTTGGAGAGTCACTGGGAATTCTGATCACTCAGTTTTATCCAGCTTCACAAGATAAATGGAAATAATTGAATTCTTAATCTGTTCATTGTTTTCTCTGTGACCATGAAGTTTTTTTTCCGAAGTTGTTCTTGAATTTTATTATTACATCCTTTAAAACATACCAGCTTACTACTACTCTTGTGAGGTTATTGATTTATAGCTGTTTTCAAACACCTGCTTTAGGTGCTTGACATTTAGATGTTTAATTTCTGATTTTTGTGTTTTTGGTTTTTGGGGGTTTTTTTAATACTTGTTGAGGAATCCCTCTGTATAAAATCGCAGCTTACCTTTTCCGTAAAGAAGTCCTGGTTTCCTGCATGCCATTCAACGTACATTGGGTATACAACTGACGTACTAATCAGAGCACCTAAATAATAAGAACTGAAGGATAGTCTCTTATTTTCTCCTATCTTCCTCCTAACTCTTACATGGCACAGCTCATATTGCTAAATTTAGACACCAGTGGTTATGTGGGAATTTTCCTTAACCTTCACATTTCTTCCAGAGTGTCACGAAAGTGATATTTTGACATTACTGCATTTATTTGATGATATGTGTTAATCAGGTGAACTCTAAAGACTTTTAAGACGTAGCTATGTCAATAAGGTTATGAAAGACGATACTCTTAATTCCAGCCATATTTAGTTAAGTAGCTCAGTTTTTGTTTAAATTTCTTCTCTTGGAAAGAGGGAAAGCATTAGTCTATTTAAAAAAAAAAACAAGCATAAATGTTTTTCTGATAGCAAAATAATTTTAATAATGAATTGATTTATATAATGAATATAAAACTACTGCTCAAGTATGAAAAATACTGTGTGCAAAATGTAATGCACTGTACAGTGTGCAATGTAATAATGGTCCTTTACAGTTGTTCACTAAAATCTATGGAGCTAGACTGGCACATTGCAAGTTTAACCAGATTTCTGTTTTCAAAAAACAAAGCCCTACCCAAATCACGAGACTAATTTTATGAAAGACAGCAATTTCTAACAGTTTTAATGAAAATTCGTTTAAATATAACAAGAAGCAGGTGTTAAATGTGTTTAATACAGGAACTATCTGCAGTAAGATAGTGTTACCTTTTTTTCTGCAAGGTTTTAGTAGTACCTGACCTCATCTCCAAAACGAACAAGCAAACAAATAAAACACGCTTTTCAACTCCAGATCATTTCAGGACTCGCGATAAACAAACAAAAACATTCAGCTGCAATTTGCAAAGGAAATTGTATTTCAGCAGAATCACTTATCTGTGTGCCCAGATTACTTTGTATGCTGAAAGTAATTTAGTATACAGTTAAGTCTTGTGCAGTAGACTTAAATTACACAACTGGCACGCTTGTCCCAGAAAAGATCATAATTATGTAAACCCAACATTTATGTTTTTTAACAAATGAGCAAAATATGTGCTACTCTTGCCTTAGCTAGCAAACCAAGAATTTCAGGATGATTTTAAAATTATTATTGCTATTACATTAATTTATTTATTTTGAAGGTATTAAAACTGAGGCAGCCCTTAGGGCCGCTGTTGTCTCTGTGGTATTTTAAGGTTGATGTAAATTTCACACTCAAAAATACAAAACTGCCAACGAGAACTTACTCTTTTTTGGCAATGGGGCGCACAGGTCTAGCAACACTAAGTTGATGTTCAGTTGTAGATGAATTAGCCTGTTCTTCCCTGAATTTATATGAACTAGGTAGTGAGAGATTAGACATAGTGCTGAATCAGTTGGGTGACTTCCTGTTCTCTCATATTCCTAACTTCCCTTTACTTTTTTTATCCTTTCCTTGAAACCATGGTTGTGATGGTCCCTTTTGCCTTTTGGGAGGAGGGAAAATAGCCCACTGTATTCTAGATAATTACAATGGTATGGAGGCTCCTTGAAGACCTGTCAGTTGTATGTCTTCATTTGTACCATTACTTGCATGTGGGACGTGCAGGTCAGAGATAAAGAACTCCTCTTCTGGTTTTTTGGTTTGTTTTGGTTTATTTTGTTCTGTTTGAATTTTTTTTTGAATATAGGCTGTGTAACTGTTTGGTACAGTCTATTAAGGAAACCACAAAGGTTGCTGCTGCAAAATAGGAGTTAAATCTGTATTAAAAAAATCAATGTGGAACTTCAAGATTTTAAATTTGAGATCCAAATTAAAAATCTTAGAGGAAATTAGCTTTAAATTGGAATTTGCTGCTGATCTTAAAATTCAGTTGGGGGGAATAAATGTTGTAGATAATTTGAATTTTGATACAGGTTTTATAGCAAAAAAGTCTCTTAGACTGCTGGGTCATGTCACTTGTAAGGATTTGAGTACTTTGTAGAGCACAAGAAAGTGATACAGGTCACCACCCACTTCTCTAAATGCTGTTTATTTGAGCGAGTGAAGACCTCTAGATGTTTTCTTTCTTTACTATATGGGAAGCTAATCCATTGTTCAATACTGTCTTCTTTCAAGAATGGACTTAGGAACTTTTGTCTGGGGAGGATTGAAGGCAGCAGTGGCAGGAATTATGTCTTGTGATAGGTAGCCTTGTGGGATATGTGGACAAACATTATCAGGCCTTATTGCACAGTATCAGGGATTGTTTCCTTTCCTTCTGATTGCACTCCTGTTAGGTCCAAATAGATCTGTACCTGATAACCTTTAAGATGTACTTCATAACTCTTTTTAAAATGTTCATACAAAAACATATTTTATCCAGTGTAAGAACTGAAGAAAAACTTTCTTCTGACTTTTTTCCTAATGCTATGTTAAGGCTTTCTGTATTATACTGATTTAACTTATTTTGAAGAGTTGACACTGTAATCTAGCCTGAAAGGGGTTGGAAATATGAGTATATCTTGATCTGAGGCTACTGAGAAATGTTAGTACTTGACAAGGACAAAAAAAATCACAGAGCCGTCTTTGTTTTATTGAAGTTCCCTGTATGTAATTCATTACAGGCCTGGTCAATTTGGGTCTATCCAAATGTTTTAAAGTGGAAACACTAAGATGCACTTGTACTGATCTTGCAAGAAGCAAAATCATCACTGAATTTGAACACTCAGTCTTCAAACAAGCCACTGCTAACTTGGACAAGATCTTACCAGTGAGCAAGTTCATGAAGAGTAATTTTGACCAACTTGACGGTCATTACTTTTTCATGTGTTGCTCTTCCAGTTGCTGCACAGTATGATCACATATTAGGGAAGCTTGTTGCAAAATCTCCCTGTCTAATTGAACAAAGTTGGGAAGCCTCTAACATATTTCCCTCATTTCAGATACTGTTCTTTTCTAAAATAGAATTGAATTCTCTGCTGTGACACACTCACCTCAAGGATTGGTGATCTCCTGCTCCCTGTGTCTTAAAAGACAAACTGTGTCGCCTGGCAAAAGGTTTTGCTCCAGTGTCATAGTTTGAATACGGGTTTGATTTCTAGTGTCTTGCTTTCTAGATGGGTAAAGAGGAGGGTGTTGCATAACTAAATCCTTGCATTGGGGAGATCAGGTGTGCAGTTGTAAAAGCTTGGTACCCAGACTCAGGTGTATAATTACAAAGAAACTTTTCCGAAATGTGAGATATGAAAACTGAAGGTTGAGTGGGGGTTTATGGTTAATATGTGGTTCATGATAGGAATTGACTGAAGAATGCTGGCTTGTAGTATTAAAAACATGTTGCTAATGGTTTGATTGGCAATGCCCACATTATGCTTGAAAAGGTCTGATTATGGATGCTAACAAAAAACGTTGACAGTCATGGATATGGAGGTGGTGGGCAATATTTGCAGGTGTGCTTTATATCCTGAGGTTAGACTAGGGGGGAAAAAAAAAAAGGGAAAGTAGGAAGTTGAAGTCACCATGCTTGACTACACTTTTGAATGAGTTTGTGATCAGAATCTGTGAAAAACTAGCTTTGGAAAAACAAGTCAGTTGCAAGAGTTCTGGAGGGCGTTCTAAGTCTGTGGGAAATAAAAGATAAGACAAGAGATATCAGCAGAAAATTGGTGTCTGGCAGGCTAAGCATTGAAAAGTTTGGGAGAAGTAGACTAGATTTTAGTGTTCTAGTAGATAACTACCTAGTTTCTCGTGTTAAGAACACAGCTGCATTTTTTCCCATATATTCAATGAATCCTATTTTCCATTAGAAAATTTTTCTACGTTATGTTTTGTGGTGAAGGACTGACAGGTAGGTCTTGGCAAACTTGAAAGAAGCTAACTTGATCCTGTGTGGCAGATATTTATGTAGAAAATAATGCCTACACTGGAGGTATTCAGGTCACCATCTAGAGAAATGCATGGTCACTAGGAGTACAGGGATTAAGTGAGTGTCATATAGCATATTGAGCAAAGCCTACCAGTCTTAGAGATCAGGCTGACTTTCCCCAAAGTTCTTATTGGGGAAAAAAATGGAAGCATAATGGTAATTTTTTTAAAATGGTAAATTTGAACAGATTATTTCAATACACAACTTTCATGAGAAGTAATTTACTATGTATTGAGACTGTGTCACTAAGAGGTGTACTGACAGTGCTCCAGATAATGTAGACTTCTGGTATGTTGTGCTGTAAATCTTAACTTTTAAAGGTAACTTTAGAATATGAGAAGATACTTTTCAGTATCTGCTAAGTCTTTGAATGTTTTAATTGGTGAAAAATGTTGGTGCCACAGTAATACATAGAAAAAGGAGTGCATTTAGAAGTTTACTCTTACTTCTGGAATGCTGTGAAAGACTTGAGTCGGAATTGCTTCCCTGTAGGATACATATCCCTGTGCTCACTATGCTATGCTTGTGAAACAAGCCTTAACACATTAAGGTCTCTGTAAACACCATTAAGGGGCAGCACAGTCAGACCTTGTGTTTTGTTTTTTTTTTTTAAGTGCTGGTGAGTGTGTTGCAGTTCTCAGCCCTTTCTCTCCTCTGTGGTAGGCCTGCACCTCAGAGCGAATGTAATGTGTAATGATGGAATTGCGCTAGATTTCAATTGTATCAGTTTTAAGTTGGTGGTAGTGAATAAAGAATGACTTGGTTAAGATAAAATTTATAGCTTTAAAAATTGGTACGTAATTCTGCTGATACTTGTTTCTGTTTCGTAAAGCTCGGTATTAGTGACCCTTACTCTGAGACATCTGGGGTAGTACCAAAATGGGCTGTATGAGCTCACATGATGTATAAAGCACATTTTACTAGATGTGCGTGAGTCTGAATCTCAGTGGTATTGTCTGGGGTTTGCTCCATCTACCTGGTAGAGGGAGCTTGTTTGACCAGGGCCTTAAAAGGAACTCAACACGCTCTTACTCTGGAAACTTAGTATGTGTGTTAATGTTTTTTTTTCTTGACTGCAGCAGTCAGGCAGTGGTGTGCTGTGTAACCACCAGGAGGCCAAACGCTGAAATAGTTCAGTGTTTCACTCTTTCTAAATTATTTTATCTTTATTCTATCTGCTGCTTGATTATTTTCCTTCTATATGACATTTGTTCTTTGTGCTCTATGGCTACAAGTATGGATTTTTTTTTTGAGTTATCTCTAACGACTTCTAAAGGATCATTTAAAGCTTTTAAATGTGTGTGATATTTATTTGACTTAAGAGGATTATCACATAATTAATGTTATCTAATGTCAACATGTTCCTTTTTTGTCTGTTTTTGCATGTTTATTGCAGCCGCTGGAACTGCTCTGGCATTCTCTAGATGAATGGCTCGTTCTTATAGCCACAGAGCTGATGAAAAACAAAAGAGACTCTGCCAACATTACTTCTATTTTACTGAAGCAAAAAGGACCAGATCACCAGGATGCTACTCCTACGCCTTCCTTTGCCGCTGCAGAAACCGAGGGCACAAAAGAGCTATCCACTGATGCTGGCGAGTTGAAAACATATGATGTTTCTGGGAAGCAGGAAGCTTGTGCTGATTGCCAGGATGTTATCTCCATGACAGCAAACAGGCTAAGTGCTGTCATTCAAGCCTTTTATATGTGCTGCTCCTGTCAGATGCCTCAGGGGTAAGGAGAGGATCCTGTTAGTTACTGCAACTGTTATATGCTTTCTTGGAAGAATTTCAGTACTGACCTGATAATATTAGTGACAGTCATGGGTAATCACTATTGAGTGCATTTTTTTTTTTTTTTTTTTTCCTTCCCTCTGTCTTTAATGGTACCAACCAGCACAGCAGAATTTCCATAGGGCTGCTGCCTCTGAACATAGCTGCGCTGGGGCAGGTTTTGTATTGAATGTCTAATGGCTCTTTGTAATCATGTGGGATGCTTGCAAATAATGTAATTTTGATCTCTCGAAACTTAGCTGTTCTTGCTTTTGGTTCTTAATGTGAAATTATCCCTGAATTTAATGTGACTATCCAACAAGAATAACTATAAGCTCAGAGAAAAATATGAGTTATCTTTGTGTATGAAAATGACAGCTGGAGCAAAAGTTGTTTGGCTATATTGCAGAAGCTTAAAATAAGGAGAATACAATCTCAAAGTAATGCTCACTTGGCAAACAGAGTTTCGTGTGGAACAGACGCTATAAGTTAGGTAAATTTAATACTCTAAGTGCCTGGTTTAAAAAGGAAAAAAGTGTGTCCGCTATAACTGAGGTCTTTGAGATTGTTACAGATTGTATTTATGAACCTGCAAGTAAAGGATCCTTTGACTCTCTTGAGTGGAAGATTAGGCAAGTATGGTAGTTTTACAAGCTTCCTGTGGAATCTAGAAGCAAGGTTCCCACTACATGACACCTTTTGGTTATCGCCAGCCACTGTAAGGGATTTTCTTTCTCTGCCAAACTGAGTGGAATAAAAGCTTTCAAGTAAGCCAGCACTGTTTGGGGCACACTCCTCTGGACACTCTGGAAGACAATCTGGGGATCAGCGTGTTCCACGAGTACCTCAGTATTTTCACTTTTAGTTTTTTTCCAGCTGGAAAAAGGAACTGCTGTTTAGCAACTTCCCTTGAAATCTCCATCAAACTTTACTAAGATAAAATGCCAGTATAATATTACTTATAGCAGCCAAATCAAAAGTAGAAATGTTAATAATAGTGATTAAGTACATTTTGCCCCAGTTTATTTCTTTATGCCAAAATTCACTTGAGGAGGTGACTGTCTCCCTGTGCCCAGGTGGCTTGCTGATGTGTCCTGCCAAATGGGTATGCTCCTATGCATAGTTTGTGCTTCAAGTTGGGGAGAACTCCTCTGGATACTACATAAGTTTAACTTAAGAATTAGGAGCCAGGAGAGTAAGAACTGTTTCAGTGACAACTGGGAGAACTCCCTTGGATACAGGAAAGTAAGGCAGAGCACACCTGAATTCTGTGTTGGTTTAGGGCTTTTCAGAACTGCGTACAGAAGAACAAAGATCTGAGACTTACTCTGTTTTACTGACGTTTTCATATTAATAGAAGTAAATGGCACAGTGGTGTAATTCAATACTGCTGCCATCTTCAAATAATATTTGAAACTATAACAAATGACACTTTCAGGGAAAATAAAATGGCTTTAATTTTAGATTTGTGTGTCTTTGTTTAGTGGAGGAGAGTAAACAGTACACCGTTTTCCATTGTTCCTAATATTCATACAATAAAGACGGCATTTCATGCTGGTTAACATTTGAAATATTGAGGTTATTTTCTTTTACTTGCCATGATGCTTTTCTTCTGCAAATGCTGATATTGAATCTAGGCATTCTTTTGTTAATGTACTGGAATACAATGTTCCAAGTTTTCGCATCAAAACTGATGAGTGTATGCGAAGTTGATTTTTTTTTTTTTTTTTTTTTTTGGTGTGTTGGGGGGGTGTTGGGGTTTTTTTTTTTTTTTGTTATCCTGGACTTTTCAAAGTACTGTTTTTCACAACCTTTCCAGGCACTTGATGAGAGGGGTTGATTCTTGTTTGCAAGTATTCATTAGCTTTTGCTGAAGCTAAAGGATCCGCCTAAGAATTTTTCTGTTTCAAAAAATACAGGAGAGAGTTGTAAATAAAAGGAGTAAAATTTGCACCTGTGTTAATCCTTACCTTGTTCTCCAGATATAAATAGGAGGAAAAAATAGAATTCCATATTAGTGTATGAGATGCTTGCCTGGCAAGTAAGTTTGTTGTTTCATGAAGCCATTAAATACCACCTTGCCCCCCATTATTAAGTTTGAGTTTGTAAGGTTATTTCTTCCTGGCTCTTTCCTCACTTTTCACAATCTACACGGTGTGTGGTGGGAGTTATATACAATGAACAAGAATACAGAACAATGTGTATCATGTATATTGTGCATATAACATCATTCTTTCCATATATATATATTTCCATTGTTGTGCTGAAAGCTGGAGGGGTTTAAGTGTATCTCCATTAGTTTGGGCTTTTCTTCTTCATGTAGATAATAAGAGTTAGTGGTGAGGTTGCTTGACCTTCTTGATTATTGTCATTTTTGCCTTTTGTATGAGCTTGTTATGAAATCTTAATGCTGCTGAGTATTTAGTTTTATGATTGACTAGTTATGTAAATAGAAATGGATGTTGTTTAATATTTTATTAAAAGAATGCAACAATTTATGTAATTCAAATTATTTTCAATATCATTAACTAAAGCATTTTTTGCACAGGATGACGTCGCCTCGTTTTATAGAGTTTGTCTGTAAACATGATGATGTCCTTAAGTGTTTTGTTAACCGGTAAGCTTTGAGAAATATGGAATTTCTAATTTCTTCCCTTTTTTTCTCCCAAAATAATTCAAACTCATATTTTTCTTCTTAATGAGTTGTCACAACAATAAACTAAAAATACCTGTGAAAATACCACATGCACTTCAGTGGTCCTGCCAAATTCGAGGGAGTGCATACTAATGATTCAGAGAGCTCAGTTAAATGAACTGCTCTGCATTTGATTGTGAGATTTAGCGAACAAATTTTTTTCACAGAGCAACAGAATAATTTCCTTAGTGGATTCTTTCCTCATCTTTCTTCCAAAAAAGCCTTCCAATTGAGGCAAATGAAAACTTTTGTTCTTCCTCAAATGTGTTGTACATACTAACTTATTAAAGGAGTCTAAACCATTTTTGAACACTTGGCTATTTCCAGAGTTTCTCTGGGACTGCCCAGTTCATAATATTGTTTCTGTCTGGAGAGCTGCTTGTAATCCACCATGCTCAAAGGATGAGGTAGTATAAGTAATTTGCAAACATGAATTAGGAAAACATTATGAAATAGAGTTTGTTGGAACTTTTCTATGTGACTAATTGCATTGTCTCTTTCTGTAGACTTCATGTATCATGAAGCATTATTATTAGATCTCTGACTAACAGACTTCTAACCTATTTTTCTTTCAGAAATCCCAAAATAATTTTTGATCACTTCCATTTTCTTCTTGAGTGTCCTGAATTAATGTCCAGATTTATGCACATCATAAAAGCTCAGGTAAATGTCAGGAGATGCTTGGTTACAAGGAATATAAAGAGTTTGTTTAATAATAACAATAGTAATAATGATAACAATTAAAAAAAATCCATTTGTGGAGGATGGAAGAACTAAGTGTCCGCTCCAGTGTTTCTGAATCTGGGATGTTGAAAGATCAGATTAAGCAGACATGGCAGCCAAATTTCTGTACTTCTAATTCTTTGAAGTACATGTTTAAGTCCAATGTTAAATAAGTCTTCATGTCCAACTTTCAGTTAAACAGTTTACTTGCTATTATTAAATTTATTTGTGCACATCTAATAGATTCAGCTTTAAAATGCTGTGATTTTTCCTTAATTGACTTTATCTTGAGATAAACCAGACGATAAATACACCACTGTTAGTTGATTTGACCACAGTTAATTAGTGATAGCTCCTTCAGTGAAACATCATGTTGTATTGTTACTCTTTGCTCTGTTTCCTACCATTTCCTTTTGTTTGGGTTTTGATTTCTTTTTTTCCCCAATTAATTTTTTTCTTATTTGTAAAATCCTTATGTCTTGCATAACCTAAACTTGCTTCTCAATTTAACATGGGACATGAATTCAAGACTAAAGCGTGACTCCCGCAGTAAGACTAGTGTAGTTAAGCAGAAAAATTAGCAAGTGAACACCACACCCCCACCTCCCCATATGGAAGTCTGCTGCTTTACATAGCAGTTTAGTGTTAAGCATATGCCATGTTTTCATCACTTACCTTTAAAAGATTATGATTGTCTATTTGTAGCTTAGGGACAGGGATGCATGTTTTTTTCTATTACGAATGAGGATGGTCTTTTGCCAATAATGAGCTATTTGAAACTCCTTCATTTAGCACACGCTGGTTTAATTTTGCTTTGTTCCCTATTAGAAAGGTTCCTTACATTAAACTGTTTTAGTCAAAGACAGAATTTGCTGAAAATAACGGTAGAATTCCTCTGACCAGACACCCTCCACGCACCCCACAATAATTTTGGGGTGTCTGTTCCAAAAGATTTATTTCTTTAGTTGTGCCTTTATTTTTAGATGTGCACTGATTTTTTGGTAATTCTGTTTTATTTTTAGGATGTGATCTAGGTGTATTTTTTACTTTTGGTTGAAATATATGTTTTTGAAATTCATTACCTATGAATAACGAAGAGACCCTGAGAACTGATGCCCTGTTAGATCAACTAAAAATACATGCTGTGAATTGTGATAGATGAGAGAGGCCATATTTGTGTCATATCTATCTTGGCAGAACTGCAAAACGTCTATCTAAATACTGAAAACAAGCTAGGACCTCCTCACCTAGGAATTGCTTTGGAATCTTTCTGGTCTCTTTGGACTGTTTTTTATTGCCAGTGAACTTTACTGCAAATACCCCTTGTTTATATCATTTGTGCTAATGTGCTCAGCTGTGGTTGGTAATAAATAGTGTTACAGAAGCCAGTGACTGACTTCTTATCTAGGTTGCTTTCCCCCCTGCTCTGGAAGAAGTTTTGTGCTATTTTTCTCTTATGTAGTGATAACTGATGGTCCAGTTATCTGCATATCAGACTTCAGCAAACACACAAGTGTATGTTTAGTCCTTTCCTCTTCCCAAAATACTGTATAGCATATTGAGATAGCACCAAGTGACTCTGCACATCTCAAAAATGAGTTGAGAAGTATGTATAACCATTTTCCAGTCATGCTTATGAGAGGGGAATTATTTGGTTGAATGCATCTGTATAATGTGGTATACCCCTTGTTTTGTAGCCATTTAAAGATCGCTGTGAATGGTTCTATGAACATCTGCATGCTGGGCAGCCAGATTCGGACATGGTGCACAGGCCTGTCAATGAAAATGACATCCTTTTGGTTCACAGAGGTATTGCATTATAAATGGAATTAGTATAGCTTTGAAATACACTGAAATATAATGAATTAAGATTAAGAAAAATAATTGGTGCTTTTTCTTTAGATTCTATTTTTAGGAGTAGCTGTGAAGTTGTTTCTAAAGCAAATTGTGCAAAACTAAAGCAGGGGATTGCTGTGAGATTTCATGGAGAAGAAGGCATGGTGGGTAAAATTGCATGGTTTTCCTTTATGGTATTTATATATGGAAATATTAATTCTGTTTCACAAGTATTGTGAAAAATCCTAATTTAAAATAAATTTTATACTTTATTAAGAAGTATGTGGTTGCCCAGTGTAACTGTTTGTGCAGTGAAAGTTCTATATACTAATATATTTTATTCTTTTGACATGCAGGGACAGGGTGTTGTGCGTGAGTGGTTTGATATCTTATCCAGTGAAATAGTTAACCCAGATTATGCCTTATTTACCCAGTCAGCTGATGGTATGTCTTTGCCTTTTTATTTTTTCCTAATTTTATGATGTCTTCTTTTATAATACAAGAGAAAAGTCACTTAATTGCTTTCAGAATGTGGGATTGTTACTTTTTATAAGCAACACTGGCAGAATTGTTTTCATATATACAGAGAAGTGATCTATTCATTGTACATTATCATAACTACAGATGAAACATTTTTCCTAATTTGAAGTTTCCTTGATTTTGTTCTCTCTTTTGTAAGAGGAGAACGAGTTGTTGGTTTTAATGAGTCCATCATATTTCTGCCTGTTAGTAGAAGGACATAACACTTTGAGGGCAGCATAGAAAGTGTTTTCCACGGGGAACTGTGGAGATATTCCTTTATTTTCTTTTAGAAATCCATGAATTCAGTCAGTTAATTTTTGTAGTAAAACCAGATGTTGATCTCAAAGGTCTACCTTGTATTTGACTTTTTGTCTTTGGGGTGCTTCATATAAAGCTAATCTTTATCAATAAAAGATTTCACATCAGCATCAGTGATAAATGTTTTGCATTCTACCTTACAAAGTCTTGGGAAGTGTAAAGGAAGTCGGTCAACAGAACAGGCTGTGCTGTAGATAGTTCCTGAAAGTTAAAAGGAAAAGTTCAGGGATGCCTGAAGTGTTCTTTTCTAAGGACACCGGGACTGGACTGTTTTCTGTCTGCATCTGTCTGGAGCCAGATGAAAGGAAATACACGCATTCTGATCCTTCCTTTGGGCATGTTCACAAGTTGATACTGTGAATTGTGGCCCATTAGAGTAAGCGAGAAATGCATATAGCAATATAGTAAGATGGAGGACCAAATTTAGCAGATCATGATTACCCTTATGTTAATTATTTCAGAGTGGTGCCATGGAAAGTGGCTAAGCAGTATCATTGTAATAATAGGATGCCATTACATTCTGATACATTTCTTTCTGACATCTTTTTGGCATAAGCAAAAACCCCCAGATAATCTTCTAAAACCTCCAAATAAAACACTTTCAGTGGTTTCAGATGCTTAGTGTATTTGTTAAATATGAACTTCACTTAAAAAGTAATGAAACATGATAATATTTTATTTTATAGGAACAACTTTCCAGCCCAACAGCAACTCTTCTGTAAATCCAGACCATTTGAACTACTTCCGTTTTGCAGGACAGATCCTGGGGCTAGCTCTGAATCACAGGCAGTTGGTGAACATCTACTTCACGAGATCATTCTACAAGCATATTCTTGGTATGGTTTTATTAAAATTCTGTTTATTAGTCGTCTAAGCAGTAAACCTTTTCCTTTTTTACTTTTTTGTGTTTTAAAAGGGAAAAAGTCTTTGGAAATAAATGTTTTGCTAAACTTTTACATACATGAGTCATGGCATAGTACGGCAGTAATTGCTATTCCAGTCTGAGCCTCTGTTAGCAACTGTTATAGTTGCAAAATACAGAGATACATTAGCAAAACTATGTAGGAAATTCTATACAGTTAGCAACTTTTAATAAAATAGCTAATCTTACAGTTTATATTTAAATATGAATCTTAAATTAAAACCAAGGAAGGCATCATTAATCTGTCTGAAGCATAATAATGTAACTTAGTTGTCTTTAATGTTGCTGACTAGGAATACCTGAAAGGCAGACTAGTGTAGTCAGTTGGTTTTGTGGTGTGTGTGATTCTTTGCATCACAGTTGTGAAATTCATCTGTCCTGCAATGTAACTTCATTCTTGAGAAAGGAAACTTAATCGTTCCCTAGCTAACTCAGGACAGACTCTACAAAGTTGATAATGTTAATGAACTCTGGCAAAAAATCTGTTAAGCATCTTTATTGTGTCTGAAGTTCTTCAGTCATGTAATGCTTTAATAAGGTGAATCCATACACTTACTGTAGCATTCAGAAGGATTGATCAGAAGTCTTTATAAAAATATAAACTTTTCCTTTTAATAGAGAAGTACCGCCATTAGCTGGTAGTATCTGTGGTATAGGGCTCTTCTCTGCTCTTCTTTGAGAACCTTTGTGTTTCTTGATTGTTGAACATGATGCCCCTGTTCTGCATTCTCATGAAAAACTTTGCCTCTTTAATGAAGGTGTGATGGAAGGATAAGTTCCCTTTGCATTCCTGTTACTCCTCTAAGTACATAAATTCCTTTGCTACTGCATGCAGAATTTCCTTTGTGTTTAAGCACTGTTCTTTCAATCTTCTTTAGCTTGATGTCAGAAGTTTTACTTTTCCTCAAGAACCACTCCTTATTTTAAGACCTGTCAAGGTTTTCAAGGAATTATTTGCCTCTCATTCTGTTTTTCTGTAATGATTCTGTCTACCGACGGTCTTCTGGTGATGTTTGCTGAGACCAGGACAGATTGACTTTTAACTTCAGATTTGCTGTTTCTCTTCCCTGAAAGTGTTCAGGAAACACTGCTGCTGTTGTTGATGGTGCAGGCTCAGTCATCTTTATCAAGATCTTCTTGACAAAGGGTATTTTACTTCTCTCCCTCAGTAGCGCTTTCTGCTGCAGGAGAGTGACTGTGTACTGGGTAAGAGGCAATGGAGGGCAGCCAATCTGAAGCAGCACCATGTTGGCAGTGCCTCATCAGGCTTCCCTATTGATTGATCTTCACATATGGAAGCAGTTCCAAAGCAGACATACCTTTGTATGGCACAATTTGGCACAGACTTAAGGTTTGGCCTCTGACATCAAGAGATGCCTCTGTGTGAGCAGAAGAATGACACTCACAGGCTAATCTTAATGTGATGTATTCACAAATGAGAAAAATGTATTTTTCTGCTGTTCAGTGACACCTTGAAAATAGTCAAGTGTTGCTCTTGTCATCTCTTTTGGAAATGACTACTAATGAATTTGGGTTCTTTTCTAATTTGACTCCGGATTAAATACTGTATTTGTTGGTTTCTGAACTGACAACCTATTGTTTAATTTTTATATATATATATACATTTTATTTTTTTTTTCCCTAGAGTAACTACTGCAGACCAAACAGCAGTGAGTGAGTAGTCTCTTAATGAGATCTCACCACTCCCTCTTAGTAAGGTCTTGTCATTCTGTTGAGCAGGCATCCTGGAACTCTAGAGGTTTGTGCACATTCAACTTCTTTCAGTTCAAAAGGTTCACAGGTTTTTATCACTTTGTGTTATTGATCAGACACAGAGAACTCTAAAAATTACACCTCCGCTTTCCGAAGTAGTTGCTTTTTCTGCGTCAGGCACAGTAGTTTGTTTAAACCTTTCTAAGGCCTTTTCCCTCAGCTTTGTGCATCTCTTCTGTTCTTGTTTAAGGAACCTGAGTTGCACAGCAGCAGATGCTTCTGAAGAGCTTTTGTTTTATTTTTGTTTCGGGTTCAGCTGTGGGTTATGCTAGCTGTTGTTCATGCCAAATACAAGTTACCAGGTTACAGTCATAGAGATTCCCTTCAGCTGCTTGTCAGGCCTTAAGTAATGGAATATGGAATCTTTCAAAGTCTGAGATTGTTTCCATTCCGTTTGGTTTCTCACATTGTGCTGAGATCCTTGTTTTCTGTAGCCTTTCCTGTTGATGGCATTGAATCCACCAGTTGTGTGGTAAGACCCCCTGTGTCTGAGGAACAGTGTGAAACTCTTTCAAAGAAACTCTTCTCTTTAGTCAACAGACATGACGTGGAAGTGCCTTAATTAGGAGCCAAAATCTGTATAAACAAATGTAACTACTTTTTTGAGACTCAGGTGGGTGCATCACCTTTTTTCATTGTGGTGGACTGAGATCTTTCTGCAGCAGTGTCTGGTAGGCAAGGGGTAAGGACAGATCACCAACCTAAGTGATTACTGAACTAATGGACAACTAATGTGCTTTACAAGATGCTAGATATGTAGTTTGCATTATTTTGTGTATGTCATAATCAAACATTATTCCATAGGTCTTCATGTTTATTAGGGCTGCACTCTATTACAGATGTAGAATTGAGGCAGAAATACAGTCAGAAATTAATAAGGCCTCCTAGGTTTGTTTTTCTCAAACTTCCTATTTGTTTGCCTTCTGCTTAAACAGGGGAGGAGAAGATAGTTTCACTAGTGCTGTTGTCCAGTTATTTTGTTTTTTTTCTAAGGAGCCAATTACTTTTCTATTTGGAAAAGGAAACTTCCACCTCCAACCCACAAAGACACATAGCAGATACATTCATAACTGTGCTATCTGGTGTTGGATTAAAGTCCCATCTTTCACAGTATAATAGAAAATACTCCTTGGCATAGCATAGACAAAAATGAAAATTAATTTCTGGGTCATTGTATTTTGAGCTGGAGGCCTTAAATCCTTGAATACTTACTGAGCTTGTCTCAGAGCTTACCTGTAGCTTTTTGAAGTTGTGTTGCATAGAAATACCTGTTTTTCACAATTCTGCTAAGATAGATTTATCTTCCTTTTCAAACTACAGGTGCCTTAAGGGTACAGCAACAGAAAGATACATATTATTTCAAGGGATTCAAATTCTGTCCTGGTAAATCTGACAGTTTCTTTATAACTGCCTGGCTTGAGTCTATTGATTGGTAATATTTTCTGTCAAGCAAATGTATGAGCTTAGTACTTTGGTCTCACAACATGCTTCTGAGTGTAGTCTCATCATAATGCTCCAGTTCAGTTTCTTCTCTAAAGGAGTCTCCTATTCCTGCTTTTCAGTCTCCTTTTCCCACATGTTTTGCTTATATCCCTCAGAGACATCATTATTTCCACATTTCATGTTTGAAATGCACATATGCCAAATGCACATATGCTTACTAGTTGGCAAAACGCACAGTCCTCTAGAAACTACTAGACAGCTGTTAGATTATTTTTTTTTCTTTTGAGAGTCAACCATGAAAATTCATTAGTGAATTATCTGTCCTTTTCAAAGTGGAGCATTGCTTGATTTTATTTGAAAAAGAATGCCTTGTAGCTTGTGTGCACAGCATTTCAGCACTAGTCAGCTCTTCCAGGGAAATACTTTAACACTTTTTGTGCTTAGATGTTTGCATTGCCTGCTAACTTCTCAGTTTTGTGTTACTCTCTGGGGTACTGCTTCCGTAGTCCATCGCATGCTAAGACTTCTAATGGGTACCCTGTGACACTTCATAATGCACATAAAATGGTGAAGCAGAGTACTTCCCGGTAACTAGCTTTTTTCTAAACCTACTACCATGCTCACTCCCTGCCTCTTTTCTCAGATATTTGTCTGTCTTGGTAGAATTCAAGTGTCTGTCATGACAGTTAAAGTAATTGGGGTTTGCTTTTGTGCCCAAACTCAGGGTCACCTTGTTCTGGACACATTTGCTCAAATTTGAGTGCCATGTCTGTGAAGGGGCTCTAAATGGGCAGGTTTTGTACTTGGATAAAAGTCAAACTTCTAGCAACTTTCCTCTTAATGCTTCTAAATGACTTGAAAGTTCAGTTTGAAAATGTAAAATTCCTATAAATAATTTTTTTCATCTGTATAGTAGATCTCATAGCAAACATGATCGAAAGAAAGAAAACTGAAAAGGGTTTTCTAAGTACAGAAAGATTGTTTCCTGCTCCCCTCTTGTTCCTCCAGGTATTTTCTGGGGGAAAAGGTGTTATTCTATAAAAAAATATGATACGTGGGAAAACCTTAAGATTTTTTTAGGAAACTCATTTAACGTTGTGTGTTCTGTATGGGTAGATGCTTTTATTGCAATCCATTAGTGAGCTAAAATTGTGCAAATTGTTGCTCAAGTGGTATGCCATTTGCTTCACTGGAAAGAAAAACATAAAGAGGAAATTTGATTCTTTAATACTTCTAGAATGTACTAAGTACAGCTCTGCTGTAGTTGGTGAATCTTTTTCCTATTACTGCATTATTCTGATTGCTCTCTAGAGGGCAATCTTCTACCACATATTGTTAGAACCCTTTTTGCTTTATCCTGCTTATTTGAGGGGTTTTGTTTCTTTGTTTTTTTCCTAGGTATACCTGTAAATTATCAGGATGTAGCGTCTATTGATCCAGAGTATGCAAAGAACTTGCAGTGGATTTTAGATAATGATATCAGTGATCTGGGTTTAGAGCTGACCTTCTCTGTTGAGACCGATGTGTTTGGAGCAATGGAAGAAGTGCCATTGAAGCCAGGGGGTGCAAGTATACTTGTTACACAGGAAAATAAGGTGAGTATACAGGTCTCTTCAGAAGTTAATAGTATAAAAAAATCAATTGGACTGACTTTCTGAATATCTGGAAGCATAAATGGTATACCTCTTTTAAAGGAAATACACAAAAGAGTGCCAACACGCTTCCCCCTTTTCCTAGTTTAGCATGTTATACAAATAGTGCTAGTTAAAACTTTTGAAAGTGATCAGGTTTGAGGTTCTTTCTCACAGAATTTTTGGAAGGAAAGTAGGATCAGCTTTAAATGAAGAGTTCATTTTAAAAGTTACAAATATTCCTAAATTTAAGTCATGGATATATATACCAGGAAGGTAAAACAGTAGGAACCGTTGAAATTAAAACTGTAGGTAATGTTGCAAAACGTGCTGCCTGCTAGGGTAGTCTATGGCACTGGATTGCTCTGCGGTAACATAGAGGTAGTTAACAGAGTAAAAGGCTGCAGGAAGCTTTTTCAGCCATTTGCAAGTCACTTGGTGTGTGCGGAAATAATCTACCTTTTTAATTTACTGTAATAGTAACAGCTTGGAAAGTCCCTGAATTCTCTGCAGCGTTAGTTCAAAACCAAATCTGGTAAAACACAGACAGATTTTGGAAATCATGTAGAAATTAGGATAGATATCAGTCTAGTTGAATTCTGAAGTTACCCATGAGATAGTTTTGTGTAACCGCAGGAGTCTCATTGCTTAATCTGCAATTTTTTGTATCATTTACTCTTTTGATCCTGATGTCTGCTTTTCATTTGTGTTGAGCTAGCCTAACTCGTTTTGTATACACAGAATTCATTCAGTTTTACTCATGTAGATAGCTGCTGTATTGGTAAATGGCCACTTGGTGTCAGCATGTGTCCTAACAAAATTTTTGTGTTTGAGCAATTGGCACTGCGTTATTTTATGCATAATCCTTATTCTCATTAAGGCAGAGTGTCATTCCAAACCCAGAAATATATATTGTTAGCCTGATTTTGCCTGTTTCCTGCAGTATATTCATTCATGAAAGAATACAGATGGTAAAATAAGTTTAATTGTGAAGGCAGTGGGTGATTAACTTCTTTATTACCTATCAGAGAAAGCAAGGATGTTGATTCTTGTTTCTGGGCAGTCTCAGTTTCTCAGTATATAAAATAGATGTACTTGACATAAATTGTGGTTTCATAACAACTACTTAAAAGCTATTATCAGTTAGCATGAAATTAGAATTTTGCCCACATAAGGATGCTACCCGTTAGTAGCTTAAATTGCTCTGTTAACTTCTGACTAGGAGCACAGACTGAAAAGGGTGGTTGAATCTGATGCATCTGATCTAGCTCATCACTTCCTCAACTGTGAGGAAGGATGAGACTTTGCGTAGCTTTTATTTGAGAGGTGGTAAGAAACAGATGAATGTTGTGGGAGCTTTGAAACTTAATATTAATTGATCTTTTAATTTGAAGCTGCAAGATGTGTAAGATGGCACTGTCTCTTTCTTGTTCACTGATTTTTGACGGTGATGAACCAAGTTGTTGAAAATTGTAGATCTGTGTTTTAGTGATGTTAGGGGATTTTTCCTAATTTCTTTAGTGCAAAATGGTTTTGCAGTATGTTTGAGCTTAACAGTTCTAGCAGGTTTAACAGGAGAGTGTCTGCTTTACTTTATAAAACATCTTTCTTTTTTCCCTGCATGAGATATCTTGCTTTTTTTTCTGCCTTTACCTCAGGAATAAAAGATTGCTGTTTAAAACTCATTGTATTTGCTGTACCTCTGGGAGAACAAAATTCAGCTTCTAAAGGAATTTGCTGTGTATGCACACTTGCAGATTACCTGTTTAGAGGATGGCACTTTCAAAAATGAATTTTCGAGTGAATCTTTATTCCTTTAAAAAAAAAAAAAAAAAAAAAAAAGGCAAACCAACAAACCCACAAAAAAAACACATACCAAAACCTCACAGAGCTGCAAAAAATCCATGTCCTTCTTACTCAAAACCAAAATAAAAGAGAATAAATGCCCCATTGAGCAGCAGTAGTAATAGCTGTTTGTAAAAAGTTGTTTCCTTTGAATGAAGGAATTTTCTTTTTTGTATCAGCTGTGTAATAGGTGAATGGTTGTGCAACTGTACAACACAAGTGTTCCAGTCTTGCAATTGGAGCGTCCACGTAGTGAAGTATCAATTATAGTAGTGGCTCAACTGCCTTTTGTCATGGTAATGGGGAGACTTCAAAGGGAAAAGTCAGGTGTTGTCCAGTGTCCATGCTAGGCATTTCTCTTTGTTCTTTGCTGTACATATTTTTGCAGCTTTCTACTAACATTTTAGGAAAAAGGTAAAATTAGAGCTAGGCAAAGTTTGTCCGTATGCTATTTCAAAAGATGGTGCATATCTCCACAATGCTGTGGCTTTCTGTGGCCTCCCAGGACTTGTCTGTCTGGGCTGCCTGTGCTGTTTGGCAGTAAAAAATTACATATTCCCTCCTCTCCCCCCCTCCCCCCCAACAGCTTTGGAAGGGAGCTGCTTTTTGAACCTGAACATAATAATGAATACTGATCCTTGTCTCACAGTTGTGAAATCAGGGAAGCATAATCTCTGCTTGATCTACCTCAAAGGAAAATACAGAACAACTCCTCACCCAAACTAGACTTTCTCGTCATGTTTGTGATGCCTGTCTAGTGTGTGTTCAGTCAAATCTCCCCTCTTAAAAGAAGGCTGGATTGTACCTTTTATGCACTATCTAGGAATGCATATGTAGATCTGAAATTATGTAGGTATTTGTTCTGTAATGTGCTCCTAAGGCTTCTGAGAGGGAGTAAAATCTAAGTGAAGTGAACAGAGAAAAACAAATTTTTTTATTTTTTTTTTTTAACTGACAAATACTATGCAAATTCTATCATATGACAGCTATGGGCTGCAAGCATACACCAGTGCTGATAGTCAGGATGCTCGGCTATACCAGGCTGTTTGTTTAAAACATTTTTTCTTACACCTAAAGCACAGCGACTGTTTTCTCTCATAATGAAAGAGTTCAAAGTAAATATTTTTGTAATGCAGAAAATGTGTCATTTTTTTCTAATAGATTTTTTGAAAAATAAGATTGCGAATTTTTCTTTCTACAACCCTGTTTTCTGAATAGTCTAATTCAACTTCAGAGATACAAAACAAGCATTTCAGAATATTGAAAACCAGTGTTAAGGCTATGTTCCAGTCCTGATAATGCTAAAAGCTTCTGATTTCTTCCCGGAGCTCATAAGATGTGTTCACAGAGGCCAATTTTTGTCTAGTGCAGTTAATCTCCTTTGGCTACCCCTCTCATTCTTTAGAGAAGGGGGAGTGCCTTCAGTTTCACTGGCAGTAGAAGCAACCTAGGGAGCTGACTGGATTGAAACTAGATTTTTGGGAACAGTTCTGCAGTTGAAGATATGATTAGGTAATGTTCCTTTTCTTCAGAGCATTTCACAGATTGTTTTCTCACTCTAATAAAATGGTGGTAATGCATTTAAAAATATCTTCCAACTGCAAAGCAAATGACAACCCCTCTATACTGTGAATGTAAGGATCTGCCTTTGAAAAATATTCTTCTCTTTTGAAATGTTCCGTGCTTCATTCTGTTATTCTGAAAGGGAGGAAATAAAGAATGCTTGGCTGCTTTTGTGCAGGTTTAGTTTAGTTTAATGGTTTTTAAAATTAAAAATCAAGGTGGTATTTTTGTAAGATTATTGTCTTGAAGGAAGGAGATAGTTGAGACGGTTTAATTGGGAGATATATTTCATGATTTCATTATTAAAAATCATGATTCATTACTTTGAAACTGAGTACTTTATTCAGGAATAAATTTTGTTCTCAAGTCAAAATCTCTCTTTTTGAGTAAAGAAACTTTATTAGACTTACGTAGTTTTTTCAGGGTAGATGAGATGTTTACACAGCCTTATTGTTGGCACTTTTGTCTGTCTCATTCTAAAAACCTTCCTCCATTAACCACCTCCTAGGCTTTTGAGTTTTCAACAAAACCAAAGTTCTGGTGGATTCCTTTTCTAACTGGCATCTTCTAAAGGGGATGGAGCTCCCACATCTCTAAAGCATGCAAACTATGATACTGTAATTTCATATATGTAAATTTCTGGCTTTTTGCCTTTTCAAAAACTGGAGAGATTTTTCAAGACTTTCTTGAAAGCATTGAAATTAAGACAGCAAAGCTTCAGGGATAAGTAATCTATTCTGTTAGAGTTTGAGGGATAGGGGGAAAGCAAGAAAGCTTTTTGGCTCACAAATATTCCTGCAGTAGCTTCCCCTTTTTCCTGAGTTATTCCAGCTTGCTTAATAGAATATTTTTCTTTACAAATCTTGCCTTGTTTATGTCCTTAGATGATCACAGTGCTGGTTGTATTAGATGCAGGCATGACAAACTGAGTGTTATTCAGTGCCTTTATTTTACTCCAATTCCCTGTTGTGTGGGTGTTTTTTTGGGGTTTTTTTTTTTGTGGGTTTTTTTTTGTGGGTTTTTTTTTTTTTTTTTGTGTGTGTGTGTTTTGTTTTGTTTGTGTGTTTTTTGGATTTTTTGTTTTGGGGTTTTTTTTGTGGGTTTTTTTTTTTTTACTGGTTTGTGTTAAGATTTGAACATTTCTGTTTGGGAAGGGAAGAAAGGGGAAGAGCAGAAGGGCTCTGAAGTCTTAGGGGTCTTCTGGATTATTTTGGGTTACTTCTGTGTGTGAAAAGTGCATAGGGACTCCTAATATCTTACAGGAGATGAGATTTGTATGTATTGAGGGCTGCATTTGTGCGTGTGCATTTGCATGAGCACTATCTGTTCTTGCTATTATATATCTTAATGGCTTTTTCTGCGTTGCAGGCTGAGTATGTCCAGCTTGTCACAGAGCTTAGAATGACAAGAGCCATTCAGCCTCAGATAAATGCCTTTTTACAAGGCTTCCATATGTTCATTCCACCGTCTTTGATCCAGCTTTTTGATGAATATGAACTGGTAAGCAGAAATGCCTATACTTTTTAAAAATACTTTGTTCAGCATACTTCATCAGTAATGCAGTGATGTAGAAATAGAGCTCAGTACCCAGAAAATAAACATTTTCTTTCACTCCATTTTGCTTCCTGGACATCTTATCAGTCAGGATCTCAATATCTGTATTCCTGCTTATCCTTATTACTTAGAATGACCATCTTCTTGGAATGCAATAACTTCATGTGCCAGTGATAAATGTCTTAAATTATAATTTCAAGATGGAATCAGGATGTTGTGGCCTTTAAGCCTTTTCATATTTTCTTTGAGGAGGACAGAAGTCCTTTAAAAGTAAGGAGTTGTGTCTATTGTCTTTACTTTTTCTGAGGCACAGAATCAAATTCGAGGAACTTTTTGTGGTGGTTTGATCTGTAACCAACACATCTCAAGTTTTGTCTCAAGTAATGCCAAAAATCAGCGCTTTTATCTTTTAGGTTCTTTGGCAATAATTTTTCACTCTTAATCCTGTGTACTTAAGTGAAACAGATCGTGTGAAGTTGCCTGAGTTGAAGGATCTTCCTGTATTAAAATTCAGTCGTAGGTTCCATAAGGTTGTAACTAAATGGAGAAAGCACTGTAATTTTTATACTACTTAAAGCATTACTTCTTAAAATAGCATAAACACTTGAAATTAATGGTTAGTCAGGAGGACTAATGGCAATCTGTGTGCTTCTTCCGAAGGAGCTTTTGCTGTCTGGTATGCCAGAAATTGATGTGAATGATTGGTTAAAAAATACAGAATACACCAGTGGCTATGAAAGAGGAGACCAAGTTATTCAGGTAAAAATAATTTTCTTGAATAGTGTAGACTATTGCATTTTAACCCAAAAAAAGGTGCTGCTGCTGCTGTCATTTTCTGTATGTCTTCATGAAAGCTTATTATGGCTGAAATTTGTGGGGTTTTTTATACTATATTCCTACATTAAGTGACTTTCATAGGAAAGTTTCCACCATTTAAGTAACAAACGCATAAATATTCCATTTATTGTTTTACCATTATCTTTTCAAGTACTACAAGTATTGAATGGAAAATAAAAACTAACTTATTTTTCATTTAGTGGTTCTGGGATGTCGTGGAAGAGCTAACTCAGGAAGAGAGAGTATTGCTGTTACAGTTCGTTACTGGCAGGTGAGAAACTCTTAAGTAACAACAAATATGTTGTCTGGATACGCAGAAATAAGTCAAGAGACTTCACATTACTATACTAGATCACTTAACTAGAAACTTTTGCATACTTCGTGTTCTATATGTTGATCAAAGTAGACAAAGTGTGTGTTAATACTTTAGCTGCCTGTACTGCCAGCAAAATGATTGATAATGTATTTATTATACCTGACTAATTTGCAAGAGGCCTTTGTTGCTGTCCCAGGCAATTTTTAAGAAGGCAGTAGTGAATTTAACTGCACTTTATATTCTTCTTCCCGTTGCATATTTATGTGGCTCTTGGCTTCTCCAGTAATCAATATAGGCTTTAATACACGAGATAACTAGGGATCACTTCAGTCAGTGTAAACAGAACAAAGCTGAGTTGAATTTAACATTAGTGCAGTGTGTCAAGATCAAGTGAAGATGTAACTTTATGCTAGACTGTGTTTGCTTTACAAAAGATTTCCGTCCTAAACTCTAGTTGTTTTTCAGGGAAAGCCACTTTTGTTTCCTTTATGGTTTGGGGGCAGGAGGGGAAGGTCTTGAGCAATAAATGCCTGTGTGGGCTCTGTGAGTTGCTGAGTTTGTGTATACAGACATGTCGCAAAGTGGATCCATTGATATATGTGGCACCTGAGCTGTAGAGTCTACTGGAATCTTGTTCTGGTGGCAGTTAGAGATTCCACAATCTTCTTCATTTGATATACCCTTCTATTCATATTCATAGGGTAGTTGACCTTTAGTTTGTATGCTTTGTGGTTAAGCAATGGTAAAATACAAATTAAGATCATCAAACTGTGTGTTTTATACCAAGGAATTTCACAGTCACGGATGTATCATCAAATGGCATGGTCTTCAAATTCTATTAGTTACACTTGATTTATTATGAATTTCATTGGTTTTAGGGATCACAGACAATTTAAGAAACTAGCTCTGTGCACATCGATCTTTTCTTTTTGTCATCTACAGAAATGATTCCTGCAGTTCTAGCTGCACATCTGTTGCATGCCAGCGGCTGGTCTTTCATTTTTAGTGGACTAGTCCATTTCTAAATCCAGACAGCAAATAAGGATTTTTAAGATGTAAGGTCATGTTTCAAATGCTTCTTAAAACATTCCAAATGATACTGAAGTGGCATTCGCAATTTTTATGGCATTTGGGATAATCTACTGATTCTAAGGGACACTTTCTGTCAAGTAAACAATTATGTTGTCTGATTAATACGTGCATGTGCACCATTCATTTTGGTTACAAATTACATACTGACTTGTTCTTACCCATTTCTTGTTAGTAGGAAAGAAATTTTTGGTATGTCTTGTTAGAACTGTGGTCTGCAATTTAAAAACAAATTGCTTAGTTTTTTGGTTGTGGGCTTCGTTTTTTTTGTTTGTTTGTTTTTTTGTATCAGCTAGGAACCCTGTGTGTTTTTTCTTCAGTAATTGAAATGTAATAGGCATGTTTTTCCATAAAAAATTAACTTTTGAAAGTTACCTCTAGGAGTTGTATGCGGCTGGCATTTTTTCATGCCAGCCTGTTGACTGATTGACTGTTTCAATCCCCAAACAGTCCTAATTTCTGGGCATTTAGATGCTGAGTTGTCTGTAAACTAAAATACCAGTTAGTCTAGTCGACATGGTTTAAGCCCAGCTGGCAACTAAGTACCATGCAGCTGCTCACTCACTCCCACCTCCCAGATGAAACCAGGACACTATACAGGCCAGTATCTTCAGTAAAAATCTACACTAAAATTATACCTGATTCCAAAATATGATCTTTTTCTGATTGTCACATTTCCTTAGTGAAGAATTTGTTTCTGTGTACTGGTTGGCAGGCTGCATTCAAAATTTTCATTGTTTTCTCCATTTCCTTTTAATCTCTGCTGCATATTCACTTGTTTGGGGTTTTTTTTTGTGTATTTGGAGTGGTATTAGTCTTTCTTTCCAATCAAAGCCTATGATGTTTATTTAGTAAATTAAATAAAACAGTTCTATTTGTGATTGTCTTCAGTGTTTCTCTGACATCTATTTCTTAAACTTAATCTTCTTCTTAAACCTTTTTTTCTCTTCAGTGCAATGAAGTCTTGCTTTGATAGTTTCAGAGGAGGTACTATTGCATTCATCATTAATACCAATTTTGAGACATCTTTTAACAGTAAAGTAATTGCCATGAGCAATGTTTGAATATCAATTCTGTGTGTTAGGGGGTCGTGGCACACTCAAGAAAAAGCCTAAATATTCTTGTGCCTCATGCTGGGGATCTGAACATTTACTTATGGACCACCTACTTTTTCTTTGCTGGCAGCTCTTGAGATGGTATTTCCAATTCCACATGCTTTTATATTTTTATCCCCTCTTGTTCTGTTTGGTATTTTTAATAGTATTTGGTTAAATTATTTTTAATTATCAATTGGCAACTTTTAATCAGGTTTTTAGTTAATAGTTGCAGGGAAGTGTTGACAGGTTATCAGGATAAATTCTACTCTATTTGTATTCTGTAGGTATCAGGATTGCTGTTCAACTTCTTAAGGAACTGTGGTTTATGTTAAGTAATAAGCTATATGCTCCTTTAAGGGAAATTCAATATATTTGATAAATGTGATATATATGACTACTTTTAAAAGTGAAACAAAACATAAGGAAGCTGGCTTAAAGTATCTCCTCTACACTGTTCTAATTTATGTGAAATCTGTAAGTGGAAAAATAGGTAGAAAAGATAGGATTCATATGTAAACTTAAACATCTTAAGTGTTGAAGTTTTCAAAGTTATGAAATTGTATTGTTGGTCTTGCTGAAGGCTGTTGACACACACAGTGGGAGAGGTAAGATGTTGTGATCTTATTTGCACATATTTGGAAGTCTGTCTTGACTATATCGGCAGTTTTTGGTTGGAAAGAAAAGTCATTCTGGAGGCATAAATTGGTAACCAACTGTTACTTTTAAATGTTCAAAGCCCTGATCGTACTGTATGATTTTGACATGCCATATGAAATTTTCAAGTTAGGTCTGTTTTATTGCTGATTTGAATGTGAAATTCTCTTGGTTCATTGGAGGGGGGAAAAAAAATCACTGCGGGGGAGGCAGCACTGTATTAGATGCGAACCAAAACCATGGTATGAAAGAGTACTGCTGTAAAATCTTTAGAGATGCTCTAAACTGTGGCTGTGAGCACAATTCCATTTGTATGTCAGAAATAGCATGCTGCAAATAATCAGTACTTCCCTCCATAGAGGTTGCCTTATGTACCGGTGCTAGAACTATATGCCCGACATTGCTGCCATTAAGCTAGGCGATTCAGACATATGTGTTAACTATTGTTCTATGCTATTAGCTAGCTCTTAAAGGTATGTTTAAAAAGGATTACTGCGAGCTCTGTCCTAGCTCCTTAACATTTGGCAGCAGCAACACTTACTCTTTTGCATTTTTGCTAAGTAGTTTTACTGTGAGTGGAAACATTACTTCATTCTTCTTTTCCATTCTTGCTCCTGGTTTCTACAATCACTTTGATCTTGTGAATATGGGAGCATTGTTTTTAATGTAAGTACTTGTAATGCAAAATCCTACAGCTGTTATATTTTATGGAAGTTTTATTTTGTTTTGTTAAATTTTTTTTTTTTTTTTTTTTTTTTTTTTTTGCTAGCTACGAAATAGCAGAATAGCTGAGGTTAGAAGGGACCTCTGGAGACTGACTAGTCCGACCCTGTGTTTAGAGCAGGGTTAGCTAGAGCCGGATGCCCAGGGTCTTGTTCAGGCAAGTTTTGACTGACTCCTCAGCTGCTCTGGGCAACTTGTTCCAGTGTTTGACCACCTCACAGTGAAAATGTTTTTTCTCACGTTTAAATGGAAATTTCCTGGATTTCAACTTGTGCCTGTTGCCTCCTGTCACTGGGTACCACTGAGTGCTCCATCTTTAGACTTGTGCTCTATCTTACTTATTCCTCCCTTCAGGTATTTATATACATTGATCAGATTCCCCTGAGCCTTCTCTGCTCCAGGCTGAATGGTCCCAGCTTGCTCTCCTCTTGTGTCGGGTGCTCCAATCCTTTACCATCTTTGTGGCCATTTGCTCAACTTGCTGTAATATGTCCCTGTCCCTCATGTAGTGGGGAGCTTGTTGCTGGACTCCAGGTGTTTCTCACTGAGCACAGGAAAAGGATCACCTCCCTCTACCTCCTGGTGTCATTCTTTCTGGTGCAGGCCAAGAGCCTGCTGGCCTTTGATGCAAGGATGTATTGCTGGCTCACATGCAACTTCTTTAGTCTTTATGCCCTTATCTTTTCATTATATTTCTTTGATTTTGAGTTTGTTGGGTTTTTTGGTTGTGGGTTTTTTTTGTGTGTGTGTGTGAGGGCTGTGCTAACAACGTGCTACCGTGTAATGCATACCAGCTTAAGTTGATATAAAAATATCTTAATTTTGTTATATTTGTCTCTAAGTTTAAAATTATAGGGAGGTACTCTGAAGACTCCAGGGCTATTGTGTACTTACACCTTGAATAATCTTTGAATAATATATTGGTTAAAGGAAAAGAATTATGAGTAATGTGATTAACTGAGAATTCATTCATGAAAATACTAGTGTGGTTTTTTTTTGTTGTTTTTGGTTTTGGTTTTTTTAGTGTACTCTGGTTTTGCTGTAGATTGTCACTGTGGGATAGTGTGATTGGTATAATGGTTTTATTAGTTACTTGAAATAATTGGTCTGAGTAGTAAATGAAAAGACATGTTGTGGATACTTTGGTAAGTTGTCCCATGGATAGCGATTGGAGAATAAACTTCTTTATGATGTAATATTTCTTAAACTGTAAATATAAATAATCATAGATGTTGGTCTAAACTGAGATAATGTTTTGTTATAAAAACAGGTTGTAGAAATGAGTGCTCTTGCAAACAGAATTCTCTTAAATATCATTCAAACAATTTGATGCCTAATGTAAACAGACAAATGGATTATTTAGTATTGTAATTAAAAGCATTTAGACTATGAGAATTTTAATGTGGGTAAGAAAGGGCGAACCTTGATAGAAGTATTAGTAACTGTCTAATTACTAGCAGGAAGAGATATTTGCAGTGTAAAGACTACAGGTTTTTTGGCTTATAAAATTCTTGTAATGGTCTAATTTCTGTGAATTTTCTCAGTTCCAGGGTGCCTCATGGTGGCTTTGCCCATATAATGGGTGGCAGCGGTTTGCAAAATTTTACGATTGCTGCTGTACCGTATACTGCAAATCTTTTACCAACATCAAGCACGTGGTATGTTAATTAGTCACATTGAAATATCTTAAAAATATGCCTTTTTCATGCCAGTCACAGTCAAAAATACTATTCTTTTGAATATTTTAATTAGAACCCCCCTCCACAAATTTAGGTGGTTTGTGCAGTATTCACTATCCAATGTGAAAGTGGTGGATTTTAACCCAGATGGTGGATGTTACGTTATGTTTGCTCATTGTTTACTACTTCATTTTGCTTAACTAAAGGCAGTGGGATTAATAAGGGAATATTTAAGTTAAATCATTGTATTAAAATTTACCAAGGTAAAAAAAATTTTACTTCCTGCAATATATTTGAATGCTCAGTGGTACTGGAATGCTCAGTGGTACTGGAATGCAGCACAGCTTTGTTTCCGTCCTTAAATGTGACATCCTCAGGGTTTTCAGGCAGAAGTCTTTACTGTTGGGTTTCTGGGTTTCTTGCTGAACTGTGATGTGACTTCATTTTCTTTTTTTCCCCCTTTTTTTTTTTTTTTTTTTTTTTTTCCTTTTCAGTATCAACATGCTCAAGTTACCTGAATACCCAAGTAAAGAAATCCTTAAGGACAGGCTTCTTGTGGCATTGCACTGTGGAAGCTATGGTTACACAATGGCATAATGAAGTCTAGAGAACTCATTTGGCTACTGATGTGCAATTTCAGGTGGCAGAAGTAATTTTGGAAACTGTCAATAGAAAAGCAGCTTAGATGCTGCAGCGCATTGGCAGGGCTGGGCTTCAGAATTCCTACAGGATCATCAGCTTTTTGTCCACTATGCATTGTCAAAAGTAACTTTGATACCTTCACAACAAACTGCTCAGTATGCTGTACTTTCATTTTAAAAATTACAGATTTGTATGGAAATCAGTTTACATGCTTTTTGTTATTACTTCAGTCTGAATCAGAAAGTTTGTCAGAATCTTTTTCCACAGTTTGCTTTTGATTTTCACCTATATGGTCGAATGACGTTTGCGTTTCAGTTCCTTTGCACTCAGATGGCATACTGCTAATGGACAGACTTGTACTTTATGCCTTGTTGCATGTCAAAGTGCCATTTATTTTTGCAGAGAACACTATAGAAAGTTCAGTTGGGATATTGTACAGTAAGACAGAGCTGATGTCTTTTCCATTTCTTTGCATAGTAACAAGATTTTATAACTTTTTAGTATTTTAATGTATATAGTATGTAAAGACTAGGCGTATCACTGGAAAAAATAACAGATGAAGTTAATATCTAATTTATATTAGAGTTTACACTATATTCTGCTAGATATTTAAAGTATTTGTGACTTTATAGTCAACTTGCAGTTTAGAATTTGTAAATATTATTTAAGATCTATATTCATTGTTTGAATGCCTTTACTCTTTCCGTTACATAATTGTATGTTCAAAAGGTATTATTAAATTTTAATATTTTAACCTAAGTCTGAATGTGACGGGTTTGTGTGTCTTTGTGGATGGTTTATTCTTTTTTACTATGGATTTTATTTCTCTTACTATAATTTAAATTGTCATGAAAGCACCATTTGAGAAGGTATTGTCAAAGTGTGTGGGTGGGCATAAGCAAATAAGGAAAGAACTTGAGCATATTGAGATTAATTGACAAGACAATAATAATTAGAATCTCATGTCGGAATTTATATAAAATTAGAATATATTACTCTGTAAAAATATACAGCAATGGCTCATTGTTTGTTTTTGATAAGTAGCTGCACTTGTTGGGGAAGATGATGCATTTGCATAACTGCTTTTTTAGGGACCCTAGGGTAGGTCTACATTATTGTTTTGGTTCAGGCTACAAGTAGTTTTTTGGTTGTAGGTGGTTGTTTCTTGGACTTTTGTTTATTATTTCATTACATATATTTTCTAATTTGGTAATCCTGCTTTTCATGCTTTTTTTTTTCATGCTTTTTTGCTTCAGAGAATGCAAACTGGATTCTTTCCAGATGAAACTAAACAGAAAAACATGATCCGAAAATGTACCAAATCCTAATGGATAAACATTAATTATGTCTGCAAGACCTGCGTGATCTGAAGAGTTAGTAAATGAGCTCAGGAATAGGAAACCCTCCAAACATGTAGATTTTAAGGTTCAGGTCCTCAGCAGAAACTGTTTGCCACAATCCATTCATGTTTTCCTACACTAAGTGCTAATGCATGTGTAGCCTGAGTTCACCAGCTGATGTGCTGCTTACTTGCTGCTGTTTTTTCAGATTTTACTGATTTTAGTCTAAAGCATACATAACCTCTCTGGGAGCGTGAGAGAAATCTGTGGGCCATCTGATTCAGTGGTGCCACAATAATTTCCCTTTGGGCTAAGCTTTAAACATAGACTTGTTAGCTGTATTTCCTTTCTGGTTCTATTTGCGCGCATGTATGCATAAATGCTGGCTTAAATTCTTATGTGGTGTCTGTGACTGCAATTTAAGGAGAATACTGGGTTTAGGGGAAAGAGCAGACTCTTCCAGCAGGGTAATCCAGTGAAAGCTGGTTAGACTGTTGCTTCAGTCAGTGGAGAGATGCTGTTCCTCTCTGGCATGCTCTAGGAAGCTTAAGGTTATTTAGATGGGTTAGATGTTTGAGTGTCTGTGGGGTTTTAGTGTTAAATCCCAGTTATCTTGGATCCTTCAGTTAGCAAAAGTACTTTGCTTTTCTGCACAGTTGGACAGTGCTTGGTTCCCTGGCTATGTAGCATATTTCTTTATGTGCCTAGGCAAGGTAGATTGGTAGCAAGACAGTGTTTTGAGCAATACAGGGTATTTGTTGGGAATTACGTATTTTTCTTTATGTAAACTGGGGTTTTTGTCTTTATCCCAGGGTTTTACTGTAAATACTGTTGTTCATTAAATACTATGCAATTTGTGATCTTTTTCATTTCTTTTTTCTTTTCACGCATTCTGTTTCATGGTAATACAGAGCAGTTTGCAGGAAGCTAAAACCTTGCGTGCTGCCTTGCATCCAAAACATGTCACACTGTAAGGCTGAATTGAAGGGGGGGGGGGATCAGATATTTATATTTTGCACTTCTGTATTATACTGTAGGTGACATAAGTATCAACAAGCTGAATTTGGTCTCAAACAGTGTTCCTAAAATGCTGGTCAATGGGTTTTGAAATGTAACAAAACAGAGTTTTAATGTTGTCAACAGTTTCCTATGATGGATCTCTGTGTGTCCTGGTTTCAGCTGTAACAGTTATTTTTTCCTCCTTCCTAGTAGCTGCTGCAGTGCTGTATTTAGACTTTAGACTGAGAACAGTGCTGATAACACACCCATGTTTTAGTTGTTGCTAAGTAATGTTTACCCTGATCAAGGACTTTTCAGTTTCTCATGCTTTGGCAGTGAGGAGGGGCATGGGAAGCTGGGAGGAAGCAGAGACAGGACACCTGACCCAGACTAGCCAAAGGAGTATTCCATACCACAGCACATCATGCACAGCACATAAACTGGGGGGAGTCACCCGGAAGGTCCAGATCACTGCTCAGGTCGGGCCGGGTTATCGGTCAGTGGGTGGTGAGCAATTGTATTGTGCATCACTTATGTTTATTGTTTTCCTTTTACCCTTTTAGTTTTTTATTTTGCTTGTTATTTCTCTTATCATTATTATTACTAGTGGTAGCAGTAGTGGTTTTGTATTATATCTTAGTTACTGGACTGTTCTTGTCTCAATCTGGGGGATTACATTCTTTCGATTGTCCTCCCCATCTCACCCAGAGTGGGGGTGAGCAAACGACTGCATGGTGCTGAGTTACTGGCTGGGTGTAAACCAGGACACCTTGTTAACAGCCTTAGAAATAATGAATCAGGTTACTCATTCCTCCCCCGTGATGATGTTATTCATGTCCCATATGAAGGTATGTCGTAATATTTCCTGTAACATTTGTACTAAATACCCACACAGTAGGTCAGAATGAAATTGGTTTAGAATAGTCCTGTAATAAAAAACTATGATGAAAATATGTAGAAAATGGGAATAGAGCTCTTGACACTGCACTCTTTGTATAACAGCAACCTTGTTATTGCTTGTTGTGAACAGTTAGGGTTTTTTCCCTGCTGAAACACAAAACTACTGTCTGCTGCAGTTGACCATGTGAAGTTAGTAGGATTTAATTACTGCATTAAAAGACTGTTTTTAGGACACCTGTGCGCTATTAGCAGCAGGGTATGAAAAGCCTGTTGAGGAACTATAACTTAATATAGTTTATAGTTTAGAATGATTAATTGGTTTATATTTGTTCTCTCCCACTGTGCCAGAACAAGGCAGGGTGAGTGTTTTATCTCTGAAAGAACAGAACAGATGTCTTGTCCGATCATAGATCATGAGCGCTCATTAACTTTTATTATCTTTATGAAATGTTAGATAGCAAAGCCTAGTTTTTGGTGCTTGAAAATGTGTTGTGCATCTAATGTTGCAAAGCCATTAAAACCGTAAACTGTGAAATGTAGCTTAATGACTTCTACTGTACATTCCATAGTCAGTAAGATTCAAAATGGAATGAGAAAGAGAAGGTGGTTGGTCTGAATTTTCCAGAGACTTGGAGACTTCCATGTGTACAGTAGAAAAAATACTAGGACCACCTCTGCTTTGGAAACATGAACTTTTTATTTAGGAGTATAAACTGAAAATCATGGTTTTAGTGTAGTTGGACTATTCTTGAAGTCTGATGAGCTGATTCACTCTGAAGGTACAACTCAGTGGTGCCTCAGAAAAGCCTTGCTTTTACTTTTCCAGGCCTGAGAAGGGGTGGAAGCTTCCTTCATGTTATCCAACCTGGGTGCATGGGGAGGAGATCAAAAAGGGGCAGAAGATCACTCAGCTTTTTAAAACCTTTTGAAGAAATAAGTAAACACCCTTATTTTTCTCTCATGAAGTGCAAATAAACAATACTCCGTAGGTGATCCTCCAAGTCTTAACGAGTAGGTGGTTTTCCAGCAATGCTTGTATGGCGTTGCACAGGAATTGGGTGTAGAAATTGAACCAAGCGGTTGTCATTCCTTTTGTACACGTAGTGGGTTGATCTTTCTGAAGGAAAGTAGTTTTGCAGTTCTGCTCTCTGGACACAAGAGGTCCCTTGATGTTCAGGCAGTGGGAGACTTTGCTGGCACTGGTCTGCTCTCATTCCTCCCAGTACCCTCTGCCAGCCAGGTGTCTGTGGCTGAAAAGCAGAATCCGAAGTTCTCTCAACGATCAAGACTTACTTTTTTATTTTTCACTTGATTGAATCCAAAGAGCAGAGCTGCTGAATGATCCCTATGGGATGAACTGTTTTTGTAACAACACTATTTTAGTTCTTTGTGTGAGTTAATCTTGGTAGTATTTAAATATGGTTGCCGAGTTCTGTATTCTTGGTTCAGTAGAGACCTTGGGTTTAGTTGTGCTTGGTTGTTGCCTAGAGTAACCTTGAATTCCTTGCAGTGTACCATTCCAAATTGTTTGTCAGCAAATCTTGACAAAAGGCAAATTTCTCAATTGATACATTTTCCAGATTTCTTCTCGAATTAAAAAAACACCAACGTCATAATCAGAAGTCTCAGTATGAGCACTCAGTCATCATTTTAAAGACCTTGTAAATAAGTGCTTATTATAAAATATTCTATTAAATATGTGTTTCAGGCACTTACTAAAATACTAAAAGATAGTGAAAAAGTACTATGGTATATCCCACTTTCTAATATAATTTTTGTGTTGATAATGTCAAAAAGTCTAGTGAATTCACAAACAAAATTTTTTGGGGGGGACTTTTATGAAGAAGGCAGGCAGCTAATGAATTAAGGAATGCCTTATCTTAATAGCTTGTTCCTGTTGTAACATCATCAGTCTCCAGAGCAGAGACAATCTTTACCTCAAATGGTTTATAATCTGTAAAAATAAGGGTGTTTTCCTGTGATTCTTTTTTTTTTCCCCTTCCCAAGTTGCCATTTTGCTTCTGTATCTTAGCTTTTGGGGAGCAGTTTTCATCTGGGGGAAAAAGGCGGAAGAGGAGGAGTGCTTTCTGGGCTAGTGATGGAGGAAGCAGAGGAGAAAAGCAAGATCAAATACAGTAATGCTGGTAGTTTGAGGAAGGAGTCAAATGCCTGGTGTCTGCCTACTGCTGGCAGGCCAGAGTGCAAAGCAGGACTTCTTCCAGGTTTGTTTTCTCTCTTTTCCCCTTGGTTACATACTTCTCTTTTTATGTCTGTATAACAGAAGTTGTTGGTCCATGATTGGTGTCAACCTCGTTTCTTGATTAATAGCAGAGGTGCGAGGAGAACAAGAGGACAGGGATAGCTTCTAGAAGAAACCTGAGGTGGTGTCAGTACATCATACACAGGAACAGCTCTTTGCCAGGGAACCCTTATGCCATTCAATCCCTACAAACTCTTCTCCTGCAAGATTATTTTCTAGGAGCTACTCTTTTTACAGAAAATTTTTCTGTAGTGGGTTCTTTAGGTAGCCAAATAGCTGCAATATTGAATTGAACATAGTGCTTTATTGGCTGCTGTTCTGGTATTCTTTATTCCAGGTGGTAAGTAATCAGTTCCCTTTGCAGAAATCGGAAAAGAAAGATGGTACTATCTCTATGGGAATTTTTCCTGCATATTAGAAGGAATGCTTGAAGAAAAACGGCTGATTAATTAACAGAATGATAAATATAAACTGTGGTAAGAGGAAGTGGATGACCCTGTCTGAATTGTTATCAGGCAGGCATAGTGATCTGTGTTTAGCACCTTTTATCTCCACCACAAACTTTTGGAATGTGATGCAAATGTTGAAGAGCAGAGAACAAGAAGCTGTTTCCCCATTCCCTGAGACAGCTTTTCAGATTTTGAAGGATAGTTTCTTTTTCTTTACAGTTTCTATGCTATATTATGTATAATATATAACAAAAATATTTAAGTATGAACCAATATGTGTTAAATATATGCATTACATAAACTCAAAGTACTTTTTATATAATATATTTTAAAAATAAGTACAATATTATTAGTACTACTGTAGTAAAATGCTACATACTGGAGTGTCTTAGGCTGCGGAGATTTTGTTTTCCCCTGTTAATGCTACTAACTGGGTTATTTTCGTATAAATAAAGTAGATTTTCAAGTTGAGCCGTGTAGTTGGGGATTTTGCATATATGTTTGTTTTCCTTACCTTCATTTTGAAAGAGTGGGTGGGTTTTCAACTAGGCTGTTGAAATCATGGGCAAGTCAGTAGTTTGTAGGTGCATCTGTTACTAAGAATTTTTAGCATGTCAATAGAAGACTATTTTTCCAAATAAGAAGTAAAATTGGCCAACTACTAAACTGATTCTAAGAACCAAAGCTTTAAATCTGCTAGATTAAACTTCCTTGGGCATTCTTGAGTTGTAAAGATAAGTGCTTTTCAAGTCAGAACATTTGTTTATACCCAGACTGACTATAGATAATTGTACAGCTGATAGACTAGAAACTGTGATATATGTTTTATAGACGCACTTGTCAATTCAACAGGTTTTTTTACTCTCTAAGGACAGTAGCAGAGTTAATATACTTCTGCGGGACTTCTGTAGCATAGAGGCAGTAGGAATCAAACCACATCAGTAACCTTATACTAGGTTTCCTTGCTTTTTCTTATACTTAGTTTCATTTGAAAATAGCTTTATAAAGTTAGGTAGGTTGAAACATTTCTAGTTGTGTGTATAAACTAGGATTTCTAGCTGCAGTCATAAAAATTTTCATGTAATTCAAACAGAATAATAAAATCTGAACTAAAATAGAATGGGTTTCCAATGCACCTTTAGTGTGGGTTTAAAAAATGGCATTATTACATGTCTTTAAATACATGGCATATAATTTAGTTGGAGCATGTTAGTTTTAAAATACTCAGTATGTTTGAAATGTTACAGATAGGCTCAAAATGCCAATGAGAGAGACTGCAATGGCCCATTGAAATATTTCTTCTGAAATCACTTTCTTCCATCCATTTTGTTCTCTTCATGTCATTGACTACTGTACCTCAATAAATTTTCTTCTACAACAGAACCCTTCAAATTTTTCACCCAGATTTTTCTGGACCATTTTCTCTGAAGGTAAAGAATAAGATAGAAATAGCAAATAATATCCTTAAATGTATGTTAATTGCTTTTCCATGAGAAATTGTTTTTTTAGAAAAAAGTTATCTTAATATGATTAGAAACCGGTTAATACCAAAAGGTGTAGAAATTCAGCAGGAGTGCAAACACTGAGAAGGCATGCATTCCTGAGCCTGCTGGTTGCAGCTGTATATACTTGCTGCATTAAGTGCTTGTGACATTCTGAGCCAAGAGTTCAACTATTGAGTTTCATACAGTGCTGAGTGATTCATCGGGATTATTAGGATTCTCCTGGGATAGCTTCACCATACTGATTGCCTCTGACAGATCAGTTTGCTTAGATTAAAAAGCAGTTGTTGCTGTCTAGTCAAATTTATAACCTGTGGTAAAAGGAAACTGAACCCTAGCACTGTCCAGTATATAAAACCACCTTGGTCTACAAATTACATGAATACTTGAAGAGTGGTACTAGTTTACATGCACCTGGGCAAAGGTTTCACAGGTATTTAATACATAGCTTGTCCATGCTAATAAGTTTATTCTGAACTATTTAGGTAAGTCTAAAAGCATTATTTTAGATTATTTTTTCTAATTGCTGTCTTTGTGGAAATAGCAATGCTGCTATTGATTGGCATTTGGATGCCTGTGGATGCTACGGCAGTATGGCTTTTAGATATATGTCACCTGGAAGATGGAATTGTACTATTGAGAATCTAAATTCCATAATAAATTAAGCCTGGTGAGGTGGCCCAGAGACAACTACCACACTTTACCTCTGATTTGTGGCACATATTAGTGATGCCTTAGGTGTAAGACATAAGCGAGAGAAAAGAGAAAATAAATGGTAGGAACACACTTCTGAAACTGAGGAGTATCTTCAGAGAAGAGGTGAGTAGTGTCCTGAGTGTAAATGTGGAATAACAGCTGTGTTTTCAACAACAGATATGTCGTTCATCTGGCAGGCGGGAAAAGTGCCCAGGCCTCCCCAAGATGTGATCCATTTTTTATCCCCACCTTGTCTGAATGCTGCTGTCTGCCGCCACAGAGGCTGGTAAGACTGGTTGGGCTTGGCAAGTCTAAAGGAGGGCTGATGGAGATGGTGAATTTTCTTTTTCACATTTGATGCTAGTTCAGAATGAGTCTTCTGCTGATTCACCATTTTGATACTTTTTTGCCTCCCTATGCCTTAAGGTAGATTTTCTTGTTATTATTTGCTAAAGCAAATTAAGCTTCTGCTGAAAGGGCACCACTTCAGATTGTATATGAGAAGAGGCTCCATTCTGTACAGGCAAGATTGAAAATCCAGTTGGATGAAATTCGAGTAGATGCTGCTTTCTTTAGGCTCGGGGTTCTTGTGGTAGTGTTTTCATTTTAGTGTATTTGGAATCTCCATCTCCAGTCTTGACTGGATTATGGCAATGTTATAACTGTCTTAGGAAGACCAGACAAACATAATCCCAGTCTTTGCTATTCATTACAGTTTGTTTCTGTGTATTTGGTGATTTCCTGTGTCTTTGCTAATAGTGTTTCCAGAGAAATGGACTAAAATAATGGAAATGTATGAGTGTAATAACTATTAATGTAAAGCCATGCTTTCTACAAGTTGTATTAATATTTTGATTAAAACTCTTCTCTAGACCAGCTATGTGTTAATTACAGCTCATAGCTCTGTGTATTTTATTTGTGTGTGTGTGTAAAAGCCTTGAAGAAAGTCTTTTCTGTACTGTTTTTCACAGAAAAAAAATCCCCACCTTTGGCCGTGACTTGCACTGCTGGGCTATAGGTTTTGTTTCTGCTTCTGCATCTGTCTGTCTCTAGTACCAAGCTTTTCTGTTACTCAGTCTTGACTGGTTTGATGTGAGTTCACCAGGGACTTTTGCTCTGTCATGTCTTTGTGCTTAGCAGCCAGCAAAGTTCAGTGGACACACAGATTACAGAGAGGCTGCTGAGGCTCACGTTTGATGTCTGCCTCTGCTGGTGACCTGTGTTGTAACCTTAGTAAAACAGTGTCTCTCTACGTAGACCCATGCTATTATAGTTAGACTGTAAACTTCTGAGGGAAGGAGACGTGCTTTGTGTATCTATGTGACACCTCACAGAACAAATGAGTTTGGTAGGGACATCTGGAAGTATCCAGATTTAATGTCTGTATTTTTACCCAGGGTTTAATTCTGGTGACCATTACTTGCAGACAGCCCTTGAGTGTGGCCTCAGAAGTATACTTGCTCTTCTGTCTTGCCATCCTGCTGAGCTTTTCTGGCAGCTGGAGCAAACCAGAGTGGATGGCTGCCATAAATATGCAGTTAGGGAACCTCTGTATCTTGAAAATGCTGTTCAGTGCTCGCTGGTCACAAATTTTGAAAATGGTGATAAAGTTATACAGAAACCAAGCACACAGTTAAACAGCCAAACGCTCTCCAAGGCTTGCTTCTGCTTCAGTGTCTTGTCCTCCCCTGTCACCTTGACTACATGCTTGGTAGTGTGTGGGGCAACAGGTTCGTTCCTGTGATCTGTCTGGAAAGCAGTCAAGTTCAAGAAGTAGTGAGCTGGTGGGGATGCTTTGTAAAAGTGTTACTCAGGTGATTTAACTTGCACTCGAAACATCATCTTCTCAAGAGCCTTCATTGCTTTGTTGCTGGAGGCTTTTATGTCCAGAAACCGATGGCCTGAATGGAGAAGTTTTATAAAGGTGGAAAATCCCCATGGTTTAATGCTACTTCCTTAACTTTCAGGTAAGTTTCTAGTTGTTGCTTTCCAACTTCTGACAGTTGGAAAGTTGCTTTTAAGCAGTAGGGTTTATCTTATGGGAAATCTTACTTTCTCCTAGCAGCAGAAGTGAAATCCATTTTCAGAGGCCTTGATGTCAGTGTCATGCTCCTCTTGTTTGAGTCGCTTTCTGTATCCATTCAACACCACCTGGCAACTTTTGTACCAGGACTAGCCAGCTAAAGTTGAACCCACAGTTGAACTTGTGTCGATGCTACCGTTTTTTCTATATGTACAAGCTCTCATTAATATAGTACGCATTTAAGAATGTCTGCATTTCTGTCTGTTATGTAGATACTCAGACACTCAATCTAATATGTGCCTTCAATATATCTAAAGCCCAATACCTGTATTTTAACAGGTTTTGTCTAACTGAAATTCGCGAACAATTTTTATCCAGTACTGCATTGGCATCTTGCATTAAAGTCTACTGTTAGTGTGATTGGTGTAGGTACATGTCTCCTGCTTCTGCAAAAATTTTCCTTGAGGGGAAAAGTGAGTTGGGTGTTGGTGCTTTCTACAAAATGGAGAGCAGTTTCTGGACAGTGTAAAGATAAGTAAATGTTGTTCTGTTTTGCACTGTGTTTTGTATCTTTGTAAGATACAAACAGTTGCATACAAGGGAAAACTCCAAGCCTGTATTTGAAGCAGGCAGCACTTAAAAGAGAGGAAAAAAGAAAAAGAAATGTCAGGGAGCAAGGATGGGGAGTTTCTTGATTTTCCAGAAATGCATCAGTCTCTTCATCCAGGGTGCTTTTCTGCAGCTCTAGAGAGATGCTGTTTGTTTTGGTTTTATTTTAACGTACCTTATTTTCCTGTGACTATGTTAGATCAGATCTTTAAATTTCGTTCCATCCTTGCCTTCAGACAACTCAAACTTCACAGCATCAGGAAGGCTTCAAAGCATGTCTTGGTGAAGGCAAGGATAGAAAGCAGTAAACCAGCAAAGAATCTGCAAGGTCTGAAGGTCTCTAGTTTTGAGGTGACATATAGCCAGATGGTGATATATGGCAAACATCAACTCCAACCAGTCCTAAAAAAAGGAATGTGAAGTATAAATCTATCTAAAATATTTCCATTGCCTTTGCTGCCTTAGGATAATATCTACTCTGATCCTGGACAATAAAGTTGTGCTAGTTCAGTATGTCTGAACCTGCTTAAGCAAAGGAACTTTATTATTTG